>NC_083317.1:112745492-113352042 GCF_963455315.2 Globicephala melas | reverse complement strand
GGCAGAGAGGAGAGAGCCAACTCCACAGCTTCTGGTCCCACTTTCCTCTGGGATAATTCCTCCTCACTCTGTTTCAAATGTAATTAGAGTTTATCCGCTCTGTTCCCAATGTTAACACTTTTCTGAGCAGGTAAATCAGGTAATTCTCCTCACCAGCTGCTGCTTCCTGCTGAGTCAAGTCCTCCTGGAAGGCTGCATTTCCTGTTGAACGCCTGATGAGAGGTGCTGTTTACAATGAGTCCAGTTCATAAATAGCTCCTCCAGCTGAGACCATTTGTCTGAGGGATATTTCCATCAGTTACCATTGGAACCTGAAGTATTTTCACTGCAGTATGCTGTAATCTCCTGCAGCATTAGGGGAAAAAAAGCAAAAAAAAAAAGAAAATATATATATATACATTTTTTTAGAAATCTCTGTAGTTTCACCAATAGGAGGTAGCCTCCCTCTAAATGAGCGAGACTCAGCAGGCCTGGCACAGCTAACCTTGATTCTTCCTAGCTGGTTTCCCATTGCTGCTTCTTGCCCAGCCTCCTTTCTGTTTTTGACCTGGCCTCCTCTTTTATGTTCACTTATTTCATTACTTGAAAGGAAACAGCAGAACCTGGAAACTGTAGTCCAGTCATGCTCCTGGACTCCTGTCTCACCCTGTGGTCTCTTTTGATCTAAATTTCTTTCTCGCTGTTACAAATGCGGCAGCTGAGAAGCCTGGGGAATCTGAAATAAACCAAGGGATTGTATGAGGATGTGTTTGTAAGGGTATGAAACCAGGTGTGTCCCCCACATCACTGTCTGATCTCAGGTTGGCGGCAATTGTAGACGGCGCAGCCTCCCTCCCCAAACAGAGGTTTTTATGGCCACACAGAAGTGTGAGTTCCTACATTTAATTACAACATACGGTGAGTTGCAACATGCTCTGGTGCTGATTTTAACACTTGTGAGGCAATTGGAGGATTGTCCATTCTTATTTAATTGCCTCACGGCTGGAGAAGAAGTATTGCCACAAGCTGGTTTCATAATGAAAGGCTACTGCCGGGATACTCTGGTTTAGGCTGGCCTGCTTTTCTTGGGCAAAGACAACATGCACTCCAGCCTGCCTTTGTAATACTATGTTTGATATACTGGTCTTCTGTATTTTTTGCTTTCTCAGCTAGCTCTTTAAAAAAAAAGTCAAATTTTAGAAGAAATGGAGTTTAAATTGGAAAATGGCCATACACTATTCAGGTAGAGAGGGCATGTGTAGCATCCTATTACATACACCTATACAATTTTATACATTTCATATACATATTTTTATTTGAATTCTTATGAGTGGCTACCTTTTTCTTAAATCTCAATTCATTCATAAAGATGTTAGCACATTTTTATGCCAAACATTAAGGGTTTTAAATTTCATATTTCATAATTGGTTTTTTCATATTGTGTATTTCATACTGTGTGCTTAAAAACATATTTTGAGTTTGTGTTTATATACTATTTTCAAGCTGAGCCATTTTGAAGACCTCCAAGATACAACTTATATTTTCATTTGGAATTATAATGATTTTCAACTCACTTAAAATACTAGATTTTTTTTTTTTTTTTTTCCCGGTACACGGGCCTCGCCCTGTTGTGGCCTCTCCCGTTGCGGAGCACAGGCTCTGGACGCGCAGGCTCAGCAGCCATGGCTCACGGGCCCAGCCGCTCCGCGGCATGTGGGATCTTCCCGGACCGGGGCATGAACCCATGTCCCCTGCATCGGCAGGCGGACTCTCAACCACTGCGCCACCAGGGAAGCCCAATACTAGATTTTTAATTGAATTGATTTGTTTTGCAGACTAATTTCATGTGGTAATTAAAATGTTTCCTTTATACACACTTCACATTTTGTTGCTGTGTATTCATTTCTCACATCTACTACCTAATCCTGGAAAAAAGAAAAAACAAATCAAGCACAGAGTATTTCCATTCTGGATGAGACCTAATGTCTTTTCAGTTCTGATTCTGTTTCCTACTAAACCAGGAGATGTGTTTTAGAAGGACATGATTGACCTCCATGATGTCAACTTCAAAACGCAATCTAGGGCTTCCCTGGTGGCGCAGTGGTTGAGAGTCCGCCTGCCAATGCAGGGAACACGGGTTCGTGCCCTGGTCCAGGAAGATCCCACATGCCGCCGAGTGGCTGGGCCCGTGAGCCATGGCCGCTGAGCCTGCGCGTCCGGAGCCTGTGCTCCGCAACGGGAGAGGCCACGACAGTGAGAGGCCCACGTACCGCAAAAAAAAAAAAACCCCAAAAACACGCAATCTACCATTCCCCACTAAAAGGAATGAGGACTCCTTGAGAATGGCCGATTCCTGGGCAGCGGCAGTGAGAGTACACCATGAGCCTGAGATTTTTTTTTTTTAATGCCAGAAATATGGAAGTGCTCAAAAAATGATGAGAACATGTCAGAAGTTCACAGAAGCCAGCTTGAATGAGTTCCCACAGGCCAAATATAGGACAATTTGGGCATGAGAGAGAGAGAAAAATAAAAAAGAGAGAGTTAACATTAATGGAAAATAGTTGAATAAAGCAAGAATTCATGGGTCCAAACTGTTAATAAATAAATAAGGAATAAAATAAAGCTGTTCCTTACTGCCAGGTAGATAGAGTAGGCTAATAGATAAATAAAATGTAAATTAATTACCATTTTGCAACCATCCCAGTGAAATTGATTCAAGCTAGAATGAGCAATAGGCTAAACCTAGGGGAGGAAATTTGATTAGGAACAATATATTTACATAGTTTCAAACTGTCTCTTCACAAATTACTTAATAATTATAAAAGGGAAAATAGTGTACAGTGAAATGGCATAACATCTTAAACAAGTAGATCTACGTTAACCTAACCAATAAGAGGGAAAGTTACATCCAGTTCCTCCAAATTTGAAACCATGAGAAAGACACATCCATCATGTAGCAACCCAACTAAAAACAGGTACTCTGAGTTTAATCACCAGGAAACAACAGAGAAACCAGAATCCTAATCAGTATGAAATAACTGGCCTGTATTCATCAGAAATGCCAATGGTATGAAAGACAGAGGAGGGCTGAGGAACAGTTCCAAATTAAATAAGACTAAAAAGACATGATAAAATGCAGTATGACATCCTAGACAATATCATGAATTAGGGAAAAAAACTAAAAAGGATATTATTTGTACAATTGATAAAGTTGAAATATAGAGTTTAAAGTGTTATATCAATGTTAAGTGTCCTGAATTTGTTAATTGTACTGTTACTATGTAAAAGAAAAATCTTGTTCCTAGGAAACAAACTCAAGTGTGGAGGGATAAAGGGGCATGATGTGTGCAATGTACTCTCACATGGATAAGAAAAACTATGTATATTTTTAAAAGTGTAACATATAATAGATCTATGATAGATAGATAGATGGATACGTAGATGAGAGAGAAATGTTAAAATCTGCTAAATCTTGGTAGACAGTAATCAGGTGTTTGTACTGTTTTTACAACTTTTCTGTAAGTTTGAAATGGCTTCAAATACAAATTTAAAAGAAAAAAATACAGAAGAGAAACAATAAGCCAACTCATTTTTATAGAAAGCTTGCTGTAGCCCAATTCATCTGTAAAAGCGGAGAGGAGCTAAGAGACATGGAACTTCCCATTAAAATTTGTAAATATACTTGAGAAGACTACATTAGCATATAAAACAATTAAATCAATGGATCTTACATAATAAAATAGTTACAACTATTTATTGAATAAACCTTTATAAGTTAAGAATGCACATCTATTTACACCATGGACATTCCCTGATCATATGAAACTACAGGGTTCTAACTTTTTTCCTGAAATCGCATAGATTCAATTTATTATCTGGACCTGTTTATCATACAATTGACTTTTTTTAATATAAATTTATTTATTCATTTATTTTTGTCTGCGTTGGGTCTTTGTTGCTGCACGCGGGCTTTCTCTAGTCGCAGAGAGCGGGGGCTGCTCTTTGTTGCGGTACACGGGCTTCTCATTGCGGTGGCTTCTCTTGCTGCAGAGCACGGGCTCTAGGTGCGTGGGCCTCAGTAGTTGTGGCATGCGGGCTCAGTAGTCATGGCTTTCAGTCTCTAGAGTGCAGGGTGGGTCAGTAGTTGTGGCGCACAGGCTTAGTTGCTCCATGGCATGTGGGATCTTCCCGGACCAGGGCTCGAACCCTTGTCCCCTGCATTGGCAGGCGGATTCTTAACCGCTGCGCCACCAGGGAAGACCCATACAGTTGACTTTTGAGTAACAGGGCTGGGGAGAGGGGTGGTTGGGGGTGCTGACCTGGACACAGTCGAAAATCCAAGTGTAGCTACAGTCAGCACTCCGTATACCTGGTTTTGCATCCACAGGTTCAGCCAGCCATGGATTATGTAGTACTGTAATACATATTTATTGAAAAAATTCCACATATAAGTGGACCTAGCAGTTGAAACACATGTTTTTCAAGGGTCAACTGTATTATTATTATTATTTGGCCATTTCTTTATTTATGTAGCAGAAAAACATTACCCTAGGACTCAGGACACTTAGTTTTAGGACTAATTTGTCATTTCATTGCCATTGACTTTATCAAGTTAGTTAATTTTGTATGGCCTCAGTTTCCTCACCTATGAAAAGGGGAAGGTGAGCTCAAGAGTCTCTGAAAGTCTTTTCAACTTTAAAGGCCTATGATTCTACATGGGATGGAAACTATGAGAACTACACAGAGCAGAAAGCTGATGAAAGTAACTGGACATATTAAATATGTTTTGATGATTTGCAGTTAGGATGCATAAGCAAACAGCCAAACTTCTGTAGAAGCTACACACTTTGATGATAAAAACACTTTTATTTCCCCCAGTACTCCCATACCTTTGTTTTGATATTCGTGGCAAAGCTGCTGTGAGATAGAGAGTGTACATCATCAATCCAATTTTTCAGGAAACAAAACAGATCCTGAGAGGTGACCTTTATATCTGTAAATAATATTAATATTCCTTTCTTGGTCTGTCAACTTCAGAAATTTGTATTCATAATCACATAAAATGAGGAGATTAAATGCCCCCTATGCTTTCTTCCATCTCTACTCTATTTACATGTCCCAACTTTTTACACTGTCAATGTTTCTGTCAGTTGGGTTATTCTAAATGGTTGATTATTCTACACTTTGCCAATAGGCTGAGTGAAAAAAAATTTTTTTAATAAAAAGCTTTTTTACTATTATATAATGCGAGTATTATTACTTAAGGTACAAAGTAGTATGATTAGACCCATAAAGGAGGAAATATAGCCTTGTGTTAATTAACCTATGCTAGTTGAAGAAGAATATTCCAAGTGTCAAGGTCAAATTGATTCTTCTCTTTCAATGTATTAAATATCACACAGCATTATAGTTTTTTTTATATTTAGGCCATGATTTCTTTATATATCATGTTTGTTGTTTGGAAATTCTAATTAAATACTTTTCTTGTGGACAGAATTGTAGTATGCTTTCATCTTGTCAAAGATTGTTCAGTTTATTAATAATATTTCCTACAGGAATCTTCCAACGTGAGGACTTACTCCTCAGAGCTTTCTGATTTCCTGTTGCTCTTTGGACTGTTGATTTTCTAAGCCTGCTGAACCACTTTTATCTAATTATTTTTCATAGATTTCTTTTTTCATGGCTGTCATGTTCACCTTTTTCTTGGCTTCCATGACCTTATTTTTGCTGGATTATTTTTTCTTTTTGCTCTAATACATCCCCCAATATTTTTTTTTTCCAGAGAGTATACATGGGAGATAAAATTTTCTCAGCTCTTGAACATCTAAAAATGTCTTTTGGACTTGAAAAATAATTTAGATAGGTATATAATTCTAGTTTCAAAGGAATTCCCCCTCAGAACTTTTAAAGCATTTTCTGTTATCTTCTAGTGACCAGTTTTGTTGGGGAGGAGATTAACACCAGTCTGATTCTCATTTCTTTATAGATAACTTGTTTCTTCTCAGAAATGTTTAGGCTCTTATCTTTGACATAGTGAAGTTTCAGAAAAGTTGCCGAGGTGTGGATTTTTTTTTTCCATGTATCATTTTGTGATCCCTTTAAAGTTAAATCATTCATTTAGTTATTAAAAATAGAGAGGCTACTCCTTATGTACCAGGCGCCTAGAACAGGAGCCTTAGCCCTTCACAGACAAGTTATTCAACTTCTTTAGAGAATACTTCTTTGGTTTTAGTTTAATTAGGGGACACATCACCCCTACATGTAGATGTGGGAGTAGAGAGCAGGGGGAAGATGGACTCTTGTAGTTTTTCTGTACACATTAAACTAATACCCTTGATTTTTCATTCACGTTCCCCTGGAATTCTTGCCAGTTCCAAGCTTTGAGCTTCCAGCTTTCTTCTGTGTAATTTCTTAGTTGTAAATTCTTTGGCTTCTGTTTATAACAGTGAAATCTAACTTTTATTGAGCTGTGTTCCAGGAAGTATCCTAGTGCTTCATATAACTTGGTCAACCTACACAACAACCCAGTGCCATAGGTCCTATGATTTTTCACATTTTAAATAAGCAAACAGTTGCTCAAAGTCATACAGCTTATGACTCATGGAGCTGACATTTGAATCCAGACAGTCTATGACCCCATCCTCTGCTCATCTTGGACAAATATATAGAAATCTTTCATTCCCTGATATGGGGATTTATTATGAATTTATTTCCTTTATATTTTTAAACAGGTATTTCAGTGGAATGTGAGGTGGGAAGGCAGAGAAGGAAATTCATGTGTCTGTCTCCAACATTTAACTGAAATCTGTCCATACCTCCTGAATGCCAAATGCACAAATGCTGCTGGTCAAATCTGAGTCTGGGTGGTTGCTTCTGCTGTGAGTTTCTGAGAGCCAAAATGGCAGACAATGAGTAGCCAGAGCCCTTACTTTTAGAGGTAAGACTAACTGTGGTCACTCTTTCCCATTGCTTTAATTACCTTCCAGTGACACAGCTGGAATGACATCTTGCTGTTAGAACCTAAAGATACAGGTGACTTTCTCCACTTCCTGCCATGCTCATTTCTCTGATTGGGCTGGTCAAGGGCTGGCAGGTGGAAGGAGGCAGACCACCAAGGGAAGGTGGCACTGGGACTGGAGGAAGGAGGAAGTGAAGAATGGAATTTGTGTGGGAATCTAGGCTTGGCTTCTGCTCCCTGCTAATTACTAAATGTGTCTAATGTGTCATGTGTTGGTCTAGGTATTCCATGTATATCATTCTGTTTAATTTTTATAATGACCCTGTAGCAAGGGTATTATTATGCCCATTTTATAGATTAGGGCACTAGGTTTAGAGAGGTTAAGAATTTTGTTCCAGGTTACACAGGCGATATGTTCAGCTGGCTTTCAAGCCCATGTCAGTTCTACTCTGCCATGCTGTCTCTTAACTCCCTGGGGGAGTATTTGGAATGGAGCTGGTATTTTTGCATGCTCACCCTTCCTCCTTCTCTCTTGATACACTCTTAGGCTCACACATACACATACATTCATGCACACATGAATTAACTAATTCAGTATTTATTGAGCAGTTATGTACCAGGTGTTTGGTAGAGTCAAGTGATTGATGTACTTACTCCCTTCCATATGTCAAATCATGCTTGTCAAGCACACTGTGATGTAACTCTCTAAGGGGTGTAACTCTCTAAGGAGCGGGTGTGGAATCTGTGTTCAGATAGGTGGCTGCCGGTAGATCAGGACTGGAAGGGCTGCAGAAAAGGCCTTTGCAGAAGAAAAGCTCTTTCTCATCTACCACTGTGCCTCCAATTCTGACTCTAGACATTGGTTCCCTGGAGGTGAGATATTTTGCCAAGTTATGAAGCAAACCACCTTGTTAGGGGTCCTTAATCACCTTCGTGTGAATTAAATTTATGGGATTTCTCCAAAATGATAGTGTGATGGTTCACACAAGTTACTTATATCCCTGTATCCCTTTGCAGTGGAATTTTTGCCATGACTCCCATCAAAAAATTGAGTTTATTTCTCTATCCTTTGAACCTGGGCTTGGACAGCTAACTTTCTTTGGCTGATGGGACATTAGAAAATGTGGTGCAAGGGCTTGAAAAGTGCCTCCAATAGGGTTTTCCTTCTCCTGCTGCTAGGGACCTTTCTGTCACCATGTGGACAGACATCCTTGAGGATGAGAGACCACATGAAGAAAGGCCTTAAGCATCCCAGGTGTCCTGGCTGTAACCCCAGACATGAGAGGGAGGCCGTTTTAGAGCATTCAGCCCCAAATGAGCTGGCCTAATCCAGAAGAGCTAGCCAGATCACGCACAGGATTGTGATACATTATAGATGGTTGTTTTACGTCAGATTTTGTGTTGTTTTGTTATGGGACAGAAACCTAACTGATGATAGATAGCTAGATGGATAGGTAGTAGAGGTAGGTTGGGGAAGGGGGAGTGAAACAGAAAGGGAAAGGGAGCGAGAGAAAAAGGCCTATATTTGTGCAACTGGAGGGCTGTGAAATCTTGGGTAGAGACAGGGGAGCCCCTGGGGAGAGTGAACTACAGAAAAGGAGGAAGAGAATACTTCCTCATAGTTGATCGTTTTATAACTCCCAAGAAGAAACATTTAAAGCATGAACACTTCACCTAAATGTCAGGGTTTTGCTGTAATTTGAACAATCCAAAAGCAATCTGACACTCCTGTTTACTTTTTATTTAATAGTCCAGCAGAGATAAATCATTTCTCAACAGAGTCATTGAGTTGCATGTTGACCCAGAACTCAGTCTAAATACAGCCCTTATCTAAAACTGTGAAACATCAGAAGGGGAAGCCGACTCAACTTGTTCTCTGGCAAACTCCTGCCACCTTGTTTTAACATCCCACTGTGTTAAAGAACGGCAGACCCTGATGTTTTGATTCAGTATCACACTCTCAGTTGGATAATCCTCTTTCTCCCTCCTCTGCCCTCACATATAATGCTTTCTTTTTCTTCCACAATGTAAATAACCTACTCTGCAGTCTGGTTACTTGAATGGATGTTTGTTTCAGAGACTTTAAGCTTTCTGAGGGCAGGGACCTTATTTTATTCATTCGTTCTTCTATTAATTTATTTATGCAGGGAATGTTTATTGTGGAATGATGATTCATTCCTGCTTTCAAGGATCTGATTATCTAGTAGAAGAGGAAAAATCATATGTCAGTTTGTAAAGAACGTGTAACCTTAACATTGAGTCCTGGCAAAACGTTGTGTGAGCACAGAGAAGAAAGCATCGCCTTGTCCCCTCCTCCACCTGTATCCTAATTTGTCTTCCTGCTTCTATACCTGACCCCCTAAAACCCAATGTGCACTCAACAGCCAGAGAGGTTTATTAAATTATATTAGATTCTATCAGCCCTCTGCTTTAAATTTTCAATTTAAACTTCTTACAGGCCTTACAAAGCCAGTGGGGTCTGGTGGCTGCCTTGCCCTCTGGCAGCACCTCAGTCACGCTGGCTTCTTTCAGTTCTTGGGAACCAGGCTTGCTCTCTAGCTTAGCGCCTTTGAATGAATGGTTCCTGGCTCTGCACAACTGGCTCCTTCTTGTCATTCAGAGTTCAGCTTAAGTGACTGGATTCCTGACATCCAGTGTCACTGAATGTCATATGGCCTGCCTAACCCTAACCATAATGAGTTAGCAACTCCCCTCCTGCCTTCTTCTTTCCTTCCTCCCACTGCCCTTCCCTTGCTCCCTTACTTCTTTCCTTCCTTCCCTCCCTCATCCATGCTTTCTTTTTTTTCTTTCTTAACTTTGTCTCTCTTTCTGCAGTAAAATGAAAGTTTCATCAGAACAGTGACCTTCTTCCCTCTCCCATCTCCCCGTTTCTGCCTCATAATAAGTGTTCAGTAAATACTCTTTGAGTGTATGAACAGATGAATAGAATTCTGAATGCTGCAGGCACTCCCTGGGTGGAACAGAGGGGGAGAAAATAGAAAAGAGCACCTTATTCAAAGACACATAACAAGGGACTTCCCTGGTGGTGCAGTGTTTAAGAATCCTCCTGCCAATGCAGGGGACACAGGTTCGAGCCCTGATCCGGGAAGATCCCACATGTCATGAAGCAACTGAGCCTATGCGCCACAGCTACTGAGCCTGTGCTCTACAGCCCATGAGCCACAACTACTGAAGCCCGCGCGCCTAGAGGCTGTGCTCTGCAACAAGAGAAGCCACTGCAATGGGAAGCCTGCGCACTGCAACGAAGAGTAGCCCCTGCTCGCCGCAACTAGAGAAAGCCCATGTGCAGCAACGAAGACCCAACACAGCCAAAAATAAATACATTTATTAAAAAAAAAAAAAAAGACACATAACAAGGACCAAGCGCGCCAAAAGTATTCAGGCACGGTCAGAACACAGGGTATGAGCTGAGCTTGGAGAGAGCAGGAAAATAAAAGGAGGTGAGAACTGAAAGGTTATATATAATAACACACAGGAATGCCGACTTCTGCCACTTTCTGACAGCAGGAAGAGAGGGAAGTGGCCTTGACGAAAGATACTGACAAATTTGGTCTGCTGTAATGACTTATTTCAGAGTTTTAACTTGAATTGGAAATGTACTACTGAACTTGGCCAGTTGTGAGAAACATGTGTATAATCATTTTGTGTCACTTATTCATTTGACTCTTCAAATCACTGTAAGCAGCAGCTTCATTTATGATTTTTTTTGTTTTTGCTTGAGATTTGTTTATTATTTGTGAGGTTTCAAAACACTTTGGGGAGACAATGAAAAGGCTTTCATTCATTTTGATAACTTCCTCATTTGTAAAATGGGAACAATAATAATGCTTATCTCAAAGAGTATTTGTAATACTTAAATGACTTAAAATATATAAAGTGCTTAGGGCAGTTCTTAATGTAATAATTGTTAGCCTTTATCATCATGATAATCATTTGCTGCTCTCATGAAGAGAAACATAATGTAACTTTATTGAAGCAATTTTACACTAGGTTCAAAACACTGCTGTAGATGTGTTTACATTTTGCTGGAGAGACACTGCCGTTTTGCATTGTGAAGGCGTTGCTTGATAATGATGATTGATATCATTTCTTGCGTGTTTTTTTAAACAGAGTATAAATGAGGACCACTCAATTAACTGTGTCAAGCCCACTGTTTAAGAACAATGCGAGGGCCAGAATATACCAGGCAGATACTGCATAAAAGTGAAAAGAGAAATCTCAACAGAAACAGTGCTCTCTAGGATGAATAGAGCATGTTTTCCTGGCAGCTGGGTCCTGACGTTTTAATCCATTCGGCGAGCCCACCGCAGTGGCCCAGACTCTGTCTGTGGCTCTAGCCCTGCTCCCCAAGATTCTAGGCTCCTTGTGGCCTGTGGTTCTGCAACTCAGCTGGTCGGGAGGGCAGGAAGGAAGGGTGGACCCGCTTGACATTTCCTGTCTTGCTGTGAGTCACTGATACCAAGTACTTTTCTTGCACTTCTCTGCCTACTATCCGGAGAGCAGGAATGCGGCCACAGAAGTCAAACCGGAACCATCCTCTGCGTCATGATAACGGCTCTCACGCGGTAAACTAGTGTGGTCTGCACCGATATCAGGGGGCACCCCCTCCCTGTGCAGGCAAGGAACTGAAGGATGGGCTCGCCATTACATTATCCTTTGTGAGAAGAGGATGGTGACACTTAGGAGAAAGAAAATCCTCCTGTATCACTTTGGTGCAGTGGAAAGGAGTCTCATTTTGGAGAAGGAAGGCAAAATTTCCAGTTCTGACTCGGCTGGGAAAGATTGTAAGCCCGTCTCACACCTGCTTCCCTTCTGCTCCCTGCCTGCCTGCCTGCATTGCCAACAAACTGAAGTTGAATATGGGGTTTTAAGATTCCTGTAAGTAAATGCCTTAAAAATAAAAATTTTAAAGTAATTCTTGCTTGTGGAGTATAACGTGAACGGGATTAATCTTTGTAGGAAAAGTCTGTCGGGGGGCATGATGACAGTCGTACTACTTAACTGCTAAGCTTGCTGGGAGGATCAGTAATAATAATAATAATAGCTACTGAGCACTTGTCTTACATTGGATATTATACTTTATATACATTATTGCTATTCCTCACAACACCCCACAACAAGCACCCCATTCTACCAGCTGCCTTGAAATGGGATGATGTATACGATAGTGCTTTGAAAATATTAGTCATTAAATACAAGTATTTTTATATAAAGGTATAATTAACATTAGTAAAAATTCCAGGGGCAATATTTTACTTAGGTTACAAAGAGCATGAGCTATGGAGTTACACACAACTAGGTTCAAACACCATTTTACCCCATAGCTATTGCTAAGTCTCTCTGGGCCTCAATTTCCTCCTCTGCAAAATGGGTACAATAACAGCTACCTCTTATGATTATAGCAATCACAAGGACTATTTGTAAGAATTCCACATCTTTGTATTTGACACAATAGGTTCACCCCAAATATGGACTCCCCTTGCTTTTCCATTTTTCCTCAAGGTAATAGAAATAAGACAAAGATCTTTAGAATCATTAATTAGGTATTTGAAAATTTTTCAGAGTGCCTACAGCAGCAATACTGAGGAAGAGGAAGGACAAGTATAAGAAAGAGGAATAACAGAATAGTATAAATGAAAGAGTTTGCTGACCATGAGGAAAATAGTCTGATTGTTCTCATAAAGTGTATTTGGAAGTAACTTTGTATCAGAGACTTGAAAAAAAGTTGTGATGGAAGAGGAATTATTAAAAATGCATTTTATTTTCTTTAACACTGTCTGATCATAACAATATAACTTGATTCTAGGGTTCTGGTAGGGAAGTTGTTATGAATTCAGTTGTAGGAATGAATTTAAATTGCTAGTCATTGAGTAGCTGCCTCAGAAACCAGAAACCTGGCCTGTCATACTGAGTATTCACTGGAGGAGAGAGATTAAGCTGTATAGTGGTCACTGCTGTGCAGTAGAGAATTAGATGTTTTCAATATTTTACTTTGTTCACACAATTATACTTTTTATCCATGAGAGCTGGATCAGTTCTCAAGATGGTAACTATTTTATTAAACAAACAGCTCCTTTTCTCAATCTCTTGCTAACTTTACACTTCAGAGTAGAAAATAACAAGTCAGTATCTTTTCTATATCAGTGCAGGTTAGATTCAGTACACTTCATGATATTCTCTACTTTTCATGGACACTTTTATGAATGTGGAGTTTGTTAGTACACTTGAAAGACTGCTTGTGTTGAAAGAAAAACAGTCTTGAGAACTATCTCAGCAAACACACCGGCACCACCCTGTTATATGCCTGAAGCATCAGTTTTCTGTTCAGGCAAGCTTTGTAGAGATTTGAGCACCGTATCATTGTGTTAGCCCTAAATACTTAAGTACATAAGTAGCATTCTTTTCCACAATTTTGGAAACATAAAACACTGGGTTCTAATTATATCTGCACATCTAAAAATAAAGTATACTTTGCAAAGGAAAGACACAAAGACCAGAAGAAACATTCTTAAATAGTAACAAACTTTTTACTACAAGGTCTTCATTTTATTTCACAGTTATCTCCTAACAAAATTCTTACTCTCTTTGTACCTACAATCTCTCCTATGGAAATGGCTTCAGTTATGGGTGGTAAATACAAAACTATCTGACAAATTGAGTGTATGACCCTGATAATTATCTTGTATATTATGGTGTCAGGTACTGAGTTGCATTTTCCTACAGTAGTTGATAGTTACTGAGTACATATTTGATAAAGAGTTTAAAAGGTATTATCCAGAAAAATGAGTCCACGTCTTTAAAAAGGATAGAGGGGGATAAAAGGAAATGAGTGAAACGTAGTGTAGCTTTTAGAAGCAGTTTATAAGATCTTTGTGTGAGCCACATTTAACTAATGGCAGCAGTGTTGGTTGTAGCTTTCATTATTCATGGATATCCTGAGGACATAACATAAAAGTATTTTTTTTAAGTATTTTAATGCTACTAATATTGCTAAGCTTAACATTAGTTTCTCAATCATGAAAGGGGATTTTCTACTTGTTTAGTTCCTTATTCTTACACTAAATATAAGCTGTGATTTTTTTTTTTCATATTTTGGTTATTTGATATCCCTATCCACACAATACAGGATCCACATCTAAGGAACAGAAGTTTGCTAGTGAGTCACATGGAAAAGAAACTTGAGTGTTTTTCAAGGCGAAGGAATTTTACAGTAATAATGTAAAATAGGCAAACTCAACCTTGCCTCATCTCTGAGTTTTTCTTTCCTCCCTTCCCCTTAATCTTCCATATGTTACATAAACTAAATTTAGAGAGGTTTTTCATTTTCAAAATAATTATGTTTAACACAGGAAGCAAAATAGGTCAATTTTGAAAAGTGACTTTTTCTTCTTCTACTGGTTTTCATTATAAAATTAGAAATACACCCTTACAGTTCCCAAATCCACACAGTTGAAACTTTTACTGAAGGAGTTAAGGTGGAAGTAAGGCTTAGGCCATAAAAGACCCCGTAGTTCTTAGAGAATTGGAGTTCTTACTTAGATCCTGAATTTGGAATTTCCCTTCTACTATTAACCTTCTACTTCTTTTACTATTTAACCCAAAAGTCCATCTCCCCTGTCAGAGTGAGGCCTCATTCCTCCCACGAATGTTCCAGCTTGGTGCTTGGCTTTCTGACTGCATAGGTACAGTCTTGGTCCAAATCAGCCTCTCCAGCCTTCTGTGACAGAGCCACATGGCGGTGCAGTGGTTCTCAAACTTTAATGTGCATCAGAACCACCTGGAGAACTTGTTACAACACAGCTTACTGGGCATCACCCCTGGAGTTTCCGATTCATTGGTCTGGGGCGGTGACTAAGAGGTAGCATTTCTAACAAGTTCTCACATGATGCTGATGCTGCCAGTTGGAAACCACCAGTGTGATGCAAAGTGCCCCAGACCGAAAGCTGAGAAATCTTGCCTTCATCTAGTTTCATAATTTCCCTCCACAAATACACTAATGTGTGACCTCTGGGCCTTATATTTTTTTGTTGTTTTTAAAACAAAAAAAGTTTGAGCCGGTAAACTCTTGCTCAGAATTTCCCAGTAACAGTATTTTGTTATCTTGATTATTTAGTCTTCTAATGTTTGTCACCCTCTTTTTATATAGCAAATTCCCACTCTTTAGCAAGCCTTTCTGCTTGCTGAAGCATCGTTTAATTTATTGCTTATGAAATAGTTTAAACTGACCCATGGGCTCTAAGTGAGCTGTTTTCCATCTCCAGTTGCCTCCTTCACCCAGAAAAACTATGCAAAAGCTCTATAGCATCTTCTTCTGGAACCAGATGGCTCTCACACAACCATGAATAAAGTTAACACGTAAAAACCTATCATTTTTGTGGTAGTACCAAACTGATTTTTACCTCCAGTTAGTCAATCACTTTTAGCAGAGGGAAAGCAGATGACAAGATTGGGATCCTCGTGAAAAACAGACAACGTCCAGAAGATACTTAAGGCTGTCCTAGCTCCAAGCTGGGGAAAGATCATTTCCCTGGGGCTTAATTCCATTTTATACTTCTCCTTCTAACTTCATTTCTCAGTTTATTACTCATTACTGATAATTCTGCGTTTGACTCTGGTTGGTCAAGATTTTGAAATGGCAAACCATGTATTATTTTCATTTAAATTTGCTTCAGGGTTAAAGGAGTCTGAAGATCACTGTTTTTTGACAGGAGAATCATCTAGGTGTACATTCCAACAGATATGGAATTCCTTTCCTTTATTATCCACATCCGCTTTATGTAATCCAACCTTCTCCTAGCACTGAGAGACAACCATCTACCCATAATTTGCAAATTTCTATTCTGCTGAATACCGTCCTGCCTGGTTTTCGTAAGAATATTCCTACTGTTATTCTCTTGAGCATTAAAAGCAAGTATAAGCCAAGAGACATACTATGCATATATTAATTAGAAAAAAACAAAAACCAAGTCTAATAACACAGGACAGCTCCTTGCTAAGGGGCACTGCCACCATCAACACCCTCATTCCCAAAGCTTCACCTGTTATCTCGTAGTCCTCCATCTGGTTCTTATTTACCTACCTTTCAATAGTATTTCCAGCTCCTGGGGGCAGGAATCCTGTAATACATCTTTTGCATCCTTCCTAGTGTTTAATGGAGTACTGAGCATCACATGGATATCCAATAAGCAATTGCTGAGTCATGCTGAATTGAATTAAAAATTCCCATATTCCTGTTGCTAATGAAGGAAGCAACTGAACCTACCCCTGCTCTCCACAGTCTGAGAATTATCATCAAAAGTAAGGATTATCAGATAAATGAAGATTACCAGGAAGGAAAAGCCAAAGACCAATGAAAAATAGTGCAAAGAAGGGTTACAAGAAAGATAACTCCCCTTTAACCTAGTCGTCTCTCTGCTGCAAAAAGGGAATGTTTGGTAAATGTTTGGTGAAAGTTATAGCCCACATGGTCTATTGTGATTGTCACATGTACCAGCAGCATAGAGCAAAACAACTTTTTTTTAGGCCTGAATTTCTAATAAAAAAGTTTAGTGTTTATTTCTTTGATCCTATGATTAGTAAGCTTGTGTATAAATAATGAAAAGTGCTTCTCCAAGTCCATGACTAATTCCTAAATATTAATTCAGTGCTCAGACACTAGTTTTTACTGCACATTTTCCTCCCTAATGTAAACCTCGTGAGTGTCATGTGCAGGAAGTAGGACAGAGAACAGAGGTCTTCTGTTAACTTTAGTGCTATTACATGGACTTCCTTGAGGACTGTGTGTTGGGTTCCATGTTCTACAACCGTGAATAGTCATCTTTACCATGCCTTGGCAAGCTGCTGGTTTTTAAAATCTACTTTTGAATCTCTTGCTTTTTAGAGTTGTATTATAAAATCTGTCACTTTATACATTTTTTTTCCCCAGTGTCTAGTGGAGTCATGAGCATCTTGTGGGTTTCCAATTAACAATTTAATCATGTTGAACTGAATTTAAAAAATTTAAAAGGAATTTAAAAATACTATTCTTTGTTTCCAGGATGAAAGTTTTGCATGGCATCTATGGTATAATCGAACAATTATTACAAACTAAATTATTACAAGCTAAATATCATAAAATATTGAAAAAATATTGTAACCAAAAATTGTCATTGCATACAAACACAGACACACCTTTGCCATTTCCTATAACATATTTGTCTTATAGTTTTTATATAAAGATTTTATGTAAAAGCATTAACCACATTTTTTGAAAAGTATTTGGAATTCTTTGTTGTGTACAAATACTAAGGTAGGACCACATGGGACCCACTGTTTTGGCTTTTGAAAAAGTAAACTCAATTTTTCCAGTAAATCTATGGACATTACATGGTATGTACATATGTTGGCTCGATAGATAACTTTACTTGTAGGGTTGGTCCAGTAACAAATCAAAGTCTTAAAAAAAAAAATTAATGTCTTGGCACCACCCCACCTCAACTTTAAGGAATTCTCTGTAATAATGAATTTTCACCCTTTATAATAAAGATTTTCTTCTCATGCAGATGGTGGTATTTTGAATGAACACAAGTGTATATAAAAGATCAATAGGAAATAAAGTTATACCCATATGAAAGGTGCTTTTCTCTAAATAACAAAAACTGGACTATAAAATAAAGATGATGGTTTTAGTTTTCTAAGTTCTCCCTCTTGTAATTTCATTGGCCCTTGTTTGGCAAAATGAAAATTGAAAATTAGCCTTCGTTGTTTTATTATGCATACATATATCTTGCAATCCACTTGATAGGCCACCATTGTCACTGGCAAAGCTAGAACATTTCATCAGACTGTTGTTGTGACTAGAAGTTTGGGATTGTTTAGCAAAACTAGAAGTTTGGGATTGTTTAGCAAAACTGAGCTGGGATCAGGCCTGTTTTGCTGTGCTCACAGACCTGATTAACTGCCACTTTTCATATACAGTAGAACCTAAAGCAGTGGTTTCCAAAGCATGGCCTGAGAATCATCTAAGAAGCTTGTAATTATGCATATACCCAGGCCCCACATGGACCAACAGAATCAGAACCTCTGGGTGCAGGGCCTGGAGATTTACATTTACACAAGTGTCCCACGTGATCATTACGCTCACCAAATTTGAAAGCCAGTAACTGCAGGCTCACACTTAATAATTAAAAAATATACAACTCATCTTTTGGTTAAAAAAAAAAAAAAAGATTAGTTTGGTAAAATTTATCTTTCGGTTTTATATTTGCTTTGCCTCTCCATTCAGTGTGCTTCCGTTATTTTCTGCTCCCCTTTTCTCTCTCCTCTTACTAAAGTAAGTCTCAGAATTTTAGAACTACGTGCGATTAGAATCCTTTGGTTACAAGCAGCAGAATCTAATTCTGAATGAGTTAAGCTAAAATAAAATTTATTCCAATTTATGGAGTAGCTCATAAGTCAAAAAGAAATCTGAAGGCCCAGTGTTAAGAAAAAGTATTTATGAGTTAGAGTAGAGTAAGAAGGACCTACCGTCTTCACTTCCTGTGTCATTTTATTCACATTACATTTAAAAAGTATAGGCTTTGTCTACCATGGTCCTGTTCCCATATCTTGGCCAGGAGAGGGAGTGTAGCTTAGGAGTGCTTTCCATAACTGTATCTAGTGACTGAGGGGTAGATCTCTAAAGCAAAATAGTAGTACCTTTACAAGAAGACTGAAGAAAGATTTCCATGTGGTCAAAAATGATAGATTCACCATGATGCAGAAAACTTTAGAATACTGAATGTGAAGTCGTCATTTTAACCATAAGTCACCTAATTTCTGAGAGTTAGTTAACATATACTTATTACACAACTAGTACTCTGAGTCAGGTGCTATATTAGGTGTTAGGGAAATAATAACAAAGTTACTAGAGGTCAGGGCAACAAATTAAGGCAAATAGTAGGTGGGCTAGTTTAGATTGAATATGTTTATAATAGGAAGTCTCTAATCAGGACTAAGGGAAGAGCCTGTTTATGTAAATAAAAGTCTGAATCAGAGGCCTTTTCAATGGACTGCTGTTTCCATTAACTAAGGAAGGCAGGTAAACACTGTTTGCCTGCTGGGTGTTCTTACCGGGACTTGAGGAATAGATACCCCGGCTTGCAATTTGTATAGTAGTGAATTAAATAATTATTGAATGAATAAAATGACCTGATTACAAGTTTTTCTCTCAGTTAAGTAGGATAGTAGTCTTTCTGAAATTATTTTGTGTTATATTACGTTACATTATTTATTTGAACAGACCCCATCGTTTCAACCAACTTTTATTGAGCACCTAATGTGTGCTAGCTACTGGGGATACAGATTGTTCCTGCACTCAGGGAGTTCACATTCACTTTCAGGGAGTGCCTTTATTCAGCAATAAAGCAAACTTTAGCCTGGTTGTATATTAACTTATCACAAGTTCAATGATTTGCCCTCTTAACTTGTTTTTGCAACAGGTGGTCCTGCCAGCAATGCTCCAGTCCCCAGTCACTCCACTAATCAATACAGATTCATCCTTCATGTTTGACGTAAAAAGACCCTCTGGGTCGAGTTTTCTTGCTTCCCCTAAAATTTAAGTCTCCTATGGCATTTTATGCCAATACTTCCATCCCATAATTGCTTACCTGCCTTGCTCCCCACTAGACCTTAACTTCTTCATCTTCCAGGAGCCTAGAGCCTCCGTAGACAATGTGTTAAGTTTCAACCACCATTTATACTCTGAGAAAGCTCAAAGCTATGTCTCCATTTCAGAAATATCTGTTAATTTCTGGATTTATACAGCCTACTGCACACACAGAATTTCCAAATCTGATCTCGCTGATCATTTCCTCATTTGTTTCCTCCTCTTGGAATCCTCAATTTGGGTGAAGGGAACTGCCTTCTATCTAGTTTTTCAAGACAGAAACCTGGAATCTCCTCTGCCTCTTCCATCTCCTCCTCCTTCCACATGAATTCAGAATTCCTCACCTTAATATATTTCTACACCACCCACTCTACTGTATCCCCCCTGTCACCACCTTTGTTCAAGCAAGCATGATTTTTGGTTTGTTTTTAACGTTTTTATTGGAGTATAATTGCTTTACAATGGTGTGTTTCTGCTTTAGTGAATCAGTTATACATATACATATATCCCCATATCTCTTCCCTCTTGCGTCTCCCTCCCTCCCACCCTCCCTATCCCACCCTTCTAGCTGGTCACAAAGCAAAGAGCTGATCTCCCTGTGCTATGCGGCTGCTTCCCACTAGCTATCTATTTTACATTTGGTAGTGTATATATGTCCATGCCACTCTCTCACTTTGTCCCAGCTTACCCTTCCCCCGCCCCATGTCCTCAAGTCCATTCTCTAGTAGGTCTGCATCTTTATTCCTGTCTTGCCCCTAGGTTCTTCATGACCTTTTTTTCTTTTTTTTAGATTCCATATATATGTGTTCGCATATAGTATTTGTTTTTCTCTTTCTGACTTACTTCACTCTGTATGACAGACTCTAGGTCCATCCACCTCACTACAAATAACTCAATTTCGCTTCTTTTTATGGCTGAGTAATATTCGATTGTATATATTTGCCACATCTTCTTTATCCATTCATCCGATGATGGACACTTAGGTTGTTTCCATCTCTGGGCTATTGTAAATAGAGCTGCAATGAACATTTTGGTACATGACTCTTCTTGAATTATGGTTTTCTCAGGGTATATGCCCAGTAGTGGGATTGCTGGGTCGTATGGTAATTCTATTTGTAGTTTTTTAAGGAGCCTCCATACTGTTCTCCATAGTGGCTGTATCAATTTACATTCCCACCAACAGTGCAAGAGGGTTCCCTTTTCTCCACACCCTCTCCAGCATTTATTGTTTGTAGATTTTTTGATGATGGCCATTCTGACTGGTGTGACATGATATCGCATTGTAGTATTGTTTCGCATTTCTCTAATGATTAATGATGTTGAGCATTCGTTCATGTGTTTCTTGGCAATCTGTATCTCTTCTTTGGAGAAATGTGTATTTAGGTCTTCTGCCCATTTTTGGATTGGGTTGTTTGTTTTTTTGATACTGAGCTGCATGAGCTGCTTGTAAATTTTGGAGATTAATCCTTTATCAGTTGTGTCATTTGCAAATATTTTCTCCCATTCTGAGGGTTATCTTTTCATCTTGTTTATGGTTTCCTTTGCTGTGCAAAAGCTTTTAAGTTTCATTAGGACCCATTTGTTTATTTTTATTTCCATTTCTCTAGGAGGTGGGTCAAAAAGGATCTTGCTGTGAAATATGTTACAGAGTGTTCTGCCTATGTTTTCCTCTAACATTTTGATAGTGTCTGGCCTTACATTTAGGTCTTTAATCCATTTTGAGGTTTTTTTTCTGTATGCTGTTACGGAGTGTTCTAATTTCATTCTTTTACATGTAGCTTTCCAGTTTTCCCAGCACCGCTTATTGAAGAGGCTGTCTTTTCCCCATTGTATATTCTTGCCTCCTTTATCAAAGATAGGGTGACCATATGTGCATGGGTTTATCTCTGGGCTTTCTGTCCTGTTCCATTGATCTATCTTTGTGTTTTTGTGCCAGTACCATACTGCCTTGATTACTGTAGCTTTGTAGTATAGTCTGAAGTCAGGGAGCCTGATTCCTCCAGCTCCATTTTTCTTTCTCAAGATTGCTTTGGCTATTCGGGGTCTTTTGTGTTTCCATATAAATTGTGAAATTTTTTGTTCTAGTTCTGTGAAAAATGCTGGTGGTAGTTTGATAGGGATTGCATTGAATCTGTAGATTGCTTTGGGTAGTAGAGTCATTTTCACAATGTTGATTCTTCCAATCCCAAGATCATGGTATATCTCTCCATCTATTTGTGTCATCTTTAATTTCTTTCATCAGTGTCTTATAATTTTCTGCATACAAGTCTTTTGTCTCCTTAGGTAGGTTTATTCCTCGGTATTTTATTCTTTTTGTTGCAATGGTAAATGGGAGTGTTTTCTTAATTTCACTTTCAGATTTTTCATCATCAGTGTATAAGAATGCAAGAGACTTCTGTGCCTTAATTTTGTATCCTGCTACTTTACTAAATTCATTGATTAGCTCTAGTAGTTTTCTGGTAGCATCTTTAGGATTCTCTATGTATACTTTCATGTCATCTGCAAATGGTGACTCCTTTACTTCTTCTTTTCTGATTTGGATTCCTTTCATTTCTTTTTCTTTGATTGCTGTGGCTAAAACTTCCAAAATTATGTTGAACAATAGTGGTGAGAGTGGGCAACCTTGTCTTAGTCCTGATCTTAGTGGAAATGGTTTCAGTTTTTCACCATTGAGGATGATGTTGGCTGTGGGTTTGTCATATATAGCCTTTATTATGTTGAGGTAAGTTCCCTCTTGCCTACTTTCTGGAGGGTTTTTATCATAAATGGGTGTTGAATTTTGTTGAAAGCTTTCTCTGCACCTATTGAGATGATCATATGGTTTTTCTCCTTCAATTTGTTAATATGGTTATCACATTGATTGATTTGCATATATTGAAAAATCCTTGCATTCCTGGGATAAACCCCACTTGATCATGGTGTATGATCCTTTTTGTGTGCTGTTGAATTCTCTTTACTAGTATTTTGTTGAGGATTTTTGCATCTATGTTCATCAGTGATACTGGCCTGTAATTTTCCTTTTTTGTGACATCTTTTTCTGGTTTTGGTATCAGGGTGATGGTGGCCTTGTAGAATGAGTTTGGGAGTGTTCCTCCCTCTGCTATATTTTCGAAGAGTTTGAGAAGGATAGGTGTTAGCTCTTCTCTAAGTGTTTGATAAAATTCGCCTGTGAAGCCATCTGGTCCTGGGCTTTTGTTTGTTGGAAGTATTTTAATCACAATTTCAATTTCAGTGCTTGTGATTGGTCTGTTCATATTTTCTATTTCTTCCTGGTTCAGACTCGGAAGATTGTGTATTTCTAAGAATTTGTCCATTTCTTCCAGGTTGTCCATTTTATTGGCATATAGGTGCTTGTAGCAATCTCTCATGATCCTTTGTATTTCTACAGTGTCAGTTGTTACTTACCCTTTTTCATTTGTAATTCTATTGATTTGAGTCTTCTCTCTTTTTTTCTTGATGAGTCTGGCTAATGGTTTATCAATATTGTTTATCTTCTCAAAGAACCAGCTTTCAGTTTTATTGATCTTTGCTATTGTTTCCTTCATTTCTTTTTCATTTATTTCTGATCTGATCTTTATGATTTATTTCCTTCTGCTAACTTTGTGGGTTTTTTTCCTTCTTTGTCTAATTGCTTTAGGTGTAAGGTTAGGTTGTTTATTTGAGATGTGTCCTGTTTCTTAAGGTAGGATTGTATTGCTATAAACTTCCCTCTTAGAATTGCTTTTGCTGCATCCCTAGGTTTTGGGTCGTTGTGTTTTCATTGTCATTTATTTCTAGGTATTTTTTGATTTCCTCTTGGATTTCTTCAGTGATCTCTTGGTTATTTAGTAGTGCATTGTTTAGCCTCCGTGTGTTTGTATTTTTTACAGATTTCTTTCCTGTAATTCATATCTAGTCTCATAGCGTTGTGGTCAGAAAAGATACTTGATACAATTCCAATTTTCTTAAATTTACCAAGGCTTGATTTGTGACCCAAGATATGATCTATCCTGGAGAATTTTCCATGAGCACTTGCGAAAAAAGTGTATTCTGTTGTTTTTGGATGGAATGTCCTGTAAATATCAATTAAGTCCATCTTGTTTAATGTATCATTTAATGCTTGTGTTTCCTTATTTATTTTCATTTTGGATGATCTGTCCATTGGTGAAAGTGGGGTGTTAAAGTCGCCTACTATGATTGTGTTACTGTTGATTTCCCCTTTAATGGCTGTTAGCATTTGCGTTATGTATTGAAGTGCTCCTATGTTGGGTACATAAATATTTACAATTGTTATATCTTCTTCTTGGATTGATCCCTTGATCATTATGTAGTGTCCTTCTTTGTCTCTTGTAATAGTCTGTTTTAAAGTCTATTTTGTCTGATTGAGAATTGCTTCTCCAGCTTTTTTTTTTTTTTTTTTTTTTTTTGCGTTACGTGGGCCTCTCACTGTGTGGCCTCTTCCGTTGCAGAGTACAGGCTCCAGACACGCAGGCTTATTGGCCATGGCTCACAGGCACATCCTCCAGATGCGCAGGCTCAGCGGCTATGGCTCCCAGGCCCAGCTGATCCACGGCATGTGGGATCTTCCCCGACCGGGGCACGAACCCGTGTCCCCTGCATCGGCAGTCGGACTCTCAACCACTGCGCCACCAGGGAAGCCCTCCAGCTTTCTTTTGATTTCCAGTTGCATCGAATATCTTTTTCCATCCCCTCACTTTCAGTCTTTTTGTGTTCCTAGGTCTGATGTGGATCTCTTGTAGATAGCATATGTGTTGTTTTTGTATCCATTCATCCAGTGTGTTTCTTTTGGTTGGAACATTTAATCCATTTACATTTAAAGTAATTATTGACATGTATATTCCTACTACCATTTTCTTAATTGTTTTGGGCTTGTTATTGTAGGTCTTTTCCTTCTCTTGTGTATCCTGCCTAGAGAAGTTCCTTCTGCATTTGTTGTAAACCTGGTTTGGTGGGGCTGAATTCTCTTCGCTTTGCTTGCCTCTAAATGTTTTAATTTCTCTCTTGAATCTGAATGTGTTTCTTGCTGACTACAGTAATCTTGGTTGTAGGTTTTTCCCTTTCTTCACTTTAAATATACCCTGCCACTCCCTTCCGGCTTGCAGAGTTTCTGCTGAAAGATCAGATGTTAGCCTTATGGGGATTCCCTTGTATGTTTTTTGTTGCTTTTCCCTTGCTGCTTTTAATATTTTTTCTTTGTATTTAAGTTTTGATAGTTTGATCAGTATGTGTCTTGGCGTGTTTCTCCTTGGATTTATCCTGTATGGGACTCTCTGTGCTTCCTGGACTTGATTAACTATTTCCTTACCTATATTAGGGAAATTTTCATCTATAATCCCTTCAAATATTTTCTCAGTCCCTTTCTCTTCTTTTTCTGGGACCCCTATAATTCGAATTTTGGTGCATTTCATATTGTCCCAGAGGTCTCTGAGACTGTCCTCAATTCTTTTCATTCTTTTTTCTTTATTCTGCTCTGAAGTAATTATTTCCACTATTTTATCTTCCAGGTCACTTATCCGTTCTTCTGTCTCAGTTATTCTGCTATTGATCCCTTCTAGAGAATTTTTAATTTCATTTATTGTGTTGTTCATGATTGTTTGTTTGCTCTTTAGTTCTTCTAGGTCCTTGTTAAACGTTTCTTTTATTTTCTCCATTGTTTCCAAGATTTTGGATCATCTTTACTAGCATTATTCTGAATTCTTTTTCAGGTAGACTGCCTATTTCCTCTTCATTTGTTAGGTTTGGTGGGTTTTTATCTTCTTCCTTCATCTGCTGTATGTTTCTGTGTCTTCTCATTTTGCTTAAATTTCTGTGTTTGGGTTCTCCTTTTTGCAGGCTGCAGGTTCGTAGTTCCTGTTGTTTTTGGTGTCTGCCCCGAGAGGCTAAGGTTGGTTCAGTGGGTTTTGTGGGCTTCCTGGTGGAGGGGACTAGTGCCTGTGTTCTGGTGGATGAGGCTGGATCTTGTGTTTCTGGTGCGCAGGTCCACGTCTGGTGGTGTGTTTTGGGGTGTCTGTGACCTTGTTATGATTTTAGGCAGCCTCTCTGCTAATGGGTGGGGTTGTGTTCCTGTCTTGCTAGTTGTTTGGCATAGGATGTACAGCTTGTAGCTTGCTGGTCCTTGAGTGGAACTGGGTCTTGGCGTTGAGATGGACATCTCTGGGAGATTTTCGCCGTTTGATATTAAGTGGAGCTTGGAGGTCTCTGGTGTACCAATGTCCTGAACTTGGCTCTCCCATCTCCGAGGCACAGCCCTGACACCTGTCTGGAGCACCAAGAGCCTGTCATCCACACAGCTCAGAATAAAATGGAGGAAAAAAGAAAGAAAGAAAGAAAGTAAGGAATGGAGGAAGGGAGGGAGGGAGGGAGGGAGGGAGGGAGGGAGGAAGGAAGGGATAAAGTAAAATTAAATTTAAAATTTAGTAAAATAAAAAACAAAATATAATTATTAAAAAAATTTTTAAGTAATTAAAAAAAAAGAAAGAACAACCAAACCAAAAAACAAATCCACCAATGATAACAAGTGCTGAAAACCATACTAATAAAACAAACAAAAAACAGATAGATAGAACCCTAGGACAAATGGTAAAAGCAAAGTTGTATAGACGAAATCACACACAGAAGCATACACATACACACTCAGAAAAAGAGAAAAAAGGGAAAAAACTATATATATATCATTGCTCCCAAAGTCCACCTCCTCAATTTGGGATGATTCATTGTCTATTCAGTTATTCCACAGATGCAGGTACATTAAGTTGATTGTAGAGATTTAATCCACTGCTTCTGAGGCTGCTGGGAGAGATTTCCCTTTCTCTTCTTTGTTCTCACAGCTCCCAGGGTTCAGCTTTGGATTTGGCCCCGCCTCTATGTGTAGGTCGCCTGAAAGCGTCTGTTCTTTGCTCAGACTGGACGGGGTTAAAGGAGCAGCTGATTCAGGGGCTCTGGCTCACTCAGGCCGGGGGGAGGGAGCGGTATGGATGCGGGGCGAGCCTGCGGCGGCAGAGGCTGGCATGACGTTGCAGCAGCCTGAGGCACTCTGTGTGTTCTTCCGGGGAAGTTGTCCCTGGATCATGGGACCCTGGCAGTGGCGGGCTGCACAGGCTCCCAGGAGGGAGGTGTGGATAGTGACCTGTGCTCACACACAGGCTTCTTGGTGGTGGCAGCAGCGGCCTTAGCGTCTCATGCCCGTCTCTGGAGTCCGCGCTAATAGCCGCGGCTCTCACCCGTCTCTAGAGCTCCTTTAAGCAGCGCTCTTAATCCCCTCTCCTCACGCACCAGGAAACAAAGAGGGAAGAAGAAGTCTCTTGCCTTTTCAGCAGTTCCAGACTTTTTCCTGGACTCCCTCCCGTCTAGCTGTGGCGCACTAGCCCCCTCCAGGCTCTGTTCACACCATCAACCCCAGTCCTCTCCCTGCGCTCCGCTCCGACCGAAGCCCGAGCCTCAGCTCCCAGCCCCGCCCGCCCCGGAGGGTGAGCAGACAAGCCTCTCGGGCTGGTGAGTGCTGGTCGGCACCGATCCTCTGTGCGGGAATCTCTCCGTTTTGCCCTCCACACCCCTGTTGCTGCGCTCTCCTCTGCGGCTCTGAAGCTTTCCCCCTCTGCCACCCGCAGTCTCCGCCCGCGAAGGGGCTTCCTAGTGTGTGGAAACCTTTCCTCCTTCACAGTTCCCTCCCACTGGTGCAGGTCCCGTCCCTATTCTTTTGTCTCTGGTTTTTTTTTGTTTTCTTTTGCCCTACCCAGGTACGTGGGGAGTTTTTTGCCTTTTGGGAGGTCTGAGGTCTTCTGCCAACGTTCAGTGGTTGTTTTGTAGAAGTTGTTCCACATGTAGATGTATTTCTAGTGTATCTGTGGGGAGGAAGGTGATCTCCGCATTTTACTCTTCCGCTATCTTGAAGCTTCTCCAAGCCAGCATAATTTTTGTGAGGAGAACTGCAGTAGCTTCTAAATTAGCCTAGCCCCTTCTGGTCCATTTTCCAAAGAGTTAGCAGAAGACGACTTTATAAACCAAAACTTATTTCCCTTACCTCTTTTAAAAAACGTTTCAAAAGCTCTTGTAATGTTAAGGAGAAAGTTCAAGTTCACAGGCACTATATGAAAACCTCTTCATTGTCCATCCTTGCCCATCAGTCTAATTTCTAGGTCTGCCAAACCCAGCAAGTAGTGTTTGAGATCCCACCCCGCCACCCTATCCCAAGACCTTACCATTTTAGTGAGAGTGACTTCCAGCTGCCTGATGTCTTTCTCCTCTAGCTGTCCTCAACCAACAAATATCAAAAACTGATGCACGAATGAGTAATCCAACTTCCTTCCTCTTGTTAGATAACTCTAAGGCCTGTGTCCTATATCACTCCCAGAATTCCCCAATGTAACTGATTTCCATTCATCTGTATTTACCACAGTGGTAACAGACTTGATAAAGTAACCTTTGTGGCTGTCTCTCCTTTCCCAGCTTACTTTCCCACGGTCCACCCAGTGTCTCCTGGGATCACCCCATTGATACAATGAATCCTTGTCTCTAAATCAGATTTTTAGGAGCCAAATAGACACCCAACATGTATTCGTTGCTTCAGAAAAAAAAAAAAATTGTATTTTTAAAAATGTCATGTTCTCCCTGGAATGATTCTGGCTCCTACCTCCATTACTTTGCTAAACTTTACTAATTTCTTAAAATTTTTGCTCAAGCACTGCCTCTTTAAAGGAAGCTTAACACTGAATTGTGGACTGGAAGCTCTACCTCACCGTACACAAGCATACCTATATCATGGCAGACAGCTTAATCTCTGATTTGTTTGTCTGGCTTCCCTAGTAGACTGTGATCTCCTTGAGAGTAGGGATCAAGATATATTTGAATGTTTAGTCCAGCCCTAAAAATATAAGGGAAGACAACATTGATTAAGCTCACTAAATGTTTGCTCGAATGAATGGTTTTTAATGAATACGTTATGAATGAATGAATAAATAAAAAATGAAACCAACAAGGGCAGATTGAATTCAAGTAAAGAAATCTATTGCTGAATGAAAATTTATACAATTAATCCCAAGTTTCAGAAGAAATAGTTTAGTTTATTTGCACCATTGTTCTTCCAGTAAGTGTGGATAACAATAAAATATTACATTCTAAGCAATTGTTATGTCCCAGATACTGTGTAAGCACATTAAAAATAGTACATATCTTCCCATTGTATATGACATTATGATATCATATTACATTACACCTATTAGAATTTATTATTATGACTGTTATAGTTAGTTTAACAAAGAGTTAATTATGCTCATGCTGGATATTTTAAAGCAGTTTCTTTTCACAAGAGTCTCAGAAAGTCCCATTATCCTTATCAAAGTGGTACAGAATAATAAATTCAAATGATGGGTTGAGTTTGGGAACTTTCTTCCTTTTGCCTTGCTCAATACAGAGGGTTAATAATCGTCAGGGGCAATCTTCTGGCCTCACACTGTTTTGTAACTTTTTTTAAAAAATTTATTTTTGGCTGTGTTGGGTCCTCATTCCTGCGCGCACGCTTCCTCTAGTTGTGGCAAGTGGGGGCTACTCTTCCTTGCGGTGTGTGGGCTTCTCATTGCAGTGGCTTCTTTTTGCAGAGAACGGGCTCTAGGCACGCGGGCTTCAGTAGTTGTGGTGCGCAGGCTCAGTAGTTGTGGCTCGCGAGCTCTAGAGCATAGGCTCAGTAGTTGTGGTGCACGGGCTTAGCTGCTCTGCACCATGTGGGATCTTCCCGGACCAGGGCTTGAACCCACGTCCCCTGCATTGGCATGTGGATTCTTAACCCCTGAGCCACCAGGGAAGCCCTGCTTTGTAACTTAATGCAGCCAAAATACTCTTATTATGACCATAGGCTAGAATTTCCTAAAACCAGTTTCAGAATTATATTTTACAAACACATTCAAAATTTAGGTTCACAATAAAGTAGTAAAACATTTATTCAACAAACATAGTAAGCCCTTTTTGTATATATTGCATGGTATTAACTTCTGGGGATACAGATTTAACTAAATCAGGATTCTGATCACTGGCATGTGGTAGCTTATCTTGAATAATACAGCTGACCCTTGAACAACATGGGTTTGAACTGAGTGGGTGCAACTTATACTCAGTTTTTTCAATAAATACACAGGCCCTCAGTATCTACGGGGTTCCATATCTGTGGATTCAACCAACCGCAGATCATGTAATATTCATGATCTGGATCTGCAGTTGGATGAATCCATAGATTTGGAGTCTGGATACCGAGGGCAAATATGGGACTCAAGCGTCCATGGATTCTGTTATCTGTGGTGGGTCCAATCCCCCTCAGATTCTGATGACTGTAATTGCCCTTTCCAATTTCAGGATCAATGACCAAAAGTTACCACCTAAGTCTTTTTTCCTCTACTGTGACCAGAATTAAAAATAAAGATTGACTTGGTCTTTGATAATTTTGTATTTGTTTAGTCTTTCTGCTAAGAAACTCCAGATGCTTTATAAACATTAGCATGTTTATCTTGAAATGACTACTCCCTTTGTGTCAAAACTGAACTGAACAATACTTTCATTTTATCTATGAATGAATGAATTTATTAATTTTGCTTTTCTCTTCTGGTTTTCTCTCTGTAAGAGTACTTGTTTTTTTTGAGGAAAGGGACTGTGTTTTACCTATTTTTGTATCACCAGGACCAGCCATGGCTTTAGGCACCTCATAAGCACTCTATCTAAGTGTTTCTACAACGGATTAAAAAACAATTCTGTAGAACATTTCATGCTTTTAAGCGTAAAAACTAGAAATGTTTTTGCAGAGTAGTTCTTTATAAATTTTTATCAATAAAGGCATTTAGGTTTAAGTCTTATGAACTAATCGGTACCTTAGTTAATCCCCACCCCAGTATCTTTTCTTCCAGACATAACTTGAAATCAGTGATAAATTCTAATTCATAAAACTAATCTCTAGTGTTACATCCTGTCTGCCTCATTCACTAGCTTTCCAACAATAATCTGAAGTAGTCAGCATGTAGTAATCAGGAAACCTTTACTGGCGTGCTTCCAGGCCCTAGTCATCGTTTATGAGCCTTAACACTATTAAGTCACATTGACTTAGGCTCAACCACACGAATGAAAATTCCACGATACTCTAAGCCAGTATGTACATACAGGTCCACAATTTACAAAGAGGCTCTACTTAGAAGTTCGTTGTCACATCAGTGTCTGCAGCTTGGAGAGCATTTTCATAAATTCCCAAACTAGCCCATCAAATCCTTTTGTAAACTTTATTTAAAGACAGCTGAATCATAAATGCTAATAGTTGTACTCAAAGTTATGGATTCTGGGTCGTGGACCTCTGGTGCAGGAAACTGGGGAGTAGGGATGGAGTCTGTCAGAGAAAGATGTATACCCCGAAGGCCTGAATAGACCAGTGTAGCAAATCCCCCAGTCTTTGCAAAGCCTATGCAGCACCACTTTCAGGTCACACATACCTTCCGGAACCCAACAGCAGGACGAAGGCAGAGGGCTGGCTTCCCAATGTCTAGACTTACAGCTTTCTTTGGACATCCCTGCCACCTTTTGTCTAAAGGGCCAGACAGTAAATATTTTAGGCTTTTCAGGCCATACAGTCCCTGTCACAAGTATGCACCTCTGCTGCTGTGGTGTGAAAGCAGCCAAAGATGATACATAACATATGAGCATAGCTGTGTTATAGTAAAACTTTACTAACAGATACTGAAATTTGAATTTTATATAATTTTCACTTGTCACAAATATTATACTTGAGGGTTTTTTTCCCCCCAATCATTTAAAAATATAGAAACATTCTTACCTGGGCTGGACAAAATAGACAGAAGGCTGGATTTGGCCCACAGGCCATAGTTTGCCAACCCTGCTTTAAAACAATCTGTGTTTGAGACTTCCCTGGTGGTCCAGTGGTTAAGAATCTGCTTTCCAATTCAGGGGGTGTGGGTTCAATCTGGGGAACTAAGATCCCACATGCTGCGAGGCAGCTAAGCCCACATGCCACAACGAGAGCCCTCATGCTCTGGAGCCCATGCGCCACAGCTAGAGAGAAGCCTGCACGCCGCACGAAGAGCCCACATGCCACAACTAAGACCCGACGCAGCCATAAATAAATAAATAAGTAAATAAATAAATATTAAGGAAAAACATCTGTGTTTAACTTCACATTTGCTAAAATTCTCTTTCTGCCTCCTGTTCCATCTCCCTCATGCACGCTGAACACCTGTTTTGTTCTAAGTCCCCTGCAGGATGATACTAGGCCAAAGTATCCCATGCTCTGATGTGTCTCAATTTTCCTTCCTGCCTTCCCATTTCCCAGGTACAGCTTTCCACATAGTTCTTAAGGAAAATTAAGTGGATTCACCAAGAAGTGCTGTTGCCAGAGTATTCTCTAGAAAATACAAATCTGGACCTGTCATCCCAGTTCCAGCATTCCCCTATCTTTCCTTTGACTAAAAGAAATTAATCTTTTAAAGTCAGCTGTTAAGTCCTTGGCCACCTGGCTGTCATCTCCCATCATATCTTCTTATCAGTTCTGTGATTCTCACGTGCACTACACACCCTGTAGCCAGGCCAATTGTTTCCCCATTGCCAAGCAGGGCAGTTTGTGGCCCTTTTGCCCTCGTGCAGACCACTCTCTCTGTAATTCTTTGACCCCTCTTCCCTGATATGGAACTTCAGTTGACCCTCCAAGGCCCGGCTCTAAAGTCACACTCACAGTGAAGTCTTTGCTAATACCTTGAGAAATCGCTTTATAAAAAAACTTATAATGTATATATATATATATTTTTTAATTAATTTATTTATTTTTGGTTTGTGTTGGGTCTTCGTTGCTGCGCGCAGGCTTTCTCTAGTTGGGGCAAGTAGGGGCTACTCTTCGTTGCGGTGCGTGGGCTTCTCATTGCAGTGGCTTCTCTTGTTGTGGAGCACGGGCTCTAGGTACGCGGGCTTCAGTAGTTGTGGTGCACGGGTTTAGTTGCTCCACGGCATGTGGGATCTTCCCAGAGTGGGGCTCAAACCTGTGTCCCCTGCATTGGCAGGTGGATTCTGAACCACTGTACCACCAGGGAAGTCCCTATAATGTATTATTTATTATGACATATAACACATTGTGGTGTAACTATCTGTTTATATACCTTTTCTTCCTACCAGACAGGTTTCAGGTGGCTAGGGATTGTGTTTCCTTCATCTTCACCGATACCTACCTCTACGACCTGCAGGTCCTAGCCCAGATTTGGCAAATAGTGTATTCCTATGATAGGTATTAAATTTAACCCTCCAAGAGTGTTAAACGTTTTCACTTTTAGAAGTGTCTATTCCTTAACTCTAGTGAATTTCGAACTGGCAGAGTTTCAGGCTATAGTAAAATAAAGTGAACACATTTGGGCATAAAAGATAAATACGCTGTTTGTCCTCAGGGTCAGCTTCCCCAAGGGGTGTCCATGGTTTACAGTCCTTGTTTCTCTCTGGTCCCGCAGGCTCACTATCACATCCAACGTCCCGATGACCTTCATGGGTAAGGCTTCAGGTCTGAGGAGGGAAGTGGAGTGAGAGGAACTGCCATTCAAACTACCAGTCAGCTGTCACTTGTCTGAAAGCGAGTGACTGAGCCAATACCTGGTTCTGCCATTTTCCTTACCTACCACATCTGGGGAGCAGAGTGGGGTTTAAATGGGAGTGACACAGACTCTGAAGCGTGCCACTTAGAAGTAAATGATTTTACTAAATGCAGAAAGAGTTAGGGAAATGAACAACTTTTAGTCTAAAATAAATGGCAGTGGTTCAATGAAGGTCCTGTCAGGAAGGTAAAATGTAAACAATTTTCTGATTTCTCCTTGGAAACTTTTCTACCTTTTAGACCTATTCAGTTTGATTTCTAAGGGGAAAAAAAAGTAAAACTAAAAACAACAGAAAGACATTGTGTATATATATATGTGTATATATATATATATTTTTTCTTCTTTTTTTTTTTTTTTTGCGGTACGCGGGCCTCTTTCTGTCGTGGCCTCTCCCGTTGCGGAGCACAGGCTCCGGACGCGCAGGCTCAGTGGCCATGGCTCACGGGCCCAGCCGCTCCGCGGCATGTGGGATCTTCCCGGGCCGGGGCACGAACCCGTTTCCCCTGCATCGGCAGGCGGACTCTCAACCACTGCACCACCAGGGAAGCCCTCATTAGATATTTTTAAATGGTTATTCACTAATTTGTATCCTTTTCCTGGTTAGCAAAGTAGTTTCACCTTGATTACTATTTTGATTTTGACGTCCCTGAAATTCAGAAATAGAGATTTGATTATCTACGGATTATAGCAATGTTCCAAACCTGGTTTTCTTCCAACTTTGTAAACAGGACATTAGGACTCATCTTCCCATTGCAGGGATTACAGACTAATTTATTTATTTAAAAAAATTTTCATTTATATACGATTTTTAAAGATTGCTTTCCATTTATAGTTATTGCAAAATATTGGTTATACACCCTGTGTTGTACAATACATCACTGAGCCTATCTTACAGCCAATAGTTTGTACACCCACCTCCTCCAACTTCATACTGGCCCCCTCCCTGGGAACACAAACTAATTTTTTTTTTTAAACATCTTTATTGGAGTATAATTGCTTTACAGTCTTGTGTTATACAGTTTCGGCAGTATAACAAAGTGAATCAGCTATATGCACACGTACATCCCTATATCCCCTCCCTCTTGCGTCTCCCTCCCACCCTCCTTATACCACCCCACTAGGTGGTCGCAAAGCACTGAGCTGATCTCCCTGTGCCATGCAGCTGCTTCCCACCAGGTATCTATTTTACATTTGGTAGTGTATCTATGTCAATGCTACTCTCTTACTTCATCCCAGCTTACCCTTCACACTCACCGTGTCCTCAAGTCCATTCTCTACGTCTGTGTCTTTATTCCTGTCCTGCCCCTACATTCTTCAGAACCATTTTTTATTTTTGGATTCCATATATATGTGTTAGCATATGGTATTTGTTTTTCTCTTTCTGACTTACTTCACTCTGTATGACAGAACCTAGGTCCATCCACCTCCCTACAAATAACTCAATTTCGTTTCTTTTTATGGCTGAGTAATATTCCATTGTACATATGTGCCACACATTCTTTATCTGTTCATCTGTCACTGATGGACACTTACGTTGATTCTATGTCCTGACTACTGTAAACAGTGCTGCAATGAACATTGTGATACATGTCTCTTTTTGAATTATGGTTTTCTCAGGGTGTATGTAGTGGGATTGCTGGGTCATATGGTAGTTCTATTTTTAGTTTTTTAAGGAACCTCCGTACTGTTCTCCATAGTGGCTGTACAAATTTACATTCCCACCAACAGGGCAAGAGTGTTCCCTTTTCTCCACACCCTCTCCAGCATTTATTGTTTGTAGATTTTTGGATGATGGCCATTCTGACTGGTGTGAGGTGATACCTCATTGTAGTATTGATTTGCATTTCCCAAATGATTAGTGATGTTGAGCATCCTTTCCTGTGTTTGCTGGCAATCTGTATATCTTCTTTGGAGAAATGTCTATTTAGGTCTTCTGCCCATTTTTGGATTGGGTTGTTTGCCTTTCTGATATTGAGCTGCATGAGCTGCTTGTAAATTTTGGAGATTAATCCTTTGTCAGTTGTGTCATTTGCAAATATTTTCTCCCATTCTGAGGGTTGTCTTTTTGTCTTGTTTATGGTTTCCTTTGCTGTGAAAAAGCTTTGAAGTTACATTAGGTCTGATTTGTTTATTTTTGTTTTTATTTCCATTTCTCTAGTAGGTGGGTCAAAAAGGAGCTTGCTGTGATTTATGTCATAGAGTGTTGTGCCTATGTTTTCCTCTAAGAGTTTTATAGTGTCTGGCCTTAAATTTAGATCTTTAATCCATTTTGAGTTTATTTTTGTGTATGGTGTTAGGAAGTGTTCTAATTTCATTCTTTTACATGTAGCTGTCCAGTTTTCCCAGCACCACATACTGGAGAGGCTGTCTTTTCTCCACTGTATACTCTTGCCTCCTTTATCAAAGATAAGGTGACCATATGTGCGTGGCTTTATCTCTGGGCTTTCTGTCCTGTTCCATTGATCTATATTTCTGTTTTTGTGCCAGTACCATGCTGTCTTGATTACTGTAGCTTTGTAGTAGAGTCTGAAGTCATGGAGTCTGATTCCTCCAGCTCCGTTTTTCTTCCTCAAGATTGTTTTGGCTATTTGGGGTCTTTTGTGTTTCCATACAAATTGTGGAATTTTTTGTTCTAATTCTGTGAAAAATGCCAGTGGTAATTTGATAGGGATTGCACTGAATCTGTAGATTGCTTTGGGGATTATAGTCATTTTCACAATGTTGCTTCTTCCAATCCAGGAACATGGTATATCTCTCCATCTGTTTGTATCATCTTTAATTTCTTTCATCAGTGTCTTATAGTTTTCTGCATACAGGTCTTTTGTCTCCTTAGGTAGGTTTATTCCTAGGTATTTTATTCTTTTTGTTGCAATGGTAAATGGGATTGTTTCCTTAATTTCTCTTTCAGGTTTTTCATCATTAGTGTATAGGAATGCAAGAGATTTCTGTGCATTAATTTTTTATCCTGCTGCCCTACCAAATTCATTGATTAGCTCTAGTAGTTTTCTGGTAGCATCTTTAGGATTCTCCATGTATACTATCATGTCATCTGCAAACAGTGACAGTTATACTACTTCTTTTCTGATTTGGATTCTTTTATTTCATTTTCTTCTCTGATTGCTGTGGCTAAAACGTCCAAAACTATGTTGAATAATAGTGGTGAGAGTGGGCAACCTTGTCTTATTCCTGATCTTAGAGGAAATGCTTTCAGTTTTTCACCATTGAGAATGATGTTTGCTGTGGGTTTGTCATATATGGCCTTTATTATGTTGAGGTAGGTTCCATCTATGTCTGCTTTTTGGAGAGTTTTTATCATATACGGGTGTTGAATTTGGTCGAAAGCTTTTTCTGCATCTATTGAGATTATAATATGGTTTTTCTCCTTCAGTTTGTTAATATGGTGTATCACATTGATTGATTTGCGTATATTGACGAATCCTTGCATTCCTGGGATAAACCCCACTTGATCATGGTGTATGATCCTTTTAATGTGCTGTTGGATTCTCTTTGCTAGTATTTTGTTGAGGATTTTTGTATCTATGTTCATCAGAGTTATTGGCCTGTAGTTTTCTTTTTTTGTGACATCTTTGTCTGGTTTTGGTATCAAGGTGATGGTGGCCTCGTAGAATGAATTTGGGAGTGTTCCTCCCTCTGCTATATTTCGGAAGGGTTTGAGAAGGATAGGTGTTAACTCTCCTCTAAATGTTTGATAGAATTCGCCTGTGAAGCCATCTGGTCCTGGGCTTTTGTTTGTTGGAAGATTTTTAATTGCAGTTTCAATTTCAGTGCTTGTGATTGGTCTGTTTATATTTTGTATTTCTCCCTGGTTCAGGCTCAGAAGGTTGTGCTTTTCTAAGAATTTGTCCATTTCTTCCAGGTTGTCCATTTTATTGGCATATAGTTGCTTATAGTAACCTCTCATGATCCTTTGTATTTCTGCAGTGTCAGTTGTTACTTCTCCTTTTTCATTTCTAATTCTATTGATTTTGGTCTTCTCCCTTTTTTTCTTGATGAGTCTGGCTAATGGTTTATCAATTTTATCTTCTCAAAGAACCAGCTTTTAGTTTTATTGATCTTTGCTATCGTTTCCTTCATTTCATTTTCATGATCTTTATGATTTCTTTCCTTCTGCTAACTTTGGGTATTTTTTTGTTCTTCTTTCTTTAATTGCTTTAGGTGTAAGGTTAGGTTATTTATTTGAGATGTTTCTTGTTTCTTGAGGTAGGACTGTATTGCTATAAACTTCGCTCTTAGAATTGTCTTTGCTGCATCCCATAGGTTTTGGGTCGTCGTGTTTTCATTGTCATTTGTTTTTAGGTATTTTTTTGATTTTCTGTTTGATTTCTTCAGTGATCTCTTGGTTATTTAGTAGTGTATTGTTTAGCCTCCATGTGTTTTTATTTTTTACAGTTTTCTTCCTGTAATTCATGTCTATTTCCATAGCTTTGTGGTCAGAAAAGATACTTGATACAATTCAATTTTCTTAAATTTACCAAGGCTTGATTTGTGACCCAAGATATGTTCTGTCCTGGAGGATGTTCCATGAGCACTTGAGAAGAAAGTGTATTCTGTTATTTTTGGATGGAATGTCCTATATATATCAACTAAGTCCATCTTGTTTAATGTATCATTTAAAGCTTGTGTTTCCTTATTTATATTCATTTTGGATGATCTGTCCATTGGTGAAAGTGGGGTGTTAAAGTTGCCTACTATGATTGTGTTACTGTTGATTTCCCCTTTTATGGCTGTTAGCATTTGTGTTATGTATTGAGGTGCTCCTATGTTGGGTACATAAATATTTACAATTGTTAAATCTTCTTCTTGGATTGATCCCTTGATCATTATGTAGTGTCCTTCTTTGTCTCTTGTAATAATCTTTGTTTTAAAGTCTATTTTTACTGATATGAGAATTGCCACTCCAGCTTTCTTTTGATTTCCATTTGCATGGAATAACTTTTTCCATCCCCTCACCTTCAGTCTGTATGTGTCCCTAGGTCTGAAGTGGGTCTCTTGTAGACAGCATATGTTCGGGTCTTGTTTTTTTATCTGTTTCACCAATCTGTGTCTTCTGGTTGGAGCATTTAATCCATTTACATTTAAGGTCATTATCGATATGTATGTTCCTGTTACCATTTTCTTAATCGTTTTGTGTTTGTTATTGGAGGTCTTTTCCTTCTCTTGTGTTCCCTGCCTAGAGATGTTCCTTTAGCATTTGTTGTAAAGCTGGTTTGGTAGTGGTGAATTCTCTTAACTTTTGTTTATCTGTAAAGGTTTTAATTTCTCCATCAAATCTGAATGAGAACCTTGCTGGGTAGAGTAATCTTGGTTGTAGTTTATTCCCTTTCATCACTTTAAATATGTCCTGCCACTCCCTTCTGGCTTTGAGTTTCTGCTGAAAAATCAGCTGTTAACTTTATGGGGATTCCTTTTTATGTTATTTGTTGCTTTTCCCTTGCTGCTTTCAATATTTTTTCTTTGTATTTAATTTTTGATAGTTTGATTAATATGTGTCGGCATGTTTCTCTGTGTTTATCCTGTATGGGACTCTCTGTGCTTTCTGGACTTGATTGACTATTTCCTTTCCCATGTTAGGTAAGTTTTTGACTATAATTTCTTCAAATATTTTCTCATACCCTTTCTTTTTCTCTTCTTCTTCTGCGACCCCTATAGTTCGAATGTCGATGGGTCTAATGTTGTCCCAGAGCTGAGACTGTCCTCAGTTTTTTTCATTCTTTTCTCTTTATCTACTCCCTGGCAGTTATTTCCACCATTTTATCTTCCAGCTCACTTATCCATTCTTCTGCCTCAATTATTGTTATTGATTCCTTCTAGAGTATTTTTAGTTCCAGTAATTGTGTTGTTCATCACTGTTTGTTTGCTCTTTAGTTCTTCTAGATCCTTGTTAAATGTTTCTTGTATTTTCTCCATTCTGTTTTAGAGATTTTGGATCATCTTTACTATCATTACTCCAAATTCTTTTTCAGGTAGGTTGCCTATTTCGTTTTCATTTATTTGGTCTTGTAGGTTTTAACCTTGCTCCTTTGTCTGTTACAAATTTTTTTGTCATTTCTTTTTTTTTTTTTACTGGGTGGTGCTGTATTCCTGTCTTACTGGTTGTTTGGTGTGGGTCTTCCAGCACTGGAGTTTGCAGGCAGTTGGATAGAGCTGGGTCTTGGTGCTGAGTTGAGAACCTCTGGGAGGCCTCACTCCAACTGATATTTCCTGGGGTCTGAGGTTCTCTGTTAGTCCAGTGTTTGGGCTCGGAGCTCTACCACAGGAGCTCGAACCCGACCTCCAGCCTGGGAACCAAGATCCCACAAGCTTTGTGGTGCAGTTAAAAAAAAAAAGAAGAAAGAAAGAAAGAGAAAAAGGAGTGGTACAATATCATGGAATAAAAAACAAAATAAAACTAGAAAGATTAAAAATATATTAGGGAAAATAAAAGTATAATGGAAACAACTGCAACGATGTAAAATAAAACTGCAACAGAAAAAAGAAAAAAAAAAAGTGGGGTGGGGGGGCGAACAAGCCAAAAGGAGAGAACACTAACAAAGTATAAAAAATAAAATTAGGAAAATAAAAGATTTATTAGGAAAAATAAAAATATAAAATAATCAACAACAATGAATCAACAAGGTAAAACAGAAGAACCCTAATCTAAAAGAGGAAAAAAGAAAAGAAAAAAAAAAAGCCTTCGCTGTGGGGGCAGAGTTTAGGCAGGGGCAGGGTTTAGGGTGGGGTGGGAGTGGTGATGTTCAAGCATGGGGCTGGGCCTCTGCTTGGGACCTGCGCCGAAGGGGAGTGGCAGCACGTCAGAAGGAGGTCCTCTGGGGTGTGGAGCTCCGGAGTTTGGAGGTAGCGCCCTGAGTGAGGGTGTGTGGGTGGGGTTTAGGCCCAGCTTGTTGGAGGGGGTCTCCGAGTGTAGAGGTAGGGTGCTGGGTGGGGATGTAGGGGTTTGGCTTGGGCTCTGCACAGCAGGAGGGAGGCTCCAAGGGCAGTGGATTAGGCCCAGAAGCCCAACAGGCTTCCCGGTTCCTACGTGGACAGGGAAAGCACTGGCCCCGTTCCCTTCCATGCCTCCACGTCCCTCCCCCACCATCTTCCCCAAGGTCTCCCCTGTCGCCGCTGGACCCCAACCGTGTGTGGTTAGGGGTCCCCTCCCCCAGCCGCCCCTCAGGGGTGCCGGTCCCCCAGGTCTGGCCTTTACTTTTGCTCGCCCTTCCCTCCCTCCCACTCCCTCCAGACCCACATGGCTGGAAGAGGCCTTGGTGGGCAGAGAATCAGGCCTGGGATCTCAGCAGGTTCCTGGGGGCCCATGTGGGCAGGGAAAACCTGGCCATGCTGCCTTTTGATCCTCTGCCCTCCCGATGGTTCCCCAGTTTCCCCCTTCGGGCGTGGGATCCCTTCCCCTCCCCCAGCTTCCCCTCAGGGGCACCAGTCCTGTCCCCCCTCCACTTCTCCTCCCCCATCACTCTCCCCACGCCCCATGTCCTACCCGGTCGCTGGGGGCTTCCTCCTGTCCCCTTAGGTGTCTGTGGTCCCCCACTGGTGCCTGGTAGGTGCCCTAGTCGTGAGGAGACACAGATTCCACGTCCTCCTAGTACACCGTCTTACACAAACTAATTTTTAAATGAGTCTAAAACAGGTGTTCATAACCTGGAAACTGTGGGCCCTTGAAGAAGCCAAAAAGACAACCAGATGTGGTTCTTGCCTTCATGAAACATTCCTATTTACTTATGCATTATTTATACTCTAGGCTGTTTGGCTATCATTTCTGAATTATTCAGCCCTCAACACTTTGCATCATGTTTGGTGCTCAATAAATGTTGGCTGAATATTAATAGAGGAAGGAGACCAAGAGTTTTAAGATGCTGGGGAGAAAAATAAATAATAAATGTAGTTGGTCACGAGTGAACCGAAAATAAATGACTCACTGACTGCCCATATGGGAAGTTCTTATTGGAGGAAAGCGGTACAATTATTCAGCAGTACAGGGAAAAAGTTACTAAGTTTTAGAAAGAGCCCAGTTGAATTTGTATTTCTTGGGGTCCTTTCAGATATCAACATGGATTTATTTATTAGTCAGGTTAGTTTGATGTTCCAACCAAGGGAGCTTAGATATGATGAAGGAGGGGAGAGCAGGACAGTAGCCTAGGGAGACAAACTGCAGGCAAGAGCAAAATCTGGGGACAAAACATTGCTGAAAATAATTCCCCACTGGCTACACTGGCCTAACTGAGGGTAAAAACACTCTAACTCCAGGATCTTTGGGTCTTTGGAACATGGAAATGAAACCTTTAAAAAAAAAAAAAATCTCTTTTTAATGGAAATGAATGTTAAAAAGCTAATTTTTTTTTTTTAACACTTCTTGTGATATGAGGTGCATTTAAAAAACTTGGGGGGAAAAAAGTCCTAAAACAAGTTTGGATCAGTTTAACTTTAGAATGTCAGTTTAACTTTGTATCGGCCTTGGGTCTCCTCTGAGTTGACTTCTCAAAAGCAAAATCTACTTTGTGTAGTTAGGTTAGAAACTGTGTTAACACATGCTATTTTCAAAGAATCCAGAGCCTCAATGAAATTAGAACTGTAATGGGATCTAGGGCATTATCTGTAACATTTGAACAGCTTTTCTTCAGCAGGCCTGCTACATAGTTGCAGTAAATTCCTGCAGAAGGTATTGCAGGATCTTTCTGGTTAAGTGCACTAAACTTTGCTTAAGTATTCCGTGCTGATACTTTTTTTTTTTTTTTTTTAGCAAATAGAAGCAAAGAGACCAGATTCCAGCAGTGGCCGCCATGGCCCACTTTTGAATTCCTGGCAACTAAAGATTGTTTGATAAGTATCTTCAGCCCAAGTTACAAATTCAAAGGTTTTCTTCAACAAGGGTAGAAAACAGGCACAAGGGTTTATCTTCTATCAGATGGCACAGCTGCTATCTTCAGGGCTGGCTGAGTCAGTGAGATTAGGAGAAAGGCAGGTATTTAGATAAAGAAGAGTTTATCAGAACAGGAGTCTTACCACTGGACATTCAATCTAGCTTTTAACAATCCAAAAAGAACTAGTTTAATCGGCCTTTCCCAGCATTACTATTTGGTCTGTTAAGAGAGCTGCATATGGTAATGATGTATCACAACATTCTGTAGATCAAGATCACAAGGAAACTTTGAAATTAATTCATCAAGACAGTGAAATTTCATTTGATCAATATCTCCTTTTTTCCCTCTTTAAACAAATTCTTATTCCTGGTCTTTATTTTATGGTGGTTACTTCTCTTGTAATGTAACTCTACATAGGGTTTTGAAAAGTGACACTCATTTTCAGTCACGATTTGTTTAAAAAGTGAATGTATGAGGCATATTATAAAAAACTATAGACACTTATACCTACAAATATAGATAATTTAATACATTTCCTGGCTCTTTCCTTTCCTTAACAATTTACCTATATAACCTTTACATGATAATTGATATAATTGTGTCAGCTTTGTTTTTATATAACATTACTTTGCATCTCTAAATAGTGTTCATATTTTAATTTCTTAAGTTACATTGTAATCTATGGAAATAATATAGTTTGTTAAAATGTTTCTGACTGCAGGCTTAGTTTTTACAATTGATAAGTGAGTAGATCTAACAATAAGGATAATTCTGTATATGTTATATTATTAAGGAGTCTGTATACCTTGACACTATCATAGGAAACACTGTTTTTTCTTTGTAAAGAAGTAACTCAGAAGCACAAGATGTGGTACAATTATGTTGTTGTTTTGATTAATCATCTTCTTCTGTGACAATTAACTCAGATTGTAAGTTTTAAGATTATACAAAAGGAAACACAGGACGATGTAACTTATTACAGATCTTGAATTTTCTAACAGTTATAAGTGGGCCACTGGAGACAAATTATAACGGGCCTTCACTCATCTTTTTCAAGAAATTGTGTTTGGCAGGCTGTTCTGACCCTATACCCATTGCCAATGTTTTTTGCTTTTCTTAATGACCAACTATTTTCTCTGCAACAGAATTTGTTCACTCTAAGTCTAAGGTGGCTGGCATCTTCTAACTAATACTGTAAGGGTCGCACATATTTAATAGATTGAAAGGATAGTCTTTTATAGAAACTAATTATTTACATGTGTTGTATGAGAGGGAGGATGGAGACATTCCATGGCACTAATAGTGTGAGCTTTCTGAAGTCTTCATTTTTAAATCTCCTCTGACTAACCAGTAGTAATGATTCCTCCAGTGATTTGGGTGTGCTACTTCCTCATTCCTGTACATATAGAACAGCAAATAGTTAAATAGCAAGTTCCACAGGCAAAGTGCTGTTGTAGGCACTTTACTTACATTAATTATTTAATCCTTCCAATAACACTGCGGCAAGTATACTATTAATAGCTCCATTTTATAGTGAGGAAAATAAGGTATAGAGAGGTTAAGTAACTTGCTCAAGGTCACTGCTAATCATGGGGGGCTAAGACTCAGACAGTCTTGCATCAGAGCCCGTGTTCTTCACCATATGCACAGCATCTCACAGGCCAGGGCAGGAAACTGGCACACACAAGACATCATGCTATCTTTTAATATTGAGTAAGAGAGGATTAATAAAAGATTAACATTCATCATCTTGAAATGGAAAAGTAAACAAAAAATTGGGGAGAGAAATTCATCCTAGGTGGCCACTTATTCAAGTCAGTATCTGTGCTCTTTCCTCTTACGATTACAGCTTACACTGGCACTGCATGGAATCTCATATATCATCTTTAAAAATTCCTCTGAAAATGTGTCTTCTACGTAGGAATATTATGTTTCCCTTACACTTGGCAGCTCGCATATTTGTTTATGGTACTAAGTAGTTTTGCAATTCCTTAAATCATTTTCAACCTTTTGAGAAGGGGGATCATTAGTCTTAAGGTCACTTCAAAAGCAGCTATCTGGGGCTTCCCTGGTGATGCAGTGGTTGAGGGTCCGCCTGCTGATGCAGGGGACACGGGTTCGTGCCCCGGTCCGGGAAGATCCCACATGCCGTGGAGCGGCTGGGCCTGTGAGCCATGGCCGCTGAGCCTGCGCGTCTGGAGCCTGTGCTCCGCAGCGGGAGAGGCCACAGCAGTGAGAGGCCCGCGTACCGCAAAAAAAATAAAAAATAAATAAAAAATAAATCAGCTATCTGTCAAATCTTTACATATGATAGAACACGGGTCATTTATCTACAGCAGGGGCAAGGGCAGATGAGGAGAGGGTAGGGATCTGGAGCTACAGGCCCCTGTGGGGCTGATATAGGCAGGAAAGAAGTTCTTTCTGGCCAGTGGATTCCAGGAACGCAGGAGCATGCAATGTTGTGAAGAGAAAAGAGCATGGGGTTTGGAGCCAGGAGGCTTAAATCTGATCATTGACGCAACAAATGCTAACTACACGAGCTCATGTGAGTTATTTAACTTTTCACTGTTCTGGATTTTTTTATGGCTGTTAGGATTAGATAAGAAAATACATTGTGTGCTCTGTGAACTATAAATTATTAAGTACATTTGAGCTAATTAAAACAAAAAGATGGACAGTGGACACTACATTAGACAATCAAGCTGAGCCTGAATCACTGATGTGGCATAATAGTGGTGTCCTAGCCGGTGGTCAGGTGCCATGATGGGTAATCCAGATCTGAGCAAGGTCGGAAGCTTAGATCTCAAGGACATCTATGAGCAGCTATCAGAACTCCAGCCTCTGGTCTGGGGTTCAGGCAGAAAGCCCCAGGTTTAAGTACATTAAGATGCTAGGCAAAACTTTGGGTATTTAAATAGGTCATAACAAAGCCACTGCCCAGATACTGGGTCATAATATCATCTGTGAGAACAGCAAGGATTACTTGAGTCTGCATCCCAATATTTGGCTAAAGTGCCACCAATCCTTTTATCAGGCTCTGACCATGGGATGTAATGGCTGCCAAGTCTGGGAACCTGATACTAGTCTCCCAAACTAATGGACCACACATGATTCTTGGATTACAGAAATAGAGACAGCTTCAAGGCGGTGGAAAATGAGGACTCAAAGGTGACTTTGTGGTTTTTAGCCAGGGTGGCTGGGGCCACAGATATCTCATTTACAAAGGTTGCTAAGTTGGGGGCCAAAGGTGAGAAAGAAGGGAGATGGGAGAAGAGTAATATTCTGGAAAGGCAGGATCATGGTTGCATAGTCATGAGTCGCTGTTGATACCATACACCTAGAACTCAAAAGGAAAATTAGGACCAGAGGTGTGAGTTTGAGACTGTTCACAGAATAGTTGCCTCTAAGCCCTTGGAAAGTGTTTAGTTTCCTGGGGCTGCCATAATGAATTACCACAAACTAAGTGGCTTGAACAGCAGAAATTTATCATCTCACAGTTGAGTCTAGAAGTCTGAAATCAAGGTATCAGCAGGGTTGGTTCCTTCTGAGGGCCTGAGGGGAGAATCTGTTACATCCCTCTCTCCTGGCTTCTGGTAGCTCAGGTGTTCTTTGGCTTGTAGATTGTATTTTCTTTGTGTATTCACATAGTCTCCCCTCTATTCATGTCTGTGTCTGTGTCCAAATGTTGCCCTTTTATTAGGACACAGTCAGATTAGATTAGAACCTGCACAAATGACCTCATCTTAACTTGATCCTTTGAAAAGACCCTATTTTCAGATAAGTTCACATTCACAGGCACTGGGGGTTAAGACTTCAGCATCTTTTTGGAGGACACAATTTAACCCATAACAGAGGAAAGATGGTTCCTGGGGAATGTAGAATAAGCAAAGAGGGGGGCTGAAGTAAGGTCTTTGAACTTGTGAGCATGAACAAAGGCATAGAAGACTGAAGAAGGAGATGTAACTATCTCATGGAAATAGGAGGAGAACCAAGAAAAATGTAGTAGCCAAGAGAAGGAAAGTTTCACATAAAAAGGGTCATGATTTTAAATGATAGAGAAAAAATTAGGCAGTTGAATGAGGACTAAGAAAAGATAGCTGGATTTGGTGATCAGGAGGTCACTGATGTCCATTATAAGAAGTGTGTGTGGGGGCTTTCCTGGTGGTGCAGTGGTTAAGAATCCACCTGCCAATGCAGGGGACACAGGTTCGAGCCCTGGTCCAGGAGGATCTCACATGCCGCGGAGCAACTAAGCCTGTGCACCACAACTACTGAGCCTGTGCTCTAGAGCCTGCGAACCACAACTACCGAAGCCCAGGTGCCTAGAGCCTGTGCTCCGCAACAAAGAGAAGCCACCGTAATGAGAAGCCTGTGCACCGCAAGGAAGAGTGGCCCACTTGCTGCAACTAGAGAAAGCCTGCACACAGCAATAAAGACCTAACGCAGCCAAAAATAAAATAAATAATTAAAAAAAATTTTTTTTAAAAAAAAGGATGAATTCAAATTTGAGAAAACAACAAAAAAAAGAAGTGTGTGTGAGACATAGTGTTTCTGGGATACCCCCCATGGGCTCTTAGTTTGGGCTGCTGTTACGAAGTACCATAGACTGAGTGGCTTATAAACAAAACTATTCATTTCTCAAGTTCTGAGGCTGGAAGTTCCAGATCAGTGTGCCAGCATGGTTGGTTCTGGTGAGAGCCCTCTTCCAGGTTATAGACTGCCAAATTCTCATTATATCCTCACCTGGAGGAAAGCAGAGAGGGGATGCGAGCTCTCTCATGACTCTTATAAGAGCACAAATTCCACTTGTGAGGGCTCCACTCTCATCACCTTATCTAATCCTAATTACTTCCCAAAGGCCCCACCTCCTAATACCATGACATTGAGGGGTAAAGTTTTAACATACGAATTTTGGGAGGACACATTCAGTCCATAACAGACTCAAATCTAAGCTAAGTCATTACCATGGGGGATGTTGTCACATTATTTAAACCCTCTATGTCTCAGTATTCTTATCTGTAAAATAGGGATGATAATAATAGTTCCTACGTCATAGAGTTGTTATGAAGATAAAATGAGTTGTGCTTAAAATAGTGCCATGTTATTTATGTGCGTCAAAGGACACTATCAACAGAGTGAAAAGGCAACCCATGGAATGGGAGAAGATATTTGCAAATCATTTCTCTGATAAGGGATTGAGTAGGTTTTAATGATTACAGGTATTCGATTTTTAAAGCCACTTCGCTTTTACAAAATACCTACATTAGTACCCATTTTTGCTAACTGAAAAAAATCCGAAGAGGATTTTCCTTTTTACGAAAAAAGACGAAAAGTGAAAATAGCATTCAGTGTTTGTTTTGCAGTAGCCCTTACAGACGCAACACGTACCTTGAACTGTGCAGTGGTGAGAGTGGCGCCACCAAGCTCCTTTCCTGGGAACTACACTCAGCATTTCAGCCTCAAGCCACAAAGCTTTGAACTGTGTGAGTATCTGTGCTTTATCTCAATTTAGTCTGTGCATCTGTTAGCAAGAAGTGTCCTAAGGCAATTGCTTTGCCACTTTACCCCATTTTAGCTTAACATTTGGATATGGGGGGAATCTGTAATTGCAACTAAATTAGTAGCATTAAAGGCTGTTAAACTTGAAGATCAAATATATTTCAAGTATTATGAAAATTAATGTTTAGATATAGAAGTGTTCCTGGCCAAAAACAGAAATGTAAAAACAGTTATATGTTAAGTACCCCAAAATCTAAACCTTTGATGGGGTTATTCTGAAATTAAATCTGAAGAATTAAACTAACCAAATGGGAAAAAGAAATGAAAGCTCTAGGGCTTTAATTATTTGTGTACTCTCATAATTTTGCTAAAATATCTTTTAATTGGAAAGGAAATTAAGATATTCTCAGCTTCTTAGTCAACTCAAAATAAGTACAGTCCTGCCTTTTTAGTAATTTTACAGTCTATGTTTATTGAACTGTGCTATTAAGTTCTCAAATTAGTTTTCAGAACATTTCGTAGTTGCTGCAATATGATAAAACAATGTTAAGCTTTCCGGTTTTAGATATAAAGGGCCATTATGTATTCAAATGTTGATAGAGGTAAAACAAATTTTATTGGTCCATTCACAATTTAAAAAAACACTTTACATTGATGTGTCTAAAAAAATTAGTTTCCCCCAAATTTATCATTTCATGCTTATTTCATTTAGTAGGATAATAGGTTCTTTACTCTCACTCTACTTTCCCAGGATTTAGATACTGGATGATCCCACCAGATTTTAATTTCCAGCTAGGTATGAATGGAAGTTCAGATTATCCGATGAGATTAGTAATTAGATTTATATTTTCTTTATATAATATTCTAATAAATTGAACACTGGCTTCCAAAGATATCATATCTTAATATCTGGAACTTTTTCTTGAAAAGGGTCTTTGCACATGTGATTATGTTAAGAATTTCAAGATGGGGAGATTATCCTGGATTATCTGTGTGGTCCCTAAGTGCCATCACATGTATCCTTACAGAAGACATGCAGAGGGGGCTTGAAAATTACACAGAGGAGGACATATGAAGACAGAGGCACAGATTGGAGTGAAGAAGCCACAAGCCAAAGAATGCCTGTAGCCACCAGAAGCTGGAAAAGGCAGAGATTTCCCTCTGGAGCCTCCAGAGGAAGTGCAGCCCTGTGACACCTTGATTTTGGCCCAGTGATGTCAGTTTTTGAACTTCTAGCCTCCAGAACTGTAAGAGAATGCATTTCTGTTGTTTTAAGCCACCCAGTTTTGGTAATTGGTTATAGCAGCCACAGGAATCTAAAACATACAGACATTTACAGTGGCAAATTTTCACTCCATCTCTTTAATGTTGCAGGTAGTTATGATGTTTTCACAAAAAACCCTGGAGAGGAATAGTCCTATGAGTTGAACTACAAGAATTCTATATATAGGGAGATATAAAGAACTAGAAAAGGAATGTTGCTGACATGATGATTCAATAGAAATGGTATCCAATTGCATAAGCTATTGCATTAGCCTTTAAGGTTTCTGTAAGGCCAAGAAGAAACTTCATAAATGTGAGAGAAATAAACATTGATTTGAGTATTTTAATCTTCTTCCCTTTAATTACTTGAAAAATTATTTTTCAAACTATAAGGATAGCATAATCACATTGAGTAACCTTTGCAAAATAGGCAGGAACAAAGTCACATAAAATCCTCAATACAACTACTGTCATCGCTTTGTTACAATCGCTTACATTCACTTTCTCCTTTTAAATGGTAGTAGTCATTTAATGCCTACACTATTGTATACTGAATTTTTTCACTTAATAAATATGCAACTTCTGCTATTGTTACTTAGTCTTTATAACTGTTTTTTTTAAAGATAAAACTGAGCACAGGCTCAGTAGCTGTGGCTCACGGGCTTAGTTGCTCCGTGGCATGTGGGATCTTCCTGGACCAGGGATCGAACCCATGTCCCCTGCATTGGCAGGTGGATTCTTAACCACTGCGCCACCAAGGAAGCCCAGGGCTGGATAAGTCTTTGTTGTTGGGGGCTGTCTTATGCAATGGAGAATGTTTAGCAGCGTCCTGGTTTCCATTCCACTTGATGCCGTAGCTTTCCCTCACACAGCTGTGACAACCAAAAATGTTTCCAGACATTGCCAAATGTGACCTGGCAGGCAAAATATCACCTTGTTGATCATCATTGTCATAGAAGCTAAGTTCAATCATTGGACAATCCAATACTAAAATCCAAGTTTGGTGCTTTTTATCCACTTTTAATGGTCTTGTTCCACCATTTCTATGGAAACTTTTGAACTCATGATAGTAAGATGGCTGCTGCATCTCCAAGTGTCACATGTACATTTCTGGCAGGAGAAGATTAACTAATAATGAGAGGCAAGAACACTCCTTCCAAAGAGGCCATCTTTTTATTGAGAAGGGATGCCCTCCCTAGTGACTCTATCTACATATTATTGGTCAGAAGTGTATCACACGGCCACCTCTAGTCATGGTAAAAGCTAGGAGTTCAAATTATTAGCTTTAAGAGCGTCTATAATAGAGCAGGAAGAAGGGTATATGTGAATGTTTTTTGAATAGCCCGTCCATAACATTTGTTAAATTCCCCATTCTAGTTCACTTACTTCCCTGTGGCAGATGGGATGGGCAAGAATTTGGAAGCTGCTCAAGACGTTTAGTCATATATATGTGAAGTCTTACTGTGCTGTGATTCATTATCTAGAAAGTGCTTCATGAAATCCTTTCCAGCTGATTGATCTGGTGATTTTTTAAAAATTCTGTTTTCTCTGAATTAGGAAAGTGTATTCATTCATGGACAAGTAGTGTCATTGAAAGGACCCAGTTAATTTCAGCTAGAAAGGTCACTACTTCAAACCAGCAGTGCTTTTACCAGTTGTAATAAACATGCCTGTCAATTCATATCACCCACAGGCCAATGTTTAGAAGACCCATATCGGTTTCATTTCCCACCCAGCAATATTCAGCAGTGTCCCAAAGTGCTACGTGCTAGCTGCATCCGAAGATGTAGAGGATGTGGATACATCAGACATATGATAAGGACACAATACAAGCAGCAGAACAAATCACTACCTAAAAGCAGAACTGTTTGCTTATATCCCAAGTAGCTGAGAAATTTTAATTATGCACTTTTCAATTTTTCCATTCAAAGAAACATGCCCCTACCCAAGTGCTGGGGTTGAACTGTATCTCCCCAAAAGATACATTGAAGTCCTAGCCCTGAGTATCTGTGACCTTATTTTGAAATAGTGTCTTTGCAGATGTAATCAAGTGAACATGGGGTCACTAGGGTGGGCCCTAATCCATTATGACTGCTGTCCTTCTAAGAGAAGAGACGTAAAGACATCTAAGGAGAAAACCATATGACTACCCAGGCAGGAATTGGACTCATGAGTGATAAGACAAGAAACACCAAGGATTGTTGGAAATACCAGCAGCTAAGAGAAAGGCATGGAAAAGATTCTCCCTTAGAGCCTTCAGAGAGAGCATGGCCCTGAAGACACCTTGATTTCAGACTTCTAGCCTCCAAAACTGTTTGAGAGAATAAACTTCTGTTGTTCAAAGCTGCTCAGTTTGTGGTACTTTCTTATGCAGCCCTAGGAATCTAACTAATACACTAAGTATGAAAAAATAGTAAGTACTTGCTAACGGAAAAATAAGTAGTACCTTCTATTAGGCTCTTCAACAGATAATTTTAGACAAGTGCTTCTATTCTTCATGTACGTTCTCTTCCACTTTATTCGAGTGGTCCATTTCCCAATGCTAATTTCCTTGCCTTTGCTTTTATCAAATGACAAGATCCTTTCCAAGTCGAACCTCTTTCTGGAAGAAGGGCAGATGTGAACCTGGCAGTCAATATCAAGGGAAAGGTGGCAATGGGAAATGGAGAGTCTCTCCTTCTTTGTATGATTGCGGAGGGTTTGGAGGCTTGCCAGAGAGAAAGACTTCATCTACAACCCTAACAGAATGAAACCTCATAATGGATTGCATCATAGTTGAGTATCTGTGTTAGTTGGGGTCCTCTAAGAAGCAGACAAATTAATATTAGATGTGCAGAAAATGTATCAGGGGAAATGCCTGAGAAAGATAAAGGGAAGGATAAGAGAAGTATCTGGAGAAGGCAAGGAGAGCCTTCCAATCATAATGCTGGTCTGACTCCTGTGAAGGGGACAGAAAAGGAAGGATGGCTGGATAGGAAGAGTCTCAGTTTTCAGCACAGTTCCAAGAAATGTTCAGCCAGATCAATGGGAAATCTTATACCTAAATTGCCCATCAGGACAGTCCTGCATCCCAGGAATGGGCTTGCCCCAGTCCTCCCCATGCTCAGTCACTGGCCAGGAGTGCTCATAGGAAATGTAGCCTGAGATCAGATGTGGTGGTGGATCCAGAGAGGCAACATCTGGGCCATCAATCAACCATGCTCCCAGCAGCAGGAGATCTGAGCAGTGTATTTTCAGGGCCACGACTCTCAAAACGAGAACAGATTTTGAGTGTTGCCAAAAGATCATGAGAGGGCTAGAATTCTTGAGTAATAAGCAACTTCAGCCTGATACATTTGCTGGCTCCTGAGATGATAGTTCCCGTTGCCAATGGCTGGTCAGAGACAGTTTTCTTGTTTGCCTACCTCGTGTTTCCAGGTTCCTGTCAGAGGCTCCCAGCTGTGCTTCTTGACAGCAGCTCTTGCCCAAGGCATCTCCCACTGAGAAAGACTCTGTGGAAGCATGTCTCTGGGGAGCCCCACCCTGGGCTGCATAGTGCCTAACCTGACTGCAACGGCTCCAGGTGTTTTCTCCCAGCTTCAGGAGTGGTTTGCTCTGGCAGTGGTTCCTGGTGCCCACCACCCCTCCTTTGCTCTCATTGTTCCCCCTGCAGGACCCTCCTTCCTCCTCTGCCCATTCAAAGGCTGCCCAAACTTCAAAGCTTAGCTTAATTCCACTTCTTTACCAGAATTCAAAAACATATTGTATAACCTATTCATTATTCAATCAAGGATTTCTTATGCATTAACTTTTTTTTTCCAACAGAATTTCTTATACTTTAATAACTGATACAACCATAGTGGGGAAAAATTGGCATCACCTAGTAAATCTGAACTTGCACATACAACCCAGTAGTTCTACACCTAAGTATATACCCTACTATATATCCTAAATATATAACCATAACTTTTTCACAATTAAGAGATATATATAAGAATGTACATGGCAGCACTGTTTGTGAAAGCAAAATTGAAACTACTAAAACCCACAAACAGGAAGTTGGATAATCCTGGAAAATTCACACCTGGATTACAATACACATAAAAATGAATAAACCATAATTATACGTGTCAATGTGGATGAATCACATGAACTTACTAAAAAGGGGGCAGGTAACAAAATAATACATAGAGCATGATTCCATTTTGCCAATCCCAGGCAAAATCAAACAATACATTGTTTAAGTTTACATACAATCACATAGAGTAAAACTATAAAGAAAAGCAAGAGAATAATTCACACAAAATTCATTATAATGGCTACTTAGGGAGTGAAGAAAGGAGGATGCAGTTTTGGAGGGACATATGGTAGGCCTCAAAGGAACTGGTCATCTATTAAGTTGGGTAGTGGGCAAATGGGGTATTAGTCCTAATGGACATATGTTACATATATTCCTATGTACATGAAACAAAGTTCATGCACAAATTATTAAATTTAGTGTGCATAATAATTCTTACTTAAAACATATATTAACGGTATGTGTTTCAGCAGGTCTGGGGAGTAAGGGGACACCTCAGGTTCAGCTTTTTTAAACAAGCATCCCAGGCTCGATAGGGAAGATGGCAGAAGAGTAAGACGCGGAGATCACATTCCTCCCCACAGATACACCAGAAATACATCTACACGTGGAACAACTCCTACAGAACACCTACTGAATGCTGGCAGAAGACCTCAGACTTCCCAAAAGGCAAGAAAGTCCCCACGTACGTGGGTAGGGCAAAAGAAAAAAGAATAAACAGAGACAAAAGGATAGGGACGGGACCTGCACCAGTGGGAGGGAGTTGTGAAGGAGGAAAGGTTCCCACACACTAGAAAGCCCTTTCGGGAGTGGAGACTGCGGGTGGCGGAGGGGGGGAAGCTTCGGAGCCATGGAGGAGAGCGCAGCAACAGGGGTGCAGAGGGCAAAGCGGAGAGATTCCCGCACAGAGGATCGATGCCGACCGGCACTCACCAGCCTGAGAGGCTTGTCTGCTCACCCGCCGGGGTGGGCGGGGCTGGGAGCTGAGGCTCAGGCTTTGGTCAGAGCGCAGGGAAAGGACTGGGGTTGGCGGCATGAACGCAGCCTGAAGGGGGCTAGTGTGCCACGGCTAGCCAGGAGGGAGTCCGGAGAAAAGTCTGGACCTGCCGAAGAGGCAAGAGACTTTTTCTTGCCTCTTTGTTTCCTGGTGTGTGAGGAGAGGGGATTAAGAGCGCTGCTTAAAGGAGCTCCAGAGACGGGCGCAGGCCGCGGCTAAAAGCGCGGACCCCAGAAACGGGCATGAGATGCTAAGGCTGCTGCTGCCACCACCAAGAAGCCTGTGTGTGAGCACAGGTCACTATCCACACCCCACTTCTGGGGAGCCTGTGCAGCCCGCCACTGCCAGCGTCCCGGGATCCAGGGACAACATCCCCTGGAGAATGCACGGCGCGCCTCAGGCTGCTGCAACGTCACACCGGCCTCTGCCACTGCAGGCTCGCCCCGCACTCCGTACCCCTCGCTCCCCCACGCCTGAGTGAGCCAGAGCCCCCGAATCAGCTGCTCCTTTAACCCCGTCCTGTCTGAGCAAAGAACAGACACCCTCCGGCGACCTACATGCAGAGGCCGGGCCATATCCAAAGCTGAGCCCCAGGAGCTGTGAGAACAAAGAAGAGAAAGGGACATCTCTCCCAGCAGCCTCAGAAGCAGCGGATTAAAGCTCCACAATCAACTTGACGTACCCTGCATCTGTGGAATACATGAATAGACAACGAATCGTCCCAAAGTGAGGAGGTGGACTTTGAGAGCAAGATTTATGATTTTTTTCCCTTTTCCTCTTTTTGTGAGTGTGTATGTGTATGCTTCTGTGTGAGATTTTGTTTGTATAGCTTTGCTTTCACCATTTGTCCTAGGGTTCTATACGTCCGTTTTGTTTTGTTTTTTTAAAAGAAAATTTTTTTCTTAAAATTATTTTTTATTTTAATAACTTTATTTTATTTTATCTTACTTTATTTTATTTTATCATCTTTCTTTCTTTTTTCCTTCCTTCCCTCCTTCCTTCCTTCCTCCCTCCCTCCCTCCCTCTTTTTTTCCTTCCTTCCTTCCTTCCTTCCTTTCTTTCTTTCTTTTTTTCTTTCTCTCCTTCTGTCTTTCTTTCTTTCTACATTTTCTCCCTTTCATTCTGAGCCAGGTGGATGAAAGGCACTTGGTGCTGCAGCCAGTGCTGTGCCTCTGAGGTGGGAGAGCCAACTTCAGGACACTGGTCCACAAAAGACATCCCAGCTCCACATAATATCAAACAGCAAAAATCTCCCAGAGATCTCCATCTCAACACTAGCACCCAGCTTCACTCAATGACCAGCAAGCTACAGTGCTGGACACCCTATGCCAAACAACTAGCAAGACAGGAACACAACCCCACCCATTAGCAGAGAAGCTGACTAAAATCATAATAAGTCCACAAACACCTCAAAACACACCACCAGACGTGGACCTGCCCACCAGAAAGACAAGATCCAACCTCATCCACCAGAACGCAGGCACTAGTCCCCTCCACCAGGAAGCCTACACAACCCACTGAAGAAACCTTAGCCACTGGGGACAGACACCAAAAACAACGGGAACTACGAACCTGCAGCCTGCAAAAAGGAGAACCCAAACACAGTAAGATAAGCAAAATGAGAAGACAGAAAAACACACAGCAGATGAAGGAGGAAGATAACCCACCCGACCTAACAAATGAAGAGGAAATAGTCAGTCTACCTGAAAAAGAATTCAGAATAATGACAGTAAAGATGATCCAAATCTTGGAAATAGAATGGAGAAACTACAAGAAATGTTTAACAAGGACCTAGAAGAACGAAAGAGCAAACAAACAGTGATGAACAGCACAATAAATGAAATTAAAAATTCTCTAGAAGGGATCAATAGCAGAATAAATGAGGCAGAAGAACGGATAAGTGACCTGGAAGATAAAATAGTGGAAATAACTACTGCAGAGCAGAATAAAGAAAAAAGAATGAAAAGAACTGAGGACAGTCTCAGAGACCTCTGGGACAACATTAAACGCACCAACATTCGAATTATAAAGGTTCCAGAAGAAGAAGAAAAAGAGAAAGGGACTGAGAAAATATTTGAAGAGATTATAGTTGAAAACTTCCCTAATATGGGAAAGGAAATAGTTAATCAAGTCCAGGAAGCACAGAGAGTCCCATACAGGATAAATCCAAGGAGAAATACGCCAAGACACATATTAATCAAACTGTCAAAAATTAAATACAAAGAAAACATATTAAAAGCAGCAAGGGAAAAACAACAAATAACACACAAGGGAATCCCCATAAGGTTAACAGCTGATCTTTCAGCAGAAACTCTGTAAGGCAGAAGGGACTGGCAGGACATATTTAAAGTGATGAAGGAGAAAAACCTGCAACCAAGATTACTCTGCCCAGCAAAGATCTCATTCAGATTTGATGGAGAAAGTAAAACCTTTACCAACAAGCAAAAGCTGAGAGAGTTCAGCACCACCAAACCAGCTTTACAACAAATGCTAAATGAACTTCTCTAGGCAAGAAACACGAGAGAAGGAAAGACCTACAATAACAAACCCAAAACAATTAAGAAAATGGGAATAAAAACATACATATCAATAATTACCTTAAATGTAAATGGACTAAATGCTCCCACCAAAAGGCAGATTGGCTGAATGGATACAAAAACAAGACCCATATATACGCTGTCTACAAGAGACCCACTTCAGACCTAGAGACACATACAGACTGAAAGTAAGGGGATGGAAAAAGATATTCCATGCAAATGGAAACCAAAAGAAAGCTGGAGTAGCAATTCTCATATCAGACAAAATAGACTTTAAAATAAAGACTATTAGAAGAGACAAAGAAGGACACTACATAATGATCAAGGGATCGATCCAAGAAGAAGATATAACAATTGTAAATATTTATGCACCCAACGTAGGAGTACATCAATACCTAAGGCAAATACTAACAGCCATAAAAGAGAAAATTGACAGTAACACATTCATAGTAGGGGACTTTAACACCCCACTTTCACCAATGGACAGATCATCCAAAATGAAAATAAATAAGGAAACACAAGCTTTAAATGATACATTAAACAAGATGACTTAATTGATATTTATAGGACATTCCATCCAAAAACAACAGAATACACACTTTTCTCAAGTGCTCATCAAACATTCTCCAGGATAGACCATATCTTGGGTCACAAATCAAGCCTTGGTAAATTTAAGAAAACTGAAGTTGTATCAAGTATCTTTTCTGACCACAACGCTATGAGACTACATATAAATTACAGGAAAAGATCTGTAAAAAATACAAACACATGGAGGCTAAACAATACACGTCTTAATAACAAAGTGATCACTGAAGAAATCAAAGAGGAAATAAAAAAATACCTAGAAACAAATGACAATGGAGACATGACGACCCAAAACCTATGGGATGCATCAAAAGCAGTTCTAAGACGGAAGTTTATAGCAATACAATCCTACCTTAAGAGACAGGAAACATCTCGAATAAACAACCTAACCTCGCACCTAAAGCAATTAGACAAAGAATAACAAAAAAACTCCAAAGTTAGCAGAAGGAAAGAAATCACAAAAATCAGATCAGAAATAAATGAAAAAGAAATGAAGGAAATGATAGCAAAGATCAATAAAACTAAAAGCTGGTACTTTGAGAAGATAAACAAAGTTGATAAACCATTAGCCAGACTCATCAGGAAAAAAAGGGAGAAGACTCAAATAAATAGAATTAGAAATGAAAAAGGAGAAGTAACAACTGACACTGCAGAAGTACAAAAGATCATGAGAGATTACTACAAGCAACTCTATGCCAATAAAATGGACAAACTTGAAGAAATGGACGAAGTCTTAGAAATGCACAACCTGCCAAGACTGAATCAGGAAGAAATAGAAAATATGAACAGACCAATCACAAGCACTGAAATTGAAACTGTGATTTAAAATCTTCCAACAAACAAAAGCCCAGGACCAGATGGCTTCACAGGCGAATTCTATGAAACATTTATAGAAGAGCTAACACCTATCCTTCTCAAACTCTTCCAAAATATAGCAGAGGGAGGAACACTCCCAAACTCATTCTACGAGGCCACCATCACTTTGATACCAAAACTAGACAAGGATGTCACAAAGAAAGAAAACTACAGGCCAATATCACTGATGAACATAGATGCAAAAATCCTCAACAAAATACTAGCAAACAGAATCCAACAGCACATTAAAAGGATCATACACCATGATCAAGTGGGGTTAATTCCAGGAATGCAAAGATTCTTCAATATACGCAAATCAATCAATGTGATACACCATATTAACAAATTGAAGGAGAAAAAACATATGATCATCTCAATAGATGCAGAGAAAGCTTTTGACAAAATTCAACACTGATTTATGAGAAAAACCCTGCAGAAAGTAGGCATAGAGGGAACTTTCCTCAACATAATAAAGGCCATATATGACAAACCCACAGCCAACATCATCCTCAATGGTGAAAAACTGAAAGCATTTCCACTAAGATCAAGAACAAGACAAGGTTGCCCACTCTCACCACTCTTATTCAACATAGTTTTGGAAGTTTTAGCCACAGCAATCAGAGAGGAAAAGGAAATAAAAGGATTCCAAATCGGAAAAGAAGAAGTAAAGCTGTAACTGTTTGCAGATGACATGATACTATACATAGAGAATCCTAAAGATGCTACCAGAAAACTACTAGAGCTAATCAATGTAGTAAAGTAGCAGGATACAAAATTAATGCACAGAAATCTATGGCATTCCTATAAACTAATGATGAAAAATCTGAAAGTGAAATTAAGAAAACAATCCCATTTACCATTGCAACAAATGAATAAAATATCTAGGAATAAAACTACCTAAGGAGCCAAAATTATAAGATACTGCAGAAAATTATAAGATACTGATGAGAAAAATTAAAGATGACACAAATAGATGCAGAGATATACCATGTTCTTGGATTGGAAGAATCAACATTGTGAAAAGGACTCTACTACCCAAAGCAATCTACAGATTCAATGCAATCCCTATCAAACTACCACTGGCATTTTTCACAGAACTAGAACAAAATATTTCACAATTTGTATGGAAACACAAAAGACCCGGAATAGCCAAAGCAATCTTGAGAACGAAAAACGGAGCTGGAGGAATCAGGCTTCCTGACTTCAGACTATACTCCAAAGCTACAGTAATCAAGACAGTATGGTACTGGCACAAAAACAGAAAGATAGATCAATGGAACAGGATAGAAAGCCCAGAGATAAACCCACACACATATGGTCACCTTATCTTTGATAAAGTAGGCAGGAATGTAGAGTGGAGAAAGGACAGCCTCTTCAATAAGCGGTGCTGGGAAAACTGGATGGGTCCCTGTAAAAGTATGAGAGTAGATCACCCCCTAACACTATACACAAAAATAAGCTCAAAATGGATTAAAGATCTAAATGTAAGGCCAGAAACTATCTAAGTCTTAGAGGAAAACATAGGCAGAACACTCTATGACATAAAGCACAGCAAGATCCTTTTTGACTTACCTCCTAGAGAAATGGAAATAAAAACAAAATAAACAAATGGGACCTAATGAAACTTCGAAGCTTTTTCACAGCAAAGGAAACCATAAACAAGACCAAAAGACAACCCTCAGAATGGGAGAAAATATTTGCAAATGAAGCAACTGAGAAAGGATTAATCTCCAAACTTTATAAGCAGCTCATGCAGCTCAATTAGAAAAAAACAAACAACCCAATCCAAAAATGGGCAGAAGGCCTAAATAGACATTTTTCCAAAGAAGATATACAGACTGCCAACAAACACATGAAAGAATGCTCAACATCATTAATCATTAGAGAAATGCAAATCAAAACTACAAGGAGATATCATCTCACACCAGTCAGAATGGCCATCATCAAAAAATCTAGAAACAATAAATGCTGGAAAGGGTGTGGAGAAAAGGGAACACTCTTGCACTGCTGGTGGGAATGTGAATTGGTACAGCCACTATGGAGAACAGTATGGAGGTTCCTTAAAAAACTACAAATAGAACTACGATATGACCCAGCAATCCCACTACTGGGCATATACCCTGAGAAAACCATAATTCAAAAAGAGTCATGTACCGAAATGTTCATTGCAGCTCTATTTACAATAGCCAGGACATGGAAACAACCTGAGTGTCCATCATCGGATAAATGGATAAAGAAGATGTGGCACATATATACAATGGAATATTACTCAGCCATAAAAAGAAATGAAATTGAGCTATTTGTAATGAGGTGGATGGACCTGGAGTCTGTCATACAAAGTGAAGTAAGTCAGAAACAGAAAGACAAATACCATATGCTAACACATATACATGGAATTTAAGAAAAAAAAATGTCATGAAGAACCTAGGGGTAAGACAGAAATAAAGACACAGACCTATTAGAGCATGGACTTGAGGAAATAGGGAGGAGGAAGGGTAAGCTGTGACAAAGCAAGACAGTGGCATGGACATATATACACTACCAAACTTAAGGTAGATAGCTAGTGGGAAGCAGCCACATAGCACAGGGAGATCAGCTCAGTGCTTTGTGACCACTTAGAGGGGTGGGATAGGGAGGGTGGGAGCGAGGAAGATGCAAGAGGGAAGAGATATGGGAACATATGTATATATATAACTGATCCACTTTGTTATAAAGCAGAAACTAACACGATTGTAAAGCAATTATACTCCAATAAAGATGTAAAAAAATAAAATAAAATAAAAACAAAAGAAAACAAGCATCCCAGGTGCACCTGCAGGTAGTCCATGCAGGGCCATGGACTACCTTATGAGAAATACTAGATTGTTCTTCCTGAGCTATCAAGGTTTATACCAAATGTTTATGGACTGTCTCAAATGAAATCTTATTTTAAAAGAAAAAGAACAGGGCTTCCCTGGTGGCGCAATGGTTGAGAGTCCGCCTGCCGATGCAGGGGACACGGGTTCGTGCCCTGGTACGGGAAGATCCCACATGCCGCGGAGCGGCTGGGCCCGTGAGCCATGGCCGCTGAGCCTGCGCGTCCGAAGCCTGTGCTCCGCAACGGGAGAGGCCGCAACAGTGAGAGGCCCGCATACAGCAAAAAAAAAAAAAAGAAAGAAAGAAAACTGTTTGTAAAAAGGATCAAAACAAGGGGGTTTTGGTTAGTGTTGGGAAGGAGGCCCCAAGACTTTTTTTTTGGTTCTTCCTCTCCCCACTCCGACTGCAACCTTGGAATCAGCTCTAGAAGTCCGTAACTCTATGACCAATGGCAAAAAAACTTCCAGTGTCAATCCCATTCAATATAATCAAAATAAAAAGAACTCATTATTTAGGCTTGACTAAAAGACAAAGGCAAGCTGGGAAATAAACCTTGGGTATATTTTAGCCAGAATTTGTAAAATGTGTTTACTAGTATGACTTGATTATGCACACAATTTGCATATGTGAAAGCACCATGTCTAACACATAGGTATGCAATACAGCTTAAGTGAATAGGTACCTGATACATTCAGAACCTTCGATAAAATAGGATTTAAGGCAAGAGACATTATTCTGTGATTCTAAGTTTTGGGTTCAATTTACCACATAGTAATAGCCACAATTTTTTCCACTGGAATGCTTCTAGGCAACAAAAGTAATGGATTTGTTAAGGTACCCATGGCAAACCACAGCACCCTGAACACCTGCTGAAAAGAAAGAATTTTCTAGTTACAAATGTACTTTGAACGTGCTGTCTAGAGCAGATCTACTCTGCATGAAACAAGTAGCCAAAGTCAGAAAGGAATGGAATGGAATATTCAAATAGAGAAAAATAGGTGGGTGGCTACATATTGGTGTAAATGGAACATCATGTAGAGAAATGTATTCTTTCTCTCTGAATTTACATTTTATCCACAAATCATATAATTAATACTAGGCCATTATTCATTAACTTTTCACATGGGGCCTATCTTATTTCTCTAATAATGCATATGACAAATTCTTAAATATATGAGCCACGATAAATACTTTTCTACAGGGCTAAAAAAAAATTTAGAAAAACACTGACACTATTGATATTATTCAACAATATCCAATGAATATCTGCAATGACAATGGGTCTATTCACCCAGTAACCATTCCTGGTTCCCTAGCTGCTGATGACATTGTCCCTGTTTCCAGACACTTATGATTCATTGTGAGTTGATAGTACAGTATTCTGAATGTTAAAAAGTATTCCAAATTATTTTCTAGTCGAAGTAATTTTGCAAATACTGGATAAAACAGTTATATATATTTTTTCTGCAATATATTTTGGGGCCTTTAATATTTTTTTTTTTTTTTTTTGGCATTGCGAGGTTTAAAGAGTTAACAAAGTACGGAGCATTTACCAAATTTCTTTGACCACAGAGTTTTTTTTTCCCCCCCCATGAAACATGTTGAGAGACTAGAACTATATATTTTTGGAAATACTGGATTAAATATCTAATCTTCTCAGGGGTGATTTTCATTTTGATGGGAGGTTCTAGAAGACCAAAAAGACTTCATGACCTAAACGAGTGACACTCTAATGGTGGGATTTCAGGCGTTAAGAAAGTCAGGAAAGTTATGAAGAGGAGGAGAGACTATTTTGGCATGGGTCTAATGTATCCTGCCTGATAACACTGCCCCTCCAGTGACCTCATGGAAGCTCTTATTAAGAGCTACAATTTTGCAACATGTCATCCCGATTTGGATTCAAACTGAATTGTTCTATTATTCACAGACTTCATGTTATCACTTGCCCCGCCTCTCCCCCACTTCAGAGTTGCACTCCTTCCCTGTGAAACTTCTTACTGAGCCTAGAAAAGCAGTCTGAGAATTGCATGACTCCTCCATTCTCAGAAATGATATCCTTAGTTTTTAGCCTAAAATCAGGATCCTATCTTAAGAGAAGCCATTGCCTGTCTGGTTGGGGACACTTCAAGGTTATCAACTCAGCACACGTCCCCTGAGCAACCCAAATGTGCAAAGTCCTATGCTTTATGTTTGCCTAATGTCATAGTTTTCTCTGTTCCTTAGGAACAATCTAGATTAATGGAACAAACCTAAATTTAGTAGCCTGATTATTTAATGTTTAACCAAATGTCATGATCTTATTTAGAATGCAAAATGAAAGCAAAGTAATATCTTTGTTAAGGTCTCCACTAAAACTATTTTCTATATAAGCTGTACATATAATTGGGTCATGATCTGTCCCTAAAGCTTTCTGCTTCAGAATATTGTTGTGTACTCCATTATTAAAAACTCTATTCAGAGATCTGGGAGCCTCTCGTGGAATATACACACTTAACTATTAGACTGTGATCATCAATTTTTTATGGATTACCCACAGTCAGTAAATGTTAATAAATGTGGTTGATATATTCATTTTAAATAATCAATATTAAAGAAATTTCATGGATGCTTTTCTGGTGGGAAATTGTTATTTCCTACTCTTTCAAAGACATTATTATTACCACTAATGTAATTCCCTTTCCCAGGGCTCAATAATGCCATATAGCCATCATTTCACTAATTTTGCTTCATTATAAAATTTTTCAGAAACGGGGCAGATGCAATTATCAATATTTAATGACAAAGAGATGGGAAATGATCAAGAGTTTTTTCTATAATTCATAACAGGCAAACTTATTAACTGGCCTTGGCAATGAAAAGGTTATTTGCTCTCCTTTTTTGTTTTTTCTTTTCCCCGTTGGGATAATGTGTTGATTACTGAGCTTAGACTGGGCTTGCCACCCAGTGGTGTCTCAGTTCTGGATTTGTTTTGTTCATCTTGGCCTGGGTGTGTCTTGGGGGAGGGAGGATCTGTGAAGTGGAGTTTGCTGTGTAGGCAGCTGGAGACAGCCTGGTAGACAATGGAGAAGACAACATGGGTCAACCCCCCAGCCAGCCCTGGAGACTAAGTCGGAGGCCTGTGAAGAAAAGGAAGGAACTGAAAGAGCTGTTTTAACTCAATGACTGGTGAAGAACCAGGAGGTGGGCCCATTGCCTGAGTGCCCTGGATGAGACAGGAACCATATATTTGTTGACTGTATGTCCTGGTTTGCCTGGGATAGGTCAAGTCTATTCTTCTGTCTTGGGGTAACTGTTAATTAGAGCCCCCTCTCACTCTCAAAACTGTTCAAGCTAAGAAAATAAATTATATATTCACCCTCAACATAGAGTGAGGCAGAAAGGAGACTCTCTCCTTGGTGAACAAGGAAGGAACTGTGCGCCTCTGAGGTCAGAGGGCTGAAGGGAAGGCAGGGACGTTTTGCCATCTCATGGAGGGCCTGGGCTGTGGTGACCAGTGTCCCCCAAATGGCTTTGTGGGTGCCAGGCATCACTTAGAAGCTGCACTGGAAGAATGTGAGCTGATCTGTTTGGGGACACATGGAGTGTTGTCCTGAGGACTACCTGAAATACTGAAGAGAGACTTGTTAGGAGGGAATTTTTGTCATGTGACCTCACTTGATCTCCAGGCTGGTAAGGCAGGGGGAACCTAATACAGGGCCTGGCAGTAATCACAAGGGCCCATATTAATTCTAAGAATTTATTTGTTTAATGCATTCAGCAACATTTTGGAATGGGTATGATTCAGTCACAGTGAATCTTAAGTAGTTTCCCCAAGTTAAATGGATCTAAATAATGCTGAACCCTTTATCAAATAGTAGAGTTCAGCAGTTTATCAGTCTGGATCTGGGTCTTTTGAAATCCTGCGGCTCCTGTCTGAGGCAATCACTCAAAAATTCTCAGTGATGACAAGATGAGGACGATGACTAAGTTCGCTTCCAGGTGTGGAGCCAGCTTGAAAATAACTATAGTGCATTTTTGACTGATTAGCTCATGCTCTCACTTTAACATGATCATGTCTGTCTGACTTATTTTTATTATGTTATATAACCAAAACCTTTCCCAACACAGGAATAAAAATAGAACTGCCATAAGTAGTTATGCATTATTTGTTCTAGGGACGGTTTCATATTTTGTTGGTCCTCAGAGAACTGCCTTAAATTTACTTGTGATTCATTATAATAAGGGTTCAAGTCAAATTACTACCCTCATTTTTGTTTTGGGTGATTTAACCTTTGGATTGAAAAGGACATTTGCATTAGTGCTCTGAATAAGTTAATTTTAAAAAATCTCAACAAATCTAAAAGAACTGATGTACCTCCCCAAGTTGAATAATCAATTCCTTTCCTTCCCCCACCATCGCTACTTTTTTATTGGTATATATAGGATGTTTCCTTATAATGCATTAATAAAAAGGCTTTTTTTCCTGCTTTTCCACATTTTCTTTTGTGCATAGGATTCGCTCTCTTAAAGAAAGACACTAAGTTCTTTTAAATGTTTTAGCCCCGAGAGCAAAATAACTAGCAAATATAGATATTTATGAATTTGCATTCATGTACTTTAAATTTATATTGTATTTTGTTTCTTGGGGCAATGACTGAATATTATGAATTATTCTATTTTTAAATAATCTGATTATTTTGTTTTCCCAATGTTTTAGTATGTTTAATTCTTTCATATTTGTGTATTGTATATTTACATTACCCTTTTTATTTTATGATGTCCTAAGAAAAGGAACCATTTTTATTATTGAATTTTTCCATTGTAAGCTCAGCTTTTTCTTTTTTTTTTTTAATCAGAAAAGCAAATGTGAAAAATGGTTGTTTAGCACTGACTGAATTATTTGGGTATAGAAATTATCTGACTAGTGCATCTTTTAAAAATAAAAATGATCTAATTATAAAAAATACATTCCTTGGGCCTTTGGCTTTTCTTCCTTACCTACAGTAACCTGTCCAGCTATGCTATTTAACACATCATCTTTCACCTTCTCCAGGATCTTCCTCCATGAAACAGCTCCTTTTTCCTGAAATAATCAACTCTTGACTGGCCCCTTCCATTCTACCTACAGACACCATCAACCCTTCCTTATTTATAAAAGCAAATGAAGGCAAACAGACAAACAAAACACCACCATTTTCTTCACTGTCTTGCAGCTTCCTTTACTTTTTTTTTTTTTCGGTACGCGGGCCTCTCACTGTTGTGGCCTCTCCCGTTGCGGAGCACAGACTCCGGACGCGCAGGCTCAGCGGCCATGGCTCACGGGCCCAGCCTCTCCGCGGCATGTGGGATCTTCCCAGGCCGGGGCATGAACCCGCGTCCCCTGCATCGGCAGGCGGACTCTCAACCACTGCGCCACCAGGGAAGCCCCCTTTACTTTCTTTACTACTAGATATCTTGAAAAAGCCACCCTGGGCTACTTTGCATCAATAACCTCTCTCTTATCATCTGACTTGCTCCTGTCTCAACTGCCCTTGATGTCTTAAAGGTCCCCAGTAACAGACAATTCTCCGATGTGCTGCTACAGCCTCCTCAACCTGTCTGAGCACTTGATGATATAATCACATCCTCCCTTTCTTAAAACTCTGTTTTCCTTGGTTTATTTTGATGTGGTCCTGTTTATAATTGCTGGACCATTTTGAACTATCACCACTGCCCCCAATGCAATATGATATATTCATCCAGACTCTAGTTCATCATTTAGGAAAAATAATAATTCAGTCATGTAAACATTTAACATCAGGATATAATACAAATGGCATAGGATTTTCTGCCTTTGAACACTTTCACCATCAAAGCTCCTGAAAATTAAGTTGAGGTCAGCAAGCCTTCTGTTTTTACGGCTGGTACCTTGGGCCCCAAGTCCTTCCTTAATGCATCCCATACTAGAACTTTGAGTGATTCAGTGGCAGAGTTAGCACAAAACTACAGGGATGTGGTACAATTTTAGTCATCTCATGAGCGTTCTTATCTGTTATTAAAAAGAGAGAAAGATTTAAATGAAGCCTATCTGTGACTGCTGTCAGCTGAGTAATAAGGCAGTGAACATTTCTAAGTAATTTAAAGGTTAAGAGCTATTTCTTGACACTTCTGATCCTCTACACATGGTCTGGCCTTGGCAGCCCCTGTACTCATAAACTCTGATGTGCTTCAGAATTTATTTCAGCACAGTCTATCCTCCTCTCCCTCTTCTCTTCCTAGATGGTTATTCACATTCTTTTACATTATGTTTATTCAATCAGCATTTACTGAATGCCTACTAGGGGTGAGTTCCTTTACTAATACTGAATATAGAGAGATTAATAAGACACAGCCTTTGTTCTAGCATGTAGTCCATTAGAGGAGATGGACACAGTCAAATATTCATGAACAGACGCAGAGTTCAAGTCTCCCCACAACTATGGTGCCTGCTGGATGCTGGTGGGGGACCCTGATGGCCAAGGAGACGGGAAGAACCCCCAAGTGAACTGGTAGGACGTGGGGGACTAAGTGGGGAGGAGAAGTGGAGGCCAGACAGGATTGGTGCCCCTGAGGGGTAGCTGAGAGTGGGGAGGGGTTCACACGCCTGGAAGGACCCTCAGGGGCTCAGATCGGGGGGGAAGAGGTCCAGCATTTCCCCTGCCCAATCGGCCAGGGAAGTCTGCCTGGCTCTTGGGCCAGGTCCTACGCCCTCAGGCGTCCTCTCCAGGACCAGAGGAGGAGGAAAGGAGCAGAGGGCGTTTGCCTCGCCCACTGGGGCCCAGGTTAGGGGTTGGAGGGGAGCCTGCTGAGCTCCCAGGCCACTTCCAAACCCTCCAAAGCCCCCTCCAGGCTGCGTGGGTCCTAGGGGCATAGGAGGGAGGCCAGGGAGATCAGGGGATGCAGGCAGGAGGGTCCTCCATGACAGGAGGAGCAGGAGAGGAGCAGAGGGCATTTTTCCTGCCCACTTGAGCCTAGGAAGCCTGCTGGGCTCCCAGGTGGGGCCCCCCGCCCTCTGAAACCAGAGATGGGAGGCATGCCTGGGCCCCTTCTGTTCTGTTGAGCCTAAGCGCCCCAATCCCCCCGGACTTTTCCAGCCCTGTGAGTCCTAAGCATAGGCCTTGCCCACTGCCCAAACTTCACCCCTGCTTAGGCCCTGCCCTCCACAGCCAAGGCCTTTTCCACCTTTTTTTTCTCTTCTTTTTTAGTACTGTGGTTCTGTTTTACCTTCCAGTTGTTGTTTCATCTATATTTTTATTTACATATATTTATTTTTATTTTTTACTTTGTTATACTTCTTTTTCTTTTTTTTGCCACCCCATGCGGCTTGAAGCTTCTTGGTTCAGGAGCTGGGGGTCAGGCTGAAGCTCCTGTGGTGGAAGCTCTGAGTCTGAACCACTGAAGTAACAGAGAATCTCAGACCCCAGAGAATATTCATCAGAGTGAGGTCTCCCAGAGGTCCTCATCTCAGCACCAAGACCCAGCTCTACCCAACAGCCTAAAAACTGCAGTGTTGGAAGCCTCAGGCCAAACAACCAGTAAGACAGGAACATAATCCCACTCATAAAAAAAAAGAAAAAAAATGAGATGGCAAAAAAATATGTCGCAGGTGAAGGAGCCAGGTAAAAACCTATAAGACCAAATAAATGAAGAGGAAATAGGCAATCTACCTGAAAAAGAATGCAGAGTAATGATAGTAAAGATGATCCAGAATGGATTGAGAAAATACAATAAATGTTTAACAAAGATCTAGAAGAACAAACAGAGATGAACAACACAATAACTGAAATGAAAAATACACTAGAAGGAATCAATAAAGAATAACTGAGGCAGAAGAACGAATAAGTGAGCTCAAAGACAAAATGGTGGAAATAACTACTGCAGAGCAGAATAAAGAAAAAAGAATGAAAAGAATTGAGGACAGTCTCAGAGACCTCTGGGATAACACTACACACACCAACATTCAAATTATAGGGGTCCCAGAAAAAAAGAGAAAAAGAAAGGGTATGAGAAAATTTTGAAGAGATTATAGTGGAAAACTTCCCTAACATGGGAAAGGGAATAGTCACCCAAGTCCAGGAAGTACAGAGAGTCGCATACAGGATAAACCCTAGGAGAAACACACCAAGACACATATTAATCAAACAAAAATTAAATTCAAAGAAAAAATATTAAAAGCAGCAAGGGAAAAAAAATAGCATACAAAGGAATCCCCATAAGGTTATCAGTCGATTTTTCAGCAGAAACTCTGCAGGCCAGAAGGGAGTGTCAGGATATACTTAAGTGATGAAAGAGAAAAACCTACAACCAAGATTACTCTACTCAGCAAGGATCTCATTTAGATTTGACGGAGAAATCAAAAGCTTTTCAGACAAGCAAAAGCTAAGAGAATTCACCACCAAACCAGCTTTACAACAAATGCTAAATGAACTTCTCTAGGCAGGAAACACAAGAGAAGAAAAAGACCCACAAAAACAAACCACAAACAATTAACAAAATGGTAATAGGAACATACATATCGATAATAACCTTGAGTGTAAATGGATTAAATGCCCCAACCAAAAGACACAAACTGGCTGAATGCATACAAAAACAAGACCCATATATATGCTGTCTACAAGAGACCCACTTCAGACCTGGGGACACATGAAGGGCTGGAAAAAGATATTCCATGCAAATGGAAATCAAAAGAAAGCTGGAGTAGCAATACTCATATCAGAAAAAAATAGACTTTAAAAATAGACTGTTATAAGAGATAAGGAAGGACCCTACATAATGATCAAGGGATTAATCCAAGAAAAAGATATAACAATTATAAATGTTTGTGCATCCAACATAGGAGAACCTCAATACATAAGGCAAATGCTAACAACTATGAAAGGGGAAATCAACAGTAACACAATAATAGTAGGGGACCTTAGCACCCCACTTATACCAATGGACAGATCATCCAAATGAAAATATATAAGGAAACACAAGCTTTAAATGACACAATAGACCAGATAGATTTAATTGATATTTATAGAACATTCCACCCGAAAGTGGCAGAGTACACTTTCTTCTCAAGTGCACACGGAACATTCTCCAGGATAGATCACATCTTGAGTCACAAATAAAGCCTCAGAAAATTTTACAAAATTGAAATCATATCAAGCATCTTTTCTCACCACAACACTATGAGATTGGAAATCAATTACAGGAAAAAAACTATAAAAGCCACAAACACATGGAGGCTAAACAGTGCACTACTAAATAACCAAGAGATCAAAGAAGAAATTTTTAAAAATACATAGAAACAAATGACAATGAAAACACAATGACCCAAAACCTATGGGATGCAGCAAAAGCAGTTCTAAGAGGGAAGTTTATAGCAATTCAATCTCACCTCAAGAAACAAGAAAAGTCTCAAATAAACAATCTAACCCTACACCTAAAGCAACTAGAGAAAGAAGAACAAAGAAAACCCAAAGACAGTAGAAGGAAAGAAATCATAAAGATCAGAGCAGAAATAAATGAAATAGAAACAAAGAAAACAATAGCAAAGATCAATAAAACCAAAAGCTGGTTCTTTGAGAAGATAAACAAAATTGATAAGCCTTTAGCCAGACACATCAAGAACAAGAGGGAGAGGACTCAAATCAATAAAATTAGAAATGAAAAAGAAGAGGTTACAACAGACACTGCCGAAATACAAAGCATTGTAAGAGACTACTACAATCAACTATATGCCAATAAAATGGACAATCACAAAGCAATGGACAAATTCTTGAAAAGGTACCATTTTCCTAGGCTGAATCAGGAAGTTAGAAAATATAAACAGACCTACCACAAGTAGTGAAATTAAAACTGTAATTAAAAATCTTCCAACAAACAAATGTCCAGGACCAGATGGCTTCACAGGGGAATTCTATGAAACATTTAGAGAAGAGCTAACACTGATCCTTCTCAAATGCTTCCAAAAAATTGCAGAGGGAAGAACACTCCCAAATTCATTCTATGAGGCCACCATCACCCAGAAACCCAGAGTAGGAAAAGATATCACACAAAAAAATTATAGACCAGTATCACTGATGAACATAGATGCAAAAATCCTGAACAAAATACTAGCAAACAGAATCCAACAACATATTAAAAGGATCACACGCCATGAACAAGTGGGATTTAACCCTGGGGATGCAAGGATTCTTCAATATATGCAAATCAATCAATGTGATACACCATATTAACAAACTGAAGAATAAAAACCATATGATCATCTCAATACATGCAGAAAAAAGCTTTTGACAAAATCCAACACCCATTTATGATAAGAACTCTCCAGAAAATGGGCATAGAGGGAACCTACCTCAACATAAGAAAGGCCATATATGGCAAACCCACAGCACACATCATACTCAATGGTGAAAAACTGAAAGCATTTCCACTAAGATCAGGAACAAGACATGGATGTCCACTCTCCTCGCTCTTATTCAACATAGTTTTGGAAGTCCTAGTCATGGCAATCAGAGAAGAAAAAGAAACGAAAGGAATCCAAATTGGAAAGGAAGAAGTAAAACTGTCACTGTATGCACATGACATGATACTATACATAGAGAATCCTAAAGATGCCACCAGAAAACTACTAGAACTAATCAATGAATTTGGTAAGGTTGCAGGATACAAAATTAATGCACAGAAATCTCTCACATTCCTATACACTAACAATAAAAAATCAGAAAGAGAAATTGAGGAAACAATCCCATTTATTATCACAACAAAAAGAATAAAATACCTAGGAATAAACCTACCTAAGGAGGCAAAAGACTTCTACTCAGAAAACTATAAAACACTGATGAAAGAAATCAAAGATGACATAAACAGATGGAGAAATATACCATGTTCTTGGATTGGAAGAATCAACATTGTGAAAATGACTATACTACCCAAAGCAATCTACAGATTCAATGCAATCCCTATCAAACTACCAATGGAATTCTTCACAGAATTAGAACAAAAATGTTACAATTCACATGGAAACACAACTTACCCCAAAGAGCCAAAGCAATCTTGAGAAAGAAAAACGGAGCTGGAGGAATCAAGCTCCCCAACTTCAAACTATACTACAAAGCTACAGTAATCAAGACAGTATGGTACTGGCACAGAAACAGAAATATAGCTCAATGGTACAGGAAAGAAAGCCCAGAGATAAACCCACACACATATGGTCACCTTATCTTTGATAAAGGAGGCAAGAACATACAATGGAGAAAAGACAGCCTCTTCAATAAGTGGTGCTGGGAAAACTGGACAGCTACATGTAAAAGAATGAAATTAGAACACTACCTAACACCATACACAAAAATAAACTCCAAATGTAATAAACTCCAAAGACCTAAATGTAAACCAGACACTATAAAACTCTTAGAGGAAAATATAGGAAAAAACACTCTTTGACATAAACAACAGAAAGATCTTTTTTGACCCACCTCCTAGAGTAATGGAAATAAAAACAAAAACAAATGAGACCTAATGAAACTTCAAATCTTTTGCATAGCCAAGGAAACTATAAACAAGATGAAAAGACAACCCTCAGAATGGGAGAAAATATTTACAAATGAAACAACAGACTAAGGATTAATCTCCAAAATATATAAACAGGACTTCCCTGGTGGTGCAGTGGTTAAGAATCTGCCTGCCAATGCAGCAGACACAGGTTTGAGCCCTGGTCCAGGAAGATCCCACATGCTACGGAGCAACTAAGCCCATGGGCCACAACTACTTAGCCTGCGCTCTAGAGCCCACAAACCACAACGACTGAGCCCACACGCCACAACTACTAAAGCCCACCTGCCTAGAGCCCATGCTCCGCAACAAGAGAAGCCACTGCAATGAGAAGCCTGTGCACCTCAACGAAGAGTAGCTCCCGCTCACCGCAACTAGAGAAAGCCTGCGCACATCAACGGAGACCCAATGGAGCCAAAAATAAATTATTTTTTTAAAAAAGACAGTTAAAAAAATATTTACATACAAAATATATAAACAGCTCATGGAGCTCAATATGGAAAAAACAATTCAATTAAAAAATGGACGGAAGACCTAAATAGACGTTTCACCAAAGAAGACATACAGATGGCCAAGAGACTCATGAGAAGATGCTCAACATGACTAATTATATGAGAAATGCAAATCAAAACTACAATGAGGTATCACCTCACACCAGTCAGAATGGCTATTATCAAAAAATCTAGAAACAATAAATGCTGGAAAGGGTGTGCTGATAAAGGAGCCCTCCTGCACTTTTGGTGGGAATGTAAATTGATACAACCACTATGGAGAACAGTATGGAGGTTCCTTAAAAATATAAAAATAGAACTACCATATGACCCAGCAATCCCACTACTGAGAAAATTCAAAAAGAGCCATGTTCCACAATGTTCATTGCAGCACTATTTACAATAGCCAGGACATGGAACCAACCTAAATGTCCATGAACAGATGAATGGATAAAGAATATGTGGCACATATATACAATGGAATATTACTCAGCCATAAAAAGAAACGAAATTGAGTTATTTGTTGTGAGGTGGATGGACCTAGAATCTGTCATACAGAGTGAAGTAAGTCAGAAAGAGAAAAACAAATACTGTATGCTAACATATATATATGGAATCTAAAAAAAAAAAATGGTACTGATGAACCTAAGGGCAGGACAGTAATAAAGACGTAGACATAGAGAATGGATTTGAGGACATGGGGTGGGGGGAGGGGGAAGCTGGGGCGAAGTGAGAGGGGGCATCGACATATACACACTACCGAATGTAAAATAGATAGCTAGTGGGAAGCAGCAGCATAGCACAGGGAGATCAGCTCAGTGCTTTGTGATGACCTAGAGGGGTGGGATAGGGAGGGTGGGAGGGAAATTCAAGAGGGAGGGGATATGGGGATATATGTATGCATATGGCCAATTCACTTTGTTGTACAACAGAAACTAACACAGTATTGTGAAGCAATTATACTCCAATAAAGATCTATTTAAAAAATATTCATAAAATACTTACACTTTTGTCTATACACTAAATGTACCTTTGAGAAACGACTCCTCCCTCACTCCAAGTTTACTTCTTGGAACTCAGATTGGTTCAAGGGTAAGAACATGAGTCAAACAATTCCAATCAGGGCACTTGCATAAAATTCGATGTGTAAATACTGAGTGAGACAAGATGGCTTTTCTGTTTGGATTTCAAATTTGAGACAACTAGCAGCCTCTCATTCTTAGGGCTAGCCTAAGAATGAGGACAGAGGGAACTATAATAACAGATGAAATGTGACCAAATCATCATGACATCATTTGATCACTGATATTCAGCCATCCCTACTGGATTGCTTCCTTGAACCTCCAAGAGTTCAGACTAATACAATTGTATAATAAGTGCATTGAGAGACCACATATAGGCATTACGCAATCACAGATGCAGAGTCCAACCTGGAAGGATAAGGCTAGGCTAGATGGAGTCCCCCAAATTTCTTGAAAAGTGTAAGTAGCACGCTTTGGACAGAAGCTCAGACCCTCAGAATGCAACATCCAGAAGCACCAAAGCCCCACAATATCAGTTCCTGCTGCTACATACTCAAAAACTACATTAATTGGGCTTCCCTAGTGGTGCAGTGGTTGAGAGTCCGCCTGCCGATGCAGGGGACACGGGGTCGTGCCCCGGTCCGGGAAGATCCCACATGCCGCAGAGCGGCTAGGCCTGTGAGCCATGGCCGCTGAGCCTGCGCGTCTGGAGCCTGTGCTCTGCAACGGGAGGGGCCACAACAGTGAGAGGCCTGCGTACCACAAAAAAAAAAAAAAAAAAAAAACAGAAAAAAACAAACTTCATTAATTTATTTTAATCATCAATGAAATTAAAAAATCAGTGAATAATTTGAAAAGTTTTCTTCATAAGAAATAGTGCAAGTTAAAGTGTGGTGTATCACAAATAGAACTGTTTACTAAGTGTACAAATCCAGAAGGTTTGTCATGGGATTCTTTGGGCCCAACCCAATCCCGGTAGTCCAACACATGGCAGGGCTTAATTTTATTTTATGCTCCCGTAGCTCCCTGCAGTTCACCTTTTAAAAACTCAGTACATTTAAAATGAGATTTCCTGAGAGAAAGCACTCTGGGGGTAGGGATGGCATCTGTCCCTCTTGTGTTTCACTGTTACCCACACATATGGCTCAGGGCCTGAACTGCCATGGGTGTTCCACACATTTGCTGTATGGAATTGTCTCAGAAGTAGGAACATCACACATGGCAAAGCTGCAGTCAGGGATCTTTTTGTATGCTGAGGTAGATTGTAGAAGGAGAGGAAAAAATACGGAAAGTAAGAAGAAATGTCCCTGGTGGCAAAGAGGACAGGTGGCAGTTCTGCTGGACTGATATGGAAACACCTTCCTACTTATCCTCCCATCACAGTGTGTACTGTTTGGAAGGCCAGCGTAGAGGAAGGAGTTAGCTACTCCAGCAGAGGTGTAACTAGCACAAGTCCTTCTAGAGGCCGAAGTATAAAGGTGCTCCATAGAGTTACAAAAGGCTGGGTGAACTAAGGCCTGGAGTGTCACGAAGGCTGCTTGTTTAATGATTTCTATTCTTTCTCTCTTTAAGAAAATACATCTCTGTGTGTGTGTATATATATACACACACATACATACATACACACATATATATATTTAATTTATTATAATACACAGTAAGATTATTGCTAGATATTTCAGCCTATGTAAAATTATCTATGATGTCAATTTCCTGGGAAAGTGGTGCCTGTAAAAATTTACTTAAATCATTTATTTAACACAAAATAATATACACACATATAAACTTAGCCATTTCAAATATGAGGAAATGTGATCCTTGAATGTTAATTACATTTTTTTAAAAATGTAGAAATTTGCAAACATAGAAATGTGCAGAGAATGAACCCCTTTACATCAACAATTATCAACTCATGGCCAGTCTTCTTTCATTTATATCCTCACTCATTCATGCGCTCCTCATATTTTTATGGAAAACCTAGACTGCATATCATTTATTATAAATAGTTCCATATGTATAGGATATAGACTTTTAAAAAACACGACCAAAATAATTATATCACTTTTTTTGAAATTTACTTTTATGACTTGCAGTTATATTTAGTAACTAGAATTTGCTAACAAGGTTAATTTTTCATTTAGGATGGTAGAGCCTGATTTGATCAGTTTTCATAAAGGATGACTCATTTGAAATTTGTAATTTGTTTCATCATTCAAAAAATGATGAATTTATTTCTTTAAATAGATTAAATAAGACTTCTAGGGTCTCATTAACAGCATTAATTTGTTCAGGACACTCTTATCACTTATTAATGGCACCCTGTATTTCTTTTTTTTTTTTTTTTTTTGCGGTACACGGGCCTCTCACTGTTGTGGCCTCTCCCATTGCGGAGCACAGGCTCCGGAGGCACAGGCTCAGCGGCCATGGCTCACGGGCCGAGCCGCTCCGTGGCATGTGGGATCTTCCCGGACCGGGGCACGAACCCGTGTTCCCTGCATCGGCAGGCGGACTCTCAACCACTGCGCCACCAGGGAAGCCCATCCCTGTATTTCTTAAGTCTAATGGGGAGAAGATTCATATTGTCAGTGCCATCTGACAATATTCATTCATTCCATAATTCTTGGAGTGTTTTGTACTTTGCAACTTAAAATACTTTAAAAATAGTTATTTTATTCCTTACAATAATCCTGTAAGTTGGTTATTATTAGATTCATCTTTATTTCAAACAAGTGGAACCACAGCTCAGAGAGATGAAGTACCCGAGGGTCTGAGTCAATCTCCCAAAACTGTGGGTTCATTTCACTGAATTACACTATTTTTCTATGAATCCTTCCATTACTGCTCTCCTGCAAAGATACCCGTATTTTACATGATCAAACTTTCAGGCCCCTAGGTAAAGAGGAAAGGTGAAAATGAGAGTATGTCTCACATTTCTAATCTGACTAGGCTGTTATGTTCAACATATTCATGTATTTCAGCCTCTTGCACACACATGCCTGATGGCACAGCTTGCGCTTCTAAGCTAGTAATATTACCAGGGTCAGAAGGTGGAATCAAATAAATACCTTTTCCTCTCTGCAGAAAAATTACCCTTGTCTGAGAAGGATTTCTTGTCCAAGATAAAGTTCTCTTCCTTCAGCTTTGACTAAAGTCATGTTCTTAAGGACCTATAGGCAATATAATTTTCTAAAACAAATAAAGCAACTTGATTTTTTAAAATTTGTGGTCTTTCTTGTTGCTTACTTTTGTCTTCCCACGCATTGATAAAATTCATTCCTGAAAGAATTTATTTTCACCATTTCTATTTTCAGTGACAATTTTATATTATGTATGTGTTTGTACTATGGATAAATATAAGAAGATTTGATTCACATTACAAATCTAGCACTGATTGTCAGAACACTCAGAAACAATGCAAATAGAGATTATGATGCTTCTCAAGGCAGAATTGCTCTTAATCAAATAAACGGATCATGGTTGTTTAATGGAGAAGAAAAAATAAGTTTTGAACATTGGAGAAGGAACAAGTAAATTGACCACTTGAGAACATTTTGAAATTAATATGCTAAATAATTATTGCAACTTAGTGATCATTATCATTAATTGTTTTGTCTCTTCTTTTGGGAATAGCATTATTCCTCCTCCCTGCTCCCCACCCCATGTAACTGTAATGAGAGCCTCATCCTAATCAACTCCTTGGCTACAGTTACTGCTGGGGCAGGTCCCTGTCTGAGGCTGGTCCAGTCATAGCACCCTGCACCTCCAAACACAGTGGTAAGTCTAGGGGTAGACCTGTGACTCAATCCAGCCGGGAAAGATCCTTCTATGACTGCAGCTGGGGTTACGGATGAGAGTTTCTTTCCTCTTTGGACACAGGTGAGTAAAGTATAAATCAGGAGCTTTTGGAAGCCAGATCTCCTTCTCAGAAAAACCTGTCTGAGGGAATGTAGCCCACCTGCAGAGAGATGTGGAGAAGAAACCTGAAGAGGGTGAGTCCGGGCAGTGTGAGAGCCCCTGGAGCTGCTGACCAGTCCAGCTCTGCCCTTTCCGTTCCCACATTTGGAATATGTAGCCAATAATCACTTCCCTCCCATTTTGGCATGGTTTTTTTTGTTTTTTTATTTTTTTGCTTAATCTGGTTTAAGTTTTTGTCATTTGCAAATTTAAAAATCATGTCTTTAATACTATACACAATATTTTATTTCTAACACAGAAATAGATATAGATTAGAATTCCTGTTCTATCAATTATTAGTTGTGTACTCTTGGGCAAATTACTTAAACTCTCTAAACTTCAGTTCGTTATATGTTATAAGGATAATTTTTATTCATAATGGTTCACTTATAGGGTGGTTGTGTGCATTAAATAAGATCTGTATATAAAATGCATAACTCTAGATCTCTAAATTATATCAGCTTTTTAAAAATTTTTTTTATTGAGGTAACATTGTTTTATAATACTATATAAGTTTCACGTGTACAACATTATATTTCTACTTCCGTATACACAATAGCATGCTCACCACCAAAATTTTAGTTTCTATCTGTCACCATACAGTTGATCCCTTTTACCCATTTTGCCCCTCCAATCCAACCCTTCCCCTCTGTTAACCACTACTCTGTTCTCTGTAACTATGTGTTTGTTTTATTTATTGTTTGTTTGTTTGTTTTTTATATTCCACATATGAGTGAAATCATATGAAAGCATACCATACCTGCTCTTATTATTATCTGTGGCACACTTTGTTTACTCATTCAGTTAGAGAATGGGTAGACTGAATTCTTGGGCTCAGTTCTAAGTCCCTTCCTGTATCCATCTCCTTTGTCTATAGCTTTGCAGTTTCTCCCTCTAAAGGCGGATATATTCCAATTCCCCCCACTCCTTGACTTTGAACTTGGCTACGGGACTTATGTTGGCCACAGGTTGTTAGCAGGCTTAAACCCAAGTAGAGGTTTGACTAGTACTTATACAAAAGGATTTGTTCTCTTGCACTCTGCCATTGTCCCAAGAAGAAACACATCCCAGCTGGTCCCAGGAGGATGTGAGACACATGGAACAGAGCTGCCCCAGTGAACTCAGAGGTTCTTGAGTAAAATAAATGCTCCCTGTTATTCTGAGCCTTTGAGATTTTATGGTCATTACACAGCAGTGACTGAGTGATACATTCCAATAGGTTTTAATTCAAACTGATTTCATTATAATAGAAAAAAACATTCAAGTATGTATATTCTACCAAGGAAAAGAATTATTCATTAAAAATGCTAGAATAAAAAGATTTTATGTCCACAGATATAGTAGAAAATGATCAAGGATCCTGGTTCTTAATCCACTGGAGTTAGAGACTCTTTAGAATATGAGCAGAGCCCCGCACTCCCACGACTGCATTACAAGCACACTATTTTGTATAGTCGATGGAGCTTATAGATGCCTTAATGCCCATTGAGTCTGCAGAGTCTGTAATGCTTAGATTCAGAATCTCTGGTATACGAAGTCATGGTATAGAAACACTGAGTTTGCTACGCAGCATTGAAAGTCTGTAGCTTTCAAAGCAAATCTGATTCTGGGAAATGATTTACAAGTATAGTTTGCAGGAGCTGTGCATTAAACACATATTTTGGCCTGACCTTACCTGACGTCCTCAGGAACGTTCAGTCTGAAGAATATGCATATAGGAATTATTTAATTTAATATGCATATTCACTTAGGACTTAGCATATATCACCTTATATGGTACTTTTCCCCTTTTTTATATGTGCATATTATGTGTCTACACATCACTGCTACATGAGTTCAACAGAAAAAAAGAATGATCGGGGCTGAATGTGGCTGCGAAGGCTTTCATGAAATACGGAGTCATAGGCTCCGCCCTGAAGGAAGTATGACTGAAATAAGAAAAAATAGGGAACGCCGTTTGAAGTGGATGTGAATCTGAGCAAACGTGTAGAGATGAAAACACATGTAATGTCTTGTGATGGTTAATTTTATGTGTCAAGTTGACTGGGCCACAGGGTGCAGAGATACATGGTTAGATGTTATTCTAGGCCTGTCTGCGAGAGTGTTTCTTGATGAGGTTAACATATGAATTGGCTGACTGAGTAAAGCAGACTGCCCTCCCCAATATGGGTGGGCCTCATTCAACTCATTGAAGATGTGAATAGAACAAAAAGGCTGATAGAGGAAGAAACTGTCCTCTCTGCCTGACTGTCTTTCATCTGGGATGTCTATCTTCTGGAAATTACACCACGGCCTCTCCTGGTCCTGAGACCTTCGGTCTTGCACCAGAACTATACTATCAGCTCTCCGGGGTCTCCTCCATCTTGCCAACTGCAGATGTTGAGTCTTTCCAGCATCCATAATCACTTTGTGAGCCAATTCCTTATAATATTAAAATAAATTTCTTTCTCTCTTTATATATAAATATATATAAAATTATAATTGTATATATTATATAAATTATATGTTATATATTAATATATATACTATTGTTTCTATTATATCTATTGGGTTCTGTGTCTGTGGAGAACCCAGGCTAATGAATGTGTTGAACGGGACATTTTTAGCATAATATTAATCTATTGCATAAGGTAAGGTGAAGATGTCCAGTTTAGCTAGTAGAAATAAAGAGAAGTTAAGCTAACACATTTAGAAGAAAACTGCCTAGAGGTCAGCTAAACTTTGTGAGAAGGGAGAGACAAAACAGTAAACATGTGGAACTCTGGTCTGGTTTGCATTCTTTTAACTATAAGAGTGAGTGTAGCTTAGAGACAGTGGACTTTTGACCAGGTCTAGTTAAAACTTGTCAAAACTCTATGTACATTCTCCTTTTTACCCTGCCAATCATATCTTTGCCTTCTGGCAACTGCATTAAATGCAAATAAAGTAAATAAGACTGGGTCAAAGAAGAGAGTATTTCCAGGCACTGTTCACCTATTGCTTTTGCTGCTGACTTTGGCTGGTGTCACTGTTAGGTAAAAAAACTTGGGAAAATTTTAGCCACACTCGCCTGTGCCTGCAGCTGCAACTGCTGATTTGTGTAGAGATACAGAGAGAGATTAGATCAGAGAAGTCAACAAGGAACTGATTGTGGAGGGCCTTGAATATAAGATTAGAAATCACACACAAAAAAGTGTGTGTGTGTGTATGTGCATGTGCTGCTTTGGATTGGAAAGGTTATATGCAATATCATGATTTACTGATAATCACATGAAAACATGGATTGATGGATTAGAGAACAAAAATCACATGAACTGGCAGGTGCATACCACACTATCATTCAACATAAGTTTATGATGTTCAGAATACTGTGTTGGGGATTCAGAAGGTGTAAAGTCAACAGCAGCTCTTTCCTAGCATATATTGACAGATGGGACATTACCTCTATTATAAGGGCACCTGTATATGTAATACAGTATTAAAGGACCTGTAATGTACTCAAAATAAGTGACAAAGATAGAAAAACAAATGAGTAAGTATTTTCATTGTCAATATGGTATTTCCAAAAAGTAAGTGACCATAAGAATCAGTTTAAGATTAAATGGCAGAGTTAGTGCCACCAATTCTAGCCGTTCCTCCATTAGTAGAGCAGATTATTTAATACTGATACATATTTATGGCAGTCAATATAATTTCACCATATCAGCTATTGATACTTCATGTTTTGCTTTGGTTTCTAGTATAATTTGAGAATACGTGGAGAACCTGGGGGGAGAGGAAGTTTCACTGATAAGCCATTGATCAGTTCTGCAGGCTTGCCTGTGTCAGTCTCAGACTATAATCTCTTGGGTTCCTGACTTCCTGTCTCCACGTTTAAGAGATGTGAATTAGCAGAACTTCTATTTGAGAAGCAGAGTGAGAGGATGGAGTGGTGAATGCGAAGATAGAAGATCTTAAGTAAGGCATATGGATTTGATTTACTAGGAAATTGAAGAAAAAAGGTTTCATTTGCAGAGGGTGAAGATGACATTTGCAAAGTCGTATTGTAGGCAGCAGGGGATGGCAGAGTGAATGATATGAGAGGCGGAGAGAAGAGTGAGTGTGTGGGCAAAGACTTCCAAATTGGGGAACCTATATGTAACAGGTTGCAAGGTAAGAGAGCAGCAGAGATGTTAAGAGGGAGTGTCATGAGATTATAGGGAGATAATCTAATGAAAGCACTAGTGAAATCAACCACTTAGGAGTTGCATTCTGAAAACTGAGTCACTCCAGGGGTTACAGAAAAATGTCATGTGAGGATGAGTCCACAGAAGAAGGGTGACTAGCAGCAGGAAGTGCAGTGACTTCGTTTTGTTTGAATAGAGTTGGTGGTGGGAGAACAGTTACAAGCAGATTGCTGTAATATGTTAATTTGCTTAGAGATCAGCCAGGAGGGAGAGGAAATAAATTCTGAACTATAGAGATCAAAGCATTTTTCCTTTGCAATGGAGTTAAGTACAGAGTTTGAGGTACTTAGTTGTAAAAGATTTACTCACATGTAGACACAATAAGGCATGGATTACTACTTTGAGGAGAGAGACAATTAATAGAAAGTAGCAAATGAGATTATTTTCTTCTCTTTTTGATTATTTAAAAATTGAAAAGAAAGGCTTAAGTATGTTTTAAATATCAGGTGCTGAAAAAGCCCAGGGAAACCTTTTCTATAATAAATTTTTAAAATAAAGCATTATTTCCACAATGCTTAAGAAGGTTTTGAAGATCTACTGTCAATATTGACAATATAATGAATGTGTCCAAAGGGTGTAATATTTTATTGCTCCAAATTTAAAGCCTCAGCCTATTATCACCCTTAATGTGATGCAGTATGATGTTTTTTTAAATTAACACATTTACAAAATTAATGTGCAAATAAACAAATGATGCATAACCAAGTTATCTGTTAACGTGTAAAAATACCGCGTTTGTGGAATCTGCATTTTTGAGTTATAAGTGTTTTTTTTTCTCCCGAGTCTATTCTTTTAAGTCAGATTAGTGGTCTCCTTTTATACATGAATTTGTGAGCAGGATAGGAAGTTACAGAGAATTTAAAAATCTTCATTTAGTTTCACTTCTTAGGGATTATGACATCTAGAAAAGCCTAAAGAAACTTTCTATCATATGAAACACCTTTTGGCTGAAGAAAACCTTCATGAAGGAGGGAACTCCCCCTGCTGTGATGTCTGGGAACAGGAAAGCAGAAGCCTAATGTTGAGAGAGGTTAAAGTGTGGAGGTTAAAGTGTGCTGAGATTATTTTCTTTTCATATCTAGGATCAGATGAGTAAACACTTTCATTCTCCATATCATGTTACTACAAAGAAAACAAGCGATCTTCACTGTATGAATATACAGCTTTCTCCCGTTACCTTCAAGAGTTCTTCCAGTAGAATGTTGCTTCTTATTTTATTCTGCCACATAGTGCATTCTTGTCTACTTCTGCTTTACTTCCATTTAATAATAGAAAACTTTTCCACCTGACTGGCAGAACTTCAGGATAAACTACATTTTCAAAAGAACATCTGTTTTTGAATACCGAAGAGACTGAATTGTCTCAAAATTTCATTTGTTATTTTAGCAATCAAGTGCACCTATTTTAATGAAGAGGTATTGTTTATGGGCCATATAAACTGTTACTAAAGCACCTGTAATGTACTCAGAGTGAAATGACAGAGGTAGAGAAACAGTAGGCTGTATAATACAGAATGGGCTCTGTATCCACTGTATTCAACTTATAAGAATGTCCAGTTTCTAAACAATAGACAGTGCAGGCATCTGTGCTTTTCAAAAGCTTTAAACATGTTTATCTTGGATGACACCACACTTGGATAACACACAGAAAAACTTTCTTCTTTTGATTTTTTCTTTCTAATTATATGGGGCTGCTGAATCTGCTTTCTCGTCGGCCCTCTGATTGAGTCAGTAGAGGGAGCCAGAGTTACCAGCCAATGGTCCTGACCTAGCATGCTTCAGTCAGGCAAGCAAAAGGGATGTGGCCAATGAGCCTCCTTTGTGTTCCAAACAATCAGGACAGGTACAGGAGGGTAGCAGAAATTTTCTGAATCTGAAATGGCAAGACTTTCTTTTTAACTGTTCTGGTGTTTCATAAAGAAAAGACTTACCATTTGCAAATAGGATTTTTCCGATTTCTCATTTTAAAGAGCAAAATTTGTAACTTATGCAACTAGGCATTGCATAATCTGCTTAAATACAGTTCTCGTTGGAAATATGTTGTGAGTTTGTGGAAACTGTAATTGTCATACTAAGCACTGATGTGCAAGTTAGTGTAGAGGAGTATTCTCATTGTTTCCTATCCAAGCTACTATTTTCTCTTTGCTGGACGCCTGCATTAGCCTCCTGACAGGTCACTCTCCTTTCACTCTTCCTCCTCTACACTCTGTTTTTAACATGGGAGCCAGAGAGACCCACTCTGTTCAAAGACTTTCCAAAGATTTCCCAACTCAGAGAAAAAGTCTAAGTCCCTACAACGGCCTTTGAGGCCCTCTGAACTTTGGTGCTTCAAAATTCTCTGACTTTATCACCTGCTGCTCTCCCTGTGCTCCCCCAGCTCTAGCCTGCTGGCCCCTTGTCACTCCTTAAATGCTGGAGCTCATTCCTACCTTAGAGGCTTTGCCATGGCTGTTTCCTCCACTGAATGCTTTTCCCACAGCATTTCCAACCTCCTAAGTCTTTGCTCAAATACCATCTTCATAATAGAGCTAGGATACCCTCAGTTCCCTTTAACCTGTCCTATTTTTTCTATAATACTTAATGTTCTAGCCTACTTTATAATTTATTTATTTGCAATGTTTGTTATTTTTTGTGTCTCCAGGCACTAGAATTTAAGCTCTGAGGATAAGGAATTTTTAAAAAACTTTTGCTTTCAAATGATTCAGGATTCACATGCCGTTGTAAAAGATAATACAAAGAGATCCTGTATAACAGTCACCCAGCTTCCTCAATGATAACATCTTACAAAACAATGGTATCATATGACAACCAGAAAACTGACATTGATTTAATTCATCTACCTTATTCAGATTTCACTAATGTTACATGAATTCATTTGTCTGTGTATTTAGTTCCGTGCAATTGTATCACGTGTGTAGATTCGTATGACCATCATCACAGTCAAGATACAGAACAAGTTCCCTCACAAGGATCGAGGGTAGGAATTTTTGTGTGTTTAAGTCATCGATGTATTCCAATGGTCTGACACACAGTGCATGCTCAATAAATATTTGTTTAATAAATAAATTATTTTATGCAATAGAATTTATATAAAAATATTATCAGTTTTGGGTTCCCAAATATTTGAAACCCTATTCAAGTTGGGTATTTTTTTTATTGTTGTTAATTTAAAATGCATTTATAGAGAGACCTTAAAGATGGTGGAGGAGTATGACGTGGAGATCAGCTTCCTCCCCACAAATACATCAGAAACACATCTACATGTGGAACAACTCCTACAGAACACCTACTGAACACTGGCAGAAGACCTCAGACTTCCCAAAAGGCAAGAAAAACCTATGTACCTGGGTAGCGCAAAAGAAAACAGAAAAAACAGAGACAAAAGAATAGGGATGGGACCTGCACCAGTGGGAGGGAGCTGTGAAGGAGGAAAGGTTTCCACACACTAGGAAGCTCCCTCGCGGGCGGAGACTGTGGGTGGCGGAGGGGGAAGCTTCGGAGCCGCGGAGGAGAGCACAGCAACAGGGGTGCGGAGGGCAAAGCGGGGAGATTCCCACACAGAGGATCGGTGCCGACCGGCACTCACCAGCCCGAGAGCCTTGTCTGCTCACCCGCCGACGCGGGCGGGGCTGGGAGCTGAGGCTCGGGCTTTGGAGGTCAGATCCCAGGGAGAGGACTGGGGTTGGCTGCGTGAACACAGCCTGAAGGGGTTAGTGCGCCACAGCTAGCCGGGAGGGAGTCCAGGGAAAAGTCTGGAACAGCCTAAGAGGCAAGAGACCAATGTTTTGGGGTGCATGAGGAGATGGGATTCAGAGCACCACCTTAGTGAGCTCCAGAGATGGGCGAGAGCCATGGCTATCAGCTCGGGCCGCAAAGACAGGCATGAAGCATGAACACTGCCGTCGCTGCCACCGAGAAGCCTGTGTGTGAGCGCAGGTCACTACCCACACCCCCCACCCCTGGGAGCCTGTGCAGCCCACCACTGCCAGGGTCCCGTGATCCAGGGACAACTTCTCTGGGAGAATACACGGTGCCCCTCAGGCTCTTGCAATGCCACACTGACCTCTGCCACCGCAGGCTCACCCCACATTCCAATTATGACTACCGTACCCCTCCCTTACCCCGGCATGAGTGAGCAAGAGAGCACTAATCAGGCGCTGCTTTAACCTCCTCCTATCTGGGCAGGAAGAGATGCCTGAGGGCGACCTACATGCAAAGGTGGGGCCACATCCAAAGCTGAGCCCCAGGAGCAGTGTGAACAAAGAAGAGAAAGGGAAATCTCTCCCAGCAGCCTCAGGAGCAGCAGATTAAACCCCCATGATCAACTAGATGTATGCTGCGTCGCTGGAATACCTGAATAGACAATAAATGTTCCCAAAATCAAGGCGGTGGACTTTGAGAGCAACTGTAGACTTGGGGTTTGCTTTCTACGTCTGATTTGTTTCTGGTTTGTATGTTTATCTTAGTTTAGTTTTTAGTGCTTGTTATCACTGGTGGATTTGTTTATTGGTTTGGTTGCCCTCTATTTTTTTTTATTCTATTTTTTTGAGTGTGTATGTGTGTTTCTTTGTGTGATTTTGTCTGTTTAGTTTTGCTTTTACCATTTGGTTTGGGGTTCTATCTGTTCTTCATTTTTTCCTATTTTTTCTTCCTTTTCTTCCGAGGCTTCTGGATGGCAGGGTCTTGGTGCTCCAGCTGGGTGTCAAGCCTGAGCCTCCGACTGGGAGAGATGAGTCCAGGACATTGCACCACCAGAGACCTCCTGGCTCTATGTAATATCAATTGGCAAGAGCTCTCCCAGAGGTCTCCATCTCAACACTAAGACGCAGCTCCACTCAACAACCAGCAAGCTCCAGTGCTGGCCACCACATGCCAAACAACTGGCAAAACAGGAATGCAACCCCACCCATTAGCAGAGAGGCGGCCTAAAATCATAATTAGTTCACAGACACCCCAAAACACACAACCAGATGCAGCCCCGCCCCCCAGAAGGACAAGACCCAGCCCCACCCACCAGAATACAGGCACCAGTCCCCTCCAACAGGAAGCCTACACAACCCACTGAATCAACCTCACCCACTGGAGGGAGACACCAAACACAACGGGAACTATGAACCTGCAGCCTACGAAAAGGAGACCCCCAAAAAAGTAAGTTAAACAAATTAGAAGACAGAAAACTATGCAGCAGATGAAGGAGCAAGGTAAAAACCCACAAGACCTAACAAATGAAGAGGAAATAGGCAGTCTACTTGAAAAAGAATTCAGAATAACGATAGTAAACATGATCCAAAATCTTGGAAATAGAATGGAGGAAATATAAGAAATGTCTAACAAGGACCTAAAAGAACTAAAGAGCAAATAAACAATGATGAAAAACACAACAAATGAAATTTAAAATTCTCTAGAAGGAATCAATAGCAGAATAACTGAGGCAGAAGAACAGATATGTGACCTGGAAGATAAAGTAGTAGAAATAACGACTGCAGAGCAGAATAAAGAAAAAAGAATGAAAAGAATTGAGGACAGTCTCAGAGAACTCTGGGACAACATTGAACACACCAACATTTGAATTATAGAGGTCCAAGAAGAAAAAGAAAGGGTCTGAGAAAATATTTGAAGAGATTATATTTGAAAACTTCCCTAACATGAGAAAGTAAATAGTCAATCAAGTCCAGGAAGTACAGAGAGTCCCATACAGGATAAATTCAAGGAGAAACATGGCAAGACACATTAATCAAACTATCAAAAATTAAATACAAAGAAAAAATATTACAAGCAGCAAGGGAAAAGCAACAAATGGCATACAAGGGAACCCCCATAAGGTTAACAGCTAACGTTTCAGCAGAAACTCTGAAAGCCAGAAGAGATATATTTAAAGTGATGAGAGGGAAAAACCTACAAACAAGATTACTCTACCCAGCAAGGATCTCATTCAGATTCGACAGACAAATTAAAAACTTTACAGACAAGCAAAAGTTAAGAGAATTCAGCACCACCAAACCAGTTTTACAACAAATGCTAAAGGAACTTCTCTAGGCAGGAAACACAAGAGAAGGAAAAGACCTACAACAGCAAACCCTACACAATTAAGAAAATGGTAATAGGAACATACATATTGATAACTACCTTAAATGTAAATGGATTAAATGCTCCAAGCAAAAGACATGGACTGGCTGAATGGATACAAAAACAAGACCTGTATATATGCTGTTTGTAAGAGACCCACTTCAGACCTAGGGACACAAACACACTGAAAATGAGGGGATGGGAAAAGATATTCCATACAATGGAAATCAAAAGAAAACTGGAGTAGCAATTCTCAGACAAAATAGACTTTAAAATAAAGACTATTACAAGAGAGAAAGAAGGACACAACATAATGATCAAGGGATCAATCCAAGAAGAAGATATAACAATTGTAAATATTTATGCACCCAAAATAGGAGCACCTCAATACATAAGGCAAATGCTAACAGCCATAAATGGGGAAAACAACAGTAACACAATAATAGTACAGAACTTTATCACCCCACTTTCACCAATAGACAGATCATCCAAAATGAAAATAAACAAGGAAATACAAGCTTTAAATGACACATTAGACCAGATGGAATTAATTGATATTTATAGGACATTCCATCCAAAAACAACAGAATACACTTTCTTCTCAAGTGTCATGGACATTCTCCAGGATAGATCATATCTTGGGTCACAAATCAAGCCTTGGTAAATTTCAGAAAATTGAAATCATATCAAGTATCTTTTCCGACTACAGCGCTATGAGACTAGATATCAATTACAGGAAAAAATCTGTAAAAAATACAAACACATGGAGGCTAAACAATACACTAATAAATAACCAAGAAATCAAAGAGGAAATAAAAAAAATACCCAGAAAAAAATGACAATGAAAACACGATGACCAAAAACATATGGGATGCAGCAGAAGCAGTTCTAAGAGGGAAGTTTGTAACAATATAATGCTACCTCAAGAAACAAGAAACATCTCAAATAAACAACTGAAACTTACACCTAAAGCAGTTAGAGAAAGAACAAAAAAAACCCAAAGTTAGCAGAAGGAAAGAAATCATAAAGATCTGATCAGAAATAAAGGAAACAATAGCAAAGATAAATAAAACTAAAAGCTGGTTCTTTGAGAAAATAAACAAAATTGATAAACCTTTAACCAGACTCATCAAAAAAAAAATGAAGAAGACTCAAATCAACAGAATTCGAAATGAAAAAGGAGAAGTAACAACTGACGCTGCAGAAATACAAAGGATCATAAGAGATTACTACAAAGAACTATACGCCAATAAAATGGACAACCTGGAAGAAAGGGATAAATTTTTAGAAAAGTACAACCTTCCAAGGCAGAACCAGGAAGATATAGAAAATATGAACAGACCAATCACAAGCACTGAATTTGAAACTGTGATTAAAAATTTTCCAACAAACAAAAGCCCAGGACCAGATGGCTTCACAGGCAAATTCTATCAAACATTTAGAGAAGAGATAACACCTATCCTTCTCAAACTCTTCCAAAATATAGCAGAGGGAGGAACACTCCAAACTCATTCTATGAGGCCACCATCACCCTGATACCAAAACCAGACAAAGATGTCACAAAAAAAGAAAACTACAGGCAAAGAACTATGATGAACATAGATGCAAAATCCTCAAAATACTAGCAAAGAGAATTCAACAGCATATTAAAGGGTCATACACCATGATCAAATGGGGTTTCTCCCAGGAATGCAAGGATTCTTCAATATATGCAAATCAATCAATGTGATACACATATTAACAAACTGAAGAATAAAAACCAGATGCATCTCAATAGATGCAGAAAAAGCTTTCGACGAAATTCAACACCCATTTACAATAAAAACTCTCCAGAAAGTAGGCATAGAAGGAACTCCCTCAACATAATAAAGGCCATATATGACAAACCCACAGCCAACATCATTCTCAATGGTGAAAAACTGAAACCATTTCCACTAAGATCAGCAACAAGAGAAGGCTGTCCGCTCTCACCACTATTACTCAATGTAGTTTTGGAAATTTTAGCCACAGCAATCAGAGAAGAAAAAGAAATAAAAGAAATCCAAATCATAAAAGAAGAAGTAAAGCTGCCACTGTTTGCATATGACATGATACTATACATGAAGAATGCTAAAGATGCTACCAGAAAACTATTAGAGCTAATCAATGAATTTGGAAAAGTAGCAGGTTACAAAACTAATGCACAGAATTCTCTTGCATTCCTATACACTAATGATGAAATCTGAAAGAGGAATTAAGGAAATGCTCCCATTTACCACTGCAAAAAATAATAAAATACCTGGGAATGAACGTACCTAAGGAGACAAAAGACCTGTATGCAGAAAACTATAAGACACTGATGAAAGAAATTAAAGACAATACAAACAGATGGAGAGACATACCATGTTCTTGGATTGGAAGAATCAACATTGTAAAAATGACTATACTACCCAAAGCAATCTACAGATTCAATGCAATCCCTATCAAACTACCGATGGTACTTTTCACAGAACTAGAACAAAAAATTTTAAAATTCGTATGGAAACACAATATAACCCAAACAGTCAAAACAATCTTGAGAAAAAAAAAAAACAGCTGGAGGAATCAGTCTTTCTGACTTCTATACTATAAAGCTACAGTAATCAACACAGCATGGTACTGGAACAAAATCAGAAATATAGATCAATGGAACAGGATAGAAAGCCCAGAGATAAACCCATGCACACATGGTCATCTAATCTTTGATGAAGGAGGCAAGAATATACAGTGGAGAAAAGACAGCCTCTTCAATAAGTGGTGCTGGGCAAACTGGACAACTACATGTAAAAGAATGAAATTAAAACACTTCCTAACACCATACACACAAATAAACTCAAAATGGATTAAAGACCTAAATGTAAGGCCAGACACCATAAAACTCTTACAGGAAAACATAGGCAGAACTTCTATGACATAAATCACAGCAAGATCCTTTTTGACCCACCTCCTAGAGAAATGGAAATAAAACCAAAAATAAACAAATGGGACCTAATGAAACTTAAAAACTTTTGCAAAGCAAAGGAAACCATAAACAAGATGAAAAGACAATCCTCAGAATGGGAGAAAATATTTGCAAATTAAACAACTGACAAAGGATTAATTTCCTAAATACACAAGCAGCTCAGTATCAAAAAAACAAACAACCCAATCCAAAAATGGGCTGAAGACCTAAACAGACATTTCTCCAAAGAAGACATACAGATTGCCAACAGACACATGAAAGGATGCTCAACATCACTAATCATTAGAAAAATGCAAATCAAAACCACAATGAGGTATCACCTCACACCAGTCAGAATGGCCATCATCAAAAAAATCTACAAACAATAAATGCTGGTGAGGGTATGCAGAAAAGGGAACCCTCTTGCATGGTTGGTGGGAATGTAAATTGATACAGCCACTATGGAGAACAGTATGGACATTGTAAAAAACTAAAAATAGAACTACCATATGACCCAGCAATCCCACTACTGGGCACATACCCTAAGAAAACCATAATTCAAATAGAGACATGGGGACTTCCCTGGTGACACAGTGGTTACGAATACACCTGGCAATGCGGGGACACGGATTTGAGCCCTGTTCCAGGAAGATCCCACATGCCGCAGAGCAACTAAGCCCATCTGCCACAACTACTGAGCCTGTGATCTAGGGCCTGTAAGTCACAACTACTGAGCCCGTTTGCCACAACTACTGAAGCCCGTGCACCTAGAGCCTGTGCTTCGCATCAAAGAGAAGCCACCGCAATGAGAAGCCCACACAGTGTAATAAAGAGTAGCCCCCAGTCGCCACAAGTTAAGAAAGCCCGCGTGCAGCAACAGAGACCCAACGCAGCCAAAAAAAAAAAAAAAAAAGAATGAGAGACATGTACCACAATGTTCATTGTAGCACTATTACAATAGCCAGGACACAGAAGCAATCTAAGTGTCCACAAACAGATGAATGGATAAAGAAGATGTGGCACATATATACAATGGAATATTACTCAGGCAGAAAAAGAAATGAAGTTGAGTTATTTGTAGTGAGGTGGATGGACCTAGAGTCTGTCATATAGACTGAAGTAGGTCAGAAAGAGAAAAACAAATACTGTATGCTAACACATATATATGGAATCTAAAAAAAAAATGGTTCTCATGAACCTAGGGGCAGGACAGGAATAAAGGACAGATGTAGAGAATGGACTTGAGGACACGGGGAGGGGGAAGGGTAAGCTGGGAGGAAGTGAGAGAGTAGCATTGACATATATACACTACAAAATGTAAAACAGCTAGTGGGAAGCAGCTGCATAGCACAGAGAGATAAACTCAGTACTTTGAGACCACCTAGAGGGGTGGGATAGGGAGGGTGGGAGGGAGACGCAAGAGGGAGGGGGTATGGGGACATATGTATACGTATAGCTGATTCACTTTGTTATACAGCAGAAACTAACACAGCATTGTAAAGCAATTATACTCTAATAAAGATGTTAAAAACAAAAAAAAATGCATTTATAAATATGATTCTTTTAGAACACATACACATTGATCTCATTTCTAAAGTGGTGGTAATTATGATGCAGTTGCTGGAAATATGATATAATATGAATCCTAAAAGCATTGTTGCTCAAGGGCTCAGAAAAATTATTTAATATCCTTGATTTTCTAACTATTTTTTTTCTCTAACTCTATTTTAATGCAGAACTTTGGGGAAATAAAACACAAACATTTTACTGATAAGCTAACCATATTTTAAATATATCCCTGAAAAGTGGTATGAGAGTGAGTCATGGTAGAACTGGCAAGCTATCTTGTCATCTTATTCGCTTTTCTTGAGCAGATTCATTAATATACAAAAATTGGAATCACACCAAGGCTTTTTCCACAGGGATAATATTCTAATCATTATCTCCCTAATTTTTTGTTGTTATATGGATTCACTCTATAGCAACAGTGATGGTCGCTCAATTTAATTTTTTTTTTTTTTTTTTGCAGTATGCGGGCCTATCACCGCTGTGGCCTCTCCCGTTGCGGAGCACAGGCTCTGGACGCGCAGGCTCAGTGGCCATTGCTCACGGGCCCAGCTGCTCCGTGGCATGTGGGATCTTCCCGGACCGGGGCACGAACCCGCGTCCCCTGCATTGGCAGGCAGATTCTCAACCACTGCGCCACCAGGAAAGCCCCTCAATTTCATTTTTTAGTTTATGAAATGGCTGACTTGGCAGCTTAGTCTGGAAACAGGAGAGTTTTCCTCTCTATAAAGTTTCTTGGCATATTCAGGAATTGAACTCAAGCCTTTAACTGTATTAATACCAACCACAGCGTGATAACAGTAGGTGGCTGGAATAGGTTACCCTGAGGAGTCCAGGGCTATACTTAATGATTCCTATCAAGATTCTTCAACCAATGGAATACATAAAACTTGATACCTATCAGAATTTTTACAAAACAGTAAGCCTCGATCTTCTCATCTCCCGTATGTAAGTGTTACTTATCTTTATTAGTAATATAAAAGCAAGCTAACTTCTTCCTATTTTTTCTAGGATTTCATATCTCTTGTAGCTTAGGAGGACATTGTTTAGTTGATGAGAAAGATAAAAAATAAAACAAAAACTGAGAGCAAGAGTAATTTTGCAATGTAGCTCTCTATACTTAACCACTTCTTAAGTATTTTTTGTTTTGAGCTAGAGACGTGTTTAATTTTGGTCAGGTCAAACAAATTTAATAACTTTGATTTTTCACTGAGATCTTAAGTCTCATTAGCATAAGTAGAATGTTAGATAAAAATGTAGCTAAATCATTTGGGATCAAAGATAATCTAAGGTCTATGGTCTAAAATTATTAAAACAGGAAATTGAAGAAAATGTTAGCTATCTAGCTGAGGAAGAATTTCACTGGTTGAGAAGTAGTAAAGGAAATTATAAACAAAAAGCTCAATAGATGTGATTAAAATGTATAATTTTTCATTTAAAAGGAGACCACATATATATATTTAAAGACAAACCACCAACAAGGAAATATTTAAAACAAATAAGCAGATAAAAAGTTAACATCCTTAGTGTATGAAGTATTCTTCTATGCCTTCAGTACTATTTCAAGTACTTTACATGGTCTATTGCATAGCAATCTGTAAATATATATCAAAAGTCTTAAAAATATTAATAATTTTTGACCAAGTAATTGCATTTCTGAGGCTCTGCTCTAAGTAAATAATTCCAAATGAAGAACAAGATTTATTCTAAAAAGGTATTCATCACACCAAAAGAATAGTTAGACATGATAGCCTATATGGACAGAGCCTTTATACAGCTATGAAAATCATACTTAAGAAGGATTTTGAATTATGTGAAAAAGTTTATATGATGTAAATGTCATATAGTTTGATCACAGTTATGGAAAAAAAGCATAGAAAGATTTTAGAAGGAAAAATGCAAAGTTTAAAAATACCTACCTCTAGGGACTTCCCTCGTGGCTCAGGGGTTAAGAATCCGCCTGCCAATGCAGGAGACACAGGTTCGAGCCCTGGTCCGGGAAGATCCCACATGCCGTGGAGCAACTAAGCCTGTGAGCCACAACTACTGAGCCTGTGCTCTGGAGCCCGCGAGCCACAACTACTGAGCGCACGTGCCACAACTACTGAAGCCCGCATGCCTAGAACCTGTGCTCCACAACAAGAGAAGCCACCGCAATGAGAAGCCCACGCACTGCAACGAATAGTAGCCCCTGCTTGGCGCAACTAGAGAAAGCCTGCGCACAGCAACAAAGACCCAATGCAGCCAAAAATAAATGAATAAATTTATATTAAAAAAAATAGCTACCTCTAAGTGATTTGGGGGGAGACATACTTAGAAAATTAAATATTTTAGAGAATTACATAAATTATATGACTTCCCTAAATTATACAATGTCTGCCTTGCTTTTATAATAAAAGATCCATGAAAAGTAAGCTAACTCAATAACTTAATTTAGTTAAAGACTTTTGTTCAAGATTTGCACAAATATGATCTCAGAACTCTATTTTCAAATTTTTCCTAAACTGTTATAAAAAAAAGTGGCAGCAACAACAACAAACCCATGACATTGCTACTTTTATTATCCTCACTTTATAGATGAATAGATGATAGAACCAAGACACAGAGAGGTTCAGAAGGCAAGATCAGTCTTCCAAGATCACAAAGCAAGCAAATGGTAGAGCTGGGATTTCCACTGAAGCCTGTACTCATCATGCTATATGTACTGCCAGTACTGGTTTGAAAGATAGTAAGACCAGAAACTAAACAGGACTTGGCAATTAGAGGACTTGTCTTCATATATCAGCTCATCTACTACTTACTAGCTGCTTGATCCTGGTTAACTTACTTGTATAAAATATCAATTTCCCAATCTAAACAATAGGCATAATAATGCTAATTTCAGAGGAATCTGGTGAATATTACATGTGAAAGGCTCTAGCCATTATAGAAGCCTGATAAATGTTAGTTGAATCTGACTATAAATTAAGTGCAATTATTGCTCTCTATCATCTTACTTGGCCATTTTACTAAAGAAGATATAAAAGTATTTTTTAAGCTAAATATTGGACATTTATATTTGAAGAGGTGATAAATGCATATGGTATCACTTAATCATCTTTAAATTATATTTACAGGTGGGGGAATCAGTATACTTTTACCCTGGCTTTGCTTTTCTTTTTTTACTTCCAGTTATTTATATTTTTATCATTTCTGTATTCAACCATAATCCTCAATTTTTTGGTTTTAGTTTCTACTGATAAAAAGAATTAATACTTGGGCTTCCCTGGTGGCACAGTGGTTAAGAACCCACCTGCCAATGCAGGGGACACGGGTTCGAGCCTTGGTCCAGGAAGATCCCACGTGCCGCGGAGCAACTAAGCCCGTGCGCCACAACTACTGAGCCCATGCTCTAGAGCCTGCAAGCCACAACTACTGAAGCCTGCACACCTAGAGCCCGTGCTCCACAACAAGAGAAGCCACAGCAATGAGAAGCCCGTGCACCACAACGAAGAGTAGCCCCCGCTCACCACAACTAGAGAAAGTTCTCACGCAGCAATGAAGACCCAATGCAGCCAAAAATAAATAAATAAATAATTAATTTTAAAAAAATGTTCTCGAGAAAAAAAAAAGAATTAATACTCATTGCCAGTCAGTTTGCCATGGTGGTTCCAGGCACCTCTTGGTTGGCTGAAGTTTGTCGTCTAACAGTTTAAAAAATAAATGATTTACTTTATTTTCCAGCTTTATTGAGATAGACTATAACATTGTGTTAAGTTTAAGGTATACAACAGGATGATCTGATATATGTACATATTATGATCTAACAGTCTTATGAAGAATTGATGGTAAATATATTCTTTGGGTTCTTGCATTTTCAGACAATTTTTTTCTAATGGCCTTTATATTTGCACAATGGTTTGGCTAGGAATGCAATGTTTGGGTCACACTTTCTTTTGCCCTCTGAGGGAACTGCTCCAACGTTATTTAAGAGTTGAATGTTTCTTTGTAGATATCTGAAACCAGCCTGCTTCCTTTCTCATCATAGATTATATGATATTATGCCTGCAGGTTCAAAGGATTCTTTATTGTAGTATACAAAAATTTTAGTAAGATACATCTCAAAGTTTACCATTCTGTGCGCTCTCCCCCTTTTTTTGGTTTGGGATACAATATGCTCTTTCAGTCAGTAGATTCAACTCTTCTTTCTGGCAAGTTTTCTTGAAATTAACCCTAAGTATTTGTTATCTTCATTATTTCAGCCCTCTTTATTGTGAACATCAATTATGTACATATTATCCATCTTTTGCCCATCTTCCACATTCACTATTTACCTTCTAAAATATTTTGTCCATTTATATTTTATGTTATTCGCTTTTCTCAGTTCTGTTCTTTATATTACTTACTGCATTTTCACCTGCTTTCTGTATGCTTCTTGGCCTTCATTTCTATAGTATTTTTATCTTTTCTTCCTTGAGTTCTGCCAGCTCATGTTTCATCTCCTTTTGTTTTCTCACCAACCTGAGCTCTTACATATCAGTTAATGCTTTTTTTAATTTTTAAAAGATTTGTACCAATAAGTTTGACTGAATTTTTAATTTGTTTCCTGGCAATTATTTTTTCTAGTTTCCTTATCCTCTATTTTTACTATTTTTATCCTTTTATTCTTACATTATTTTTGTAATGGCTGTGTTGGTTCTTTTTTTAAAATTTAATTTTTACTTTATATTGGATTATAGTTGATTTACAATGCTGTGTTAGTTTCAGGTGTACAGCAAAGTGATTCATTTATACATATACATATAGCTATTGTTTTTCAGATTCTTTTCCCATATAGGTTATTACAGAGTATTTGAGTGGAGCTCCGTGTGCTATATAGTAGGTCCTTGTTGATTATCTATTTTTATATATAGTAGTGTGTGTATGTTAATCCCAACCTCCTAATTTATCCCTCCCCAACCTTTCCCCTTTGGTAAACATAAATTAGTTTTCTAAGTATGTAACTCTATTTCTGTTTTGTAAATAAGCTCATTTGTATCATTTTTTAGATTCAACATATAAGTGATATTGGTTCTTTTTTATTTTTATTCATCTTCAAATTATGTACATTCTTCCTAGATCAGCTGTTTTCTGGAAGTTTATGTAAGGAAGGGCCAGGCCATTATTCCATAGCAGCAGACATTTTCTGTATGCCTCAAGATCGGCATATGTGAATTCCTTAAGCATTCTTTCCCTCCTAAGATCAACGAGGATTAGCGCTGCAGGGCTGATAATAAGGCAGAGGGTCTCTGTTACAGTTGCCTCACTGCTGGTGCACGTCCTGTGCGTCTGGCGTTGTGTGGTTTATCATTGAGTCCTGCCTCCTCTGCTTCTCAGAGCTGGTTTGTGGATGGACAAGCTCTCACACCAGATCTCTCACCCTTTTCCTTATGTCATGATCAAGAGGTTGCTTGTTCTGAAATTACTTTTTTTGCGGGGGGAAGAGTGAGTTAGTTCTGACATTATTTTCTGAGAATGTGGAACATGAGGAATTTTCCTCTCACATCTTCCCTCATGCCTATTTGACCTTCACTCTTTTCGGTAGCCCTTCTGCTTATGTCCTGATTGGGGGTTTTATTTATTTTCAAGCACGGAGCTTGCATTTTGTTTCTTGTTCTACTTGCTGGTTTGGGGTGATTTCTGAGAGGGAAATAGGAAGAATCCAAATTTATTGAAACTAGAAGTCTGGCTATAAACATAAGTGATTGCTTCTTGTTTGCATTCAGAAAATAACTGTGGTAAATCATTATACATCCTGAAGATTTGGGGGAGTTTTGACTTGTTCTCGAACTGTTCCAGAAGGAAGCGGCTACACGTAACATCTATCTGCTTTTGCTTTTCACTAGTGCCTTCTACTTGTTCCTTGGATAGTAATTTCCTGGTTCGTATTCATTTATTTTCTGTCTTCTCTCACTTTCTTTTTATTCTATACGTTTAGATATAGTGCTGATTTCATGTTGATGAGTTCAAACAGAACAAATGAGAATAAAGATAAGATGGGTTGGGGAAAGCTACTGAAAATGAGGCACAAGGGAAGCAGGGGGCCTTGACTTCTGCCACTTCCAAACAAGGACAGAAGATAAATCTGAGTTTTCTTCAATGGGAGCCTTGGAGATTTGCACTCAGGTAAACTGTGCATGAATGGTCACAAAACAACTCCAATTTTGGAAGTGTAGAAACAGAAAATCTCAACATCAAGGATTGATTTTTACAAAAATGTCAAAATAATCATTGAAGGACATCAGACTGTCAGGCATTTCACATATATTTGCTACTTAGATACTCTTGGATGGGCACTACATAATGTAAACTGACCCAAACAAATTGTCTAAATCAAAACCCAGAAATGGAAGGAAATTACCTGAGTATATATATATATCTTAAATAAAACAAAAATCACACCTATTTTTAATCTTGAAATAATTATCTGAACTTCTTCATTCATCTTGAGGTGAATTTGTGGGCTATCCTGGGAAGCAGGTGATTTTGGGAAGGTCATCCTTTGCAGCCGGGGCAGACCAGGAGGAGGTGATGGCTGGAGTGTTGCTGACCTCACACGGCTGGGCAGCAAGTCCTTCCATGGAGGGAATTCTGGGTAGTGCATCTCTGTGTCCACTACAATAAGAAATCTGAACCTGCCCTGTCTTCTAGCAAGGACCCTGGCAAACTGGCAATGCTCTTAGCTGGCTTTTTACACTTTGTGATTTCTTTATCTTTGGGTATATCTTGATGCATAATCACCCTCTGGCCACCTTTTCTCCTGCTTCACTCTTTCAGAGCTCAATGTCACCAGCATGGAACAATGGACTGTTTGCTTTTTCTAGTAATTTGGTTGAATTCTGTCTTTGACAAGGAATCATATTCTCCTTACACTGGCTTAGCTGTTCTTGCTGTTACTGACAACTCCTGATATTTTCAGCACCATAACTCTTATCTTGTGTTATTGCTGATTTAATTCTCTCTTCCTGGGTTTGCTAAAATCCCTAACACCTGGTTGAGTGAAATACAGTAACTATTTATAGCATGAATAAATTATAGTGTATGGTTAATAAAAACTCCTTAACTTCCTAGAGCCATGATCAAGAGGCAGTAGAGAGTAATGTTTAAGAGCACAAAACCTGTGGCCAACTGTGATCCTGGGCAAATTTCTTACCTCTCTGTAACTCAGTTTCCTTATCTGTAAGGAGAGGATACTAACAGAATCCACTTCGTAAGTTTGATGTGAGGACTAAATAAATTAAATATGATGCATTTAGGACACTACTTGGCCTGATATGTGTTGATGTTGCTGTTATCATTATTTTGGCAGAATGGAAAGAGAAATGGAAACTACAAGTTTGGTGAGTCTTATCATGGATGTAAAATAAAAATCAATTGCTTACTGGCTCCTGCAAAATAAGAGACAGATGTCCATAAGTACATGGCACCCAATAACATCAAAGAATTAGTTTGGTCATAGATAAGTGAAAAATTTTTATAAGTAGATAAAAAATAGTTTTGGGGGATAGATTATTTGATGAACTCTTTCCAGTCATCTGTTAATTAACACAACTCACATATGACAAAGACAGTTTTAAGCAGAACTTAGTTTTCAAGTCCTTTAATCCTGCAATTTATCATCTTCTTAAATTTATCTCATGATTTCTCTCTTTTAACCTTAAAGTTATTCTAATTATGAAATATTTCAAGGGTACATAAAAATAGTGAAAATAATATAACTTCCTTCTTTTAAAATATCCATCATTATCATATCAACTTTTGCTATATTGTCTTTAGGTTTCTCTCAATCTCTGTTATTATCTCTCTCTTTCTCTCCTGTAAATTCTGCCACCTAAAGAACTTGTCTTACTTCAATGAGGCCGAACACCTTAGGACTTTATATGGATCTCACTGGTACTCCTTCTTCGTCCCTAAGATTTTATGGCATCATTTTAATGATTAAGATTGCATAGCATTGTTGTTTTCCTTCCCAACCTAGCTGAAAGTTTTAATTAGCAAGTAATATTTCAAGTCTTGTTTAAAACCCCTTTGCTTCTGACTAGAACTATAAATTCCTTCACTTCGGGGAGGAGGAAGGATCCTGTTGGGCGGGGGTGTTCAGTGGTACTTGTATCTATTTCTGCCTTAAATATCTTTACCTCACTTGAATGCTAGTACATGCTCTTCACCTCTGTGATAAACTCTGATATAATAATGTAAAGAAAAGTAATAATCACCTTTGGTCACTTAAGAGATGAAAAGAAGAACTTCATGTTGCTATGGATACTGGAGTCTTGCCTCTCATCTTTAAAACACTAATATTGTAACATTCTAGCCTAAACGTCCCCTATTACAATAATGAATTAGTTAAAGATATAATTATTTCAAAGCTACAAGGCAGGAAAATGCCATGGTTCCTGCAATTCATCACATATTTGATATAAAAGCTCGACAGTCAAAGTGAAAATATTAACTTTAGATTCAATAATTTGCAAATATGCTTAGGGCTGCCTTGAAGACAAATACAAAGAACTTACTAATCAACACATTTGAAAGTTAGGCATGCTTCTTCTAAAATATATGGGCTCTTTACAGTAGAAGAAATGGGCTACATATTCACAGGTTGAGTCAATGATATATTTTTTGGGGGGGGGTAATGGGGGAGGAAGAGAGGAATGCCAGAGAAAAAGTATTTGGATCAATAGATTGTAGGTCTCAGTGCAGTCGAAGAACTGAGGGAATAAGTTGCTTGAACGGGTGCTCGGAATTAAGATTTTAGAGGGATTGCTTATTTGCAGTGACAAGGTCTAGGATTCAACCATGGGAGTAAGTGGCTGAGGTTTTATAAAGGACATGACCACTGGAGAAGAGGAATTCTGAGAATTTAGTGATAAGGATGTTGGAAGAGTAATATGAACAGATTAAATCACTAAGGGATAGTGTTAGATAGAGCCAGGAACTAAAATCTTCCAAGAATGAAGGTAAATGAGATAGAGTCAGTGAAAGACTACAACAAAGTAGTATAGGCTTATCTGATATTTTATACATGAAAGAACTGAGATCCAGAATTGGGAACCGATTACCCAGGGCTATACAAGTTCTTAACGCAGCCATACAACTCAAACTCAAGCAATCTGTCTCCAAGCTAAATGTTTTACCCACCATATCACACTGCCAATCATGATAATTTCTGTGAATTCAACCCTGAATGAAGACAGGAAATATCAGGAAGCAGTAAGTTTGTTAAGTGTTGGGTGGGGTGATGATGAATTAAGTTTTTTGCAACTTGAATTTGAAGTACCTGCGGACACTATAGTGAAGAGGGCTGTTAATTAATTGGAAGTTACACATTCAAGTAGAGAGGTTTCGTAGGCAATCAGAGATCTCAGAGATACTGCTTTGTGAGCCATCAGTCTATAATGGCATTTGAAGCAATACCTTTGGACGAGATAAAACAGGGAGAGAATGGAGAGAGAGAAAAGAAGGCTAGCAAAAATTGGATACAACATATAAGAAGCAAACAGAGAAAATGGAATAATACAAGAAATTGAGAGATGAGTCTTGAGGGGATATGGGGATATATGTATACATATAGCTGATTCATTTTGTTGTACAGCAGAAACTAAGACAACATTGTAAAGCATTTATACTCCAATAAAGATGTGAAAAAAAAAAAAAAAAACCTAAGAAGAATTTCAAGTAGTAGAGAGTGATCAATTGCACCAAATGCCCCAAGGAGATAAAATGGGATAAGGAATGGAAAGAATACTTTGGATTTGTCACTAAGAAGGTCATGGGACCACATAATTGAGTTATTATTTAATGATGAATAATATTTAACAATGAATAATAAATGATTAAGCATTGGAATTTCAGGGATCAAGCAGAAAGTAGAAGAGATCAGTTATGATCAACACAGCTCTGCTGAATCACTGTCCATTAAGTCTATGGGAAAAGCTCTACCAGTCTTACCATCAAAGAAGTGTCACAACAAAGTGTCAAATGTTTGCAGATAATGAATTACAGAGGTATTTTCTGGAACAATTGTCCAAAAGATATTCCTTTAAATAATGGTTCAGTGGTAAGATAATTCGGGAGACTGATATCTAATTCCTCTTGGAAATGGACAATTTATTTTAGCCTATTCAAGGCTCTGAGAAGTCCTAAAGCAAAGCAACTCAATTTTGATTAGTTCAGCTTTTCCCAGTAAAGAACTTTATCATCATCATCATCATCATTATTTGCAAAGTACCTTTTAACATTCTAAGATTAGCATTCTGCAGAACACATCTGGAAGAATGCTGATTTATAGTTATCAGGCCAGAATGCACTGTTGAAAAGAAAATACTTCAAGTCATTAACTTATTTTGGGTATGAAGATTATGACTAAGAGACATAGAGTACTAGAGCAACCACTAAATTTAGTATATTTTCTTCCTAATTGTACCCAAGAACTAAACATTAATGTTTTCATTTATTATCATTGTTATCACAATTTAAATTCTTAATAAATCAGAGTTTTAGGTCAACAAGATTATAAATACTTTAGTCACTTCAAGTCATTTTCTGCATATTAAGTTACAATAATGATTGTGTTGGAAAACTCATTAAAGTGCCTTGATTTAAGCTCACAATAACAGACTGATCAATTCAGATAAAGGAAAAATAAGCCTCGACCTGCCTAGAATTTTGATCAGTTTTTGCCATCAGGGGGAGAATACGCTCTTCATCTGAGGCTGTCTGAGACTTTCTCTGGGATTTATAGGTGGTCCCTAGTTCCTATATTAAAGAAAAAATGACATCAGAATTATTTGTGACTGACATTCATCAAGTGATGAATTGATTGGCACATTACTAATAGCATATCTAATTAAGAACATTCTTGGTGATGACAAATGACATAATTATTGAATTTAAACTGCCAAAGAGAGAAATGGCCTTAAAGCCCTTATCAAAGGGAGATGTTTTTAAACGCTTTCCTTTGGAGATTAAGACTTATTTGAACAATGGAAATTAACTTAAAACATAAGAAATTTTGTGATTATAAACTTCTGATTATACACTACTTTGTCATACACTACAGATTAGGTAGGTTGTTGTGAACGTTCCTTTCTCTTCTCTTAGCAGTGTTAACAGAAATATTTTAGGGAAAATCTGGGTAATTTTTTTGTTTCTAAGAGACATGAGATAAGTAAGAAGACACAGTAAACATTACAAATGAATGGGATTTTAAAAGTGGAACCCATCTTTGAAAGAGTAAGCTCTTCTTTATTTAATCCATCAAGAAATACTTATTGAATGCTTACTATGTAAGAAATTCTGTTTGAGACCTGTAGTGTTAGAGAATACAGCAGTAAAATATTCAAAGTCCACATGCTTATGAAACTTCCATTCCAGTAAGGGAAGCAGACAAGGAAAAAAAAATAGGTAATTTCTATAATAATAAATGTTGTGCAAAAAGTTCAGTAGGGTAAGTGAGGGAGGATAAAGAAAACGTTTAGGAACATCCTTCTCTGAGGAGGTGATATCTGTGCAGAGATCTGAATGGCGAGGCAGGGCAATAAGAAGTTGTAGGGAAAGAGCCTTTTTGGCAGAAGGAAACGTGTGGGAAAAGGCCCAGAGGCCCATGATCTCAGAGTATGTGAGGAAAAGTAAGAAATCCACCATGGTTGAGCTTAAGTGAGCATATAGGGGTGTGGTAAGAGGTGAGCTTGGAGAGGTAGACAGGGCCAGGTCATGATGGCCATGGTCAAGAATATGGAGTTTGTTCTAAGCTTGAGTGGAAGCCATTGGTCAGTTTTAAAGCTGAGGAAAGGGTATGATCTGATTTGTATTTTTAAAAGACCCCTTTGAGTGCAGAGTGGAGACTGGACCATAGGAAAAAGCACAGAGAGAGGGGATGCATGTAGGGACCAAGATGGTAACAGTGAAGGTGATGAGAAGTGACCAGATTGGGGATCTATTTCAGAAGTACAGGTGACAGGCCTAGCTGCTGGATTTTGGTATGAGGCCCGAGGAGAGAAGAATAAACAAGGATTATGGCTCTGTCTGGGCCTGTGCAATTTGGTCCATGATGCAGAAACAGAGAAGATTAAGATGAAAGCAGGTTTACACCAAATGTTAAAAGAAAAGTGATTTCATTAACACAACTAGGGAGTCCCTAAAAATTCCTTAAGGATGTTTTTGTAAAGTTAACTCACTTTCACAAAGAAACCCCACTAGAATTTAATTATGATAAATGTCTTCACTGGAGTAACAGGTGGCAAAAATGTATATTCATGTTAGAAGCTGCTTTTTGCAAGGACTTTTTTTTTACTTTGGGAACATAAGCAAGAAAGACTAAATAGCTCATCATAAGGTATAGATTTATATATCTTAGTATCAGAAAGGCTTCAAAGTCTTTTGTGTATATCCTTCTCAGCAAGCTAAATTGGATAGCATTTTCAGTAAATATAAAAGAGTTTACTTATACTTAAAAAAAACCAAAACTATTCTCCTCCATGGACATACAACAAATCAGCAGCTAGGGAGTGTTACCTGCCTTTAAAAATAAAAGTAGCTATATTCATGCTGAATGCTATATGAGTAAGAATAACTTGCTCACCTCTCTTTTTACCAAAAACATGACAAGAACAAATTAAAGAAACAGTGACTGGAGTTAGGCACGGAGACAGAATTTTTGGCAGTAAATCAGTCTTACAAACAAGTAGATGCTAGCAAGAGCCACCTAGACTAGATTGTAAGGAAACATTTTTATATGGCAGGTTGATAAAGAAACAAACTTTATCTTCTTAGAAATCTGTTCCTGTAATTACTAATACATGAGAGAGGAGTGGGGAATAATTCAGTTTATCTGAAAATACACCCAAACTTTCTTCAGTAATGCCAACAGCTTCAGGACAAGGTTTGAGGGACATTATATTTGTTGAAATAATCTGTAAAATACTGTATGGAGATTGCTTAGTGTATAAGCAAATTTCAGCAACTCTTTTTTATGGTAAGTTTTGAATGTCCCTCTCATGATTAAACCAATAAATTGAAGTATTTGACTTAAATTGAAGTTCTGACTTAAGAGATGGACAATTTTTTGTTAGGTTTTCCAAGTCCATGCCAATGTTATTTTTTTTCTCAGTTCTATGAAGTTTGGGTATATGACTACCTCCCACAGGACATGACACAATAAAAATAAGTATCTCACTTTTCATGGGCTTACGGCTTTAAAAACAAGTAAACAAATCCTGCACGATCATAGCTTTTTGTTGAATCCATTGCATGTTATTTGTTTCCAAATTGTTTTTGTAAGTGCAACTGAATTATGAAGTGTTAAATTCTTTGAAGATTAAGAAATGGTTGGAAAGCAGAATGCAAAATTTTCTGGAATGACCACCTCAGAGACTGAAGACATAAGGTCTGTTGCTCTTCTCTAAATGTACTGCAGGCAGTAAACGTTAATCAGATCACCTTGCTTAGCTCTGGTCAAAAATGTGCAGTATACACATATTTTGAAGAAAAGAACTACAAGAAAGAGAGAAAGTAGATTTTCACTGCAAAATGTTCCCAGTAACAGGGGACACTGCCACAAATTGTGATTTCAATTTTCCGAAACGCCCACTGGCCAAGTCAGTACGGAAACAAATTTGTTTTCTATGCTGTGTGAATTCACAACTCCCATTAGACTTGTAGAAGCAATCTCGGCTCTATTACACAGTGCATGATCCCAAGAACAGTCAGCCACTCCAAACTGAATTAATATTCAAGAAAATGTTCCTATTCATCACATTATACATGTGATTTATTCCTTTAGAGCAATTCCATGTTTATTGCCTTGCTTTTATATCCATTGTAAATGTATAATAGCAAACTATTGGTTTAATTCAGCATAAATTACTGGATAAAAATCTAATTTCACTTTGATTATATAAGAGAGTAAGCCAGCTCAAGATTGTGTTTCTTTACATATAACCATCTTTAGTGTGGTGTTAAATGCCTAATTAATTCATGCATTTTATGCAATGAATTAAACAATCTTCTTAGTTGTGTCTGTGCCTTATTACATTAAATGCTTTAATAATCAGAACTAGATTTTCAAAAGAGTGCTGTCAAATTCTCATTACAAAAATTTGTTCCCACCTGATTTTTTCAAAGCTAGCATAACGTTCTACAGATCTGAATGGCCAGGTAACTCCATCTGGGCAGCCTTCCTCAGCAAGGCTCAATGAAGTATTTAGATTGACCTTGTTGGCAGGCAGTACTGTCTGTTGTATGGTAGCACCTCTTGGGTGAAAAGGTAGGCCAGAGGTGATTTTCTCTTTTCAAAATATAAAGAATGGTCTACCCCTGTCTTTGCAAATATCATATGCAATGAGGTATTTGGCTTGAAACATGAACATTTTGATTCTCATTTGAGGCCATAAAGCTGAAAACTTGACATCCCTGATAATTACTGCCAACCAAGGAACCCTGCCATGCTTTAGAAGATGTCAAAGGGCAGGGCAGCCAGAAGACTTGAAAAAAGTAATCTTCGAGGTAGAGTCCAGGGAAGCACGAAGGTGGGTTGTATAACAATCTGCTTCTGCTTTCTGGTATTAGGGAAAGGGACCTTGCAGGAAGAAAGCCCAGAGGATGGGCATAGGAAATCACCCTGTGAGGATCTCTAAACACAACTTAGAGTGAGCCAACTCCTGATTACAGTCCTGAGGAATATCTGACTGCTTATAAAAGGCTTAACTGAACTAATTGAGGGATGTGATGGAATTAGACTGGGAAGCTGTGCGCTATCCTATCTTTGAGAGTTGCCAAGGAAACTCAGAGGATTGAATAGGGTATCTATGGGGCAGGTTTTTAAAATGAGACCTGGAGGAGGTAAAGAAGGGGGAGGAGTAGAAAGAACAAACAGCTGGTATTAAACAGCAGCTAAAGGCCAAGAGGACCGGAGGCTCAGCTCGTGGATAAAGCTGCCTGGGCCCTGCTACTCATGGTGAGCCTTTGGAATTTATACATGAGAGGAATTCAGCAAGTCACTGGCTGGTTTCAAGTAAATTCTGGACCAAATAATATGCAAGAGCAGGGCTGCATATGAAATACAATAAGGTAATCATACTCTATTTTATTGTTACTATTGATTGTACGTCTCCATTATTTTTCCAATCATTTTTCACGTGTATTCATAAGAATACTGCATTTGAAGCGGACAAAAAGAAAATTCCTAGAAACAGGTCCACATTTCAATCAACCAAGATAATGAAAGATAATTTAGTACATCTATTTTCCTTTATCTTTCTCCCCAAATTTGATATCAAAGTGTTTTACTGTAACAGAGTGCATATCTAGCCTTCAACAATTTCCTTTCCTCAAATTAGTACTGCCAAATCCCAAACCCAAACCCCCTTCCTCTCCCCGATTCCCCCAGAGCCATGATGTGTTTTGTGTGGAAGTGTGTATATGTTGAATATTTTTTTCTGGAGTTTAAGTCAATTAAAAAATAAATCTCACTTCTTTTAACATGGAATAATTATTCGTGACTATTTAAAAATCCAATCCATTTTCCTGAGGCTTATTTTCAAAACAGCTTTTCATAGGTGTGTAAAATTTTAATTAACTACTGTGCAACAATGCCTATTTAGAGCCTTTGTAAAAGAATTTGATTTTAGGGCTCCCCTGGTGGCGCAGTGGTTGAGAGTCCGCCTGCCGATGCAGGGGACACGGGTTCATGCCCCGGTCCGGGAAGATCCCACATGCCGTGGAGCGGCTGGGCCCGTGAGCCATGGCTGCTGAGCCTGCGCGTCCGGAGCCTGTGCTCCACAACGGGAGAGGCAACAGCGGTGAGAGGCCCGCGTACCGCAAAAAAAAAAAAACAAAAAAAGAATTTGATTTTAAGCAGCTAGTCCTGAAAAGCATGCAGCCAAATAGAAAAGTTGATGCTGGGCTTAAAATGTGGCCTCTTTGCCATCATCTCATTATTTTGAACCTACCTATGCCAATTTGGTCATACACAGTGCATGAGTTCTTTTGAACAGATACATCAATAGTATCCATTAATGAAGTTTTGAACTGGTGGAGCATTACTTATGCTACCATAACTTGGCAGCGTGCTGATAAATGTTTAACAACTATCTTTGAAAAATGTATGTGTGTGTATGCATGTGTGATGAAAGATGTGAAGAACACTTTTCACAAGTAATAATAAAATATATACTTTTCATTATGGTAGATTGCATTGAGCTAATTGAATCTCATGGAATGCCTCACTGATTTGGGCCACACTCTTGCATCTGTAGCCAACCTAGGGTTTCAATTAACGAATGAGTAGATCCTTCATGAATATTAGTTACTACTTTTGCTTTTGTTAATGAGTATTGCAGAAGTGAAACACTGAAGACTTATGTTGGAAGCTCATTTGACCATCTATGGCATGTTACTTTGCTGAATCAGATGTGTTTTCAAATACTGGAAGAATAGTTCTTTAATTTTTTGTCCTATTTATAGTGTAATGGCTATAGATGTGAAAAACATTTAAGTTTAATCTGCATTATTAACATTTTCTGCATCATTTTCTTAAACAATAAAATAGTAAATCAAGCCCTGATTTACAGGAAATTACTGATACAGATACGGATAACAGAAACACTTCTTATAGTAGACATCTTTGAAGAACAGTCTTCCTGATTAGAAGGCAAGTGGGCCAAGCTACAGACCACTTATTGTTTTCAGTCTCAGGATTAATGCACAAGCTAAACAATACATACATAATATCACACTGTATATGTTAAAGTATTTTAATGTGCATTACAGCTATTGTAACACTGTCGTTTAATATCACAGAGATTTATAGGTTGTTATGTGTCAACATGTTTGTAATTAACTACACATGCAAATAATGGGGTACAAGGTCCCACTTTATAAAAAGTGAAGTGCTGCATATTGTGGAGAGTAATGCAATAGTAATATGTACTTTTGTAAAAGAAAAAAATAAAATATGGAAGCATATAAAGTAAAAAAGTGAAAGTTACTACCTCCTTGTCCAGTGCTCTAATCTTATTCCTCAAAGGTAACCACTTTTAATAGCTTATGTGTAGCCTTTAAATTTTTTTCTGCCCACATAGATATTTTGATTAGATTGTATTACAGTATGCTTTACTTATTTTATTTATTTATTTGCCTGAACCACGTGACACGCCGGATGCTAGTTTCCCAACCAGGGATCGAAGCTGTGCCCCCTGCAGTGGAAGCACGAAGTCCTAACCACTGGACCACTAGGGAATTCCCAGGTTTACTTATTTTTATTAAGATAATACTACATTATTTTTATCTTCAAAGGGACATGTAATATTGTTATGCAGCATGTGTTTTTTCTGTTCATATTTATTCTTCTTGGTCAGTATATATAGCCCTACTTTATATTCCATAAGAGCTGTGAAATATTCTATAGCAGTAATTATTCTCCTAGTAATAGAAGTTTAATCATTGGAAGCATTCTCTTACCAATAGAAGTTTAGGCTTCTTTCAAGTTTTTAAATTTTTTATATGCCTTTGGCTTTTGCAAAAAAAATACAGCAATAAATATCTTTGTGCATATATGTGTAGTGTGTGAATTTCTATAGGAGATAGAATCCTAGATATAAAACGTGCAGGCTTCCTCAATCACTGATTTTTGTTTGTTTGTTTGTTTGTTTTACTTGAATGCATATATATTTACATATCTGGGTATCAGTAGGTTTTACATTAAAAACATAACACAAGTTCGGGATTACCAGATATAAACCACTCTACATAAAACAGACAAACAACAAGGTCTCACTTGTACAGCACAGGGAACTACACTCAACATCTTGCAATAAGCCACAAGAGAGAAGAAAAAAAAGTACACAAGGTGTGTTTGTGTTCTTAGACTTCATCCAGACAAATTCCTGTTAAAACATTTCCAAGGAACTACCCTTCTCTCTTACTACTTCTAATGTCCAACTCTTCTCAGATATTGTTTCTCAGATCCGTAAAATTTACCATCAAACATCCAGAAATGGACACACTGTAGTGAATTGACATTAACATCATTCTTCAGATATCATCCTGATATATTTCCAGACTATTCTGCTAGGGGAGGGGAAGCATCACAACACATAAAACTTTCAATCCTAAACTAGTTGGTTAGTAACTTAGTTTGTCTCAAAAGGCTTCTCAAAAAGCCCACAATTGGTAAGAGATTCCCTAAATTACTCCTCTTAAATATGGGTTTTAAATTGCAATAGAATCTATACAATAAAATGTCAGAAAAATAAACAAAAAGAAGGCAAGAAAGAGAGTGCACTGCTTTAGAGATATTAATGCACTTATGTGCCTTTATCTCTGATTATGACATTACCCAGAAGTATCAAGGATTATACAGATTGCCAACTTTTTTTAAGGCATGTTAAAGATTTCATTTTATTATTTTTTTACTGAAGTATAGTTGATCAACAATGTTGTGTTAGTTTCAGGTGTACAGCAAAGTGATTCAGTTATATATATATATATATATATATATATATATATATATGTTCTTTATAAGATTCTTTTCCCTTATAGTTTACTACAAAACATAGGATCACATATTTCTTATCTTGCAATTCCTGATGCCATGTTGGGATCAATTCTAGTTTTGTACACAAATATTTGCCAACCCACCATCCCAGGTAGTTAGCAGATATGCTTCAAGGGTTCCCCATTTGTTGAGTTCATAGAGTTCCATGTTATTTGGCTTTTGAAAACTCTGGTTCAAAAGCTTTGATTCTGGAACTCACATTTGCTATAGATGCTTTCATTAATGACTTATCTGACCATTAATTTTAATAAATAAGTGAAATGATTTTTTAAACTATGTTTATTGTTAACAAATCAGAGTAAAATGAATTCTCTTTTTTAAGTTTTTTTAAAAAAAGATTTATTATTTATTTACTTAATTTATTTTTGGCTGCATCGGGTCCTAGTTGCGGCACGCGGGATCTTTCATTGCGGTGTGCAGGCTCTTCGTTGTGATGCGTGGGCTTCTCTCTAGTTGTGGCATGTGGGTTTTCTCTTCCTCTTTAGTTGTGGCACAGGCTCCAGGGAGCATGGGCTCTGTAGTTTGCGGCACACAGCCTCTCTAGTTGAGGTTCGTGAGCTCAGTAGTTGTGGCATGTGGGCTTAGTTGCCCCATGGCATGTGGGATCTTAGTTCCCTGACTAGGGATCGAACCTGCATCCCCTGCATTGTAAGGCAGACTCTTTACCACTAGACCACCAGCGAAGTCCCTAAAAAGAATTCTTATATTTCAGGGTCCATTAGCATATCTTCAGGGTGAGACTGTCAGTACTTACTTGGGAAAAAAGAATGTGTGTCTATAAGGAATACTTTTAATTAAAGTGGAGAAAAACATTTAATATTGTTCAAGTAGCAGAGATTATTGTTGTTCACAGACTAGATTCTGTAATAAATTCTGTGATTTGCTGAGTTATGAACAGGTACATGTCTATTATTCTGGTGGTAACTTTCAGAGTTGGAACACAAGAGCAGAATATTAAGCCATTCAGAATTGAGGCTACTGCTGGAGTCTGGGGCAGGTGGATTCTCAAGTCTTAGAGAATTTTATACCATCTAAATGCATGACTATCTGGTCAGTTTGTTCTTATAAAACATGTACAAACATCACAAATATATGGCATATTTCTTTTCATTAGATATGTCAGCATTCTTATTTGCAATTACGATAAATGATTTGCAACATAAACTTGCTTCACATATATTCAGTGGTGTTATTCAAAGCTTAATTACATGTTTTAATTTTTTATAAGGCATTCTTTTCTGCTACCTTGAAATACTCAGATTGTTTAAACCCAAGTAAGTAGAAACTAAGTCTGGCTGAGACATCTCTGATGCGACCTCTATTGGGTGACAAGGAGCGGGAAGTGTGTGTGTGTGTGTGTGTGTGTGTGTGTGTGTGTGTGTTTACATGAAACTACTGTGTATCTACTCAAATTGGTGACTTTGAAAATCTGAAGATGTTACGAGCTCTAATATGACAATAAAACTCACTAGTGCACACTCTTAAGAAATGGACCAGAGTATGAGAATACAGACACCTGGCACCATATGATATGAAATATTCATTGAGGGGATAGTCTGATAAGGTTAACAGAAAGAACTTCAAGAACTCTAGAAATACAGTTCACAGGCACCTTCAACCACTGATCATGTGCTTATTTATTTTGCAATTAGGGAATCATCCTGGTTTCAACTCTTATCAAAAACTTATTAAGTTTTTGGTTAGAGGACAAAGAATGCTCATGGGATCTGGATTGAGCCTTACTGATCTCAGTTTCTATCAGTTTATAGTTTAGAGGGAGAGTCAAAAGGCTAAATTCTTGAGCCGCTTTTCTTTCCACAGCTGGATGAGCTCAAACTTCTGATCTGCAGGCCTTACATTGTATTGTCAATACAGAAATTAAAGGAAGTCACTCAGGCTCTCACTGAGCTGGGAAATCTGTACAGCCAAGCAAGGAGATAAGAGAATCACGACCTAGGAAGACCAGGGTGACTCTTCATCTTTACTGAAAGGTCATCTGTATTTGCTTTACAAGTGCAGCAGTCAGGCAGTTAGTGAGACAGAAGCTCCTGAAGTATGCTTTCTCACTGTTTAAACCATTTTATTCTTTTTGATCAAAACCATTTAGGTGCTTAATTTTGAGGACGGTAGACTGTAGGTTTTAGGAAGGTTATGAGAATACCTGATTTGCCCCCCAGATTTCTAGGCTGGCACAAAGTAGGTGTTCAATGATTACTAATGGGTGAATGAATGATGGAAAGGAACTGCATCTTTCCATGAGTGAAGTGTTGAGTAAGTATGATCATTGTGGTTGGCAGTCTCTAGACTGGCCCTACTGATCTCTGCTTCCTGGTATTCACACCCGTTTGTAATCTCCCCTCGTTGATTGTGGGCTGGATCTAGTGACCTGCTTTTAGTGAACAGAAGACAGCAAACGTGATGGGATATGACTTCCGAGATTAGTTTATAGAAAGACTGTGACTCCTATCTTGCTTGCCCAGTCCTACCCCTCAGAGCCCTCATTCTGGGGGAAGCAAGTTAACATGTCACGAGTAGCCCAGTGGAGAGGTGCACGCGGCAAAGAGCCGATGCCTCTGGCCAGCAGCCACATGAGTGGGTGTGCACGCACAGCCTCCCCGTCGAGGCTTGAGATGACCACAGTCCTGGCCAGCACCTTGACTGCACCCAATTAAAAAGTTGTGAGATAATAAGTGTTGTTTTAAGCTACCACATTGCTGGGCAATTTATTATAAAGTAATAGAAAGTCAATACAGTCGAACTGACTCGCTATATCGAATTCATTAGTTGTAAAAACTCCATTTAACTGCATAACTCCTGAAAGACATTGAGAGTCTGTTGAGAAATATAATTCTTCTATTTCAAACTTATTTTAATGGCCATAGAGTTAAAAACCAAATTACTTCACTCAAAATCACAAATTACTTCAAATAGTTAAAATAGGGATATTGACTCTGAATTTCTTCATCAAGAATAAGAAGTAGAAACATCTCGATCTTCTCACTGTCATGTGAGTAACATTCAGATCAAGGTGGGTAATATACTTATTTAGACATTTATCACCTTCAGCGAACTGAACCGCACCCAGACATTCAGATGGAATCTCCATGCAGGGCGCTGTGGTGAAGGTCGCGGTTGGTGGTATCAGACTGCCTGAATCTGAGTTTAGCTTTGCTGCTTATTAACTGAATAAGTTTGGGCAAGTCACTTATCTACATTTATTCACCTACAAGGGAAAGGGAATGGGTTGTAAAAATAAGTGAAATATAACATAGGAAGGAGTTACAGAGATCCCATGCTCTGATGGTGAATGAAAAATCCACAATTTCACTTTGTCATGGAGTTTTCTCAAGCAAGTTCCATTTTTCATGGTCTTTTCAAATACTTGGTCCCTTGTTTTGATGACATTAGTGCATTTCTACATTCACAAAATGAGTGGACAAGCTGTCCACATCAGTGCCTCTTTATGACTTTAAAAAAATTATCAAAATTATGCAGGCATATAGTTCAGAGTTGCACTGTCATATGAGGTAGCTCTAGCCTTCAGTAGCTACTGAGCACTTGAAATATGGCCAGTCCTAATTCAGATGTGCTGCAAGGATAAAACACACCCTGGGTTTTAGACTTAGTATGGAAAAAGAGACTTAATGTCTCTTTAATAAATTTTTTGGTAATGATTACTAGTTGAAATATTTTGGATAGACTGGGTTAAGTAAAACATATTATTAAAGTTAATTGTACGTGTTTCCTTTTACTTTTTCTTAAATGTGGCTACTAGAAAATCTACACTTACATATGTGGCTCTCATTATATTTTATTAAAAGTACTATCATACTCTCTGAGTTTAAGAAAAATAGCAGTATGCCTCCCTCTTCTCCACTGTCTCCACAATCTTCACTTTCTCTATGCATTTTTACCTCTTTTAGGTAATTCATCTGGGTGATTTGGTAATTATGACTTCTTCTCTAAATAACACACTTTTGTTGCTACTTTTTGATTTTTCAGTCTCAGGCATTATCTCTTCACATCCAGTCCCCACTCCATTCTCCCTCAGTCCCCAAGGATTATTTCCCAACCCATAGCAGTATTTGCATCATATGAGAGCCCCATTCACAACTGTGGCAGATGGGAAACCATGACTGAATGTCTTTTCTATACAATTTTTTGTTTTCCTAGGACTAATGTGTCCTCTTGCTTTTCATTTGCCATTTTTTCTATGTACTTATTAATAGTCTAAGCCTCAGACCTTCTGCCAGTTTTCTAGATCTCTTCTTAAGATGCCAGTTGTGGGGCTTCCCTGGTGGCACAGTGGTTAAGAATCCACCTGCCAATGCAGGGGACACAGGTTCAAGCCCTGGTCCAGGAAGATCCCCCATGCCGCAGAGCAACTAAGCCCGTGAGCCACAACTACTGAGCCCGTGTGCCGCAACTAATGAAGCCTACACGCCTAGAGCCTGTGCTCTGCAACAAGAGAAGCCACCACAATGAGAAGCCCGAGTACCGCAACGAAGAGTAGCCCTCGCTTGCCGCAACTAGAGAAAGCCCGCTCAATAAAATTTTTTAAAAAGCATAGACTCTTTAAAAAAAAAAAAAAAAAGATGCCAGTTGTGTCTGGTATTCTCTCAGAAGTCTCTCTCAGAGCCATCAAACTTACTCCCAACAGCACTGGGTTTTCTATCTGGTGCACAGCTGCCATCTGGGAGTCTTTCTTCTGCACCATCCTTGGGATTCCCCTCATCATGCTCCTCTGTTGGATCAACTCTTTTCTATACCAGGACTTCCTCTTTCTTGGTTTAGTTCCTCATTCTTGGTAGACTACATTTTCCAAAGTTTTTCAAGGAAAAGGAACAAGAGAGGTAAATTTTTGAGATTTGTATGTCTGAAAATGTTTTTACACTGACTGGGAGAGTTTGGCTGTGTAGAATTATATAGAACTTTCCTTGTGAATTTTGAAAGGCTTGCTTAGAATTTTCTAGCTCCAAACTGCTGCTGTTGAGAAGTCTGAAGTCATTATGAATCCACACACTTTGTGACAATATTTTTTTCTTTCTCTGGAAGCTTAAAGGATCATTGTTTTACCCCCCAGCATTCAGTCATTTCTATGTACTGTGGCTGCACTGATTTGGTTCTACTGTCAACTAATGGCCGCTGCTTCTTCCTGGGATGCCGCTACCCCCAGATCTATTTGGCTGCCTCCCTCTTCTCTTTCTCAGTGACACCTACTCTGATCACTCTCAAAATAGCACTCAGACTCCATCCCTGCACCAGTATTTCTGATCCTCCTTACCCTGCTCTGTTTTTGTTTTTTTTTCATGGCAGATACCACATTATGTCATGAGGTCTATTTCCCACTTCATTAATTTTTAGTTTAGCCTAATCTGCTGTTTAATACATCTATTTTATTTCAATTATTATATATTTATTTCTAAAAGTTATGTTTTTTCAAACATATTTGGTCATTTTTGATAGTCTCTTTCTCCTAACTTATCTTTTTTATTCCCCTTTTATATCTTTTAATATAGTAAATATATTTACTTTATATTCAGTATCTAATGATTTCAGTGTTTGAAGTCTTTGTCTGGTTCTGTTGCTTGTTGTGGCTCTTGACTCCTATTTCCTTGTGTGTGTTTGTTGGTAATTATAAATTCTTAATTTTTACAATTCTATGTAGGAATTCTGTGAGGACTGGGTGCAGAGAGAATGAGCATTTAATTCTGCTAGGGTCCTGAGTGTACTACATCATCTGTTCAATGCTATTTAACGAGATACTTCTTGGAATATTTCGGGACCACAGAGACATGTGATTCTAGGCCTGTGTGGGCTGGTTTGTCCTTGCTAAATCCCACAGATTTTTTTTTTTTTTTCTGTTAACTAAAACAGAGATTAGACAGTTTTCTTCTTAGTCCACCATTGCTAAAATGGTTTTCATACAGATCAATTTGTTTTTATACACATAGTACTCCCAAAGTCCCAGCTTTATGGAGGGTGGGTTCAGATGTTTTATCTGGCTCTGCACAGGTGCCTGAGGCTCCAGGCTACCTGCACGAATCCCATCGATGTCCTCAGGTAATGCTGCACACTCAGTCTTTCATACCTGCTGGGGCTTCCTGCTTCTATTTTGCTCCTGGCAGCAGGGGATAGACTGAACTTTCTTCAGACACTAGTCCATCAATTAAAAAATATTCTGTATGGCATTTTTAACACTTCACACGTAAAGAATTTTAGGATTATTAGTGTACCATAATAATGGAAACAAAACACTGGAAAGAGAAATATAAGACATTTCTTAAAAGCAATGAATATTTATCATACATATATAATATAAAGCATAATGTACATAATATCCACGCTCCCACCAACCAGCTTAAGAACTAGAATGTTTTCAATATATTTGAAGCTCCCTGTTTGCCTTCCATGATTAAATAACTCTCCCTCCCTAATAGAGGTATCAGTTATCCTGAATTTTGTGGTGACATTTGTTTTTCTTAAGAATTTCTATACTACTGTGAGTATCCCTTAAAAATAATGTTTACTTTTGCTTGTCTTCAAACTTTACATAAAAATCATAATGGTAAAATTTATCTGCAACTCACTTTTTTTTTTATTTGTTGAAGATTGTTTGTGAGATTCTATAAAAAGCTTTTTACTTCCTCAAAAATAAACTAACCATTTATTCACAGAAATGTCATGTCAATGATAAAGCACCATAAAAAAAATAATTACTAGAGGCCTTGGGAATTTCTGTGTTTTCCTTTTATTGGAAATGAAAGTTCAGTTGAAAAGTTTAATATTGACTAACTCTTCCCCTAATTAGAAAAAAAATATTTATCATGATAACATGGAAAGAAATGCAAATTCCTCTGTCGCAGGAGTTTTATATTATGTTTGTTATTCTTCTTCCTACAAACCCGATGCCAACCACACAATTCCAGATGAGTTAAATAATGTTTAACTTAGTTTTAAGTTTATAAAACTAAGCAGGAATTGAAGTAATAAATAACACCATCAAGCTGCTTGTTTATTTCTACACACACACACACACACATACACACGCACACACACACACACAAAATGTTAAACTGTTAAGAATTTTGAACGGGATAAAATGTGTTTGCTTTCTAAACAGGCTTAGCAATCTAACATTTCCTTTCTTTGTTTACTTCTGTTTTGGGGGAAAGGCTGAAAAAATTCCTTAAAGAATTATACATCTTAGAAAATCCACCCTCCCCCCATTCCCAGTCTATTATCAGATATCCGTGAGTTAATTTCAGGGATGATAAGAGCCAAATGCAGAGAACACAATCAAGAGGGAAACATTACTGGGAAAAATGTCGTCATTTCACCAGAAGAGAGAGTGTGAATTCTCAACATTCTGGAGAATTTCTATTGCATCTTCTATACACTAGTGAGTGAATAAGACTCAAGCAAAAACAGAAAGGGAGTGCTAATTCCTTTTTTGTTCTGCTATAGGTAAATGCCATGCCTTTTCAAATATGTAAGTGACTAAGCTCTATCTACCACTCATCAGACCAGGAGAAAAGGATTTTCATGAAAAACAGAGGCCAGATGTCATAAACTACGATGAGGTATAGTTTGCCTTAAACAAAGTAGGTACTTAATAAATGGTTTTTTGCTTTAATTAAATTTCGAGTGTCCATTCATATTTTCACCTACAATTGCCTCTTAAACATACACCCTAATACAAATTCTGTACCATAAACATTAAAACATACTTTATAATTCTCCCTAAATGCCATTTAATAAGGGTCCTATCTTTACAGAGCTTCCTTAGCAACAAATTTATCCATGAGTATTTCTGGGGTATTGGTCATACTTTCAATAGCTGGAAGTTATAATATTTTCCTGTGGATGTTATCATCTTGACAGTGCTTCTGAAACACACAGTATCCATATTATTTAGCACTACTGTATATTGCCTTCTATTTTTCTGTTTTTATTTGTTCATGCTTTCACTTTTCAGTCAGATACTCAGTTTTCCTCTGCTTTCTAACTTATATGCATTAGCTACTTTCACTCAAATATTGTTGGTCACCCTATCACCCCCCCCCATATTTACTGAGCACCTACTATATGTCAGACATTGTTTTGAGGGCTCAGGGTACAAGGGTAAGAAAGAATATATCTTTGACTTAGTATTTACTAGTGATTGGGGTCTGCAAAGTTACATATTAACATGAATACAACTGTCCAACTGAAATACCCATGGGTTCTACCTGGCAGAGAAAGTAACCCTAAATTTTATGGTTTCATTGCCCTATAGGATATAATCAGTTTTGTGTCTAACATAGTAAATTCATTTCAGCATGCCTTTTCTGAATGATAAATAAGCATTTATTCTACAAATTCTTCTTGGAAAAAGCTTTATCATCTTTACTATTTTCTTATTAATGAGGTAAAAATTTAATGCTAATTCAGGATTGGTATGAGAGTCTTGATTTTGACTTTCTGAAAAGTATAATTTGACCTGAGGATGAAAGAGAAAACTTTTCTGAAAAAGGAAGGTTTGAGTTCAAATCTAAATGACAAGAAGGAGACAGCCATGTGAACAACTGGGACACAATCCTCTAGGGAGACAGAACAGGATGTCTCAAAGCCTGAAGCAGGAATTAGTGTGGAGGGTTAAAGGCTCAGAGACCTGTATGGAGCAGAAAAGCAGAGGAGTAGGAGATGAGTTCAGAGGACTAGTCATGCGGCAATTATGTAGGGCTCTGGGGACTATGAATAATGACTTCAGTAAATGCCTCCTAAAATTATATTATCTAGGAAATCTCAGTTCATATGTGCTTGCTTTCACACCTAAGGTAAGTTCTTCAATCCCTTAAAAAAATTGAGGTGGGGAGAAAAACATAAGGATTTGCACAAACAAAAGAAAGAGAAAAATAGAAAAAATATTTCCAATTAAGAAAATGCATTGAATCACGCCCTCTGAGATAATGCTTTCATTTAAATTGAAGACTCAGGTGGGTGCAAATATTCCTATAGGTCCCCTTTTCTTCCTTACTTTTCTCAGTAAAGAAGAGAAACTCCAGAGGCCAAATTATCAGAGACCCATGGAGGAGAAAATAAAAGCAGGGTTCTGTGACCAATTCTGTCCCTGATTGATTGTGTTTTTAATGGTGTTTTAGCTTCCTCATCTCTACACTGAGCATGAAATTGCCTAGAGATCTGTGTGGTTCCTCTGTGGAAAGGTTTAAGACAGATAAATTAGCTGTAAATCATCTTGAATTTCTAAGAGAAATAGCCCAGGCTCTGTGGATTAGGGTTTGTCTTTTTCCACCTTGCTTTGCCTCACACAGTGAGGGGAAAAACAAAGACAAAAAAGGGCAACTCTAGTTCCTTATTCTTCCCTCCTTGTGACCAGAGGGTCCTGTGCTGTTAACATTTCACTTCTTAATTTACGAAAGGTCATAATATTGTGTCTGTTCTATATGGTTTTCTTTCAGTCATTTGTCTTATTCTGCTAAGAAAGAAAATGCAAAGAACTAACGTAAGATGATGGGGTATTTTTACTTGTTTTTCACTCGCCTGCTTATTCTCATTTCCTTATTATTGGGTCCTGATCTTTTGGCGAAGTTTATTTTCAGTTTCTATTTTGTTTTCCCAGTATTGTGGAAAGGTCTCAACTGTCACCCAGATGGCAGAAAGCCACCAGAAAATCCAAACTGGGGAAATCCTAGAGTTGAAAAGAAGACTTTTTTTTTTTTTTTAAGAAAACCTTACCAAAGTAAACATGCCCAGGGATACTCTTGTTTGCTGGTAAGGAGATCTGTAGAAAATTCTGAGATAAGGGATGGCAAAAATAAGAAAATACAGGCATAATTAATTATCAGAATATCAGCTGATGTTACAGATGTGTCAAAGCCCAGCTTCTGGATGACATACATATTAGCAAACTATTCTATGCCTTACGCACCTTTAATTTTATTTTCAAGAATTCCCATGACAATGTTCAGATATCCACAACTACACTGACACATTTCATGCCAAAACTGGTTTAGGAATTCTGCAGATCAAAGGAGGAGGGGATGCTGCAGCGGAGAACAGGCACTTCTAAAACATCTCACAAGGGTAAGTTCAGAACTGCATGGTCTTTTGAATACTGTCTGGGTGTTGACAAGAAGATTCAAATAGATTCTGTAAACAGTGCAGCCTTGGGAACGGCACACATCTTGAGAAGTAATTTGAGTGGCGTATATTTAAGACAATCCATTCATATTTGAGCAAAACCAAGCAATTTATATTTCCTGGATGTCAGCTTGAATGGGAGGCTGGAAGAATGGTGATGCGTCACTCTCATTTTAGATAAAAAATCTTGGGTAATCATGTATCTACACATCAATTTATGTCACAGAAATACGCCACATAAGAAAATAGGACCTCCATATGCTGCTGTTGATGGTATAAATTGTTACAAACTTTCATGGAGGACAATTTGGAATTTACATCCAAAAACTTAAAAATATTTATGATCTTGGACTCACCAATTTCTCAAGAAAATAGGAAGATAGATGTTCAGGATTATATTACTTATTTATTATGTTGCCATTGTATTTACAACAATGAAAATCGGGAAAGAGCCTATCAAACCAGAAATAGAGGAATGATAAATGTGTCACATTCACACTGTAGAATACTTTGAAGCATATACAAATGATAATAAATATTTGTAATTATCAACACGGAAATATATTTTTAAATTTTAAATGATAAAATCAGGCTACAGAATTTTCTCGATACATACGTAAGGCTTATTAAGCTATAACCCCTAAATTAATCCAGGAGCAGTATCCCTCTTATAGACTCCGGACCCAGAATGGAATACAATCTTCATTCATGTCTCTCTCTATTTTTAAAGAGATACAAATACTAGGACCACAGCAACTGTTATTAACATATGGCATCCCCAAATCTCAGGAGTCTCCTGCTCTTCTATTAAGCAGAATTTTCTCACTCGTGCAACCTATTCCTACATCTTCCCAACCTCTACCACAAAATGCACAGTCTCTCACAGTATACTCACGACACTTCCTGTCTCCTGGTGTCTAGCACCTAAGGGGAGAAGTTCCTTTGGTTCTGAATACTCCCATCAGACCAATTCTAGCTTTTGTGCCTTGTTCATTTTTTAAAACCCTATTTAGATCAAAAGAGGGACAAGAATAGGTCTATACCTGATCAGTCTCCTAAAAAGACAGGGCTGGGGCTTCATAATCAATAATGGAACATATTTTTCTTTCTGGGAGCATAGCAAATATTTGTTTGCAGTTATTTAACTGAAGTTTTTAATGGCCAAGATATGCCTTCACTAAAATAAGTGCTAAGAAATAAAATGGTACATCAACAAATTTAAGAGTATAGAAATTATCTCAAGCATCTTTTCTGACCACAGCAGCATGAAACTAGAAGTTAACCACAGAAAAAGAAATGAGAAAAAAAACGATTACATGGAGACTAACAACATGCTACTAGAAATAAAATGGTAGTGTTTAAAAATAAACTCTTCAGAAAAATATATGGATGCTTTCCACATATGAAATTTAGGAAAACTAAGCATGGATTTAAAGCCATGAAAGGAACAAAATATTGTCTTCCCTGCTAACATAGGTCCTTAGTTATCCTACAGATCTCACGTGCCATCCCAGGAAATATTTAAGCCCATTTCAATGTTGATACGTCATTGAATTGCTTCTATAAACATAAAGCCCAAATATTACAATGCTTTGTTCCAGTTGAGTTCTAATATGTATGAAAATTAAACTCTGCTACAGCACATGAAGATTTCAAAAAATATTTATGACCGGATCAGTCTGTTGAGAATAACGAAACATGTGAAATGTGCAAATTACCTATCCTCTGGTTAAAAACTGCATGTGCCTTTAAATTTATTGGAGGATTTAGGCTACAAACAAATGTAGGTTTTCAACATATCTGATCCATAGTAGAGTCTAAAATTTTTATTCTGTTTTTTTCCCCATAGGTCGCTGTGTTCAAGGTATAGTGCATATGTTTAAGAAATTATGAAATAAAATTATTGACTGTAAACTGATTTCAAGCTTTATTTAGTTTGCAGTGGAACTGTGGTGTGATTTGCAGCTCAACAAACTCGAGGAATTCTCTGACTCCTTTATTACAAGCCAGATACTTTGAACTCTCTTCCTTGTAAATAAAATGGTGTTCCAATACCTCTAGTTTAGGGTTATTATTGGGATTAAATGATATAACATGGGGAAGGGGTCTAATACAGTGTATAACACTTAATAGACCCTCAATAAATGCTGGTACCATGTCGTTTTTTATCATCAACTTCAGTTAAGTTATTCCAACAAATATGATCACTTAAAATATATGCAGGGGAAAAAGACTCATTTGGATAAGCTTGAAGATTCAAGCCTCAAGTGCAGCAATAAATCAGAGTTTGAGAGGGTTATTCAGGATTCTAGCAATTTCATGGATCTCTGAAGGCAACAGATTCCAGGATGGAGAACCCACCATATGAAGAGTGTACTCTCCCTCTAGGGTCCCCTGCACAAACAAAGGTTTGCATACAAATGAGATAACTCACATTTTTTGAGCAATCTTCACCATTTTCCTATAAATCTAACTCTATTCTAAAACCAACACTTTTTAAAAATACACTCTGAGAAAATGACCCTAACTGAGAATACACATACACACACTTACACACACTCCTGAAGGTGGAAAAGTTTAACAGTGAAAATTTGGAAATAAATCATGTCTGAAGAATTATGAACATAACTGAGTGATCCACAAATTATAGGAGATACCATATTGTCATTAAAGATTCAAAAAATGTGGAATATCTTGATATACAGAAAATCATTCATCAATGAGATGTGAAAAAGTAAAACACATAATAGCATGTTTACTCTGGTTATAAAAATTTCAGAAGATAGCCATATTCACATTAAAAATAATTTTAATGTGAAAATGTAATAATGAGTTAGTGGCATTTCAAATTTGTGGACATTTTCTGTGGATATATCAAGTAAAATATTCTTAAATATTCCCTTATTCACATGGAAGCAATCCTCTCCTCATTCAGACTAGTTACTCTGAACAATTTTTTTTCCTCAACCTAATTGTTAGATTCTCGAGAGAAAGTACCCTCTTTTATTCTATGATACAGTCACCCACAGTGCTTACTAGCTCCAGTCCTGGTATAAAGTAAGAACTCAGTGAAAGCTCATTAAATAAAAATTTAAATATAATCTATTTGTTAACCTTAAAACCTTTTCTAGACTTTTTTGTTCAATATCATAAACATTTTTTAAACTTTTAATTTTTATTTTTATAATATACAAACAGAAAAGTACTCAAATGTGTTCAGCCTGATGAATGTGGTAGATGTAATTATTGCTTAGCAAATATGCACTAATTCTCCCCTTTTTTCCCCCACAACCTTCATGGGAGAAGGATGCTCCCCAGCCTTTGATGTTGGGCCTGGCCATGTGACAGGCTTTGGTCAATGAGATGTTTGTAGACATGCTGTGAGAAGAAACTTGCAATAGGCCTACACAGTTGGGTTTGACTTTTGCATTTTTCCCATTACATGAGAAAAGTGTAACTTGGGTAGCCACTGGTTCCTAGCAATGAAAGACACATGAAACAGACCTGGTCCAACCCTCTTCTGGAGCCAACTTGGACCCAGCTGAACCTCACCTAAATCAAGCACTAATCCATAGATCCACGAGAAGGAAATAAATGATTATTGTTTGGTGACACTGAGTTTGGGAGTAGCTTGTTACACAGCTTTATTATGACAATTACTGATTGATGCAATTGATGTTGCACTGAATCTATAACAATTTAAAAATAATGATATCTGTGTTGAGTCTTCCAATTCATAATTGTGATTTATCCTTCTGTTCACTTAGGTCTTCTTTAATTATTCTCAATACTTTGTAGTTTTCTGAATGATTATCTTAAAAATCATTGATTATGCTTAGATTTTTTTTATGTTCTTGAAAATGGCATATTTGAAAAAATTCTAATTGAATATTTTTGACTGGAATATAAAAATTATACTATCCAGCAATCTTGCTAAAATTTTTTAGAGTCTAATCCTTTATTTGTAGGTTATTTAGGATTTTCTATGTACAATCATGTTGTCTATAAATAACGAGAACTTTATTTCCTCCTTTGCAACCTTTATATCTTTCATTTCTTTTTCTTGTCTTTTTGCATTGACTGGACCTTTGACAGAATGTTTAATAGAGGTGGAAATAGTAGGTACCTTTTATTTATTCATGATCTGTCACCGGTTGGGTACCCTCAGAAACAGATCTTGAGATGGAGATTAGTGTGCAGAAAATGTGTTAGGAGTGGTCTTGGGATCTACCCATGTGGATGGAACGGAGTCATAAGGACTGGACTGAGAAAGAAGTTGGGCTATGACGTGATCTCAGACAGTGCCTCAGCCAACCCATGAGGAGCTCTGAAGCAAGGTATCTCTTTCAAGTTCCTCCAAGTAGGGGACGAGTACCAGGGTTCATATCTCTGTATTAACCAGTGATTGGTTGAGGACTCCCCAGGTGAGGAAAGTGATGTGACTTTGGATGAGGTGACTCTCTTCCGTCAGTACAATTTCTAAAGGAGGTGGACAGCTAAGGGCTCTCTGCTGGAAGTACTCCCAGAGGCTGTAACAGAATGTGTAATTGTCCTTTTCCCATTATTTCTGAATTTCAGCTGAAGGCCCCAGTTGAGCCTAAGGAATGGCAAATCACATATTTTAAAGAATGACATTTCCATGAGGGCTGGCTAAATGTTACATAGGCTGTTTGAAGTAGTTTGTGTCTACTACTTCAAACAGCCTATGTAAGAGAATGAGAGAAATTTAAAGAGAAAAGTTTTCTATATCATATTCTTCACTCCCTTAAGACAAAACAAGGGACTTTCTAAAGAGATTAGTTTTTATTGTTGATGTTTTGTTTGTCTGTGCTGGTTTTTATTTTTTTCAAGGGAAGAGAACGGAATTTTACTCCCCAGATGGATGCTTATTCAATGGCATAAATGTATTGTTATGCCTTATGCTACCCTTGCTGAACTTCAGAGCATTTGGAAAGGTATATTGACATAGAGACTGGTACCTGCATTTGGTCTGGGGAATTTTGAAGTCTGAGGTAGGTTAGAGCCGTCCGTTATAGCAGGAGGAGCAAAGAAGGCAGTTTTGGTATGAGTAGCATGAATGCAAATTTCTATGGGTCAAGTGAATCCATTGAAAATAGCCACTTCAGCCATCTAGGCAGGATCCTGTAGAAGGAGCTGGTTTGTGGAGTGTAAAGGTCTTAGGTGAAGGAGTCTGCAGGTTCACCACGGAGATGAGGGTGGAGGGTGCAGAGCTGAGAGGGGTCATGAGAAGTCAGCAGGAAAGGTCATCACCTGTGTTAGCAGATGGTGCCCTGCAGAGGTCCTAGAGGGAGCCTCCAGACAAACCTCAACTGTTCTCTAGGAAAGAGCCTACATTTAGAACCTGCCATAACTGAGGACACAAGTGGCTTATAATAGCACTAGACAAGTAAGGCTTTGACCTTTTCCTTTAACTCTCTCTGCACCAACTATTCTCACCTTCCAACTCTCTTGCACCCCCATGACCCTGGCAGTGCCAGTACCAGATCAAATAGGAGAGGAAGAATAAGAGGCCAACAAACTTTCTCAAGCCACAGATCTGACCTGAGATGATGGAGTGGGGGCATAAGAGAGTAGGGGTGTCATTGTGGGAGTAGATACTGAATTAGATACGGTATTAAAATTTTGATTTAGTGTTAAACTGTAGTTTTTCTAAACAATTACTGAATCTATTCACGACATTGCCAAGAGGTAGAAAAGGGTGATCTAACTTACTGCTTAAAAACAATGAGAGAAAAATACAGCCCTGATTCTCCACTAAAATCAGACAATAACAACAAAGTAATAATTAGTAAAATTAATCACAAACTTTTTTTCAGGGTTTTACCTTTTATGAAACACTTCCATGTGGTCTAACTTATATACATTATATTCTTGGTCTTCCTCAATACAACAACGATCAATATTGCTTTTCTTTCCACTACAGGATACTGAAGTAATCTATAGCCTCTTCTAGAATGTTCTTCCTTCTATTTTAGCCTAGGTAATTCTTGCTATTTCAGAGCCCAGGTCAAATGTCTTTGCCTCAAGGAAGCCATCTCTGTCACCCTCCAGTCAAATTTACTCATACTATGCTTTCATAGCACCCACTGTTTCCACTTCATAATACTTTTCACAGTTTTCCTTTAAAAATTATGTAATTAATTAGTTAACACCTAGTGTTAGCTTCATGACGGCAGGGCCCTAGCGGATCTTACTCAGTATTGATTTTCTGGTACCTACCACAGAGCCTTCCTCATAGCAGGGGCTCAACAGATATTAGCTGAATAAAAAGAGAAATAATGGAGGACAGAACCAATATGTCTTGAGATTCCTTGTTCCTAAGAAGAGTTTCTTTGGATTCTGTGGTTGGTAAAGTTGCAGGCCAAAATGTCTTCATGATAGTGGACATTTGTGGCTGCATTTGATGTTTTACTATGGCCTATTAAGAGACACTGAACTGGGCTTCCCTGGTGGCACAGTGGTTGAGAGTTCGCCTGCCGATGCAGGGGACACGGGTTCGTGCCCCGGTCCGGGAAGATCCCACATGCCGCGGAGCGGCTGGGCCCGTGAGCCATGGCCGCTGAGCCTGCGCGTCCGGAGCCTGTGCTCCGCAACGGGAGAGGCCACAACAGTGAGAGGCCCGTGTACCGCAAAAAAAAAAAAAAAAAGATAATAATAATAATAAAAAAAAGAGACACTGAACTGAGTTGGGAGGATCACCACTTGCCATGAGGTGGGTACAGGAAGGAGGGAGAATGTAGATGACTGAGGAGGGTGGGTCACAGGTGGACTTGTTATTTTATTTTATTTTTTGTTAGACAGCATCTCTATTCATTAGTAAGTCCCTTCCACCTTTATCCTTATAAAGATAATGGGATAACGATATATATTTTTTTAAAGCAGGTTCTTTGGTCCCTTTGAAGGAAAGTGTTATGTAAGTCCATGGTGTTATTTTTGCCTAATCAAAGGGGAAGGTGTCAGGCTAACATCAAGGACAATGCTTTTGATAATTTTTTAAAAGGTTTTGCATGCTACCTTTTATTCTGCAGTCAATTAGACATCCTCTTTTTTAAACATAGAGCTGAGAAGCTGATATTTGTCTTTTTAATGACATTTTCTTATTATGAAAAAATGAGCATAGTTTCTAATGAATTATTAGAAAAGATCAACCACCTATCCATAAAAACTTTTAAGACCATTATATCCCCTCCCTCCTGGCATTTGACAACATTTAAATTAGCTTGGTAATATTTTAAAATTCTACTCAGTTTAGAGTGTTTCCAAAAATACATAAATAAAGGTTTACCCTGAGGCTTCCAATTAGGCTAAAGCAAGTTTCATTTCACTGAAATGTTACTTCTTCTTTGACTTTTGAATATGATGATCGTTAAAAAATCTTTCTAGAGTCACATTATCATCCACTCATTTTCCTTTCTAAACAAGTTGGCTTTTTAATCTTCATTTGTTGCTGGCTACTTTTGAACTGATCAACTAAGTGGTACCATAGAATACAAGAAGGAAGGCAGTTAACTGAATTAAATTTCAGGATACGTAGAGCAAATCATTATGTCGTACATGTCAATTATATCATAAATTATTTCAGGAAGCCTCCTAGAAGTTTAAAATATAAATGTGGTCAATGCCATGTGTGTAAACTAAATGCAGCACCTTAAAGAAAGAATTAAATTATTTATTTTTATTGACAATGACATTGATCCTAGTGGCCAATAATTACATGACCAATAATTATAAATTATGATATAATATTCATTTATTTAATCATGAATAAGTTTATAAGCCAAAACATATGAGAAGTAAGTTTATGAATAAAGGGAATACTTTCCCTCCGTTAACCTGGTTTAATTATAATTATGGGCCAAGTCTTTCTTGTGAAGGTAATCAAGGCACACTACCAGACCTGTCAGAATTCCAGAGATGTACCTGGCTTAGATTCAGGCTGTAAAGTTTGGTCTCAACCATGAATTTTCACAATGAGCAGAACAGGGATCAGCGTCATATTAACTTAAATATTAAAGGTATTATGACTTTATAATGTGTTCCCCAAGCTGCTAATACTTAATGGATGGATTAAAGTCATTATTTAGGAAAAAACTGATCTTGTGACTAATATTTAATTTCCCACTCAAGGATATGGTATTGCTCCTTATTTATTCAAGGCATTTATTTTTATCTCTAATGGAGTTTTTGGCTTGAGCCTAAGCCAGGTACACTTTTGGAAGTCTGACCGTTTTGGTGGTACCTGGGAAATTAATGGGCAGTCTCCCTGAGGCTTAACTGCATGAGAGAATGAGACTTCTGCTAGAAGAGAAATGATTCTCAGAGAAGAGGGTGTCAGGCAACTAGTGAAATCAGTAACAAATCCTTGGACATAAATGAGGAACAGGCACGACTGAGAGGTCTGCACAGAGCACAGAATTTATCTCCTGTTCCAGCCATGTTCCTTCCCTTCCCTCAATTCTTTATTCACATCTCCCAGAGGAGACACTCTGAAATTAAAAAGGGAAAATACTGTGTTCCTAGAAACTGCTCCAGTCATCAGATCACAAGCATATTTCTTTGGCACTCCTCTAATAGATTATAATCCCAAATGGAAGAGGGGTCCTCTCTAGTCTTCACCACAGAACACAGTGCACCACTGAACAGAGGACTCAGTGGGTAAGTAAGACTTGAATCAATGGACAACGAAGTTGCTGGGCAACTCAGCGGAGGTGGCAGCTGTGCCTGGCAGGAGGGACAGAAGGACATTTGGGGAAGTGTTATACCCACCAAAGAAAGCCAGAGTACCCAAAGGAATGGTGGAGTTCAACAGAAGTGCAGTAACAGAAGAAGGGGCACCTGGAGGAAATGGAAGTGGGAATCTAGGACACTCACCTAAGGAAGCAGTTCCTGGAGGAAAACTGCTCGACTGCTGGTACTGGGAAGTGCTGAGGCGCTTTCATTTAGCCTTTGGGGTAAGGGAAGAGCATCTCCAAAAGGAGGCAGAGCAGGAAGGGAAACTGCCATATGGTTGCTGGCTTCTCAGCTCCTGTGGCACATTTGCTGGGGACTTCTGGATGGAGTGGGTGGAAGGAGGGGGACATTTTGCAGGAGAAAGAAATTCTGAAAGAGCAGGTGGGACAAGTGCCTGTGAGTGTGGCTTATTGATGTTGGTGAAATATAATGTTAATTTGGGGGTTGGCATCTTCTGGGGAAATAGGCCTTGGTACTCTAAGCAACTTTCTTCATAAAGTCTCAAATATCACGTAGGTTGGTTGGTTTGATTTTTGGTAGCTACAGTAAGTTGGATTTTTTTTTTCTGGTTTTGTATTTTAATTATAGTCCAAAACAAACAAAAATTTGAAAAAAAATGATTGCAGCAAATTACAATAAAAAATAAAGAGGAGTCAAAAATTAATGTAAAGGTGAAAACTGAGTAGGAAATGAAAAGAGAATTATATTTTTTAAAAAACACAACAAAACTATGAGGTTTCACTATACGTTAACTACCACAATTGGATGTAAAATAAGTTTTGAATATTCTGGTAGTCAAAGCAAAGAGAAAATTATGATAGGTTGTATAATACTTTTACATTTTTAGGTGATATTACCTTCATTTTAAATTACTGTTTAACTCTTTTTAAGTGTTTTCTCTTACAAGCAACATACAAACACATCTCGTTTAAAGAATTCAAACAATACAAAATGTGTACAATAAAGTAAGAATTCTACTTTCCTTCTCTGTCAGAAATACTTTTAACATATGATATATGTCCTTGCATTCTTTATTCTACATATTTTTTGGCTGTCAATACATAAAAGTGAAGTCCTAGAGAGATCTGTATGAGAAGGCTTCCCTGTAGGGGTTCTAATTTGAGTGAGCCTTGTCCTTGAGGGTTGTAGTTCATATGTATGAAAAAAGAAAAGGAAGATGATGACGAAAATGCTAATATTTTCTTTGCATATAGAAGAATAATGAGTTAGAATTTTTCAAAGGTCCCTGTATATTTCAAATGTCCTACATTAACTAGATATTACATTTTAAATTTAAAAAACCCAAAGTGTCAATTTAAATAAATAATACCAGTCAGTCTCTAAGGGCACAGATGCAAAAAGACTTCAAGGCACAGGCTTAAATTTTAGGCCAGTTGGCAATGTTTGGATGGTAAAAAATCTGTTAGAAGTTTGCATAAATTGCTTGGCAGTTCTACTATGCTGCATACAGCTAGTTTTTCCTTCAGTTTTATGAATAACCTGATTTCTTAATAGTCAATTCACAGTCCCAGTTTAGGATTTATTTTTTTTCTCCATACTCAGATTTAGTTCCACACAAATAGATTATTCAAGCACTGAGGGCCCAAAAATCAACTTAGAAGTCATGGAACTGGAGATATTCTTTTATAAGTCTCCATTAACTCTGTATAGATCATATAATATCATCTATATCCATTTGTTAAAGTTAAATTCTTTACAACATATGTTTGCTGAGCATCTACTATGTGCTAGACACTTTGCTAGACACCGACAATATCTAGCAAAAATAAATAAACATATCTTGTTTCAAGCCTGGTGATAAAAATCAGTTGGATGAGTGAAGGTTAATACTTTGAGGGGCTCTGGCATAGACAGAAGCAAAAAAAACTGAAGAAAGGGAGCTAACATGAATTCTAGTAAGGTAAAATTGCCTGTAGCCTGGTTTATTTCTCTTTCTTAGTAACTAATATTATAGATTCTTCATTACAGGACTGGTAAAAATATTTGAAAATTAACAAGGTAGCCTTTATAATTTTCCAATGTGTTTGAAGTCCTAAATGCTATGCTTTATAGCTAGGCTTTGGATGTAGATTTTTCCTCTGTTAGTAACTGTTCTCTAGACTTTGAATCAAAATTTTCTCTAACAGTTTCTTTTTTTTTTTTTCTTTTTACTGATGAGCCTAAATTTGAAGCATAATTTCACCACCAAAGCCTTCTAGGCTCCATTCCACACCGCGATATAAGCTAAGGTCTTTCCGACAGCTCCATATTGTGGGTTGATATTTGTATAGCTCAAGTTTGCTGCATAGGTTCACAACCAAGCTGTGATTTGCATGCAATTCAAGTACGGAGCTCGCTCCTTTGAAAAGAATTAAGATCCAGCTGAGAATTAGCTGATAAATACAAAAGATTTGCTTAACCAAGTAAAGTACTTAAAGGGCGGCGATTACTTGTAAGAGTTTTATCCTTTTGTTTAATATTCATGAGGACTGATCCATGCAAGAGTTCTCTTAGGAGCTCCCCAAAATACTAATTACATGAAAGTAGGGATATTGTATCTGCTGCAGCTATTTTTTGGTAGATTACTTTGTAAAGAAGTTAACCCAGAATGAATGTTCTAACGCCTACTCAGAGTTCTAGCAAATGCAGTTCTTTTCCAGAAATCTGAGCTCTGAGGAAAGCATTTTCTAGACTTGCAAAGCACAATGGCTTGAAGAAATCCAATGAAACTCACTTTGTTTTGGGAAATATTTGCCGAGTTGCATTGCACTAGAACTATAAGATTTATTTGAGTTATAACAGGCTTGAACACCTGAAGAAATCCTTAGAGTAGATCTCTTTTGCGAAGTTCTAAGAAATGTGTTGCGTTTTCTTTATTCTTTTAGTTTCATTAACTTTACAGTGTAAATGTGCTGATTCACTTCTGTCTTGGCAAGGGCTTGATGAAACGTTTGTACTAATGTCATGTAAAATTGTGAACTTGTTCATCGTCTATGTATTTTAAGCTTTACATCCAAATAACCTTTAACTTTGAAAAGTTGAGGTGGTAGTGAAAATTAATAACTTGTAGCCTCTTGTTTAAGTTCTGAGATTTAATAAGTAGGAAAGATAAGGAATTACCCTTTACACCATCGTGACTGACTATTCTCAGTCACTATTGAAAGCAGGACATATAGAAACAGAGGAAGGAAATAAACTTCTAAATAAGAGCTAATGGGGACTATGGAAATTTGTAGGATGCAGAATGTTTAACTGAGGTTAACTGGTTTCAGATTAATTCCTTCCCCTGTAAGTGATAAATAATTTGAATTTATGGATGAACACTGATATAAGTTTAGATATTACAGATGAAGATAGTATGATTTCCTAGATACATGAGGAGGTTTTCTGTAGCGAGCTGACCACCGGTCTGAAAGTGTGGTAAATTACGTTCAGGAAAATAGGGTCACTGGCCCATCGCAACATTTGAGCAAGCAACTTTAGGGGCCATGTTGTGAAAAGAAAGAAAAATATTCAGAATTAAAATTTAGGATCTAGGATGTAATTTAATTGCCAGTCTGGCCTGGCAACTTGTTAATGGGCTCAGTGGGGATGTTTTAAGAATATGGATGAGAAAAGGGTGGTGCCTAGGGAACAGAAAGAAAATACCAGATGAGGTACAAGGAACCCAGGATTCAGTAACAGTAATGGAAGCTTAATCTTAAGAACTCATTAAGAATCTTATCAAAGTTCCTATTAACAGGCTTTGGAGACTGCCCAAACTCTTACACAGAAAGGAGGAAGGATAGATATGAATTACAATTGACATTAAATAACTGATTTAAACATGTGTTGGCTGATACCTGTAATTACTACTTTAGATATTTTCTGTTGGTTACTTATTTTTTTAAAGCATGTATTCAACCATGATAAGTTAAATTCCATATGTGAGGTCATATGGGGAGGACCTATGATACCACAGCGTCATTTATTACTGTGGCTTTTCTCTAGCGCTTTTATGTGATCTAAATTCTGTGGCATGTTGGCAACAGTTCATGCCTGCTCTCACAGAGTGTGTGCCTGTGATGTTTGAGAGATAATGTGGTTTCAGGTTGTGAAATCTTACTTTCATCATGAATTTATGCTTTTCACCCACACCCACACACCCCTATCTCCAGTCATCCCAACCTGGGGACTGTTTCTCCAGGAACTGCTGACTTTTGTTTATAGTTTCCGTTGACTTCAAGTATCTTTGATAATTCATTTTCACAAAGTTTCAATCTGAATCAGAGGCTCAGACAAAGAAAGACTCTACTGCCTAGAGACTAGGAATGCTAAAGAGAGTTCTGAGTCTGGCCTGAGGGAAAAAGAAATTTTAGGGGCAAGAGAAAGCGAGGGGGCAAATAACAGGTACTGTCTGAAGGGGACTACCCCCGAGGGATCAGGCCTAACAAATGTAATCAAACGTAAGTTTCCATCATTCACAGGATGTGTACATGTGAATTTTCTCCTAGGGGTTTTCCTCTCCCTACTTTTTTTGTTACCTTTCTTACATGGCCTTTGTAGGCACTGCTGTGACTGCCCCATTATTGTTCTATGCTGAACTAAACAAGTAACACAATTTCCATGTTGATGTTTAGCTCATACCCTTCATTCCATCACTCTGTAGAATAGTCATGTAATTGAACAGAGTGTGTATACCTCTCTTATTTCCCCTCCTCACATCTTCCTTCCAGTGTCCCAAACTCCTCCAGCTCTTGAACCACTTTAAATCTTTCTCTAGCCCTTTCCTGATATAGGTCACTACCAGTGCCAGCAACTCAACAAAATAATGCTTTCACTATATATCACTGCTTTGTTTAAAAGCCTACTGACACTCCCTGTTACTTATAAGATTTGGTCTATTTTTCTTTTTTAAAATTCAGCCCTCCTGTGCTTACTAAAACATCTTTCTAGTCCTCTCTCCTACGACTTCTGTGGTTCTCTGACCTAGCTGATAATTAAAACCCCCTGGCAAACTTTTTAAAAGAGCAGTTCCCCAGGGCCTGACCTCTAGAGCTTGGTTTAAGTGGCCTGGGGTGTGGCCTGAAGGACAAGTATTTTTCTCTTGCTTTTAACTTATGTATTTCTAATTTGGAGCCAGGCTTGAGAACCACTTATCCAAGCTAGTGGTCCCAGATCAGTAGCATATGCATCACCTGGGAACTTGTTAGAAGTGCAAATTATTGGACCCCACCCCAGATCTCGTGAATCAGAAACTCTGGGGGTGAAACCAGCAACCAGTATTTTAACAAGATCCTGACATACTTCAAAGCTGTGCTGTCCAATATGGTAGCCACTAGCTACCTGCAGCTATTGAGCACTTGAAAAGTGGCTAGTCCAAACTGAGATGGGCTATAATGCCAAGTACACAATAAATTTAAGACCTAGTGCAAAAATAGGATGTAAAAGTGACATAAATGATATATATATATTTTTTTTTTCTTTTTTGCGGTACGCGGGCCTCTCACTGTTGTGGCCTCTCCCGTTGCGGAGCACAGGCTCCGGACGCACAGGGCCAGCGGCCATGGCTCACGGGCGCAGCCGCTCCGCGGCATGTGGGATCCTCCCGGACCGGGGCACAAACCCGTGTCCCCTGCATCGGCAGGCGGACTCTCAACCACTGCACCACCAGGGAAGCCCATAAATGATATTTTAAATTAATCAAATGTTGAAATGATAATATATTGGGCAGGTTAGGTTAAATAAAATGTATCATTAAAATGAATTTTACCTATTTCATTTTTTAATGTGCCTGCTAGAGAAATTACATATATGGCTTGCATTAAATTTCTCTTGGACAACACTTATCTAAAATTTGAGAACCACTGATCTATGCCATCAATATTTTCTATACAGACTTTTTTTCACAATAGTTCAACCAAAACACAGAGTGGCTTTTTGATTCCCCACCTCTGCACCTTTCATGCCTCATTCCCATCATTAGACCATCCTTCTTACCCCACCATATTTGAACGACTCTGCCTGACTCTTCCAGGCTGAGCTTTTCAGGTCTTTTTATTTCAGAAGTATCTCCTAGCCACTCTAGCCTACGACAGCTCTCTTTCTCTATTTTTGTAGTTCCCGATTCCAGAACGTAAGGGAGATTCATAAAGGGAACAATTATGATTGGAGAATTCATAGAAAGGGGGCAGCTGTGCTCAATCTTCAAGGATGGTGGAATCACTAAAAGGTGAAAGGGGAGGGTACCAGGCTGTCAGACTGAAGTAGTGAGGTCAGGAGTTCCTGGACATCAGAACCCATTCTCCCCTGCCCCCCGATTTGCATCCCCCATAGTGCAGGTCAGGGTGTGTCCCACAAGGTAGGAGCCCAACAGATATGTGGCTGGTGAAAGTGATGGACCTTAGAGGCTAGAGTGAGGGAAGGACAACTGCTAGAAAAGTGGATAAAAGCCACAGGATCCAAGAATGAGGCCTCTTTTTTTAAAAAAAAAAAAATCTCTTCATGTTTCCATTTACTGAGATGGTGACAGAAAATTCAAAGGGTAATTGTAGAGTTTTGTGATGATGGGAATAGGGTGGCAGTAGAGAGCGCATTTCATTGTAGTTCAGTAATACTTTAGGGGATTTTTCTTACATGTTTCCTATGTTCTATTTTACATCAGGTACAATTGGGTGTAAGAGAGACTAGATGACATCAAAACACTACTTTCTGCTCTGGACTCTACTGCCTACACCGTGCAAGGCAAACCCATAACAGTGGAGGAGAGGTAATCCCTTCTCTATTCTATTTAAAATTCCACAATACTCTCGCCTTGCAGCATTATTCTGCTTTCTCAGCATTCTCTGTCTTGTCATTTCCCACCATCATGTAATATAAAAACAGAAAAAAGAACGATGCTGTTAGGGTTGTGAAAGGGGAGATTCTAAAGTAGAAAAATAAACACTAACTATACTTCTCCCTATACGTAACTAGTTTGCTAACTCTCAGACCACTCTAGTACATGAATTCATTTCATTCTTTCTCTAATCATACAATTTTATAAAGTTAATGTTTAACATTTCTCAGAGAGAACCATTTAAACCACCAGACATCCCAGATGCTTTAACAGTTGCTTCAAGCACTTCAAAAAGTTCTTGCATGAAAACATGGATTTGATCTTTGTAGGCTCCTCAGGGAAACCAGCAGTACTTCCTGAATTGATCAGAACTTTCTGCCTCCAGAATCATTTAATCCTCATTACTAGGAAGAGCAATATCTACTTGCGAATACTTCCTAAGACTCAAATAGTGATGTTTTAAATTCAATCGAGATACATGAGTCCCAAGACAGTGAAGTACCTAGGTATGATACTATCAAGTTAAAAATTACCCATTTCTCATCAACACCTTGAAAAAAAAGTTAAAAAAAAAATGAACCTACTTGCAAATGAACCTATAAAATACCACCAGCCAAGCATGAGATTGGGATAAAGCATTTCATCAAAATGTCTATAGATCATTTCTTTAAGGTGTAGATGAGTATCTTGCAAGTTACCACAAGGTGCACATTTTCATAGTCACAGTGGGGAGAAATATGATAATATCTTGCTAGATGTTTTTTGTGATGAGGAAATGTGATCAATAAAAAAATCTAAAAGGGTAGATTTGAAATACGGAAATCAATTTTAAGTGACGAATGAAAGACGAAAGAATAAGTTATGTAGTTTCCAAAACCCGTGTGCTCTCTTGGTCTATTTTACTTTTTATACCTTTTTTACCCAGCTGTCATTTTGGTTTCCATTTCCCAGGAACATTCTATGGTATTGCCAAGTTGTGTTACTGACATAGGTTTTCATGATCAAGAATGGCTCTATCAATTCTCTTTTCTTTTCCAAAGATGACTGAAAGTTGTAAGTCTCTCTGTCACCCTCTACCACCCCCCTCCCCGCAATTTTCTGTAAATAGATTTTTACTCCTTTAGAAAGTAGAAAAGGTAAGAAGTTAGAGGGGATATCTGTATATCCTCATAATATTCACCAGAAATAATAATAAAAACTGTACTTATAAATCTACTTCCTTATGTGAAACAACCTTTGGGGTTGCAAATTGGCTCTGGAACCCCTGGTCACAACTGGTTCGGGTAGCTGCCACTTCAGAGACTCCCTGTCCTAACCAGCTTTCCTTATTCAAAGCCAAAGAATCACTAAATGCAGAAAATCTGATATCCGAACACTCTGTTCTCAGACAGTGGAGCTCACCTTCCTAGGAGTAGCTGCCCTCAGTTTGTCTAGGGGGTACCCAGTTAATCTTCTGTTGACTCTGAGATCTATTTCCCAAACTTCTCCTTCCCCGGATTGAATGGCAAGGAATGACATTCCCCAGGCTCTTGGTAGGTTCATTTATCCAATTGGAGGCAAGATTGGGGTCAGGGGTAGGAAGATGGCAGTGGTGTTTTTCCTTCTTTTTTTATTTTTTTTTCTGATTTTCATGGCATTTATGGCAGCGTCTCTTCCATAGTTCTCATTTCTGCCAGGCAGCCCCTCTTCCCGTAGTCCCAGCTCTTTCTAGTCAATGTCTGCCATGTCTACATCCCACAAAATAGTCTGGCTTGTGGGCTCTTATAATACCACTTCCTCTGATTGTCTCTCCAGGCCTAGGAATGATAGCTTCTTCCTGTTTTTGCCAAACTCTGGGTGGCCTCACCATCCCCTCACAGGTGTCTCTGTTTTTCCACCAGCTGTTGCAGGAGATACTCTAACCCCTTCTAGGTCCCCTTACTGGCCTGGTGTACCCGTCACCCTGCTACTATGAGTTCTGACTGCTGAGAGCTCAAAACTAGCCCCCTTCTCTGAGACTCGTCTGACGGGAGCTGACAGAACAGCCACAGCCAATACTGATGGTTATGAAACACTGACCCTCTTTGTCAAGGAAGGGACAATTGTGTGGTGGGGTTTATGATCCAGAGCCTTCCCTCTATCAGGCCAAGGCTGTGCATGACTTGAGCCACATCCTTGCTTGGTTCTTTCTTTTTGTCTATCCCGATTTGCTCTCTCCCTCACAAGCGCTTCTTAACGAGCACACCTTCAGAAGAATCACATGCTTGTCACCCAAATCCTTGTCCCAAGCTGTCATTTCTTGATGATCCAAACTGAGGAAGCTGCATAATTAAACCCCTCTGTTTGGAAGTCTTAGAGTAGTTTGTGTTTTCCTGACTGTGTCCTGAATGATACAGACAGCTAAAGTAACACGCAGCATCTCACTTGCTAGAAAAAAGCACAATGATAATACATGCTTGGGTATTCTAGTACAAGAGCAATCTCATACCCACTGCTCATTTGATTGTCTTCACCTCTCTCTGAGGTACAGCTTCCCCTCATTGTCTCCCTCTAATCTCAATGGTTTTCTTTCAATTCCTTTAATATGGTATATTTTTCCCACCCCAGATTAGTTTCCAAATGCTCTTAATTTTTCTGGAATGGGGTAAGGGATATCAGGTAAATTGTGTACACAACAACTCAACCAGGAGACAGAACTGGGTCATAAAGATTTTCTGAGACCCAGGACAGTGAGTTTTCTGTTGCCCCACATCCTTCTAATTAGGAAGCAGTGATGCAGAAAATAATTTTTAAAGAGGAAATTAACACAATCAAGTAACAAGGTATTGGAGGCTACACTGCTAACTTTCTGTTTTGTATTGAGAAGTAAATTATCTCTCCTTGATGCTCCTTTAGGGACATTAGATCTCTCTGACAGGAAGAGCAGGGGCCAACATAAAACTCGGCCTCCTAGGGTAATTCTCACTGGCATCCTTATCTTCTCCTCCAGGCAAGGGAATATACACACCAGTGTGATTCTGTGGGATCCCTGACAAGTGAGCTACTGGGTGGTGGTCATACTTCCACTGAGGATGGCAGCCAACCACTGCCTCCCTCTCCACCCCAACTTCCACCATCATTCTGCTTACTCTCAACTTCAAATGGGTGAGCTCTGCCATGCCCCTGCCCCTTCATGGTTCTTTGATCTCTGTAACTCCACTGGCTTTCACATTCACTTGCCCTTGTCATGATTCGGAGGTCTCTTCCTTTGGAACATTAAACTTCAACAACTCACCATCAAACCACAATCTCATCTCTTTCCAGCTCTTACTTCATCACCCTAGCATACTCGTTAGTCTCATAAAATTAAATTTACTTGTTTTTTTCCAATTTCTCATCGATTTGTCACCTTCACTTTGATCCTGACCTCGCTTAGACTCTATGATCTATGGTGTTCAACTATAAAGAGCACAGTAATCTATGGAGTTGAACTATCCTCTTGACAATATCCTCAGCTCCCATACTCCCTTTCCATCTCTACCCTCATGGCAATATTACAGCCTAGAAATCTACAATTTCTCTTCTCAGCTCCTATACCCAGGTAACTGAGTACTACTGAGGAAGCCAGTACTCACCATGGCACTATGAGCAGATAGAAGTCTCCTATTTCAGTTGGACAATTGCAATCATTAAGTATGAAATTACCTAAAACTTATGTATGCTCACACATCATTCCAGTCTGATGATATGTCCCTCCTGTTCAAAGTCAAATGAGTCCAGACAAGATATCCCCTCCCATGAGCTCACTGAGAACATGTACCACGTTTTATCCCTATTTTATTAATATTAGAACCTGGAACACGGTAGGTAGTCAGTAAGTGTTCTATTTAATGATTCACTCTCTTCTCTGTATTTTTCCGTAACTTGTATCATATTTATTTATGTCTACCTACCTTACTAAGCTGTGAGTTCCTTCAGGACAGGGATTGTTTCTTAGTCATATTTTATCCCTTGTACCTGGCAATGTCTACAGCATAGTAGGTATGAGTGAACAAGGTGAGAGGAAATTAATACTTTAGTGACACAGTCATCTTTGTGTATTTAAATAATATTAGCTGTGTTGATAAATGGATATCTAAATGAGGAAATTAGTAACCTAAGTCCAAGTGTACAGTTATGATAGCTCAATGAGTTCTAAGTTGCTTTATTACCAAATAAATTTAGATAATTATTTTCATCTCAAATTCAAGTCAATTCATTAAAAAAACTAATGAGATGATTTTTAGCCTGAGAATGATCTGAGAGCCCCACATTTTCTTTTGCCTGGGTTCCCTTTAACACCACTTGATAGAACTGAAGACACCTATGCACAGGTGTAAGTTCTCATTATGAAATCTACTTTATCTTCTTCTCTTTGATTATTTAGTTTAGTTGCTTATATAGTTTCCTTTAGGATACCCTGCTTGGTGTTTTTTTTTCTTTCTTATTATCATAACAGAAATCATCAAAGAATTATAACTCCTACTTCCTAATCCATTATTTCAGTCTACTTACTGCTGGCCATTGCTCAATCATGCACACATAATCACGGTGCTTAATCATGGCGCACATGCACGCACACACACACACACACACATACACACACACACACGCATATGATATAGAGAATAAAATTAAGATTCTGGCCCTGGACCTTCAAGATGGTGGAGGAGTAAGATGTGGACATCACCTTCCTCCCCACAAATACATCAAAAATACATCTACATGTGGAACAACTCCTACAGAACATCTACTGAACACTGGCAGAAGGCCTCAGACTTCCCAAAAGACAAGAAAATCCCCATGTACCTGGGTAGGGCAAAAGAAAAAACAGAGACAAAATAATAGGGACAGGACCTGAACCTCTGGGAGGGAGCTGTGAAGGAGGAAATGTTTCCACACACTAGGAAGCCCCTTCACTGGTAGAGACGGGATTGTGTGGGGTGGGGGGGGAAGCTTCGGAGCTGCGGAGGAGAGCGCAGCAACAGGGGTGCGGAGGGCAAAGCAGAGAGATTCCTGCACAGAGGATCAGTGCTGACCAGAACTCACCAACCCGAGAGGCTTGTCTGCTCACCCGCTGGGACGGGCGGGGCTGGGAGCTGAGGCTCGGGCTTTGGAGGTCAGATCCCAGGGAGAGGACTGAGGTTGGCGGCGTGAACACAGCCTGAAGGGGGCTAGTGCGCCACAGCTAGCTGGGAGGGAGTCTGGGAAAAACTCTGGACCTGAGAGGCAAAAGACCATTGTTTTGGGGTGCGCGAGGAGCGGGGATTCTTTCCCTGTCTGACCAGAGAAGGCGCAGCACTGCTTAAACAAGCTCCAGAGACAGGCGTGAGCTGCCACTATCAGTTCGGACATCAGAGACAGGCATGAAATGCTAACTCTGCTGCTGCAGCCACCAAGAATCCTGTGTGCGAGCACAGGTCACTATCCACACTCTTCCCCCAGGAGCCTGTACAGTTCGCCACTGCCAGGGTCCCGTGATCCGGGGACAACTTCCCCAGGAGAACACACGGCGTGCCTAAGGCTGTTGCAATGTCACACCAGCCTCTGCCTCTGCAAGCTCGCCCCGCATTCCAATTATAACTACTGTACCCTTCCCTCCCCCATGCATGAGTGAGCCAAAGCCCCCTAATCAGCGGCTGCTATAACGCTGTCGTGCTTGGGTGGGTTAGAACAGAAGCCTTAGGGCAACCTACGCAAAGAGGTGGGGCCAAAACCAAACCTGAACTCCAGGAGCTGTATGAACAAGAAGAGAAAGGGAAATCTCCCCAGCAGCCTTAGGAGCAGTGGATGAAATCCCCACAGTCAACTTGAGGTACCCTGGATCTGTGGAATACCTGAAAGACAAGAAATCAACCCAAAATTGAGACGGTGGATTTTGGAAGCAACTGTAGACTTGGGGTTTGCTGTCTGCGACTGACTTGTTTCTGACTTTTACATTTATCTTAGTATGGTTTTTAGCTCTTGTTATCATTGGTGGATTTGTTTATTGGTTTTGTTGCTCTCTTCCTTTTTTTAAATTACTTTTTTACTTTAATAATTTTTAAATTTTAATTATTTTATTATTTTTTTTAATTAAAAAATTTTCTTTTTCTTTCCTTTTTTCTCCCTTTTCTGCTGAGCCATGTGGCTGACAGGGTCTTGGTGCTCCAGCCTGGTGTCAGGCATGAGCCTCTGAGGTGGGAGAGCTGACTGCAGGACATTGGTCCACCAAAGAGCTCCCAGCCCCACGTAATATCAACTGGCAAGAGCTCGCCCAGAGATCTCCATCTCAACACTAAGACACAGCTCTACCCAACAGCTAGCAAGCTCCAGTGCTGGATGCCCTATGCCAAGCACCTAGAAAGACAGGAATACAACCTCACCCATTAGCAGAGAGGCTGCCTAAAATCATAATAACTTCACAGACACCCCAAAACACACCACCAGACACAGCCCTGTGCATCAGAAAGACAAGGTCTAGTCCCATCCACCAGAAAACAGGCACCAGTCCCCTCAACCAGGAAGCCTATACAAGCCACTGAACCAACCTTACCTATGGGGGAAGACAACAAAAACAATGGGAACTATGAACCTGCAGCCTACAAAAAGGAGACCCCAAACACAGTAAGTTAAGCCAAATGAGAACACAGAGAAATATGCAGCAGATGAAGGAGCAATGTAGAAACCCACCAAACGAAACAAGTGAAGAGGAAATAGGCACTTTACCTGAAAAAGAATTCAGAGTAATGAGAGTAAACATGATACAAAACCTTGGAAATAGAATGGAGAAAATATAAGAAATGTCTAACAAGGACCTAGAAGAACTAAAGAGCAAACAAACAATGACGAAAAACACAGTTAATGAAATTAAAAATTCTCTAGAAGGAATCAATAGCAGAATAACTGAGGCAGAAGAATGGATAAGTGACCTGGAATATAAAATAGTAGAAATAACTACTACTGCAGAGCAGAATAAAGAAAAAAGAATGAAAAGAATTGAGGACAGTCTCAGAGACCTCTGGGACAACACTGAACGCACGAACATTTGAATTATAGGGGTCCCGGAAGAAAAAGAGAAAAAGAAAGGGTATGAGAAAATATTTGAAGAGATTATATTTGAAAACTTCCCTAACATGGGAAAGTAAACAGTCAATCAAGTCCAGGAAGTACAGAGAGTCCCATACAGGATAAATCTAAGGAGAAACACACCAAGACACATATTAATCAAACTATCAAAAATTAAATACAAAGAAAAAATATTACAAGCAGCAAGGGAAAGCAACAAATGGCATACAAGGGAATCCCCATAAGGTTAACAGCTGATCTTTCAGCAGAAATTCTGCAAGCCAGAAGGGAGTGGAAGGACATATTTCAACGAATGAAAGGGAAAAACCTACAACCAGGATTACTCTACCCAGCAAGGATCTCATTCAGATTGAACAGGGAAATTAAAACCTTTACAGAGAAGCCAAAGCTAAGAGAATTCAGCACCACCAAACCAGCTTTACAACAAATGCTAAACGAACTTCTCTAGGCAGGAAACACAAGAGAAGGAAAAGACCTAAATAACAAACCCAAAACAATTAAGAAAATGGTAATAGGAACATACATATTGATAACTACCTTAAATGTAAATGAATTAAAAGCTCCAACCAACAGACACAGACTGGCTGAATGGATACAAAAACAAGACCCGTATATATGTGGTCTACAACAGACCCACTTCAGACTGAGGGACACATACAGACTGAAAGTGAGTGGATGGAAAAAGATATTCCATGCAAATGGAAATCAAAAGAAAGCTGGAGTAGCAATTCTCATATAAGACAAAACAGACTTTAAAATAAAGACTACTACAAAAGACAAAGAACAACACTACATAATGATCAAGGGATCAATCCAAGAAGATTTAAAAATTATAAATATTTACACACCCAACACAGGAGCAACTCAATACATAAGGCAAATGTGAAAACCAAAAAAGGGGATGTCAACAGCAGCACATTAATAGTAGGGGACTTTAACACTCCACTTTCACCAATGGACAGATCATCCAAAATGAAAATAAATAAGGAAGCATAAGTTGTAAATGACACATTAGACCAGATGGACTTAATTAATATTTATAGGACTTTCCATCCAAAAACAACAGAATACACTTTCTTCTCAAGTGCTCATGGAACATTCTCCAGAATAGATCATATCTTGGGTCACAAATCAAGCCTTGGTAAATTTAAGAAAATTGTAATCGTATCAAGCAACTTTTCCGACCATAAGGCTATGAGACTAGATATCAATCACAGGAAAAAATCTGTAAACAGTACAAACACATGGAGGCTAAACAATACGCTAGTAAAACACCAAGAGATCACTGAAGAAATCAAAGAGGAAATCAAAAAACACCTAGAAACAAATGACAATGAAAACTCAATGACCCAAAACCTAAGAGATGCTGCAAAAGCAGTTCTAAGAGGGAAGTTTATAGCAATACAATCCTACCTCAAGAAAGAAGAAAAATCTGAAATAAACAACCTAAGCTTACACCTAAAGCAATTAGAGAAAGAAGAAAAAAAAGAAACCCAAAGGTTTCTTTGGCAGAAGGAAAGAAATCATAAGATCAGATCAGAAAGAAATGAAAAAGAAATGAAGGAAACAATAGCAAAGATCAATAAAACTAAAAGCTGGTTCTTTGAGAAGATAAACAAAATAGATAAACCACTAACCAGACTCATCAAGAAAAAAAGGGAGAAGACTCAAATCAACAGGTATGAAATGAAAAAGAAGTGACAACTGACACTGCAGAAGTACAAAGGATCATGAGAGATTACTACAAGCAACTCTATGCCAATAAAATGGACAACCTGGAAGAAATGGACAAATTCTCAAAAAGGTATAATCTTCCACGACTGAACCAGGAAGAAATAGAAAACATGAACAGACCAATCACAAGTAATGAAATTGAAACGGTGATTAAAAATCTTCAACAGGGCTTCCCTGGTGGCGCAGTGGTTGAGAGTCCACCTGCCAATGCAGGGGATGCGGGTTCGTGCCCCGGTCTGGAAAGATCCCACATGCTGCGGAGCAGCTGGGTCCGTGAGCCATGGCCGTTGAGCCTGCGCGTCCAGAGCCTGTGCTCTGCAACGGGAGAGGCCACAACAGTGAGATGCCCACATACCACAAAAAAAACAAAAAAAAACACAAAAAACCTTCCAACAAACAAAAGCCGAGGACCAGATGGCTTCACAGGTGAATTCTATCAAACATTTAGAGAAGAGCTAACACCTATCCTCAAACACTTCCAAAATATAGCAGAGGGAGGAACACTCTCACACTCATTCTACAAGGCCACCATCACCCTGATACCACAACCAGACAAAGATGTCACAAAAAAAGAAAACTACAGGCCAATATCACTGATGTTCCTAGATGGAAAAATCCTTAACAAAATACTAGCAAAGAGAATCCAACAGCACATTAAAAGGATCATACACCATGATCAAGTGGGGTTCATCCCAGGACTGTAAGGATTCTTCAATATATGCAAATCAATCAATGTGATACACTATATTAACAAATTGAAGGATAAAAACCATATGATAATCTCAATAGTTGAATAAAAAGCTTTCAACAAAATTCAACACCCATTTATGATAAAAACTCTGCAGAAAGCAGGAATAGAGGGAACTTACCTCAACATAATAAAGGCCATATACGACAACCCCACAGCCAACATCGGTCTCAATGGTGAAGAATTGAAACCATTTCCTCTAAAATCAGGAAGAAGACAAGGATGCACACTCTCACCACTATTATTCAACATAGTTTTGGAAGTTTTAGCCACAGCAATCAGAGAAGAAAAAGAAATAAAAGGAATCCAAATCAGAAAAGAAGAAGTAAAGCTGTCACTGTTTGCAGATGACATGAGACTACACATAGAGAGGTCTAAAGATGCTACCAGAAATCTACTAGAGCTAATCAGTAAACTTGGTAAAGTGGCAGGATACAAGATTAAGGCATAGAAATCTCTTGCATTCGTATACATTAATGATGAACATTCTGAAAGAGAAATTAAGGAAACACTCTGATTTACCATTGCAACAAAAAGAATAAAATACCTAGGAATAAACCTACCTAAGGAGACAAAAGACCTGTATGCAGAAAAGTATAAGACCCTGATGAAAGAAATTAAAGACAATACAAACAGATAGAGAGATATACTATTTTCTTGAATTGGAAGAATCAACATTGTGAAAATGACTCTACTTCCCAAAGCAATCTACAGATTCAATGCAATCCCTATCAAACTACCAATGGCATTTTTCACAGTACTAGAAGAAAAAAATTTCACAATTTGTATGGAAACACAAAAGATCCCGAATAGCCAAAGCAATCTTGAGAAAGAAAAAGGGAGCTGGAGGAATGAGGCTCCCTGACTTCAGACTATACACCAAAGCTACAGTAGTCAAAAGACAGTATGGTACTGGCACAAAAACAGAAATATAGATCAGTGGAACAGGATAGAAAGCCTAGAGATAAACATAGGCACATATGGTCACCTTATTTTTGATAAAGTAGGCAAGAATATAAAATGGAGAAAAGATAACCTCTTCAATAAGTGGTGTTGGGAAAACTGGACAGCTACATGTAAAGGAATGAAATTAGAACACTTCATAACAACATACACAAAAATAAACTCAAAATGGATTAAAGACCTAAATGTAAGGCCAGACACTATAAAACTCTTAGAGGAAAACATAGGAAGAACACTCTTTGACATAAATCACAGCAAGATCCTTTTTGACCCACCTCCTAGAGAAATGGAAATAAAAACAAAAATAAACAAATGGGACCTAATGAAACTTAAAAGCTTGCACAGCAAAGGAAACCATAAACAAGATGAAAAGACAACCCTCAGAATGGGAGAAAATATTTGCAAATGAAGCAACTGACAAAGGATTAATCTCCAAAATATACAAGCAGCTATGCAGCACAATATCAAAAAAACAAACAACCCAATCCAAAAATTGGAAGAAGACCTAAATAGACATTTCTCCAAAGAAGATATACAGATTGCCAACAAACACATGAAAGGATGCTCAACATCACTAATCATTAGAGAAATGCAAATCAAAACCACAATGAGGTATCACCTCACACCAGTCAGAATGGCCATCATCCAAAAATCTACAAACAGTAAATGCTGGAGAGGGTGTGGAGAAAAGGGGACCCGCTTGCACTGTTGGTGGGAAGGTAAATTGATACAGTCACTATGGAGAACAGTATGGAGGTTCCTCAAAAAACTAAAAATAAAACAACCATACGACCCAGCAATCCCACTACTGGGCATATACCCTGAGAAAACCATAATTCAAAAAGATTCATGTACCACAATATTCATTGCAGCACTATTTACAATAGCCAGGACATGGAACAACCTACATGTCCATCGACAGATGAATGGATAAAGAAGATGCGGCACATATATACAATGGAATACTACTCAGCTATGTAAAGAAACGAAATTGAGTTATTTGTAGTGATGTTGATGGACCTAGAGACTGTCATACAGAGGGAAGTAAGTCAGATAGAGAAAAACAAATACTGTATGTTAACACATATATATGGAATCTAAAAAAAAACATGGTTCTGATGAACCTACGGCCATGACAGGAATAAAGACACGGACGTAGAGAATGGACTTGAGGACACAGGGAGGGGGAAGGGTAAGCTGGGACGACGTGTGAGAGTAGCACTGACATATATACCCTACCAAATGTAAAACAGCTAGTGGGAAGCAGCTGCATGGCATGGTGAGAATAGCTTGGTTCTTTGTGACCACCTAGAGGGGTGGGATAGGGAGGGTGGGAGGGAGATGCAAGAGGGAGGGGCTATGGGGATATATGTATACGTACAGCTGATTGACTTTGTTAAACAGCAGAAACTAACACAACATTGTAAAGGAATTATACTCCAATAAAGATGTTTTAAAAAAAAATAAGAATGCAAAAAAAAAAAAAGATTCTGGCGCATTTACAATTGCCTTGTATACAAACTTTCCAGGTCTTTTCTAGATTTAAATAAGCCACAATCAAACCTCTAGATACTGCATTTGCTTATCTGAGGTCCCCACCCAGACCACTCAATAAATGTTCTTCAGGAATCTGACTTTTTTTTTTACTGCAGAATAACCTCACCTTGAACTCCTACTTTCCCACAAGCCTCTCAAGAATGTCAGCTGAGAACAGAGCTCTTTTCCTCTTGTAAGATCCAAGTTTCCGGTGACTTGTGAAACAAGGAACTATGCTCTTAGCACAAGGGCACTTGATGATTCCCCAACATAGTCCATCCTTGATTATTCAGGAGTGTAGGTATGTACTTCTGAGTTTTCTACAGTATATTATTCTAGGTTGAATTTTCCCTTTTGCCATGTACAGCTCTAGATTATCTCCCCTTATATTATTTGTGTGTGGTAAGGGTTTACAAGCTTTAAAAACATTAACCTAGTAAAAATAAATTAGACAGCAAATATGTTGCCCTCAAATCATACAGGACACTCAAAACCGAAAGTAAGGTATTTGGTGCACTTCCCAGATTCCCCTTCAGGACGGAAGCACTCATTCTCCTAATCTAGAGGTCTATGGCCTGCTGAGCTCTCACAGCAGTCTCTCTCCAGGAATTGCCCTTGAGTGAAAAAGAGCTGTTTTGCCCAATGTTATAAGTAACCCACATCCAATGACTCTTCAATGTAGGAAGTTACAAAACTGACCTCTTATCCTCTCCCGCCCCCCCCCCACCCAATACACACACAATTTGGGTAGGTCATTCCAGTTTCAGAGCTCCCCACGTGATCAGCTGAGACCTCTGTTGCAACTGTTTTCAGTTTAATTTCTCCCTCTGCCAAACCCTGTTTCCTTTACACCCTTATGGGTGTTACTCCTGAGAGTATCTCCAAAAAACCACCTGGATGCAATTCTCCAGTTCTGGGTCAGTTTCTTAGGGAATCCAACCAAAGGTTGTTAATGCAAGGATAGATCCCAGAAAGGAGACTCTGATGATTTTGGAGCTGGGTCACCTACCAGTAGGCTGGCAATAAGGACCCTGTCACTGGTGATAGGCAGATTATGGGTAGCCCCTGGCCTACGGTAGTGGTGAAATTGTTAAACTGTCATAGGTGGTAAACCGGTTGGAGAACAGGAAATATCCCAGGCATTATAAAGTTGAGGGAAAAACAGTAATTGTAAGAAAAGGGGAACCAAACGGCTCTTTCCAGCAATGCCTTTAAAGGGTAGCAGAATATGCCACTCCAAAATACTGTAGGGGTTCAGGACATGCCACCCTAAAATATGCCACTTTGGTGTATTGTTTATTTTGAGCTGTAAGCACTTGAAAAACAGCAAATGCAGGAAGAGGCTTTCTCTGAACTCCCCTTATTTGCCTAAAGACAGATCCTCCAAAAGGGATTCAACTGTCATAGATCCCCTCCCTGGGAATTATATCCACCAGGGGAGATAGACTCATCACAGGAGAGAAGAATAGACGGTGACACTACACCCAGACAAACTTTGTCACAAAATATCATACCTGCCATCTATTCTTCTAAAGCCTCATTCACCTTTCCTAAAAATTATTTATCTTCCCTAAGAGTCCCATATTCCCCACCCTTTTCCCTATTAAGATGGCATTTAAGTCTAGAATCTAAGTTGCCTTGGAAAGTTACTCATTTTTCCCTGAGTATCTACCATGTATACACGTTAAATTTCTGTTTGTTTTTCTTTTCTTAATCTGTCTTTTATTACAGGAGTCTCAGCAAAACTTCAAAAGGGTAGAGGGAAAATTATTTTTTATTCCATACTCATTGGAGAACAATAATGAAAGGCTGAGGGTGATTAATCATCAATTTAGGGCAAAATATGAAAGTTTAATGGTCTCCCGGGTGGCTGGCTGTGTATATATATATACACACACACACTCACATACATATATACACACACATATATATATACACATATATACACATATATACACACATATATATATGTGTGTGTGTGTATATATATATATATAAAAATATATATATTTGCCTCCTGCTGTGAAAGGGCAGAAAACCTTGAAGAATTAATTATAAGGGTAATGGATCTCTGGACAAAGTTGAGTTCTTCACCCCTGCAAGGCAAGTCTATTGTGCTAATGTTAGAGTTTGGTTAGGCAGGAGTGAGTCCCTGAGACTTGTGATGGGGACATCTAAGTTGACACTAAAGAACATGACCTAGGTTTTTCTGGACAGTCTGGCTCTGTATCAATGGCCCAATTCTCCCCATTGAAAATTATCATTCCCTCTTTGCTTGAGAAACAATTCAAAAGCCATTGTTTTGCAAAGAAATATGCAGCTTTCTCCCTTCCAATCTACCTACACCTTTTCTCCTGGCCACCAGACAATGAAAACTATAGTCAAGAGACAAGATGATGTGGTCTGGGAAGTGCTGGGTCTGTTAAGGGAGGAAAGGACTTAGAAAACACATACTGTCAGGAGCTAGGAGTGTAGTCTGTTGACTTGGATGTGACACAGGACATAATATGCTGGCAAGGACTCTGGGAATCAGTGCCAGTTATGTTACTTGTAGGCTTTTAGAAGCCTGGTAAAAAGGGATGGCCCTTACTAATTGAGCTAGAAATCCCAAACTGCCATGCAAACAGTGGAAAGAGAGATCAAAAGGCTTAGAGAAGTGAGCATGCTGGAGTGGATATATTACGTGAGGTCCGAATGTGTACCAGCTGCCTATGTTCTGTGGGAGGGCCCAGAGAACACACTATTTACCAATCTGATAGGAAATGTGATGGTAGAGAACGAGCATCACTGAATAACTTAGTGTCTTTCAGCAGAAGACCAGTGCTCATGGTAGGTTTCTTCATAGCAATGGGGATGACTGGACCCCAACATAAAAAGGCAGGTGGTGGGGGCTTCCCTGGTGGCGCAGTGGTTGAGGGTCCGCCTGCCGATGCAGGGGACACGGGTTCGTGCCCTGGTCCGGGAAGATCCCACATGCCACGGTGCGGCTGGGCCCGTGAGCCATGGCTGCTGAGCCTGTGCGTCTGGAGCCCATGCTCCGCAACGGGAGAGGCCACAACAGTGAGAGGCCCGCGTACCACACACACAAAAAAAGGCAGGTGGTGGCATCTAACAGTCAGAAACAATGTGGGTATAATCATCATAACGGAGTGGTACCAAGGGGCTTGATCAGTGCACTATGGAGATGTTAATGGAACATGCATAACTAAAGGCAAGATAGATGGGCCAACAAGGGACCATTCAATGTATACAGTCAAAAGAAATCAAGGTTAAATGATCAGGAGCTTGAGGAAGCTGTCCCAACGAAAGTTCATATTTACTTGCTCTGTTTTCAAACTCAGTCAGTTTTCTGACCCAGAAGTCACTGGCGAAAGTAGAGGCTGGGTCCCCATAAGGAAGGGCCCTGAAACCCTCCTGCAAGTGGACATGGTAACAATTCTTTCAGTTCTTTCTCGAAAAGGACACATGACAATTTACTTGGGTAACCTTATAATATGAGAAAGGGAAAATCCAGACATTGTAATGACTTTTAAACATGGGGTTTGAATTAATATTAATACCCAGGGATCTTAAGTTAGAGTAGGGGCATATAGGAGCCAAGTAATAAATGGAGTCTTAGCACAGGTCTGATTCACAGTAGGTCCCTTGGTCTATAACCCGCCTATTGGTGGTTTCACTGGTTCTCCAAATGTCCAGTTGGAATGGACACACAAGGTAATTGTAAGAACCCCAACACTGAGTCCTAGGCCTATGGAGTAACAACTATTTAATTGGGAAGGCCAAGTGAAAGGTGCCGACACTGCCCACATCTGCCAATTCTATAAGTTAAAAACAATACTGAGGGCTTCCCTGGTGGCGCAGTGGTTGAGAGTCCGCCTGCCGATGCAGGCGACACGGGTTCGTGCCCTGGTCCGGGAGGATCCCACATGCCGCGGAGCAGTTGGTCCCGTGAGCCATGGCCGCTGAGCCTGCGCATCCGGAGCCTGTGCTCCGCAACGGGAGAGGCCACAGCAGTGAGAGGCCCGCGTACCGCAAAAAAAAAAAAAAAAAAAAAAAATACTGAGCCCAGAAATAAAGGCGGAAATTAGTGCCACCCTAAAAACATAAAGGAATCTGTGGTGAGAAAAGATGCCACGTGGAGTTTCTGGCAAGCCGCACCAGAAAAATCACAATGAAGCCCCTGAGTGTTCTGGAACGAGACAATGCCTTTGCAGGCGAGAATTATCCACCTTCTCAAAACAGCTCCTGGCTTGCTACTGGGTCCTGATAGACGTGGACTATCTGATCATGGGATATCAATGACCATATGGTCCATCATATTATACCAGTGCTGTCCACCATAAGCTGGGTTTTCTTGAACTACAAAGTCATAAGAGTAAGAGAGCCCTGCAATATTCCATCACGAGCAGCATTTCCTCATTAGAATGTACATCCAGGATTGCGCGCATGCAGGGCTGGGCGGCACGAATAACCTGCATTAGCAGGGGGCCCAGAGCCACTTGCCATCCACCACAGTTACATTTGTGCCTCTCTCCTCAGCTCACACCTATAGCTTTTTGATCAGCTGATACAGAAGGAAAAGGCCTTAAGTTTGATTCATGGGTGGGTAATTTCTATATTTAAGGACAAGCTGAAAGTGGACAACTGCTTCATTACAATCCCATTCAGTTGTGGTCCTGAAAGCTGGCGACCAGTGAAAATCCTCTCATGGGCAGAGCTTCAGGCACCAAACCAGGATACCTACTTTATAAGGAAAGAGAAATGGCCCAAATTAAGACTATATACAGACTTCTAATCAATGGCAGCAGTGTGGCTGCTTGATCAGAAATTGGAAAGAAGAAAAATGGAAATTTGGGGGGGGATCAGAGGTCTGAGGAATGGAAGTGAGCACAGTTTGTGAAGGTCCGTGTATAACTTGTTAATGCCTGGTAGAGAGCATTTACCGTGAAAGAGGGACTAAAGAGCTAGACAGACAGAATGGCGTTGCTACTGGCTGACACCTGACAGCCAGCCTCTTTTATTAGCAACTGCAGTGCTGGCACAATAAGAGCGTGCACGGAGTATCCACGGTGTCAGGGATGGAAGCTATGCATGGATCCACCCAAGATCATGGACTCACCGTCACTATGGCTCATCTGTCTACCTACTGCTTTCAGATGTCCAACCAGCCAGCAACAAAGAACAATACTAAGACCTGATAGGGCACCGTCTCCCAAGGAGACCAACAAGTCCCTTGGTGGCCAAGTCAATTATCTGCTGGAAGAGGCAGCAATTTATCTTTACTGGAATCAGTATATATTCCAGGTATAAGTTTGAATTTTGCACTTGTAGGGCCTCAACTATCTCCAATGTTTATAGAATGTTTGATCCACAGACGTGATATCACACCTGATGATGTATCAGACCAAGGACCACTTTAAAGCAAAAGAGGCTTGGCAGTAGACTTATAACAATAAAATACACTGTTCCTATAACAGACCATACCACTGAAAACCTACCAGACTTGCAGAGTGACAGAACTACCTTTTGAAGGTATAGCTGAAACCTAAGCTTGGAGATAATACCCTGCAAAGATGGGGGTACCATCCTCTAGGATATAGGACACACCCTAAATTAGTGATCATTATACAGTGCTGTGTCCCCAGGAGATAGAAGATGTGAAAGTAAGGAGTAAGGCCCCTTTTACTATCAGTCCTACAGAGTCACTTGAAGAATCTGTGCCTCTGACTCTACGATGACAAGCTTTGCAGGTCTACAGGTTCTGCTCTCAGAAGATGAATGCTTTTACCAAAAGACTTTTCATTTCTATGTGTTTTTTAGTCAACCAGCACTTTAGATTCCATGTGCCAAAAAGGCCAGGAACGGAGTTACCATCCTGGCTGAGATAATGGACGCTGATGATTACGAGTATGCAGCACTGCCATTACATGGCATGGAATGGAATACTTTTGGCAGTCAGGTGATCCACTGGGGTGTTTCTTGTTACTCCTTACCCAATTCTGACAGTAAACCGTCAAGTACTGACCCCACAGTTTGAGAAGCGCATGGTGACCAGAGGACCAGAACTTTTAGGAATGAGGGCTTGGATTACCTTATTAGGTAAGCCAGCTAGAGCAGGGGATATGCTATTTGAGATGGAAGGGAACCTAGAAGGGATAGTAAAGAAAGGAGATGAGTATCAGTTGTGTTCCCAACACCAGCTTCAGTGGTGAGGGCTGTAGTTGCTCCCACTAATCTCCCTCTTATACATCAACCCAGAATCCTAGAAAAGATGATTGTAGATGGTGAACTTACACGAAACAAGAGGATCTGAATTTTGCAAGTTCTGGACTCTACTGGATGCTGTAGTCTGCCACCCAGATCCCCATGTCAGGACCAAGGCCCCCATTTCCCTAGCTGCTGTGAGTGTGGTTGATACTGGTATATATCTGAGTTCTTCTCTAGGAATTGCCTCAACAGAAGGGAACTGCCTTGCCCAACGTTAGGTCCCCTCCCCCATGGATGCCCACATCTAGTGACTGCTCCATGTCGGGGAGCAGGGGTGGTGGTAGAAAAGTCAATTTGGGTCATCTCTGAAGAGCCAAACAAGATTCAAGGCTCCCTGTGGGATGTGCTGAGGCTCCCACACAGCCTTCTTCAACTTCTCCCTCTACTCAGCTCTGCTTCTGTTATTCCCTGCAGATGCTAATCCCAAGGGTACTCTCAAATAAAACTCCTGCATGAAAATCTGTCTCAATCTGTTTCTTGGGGATCCTAACCTAAGATACTGGACTCATGTTACAAACTTGTTTAAGAGCTAGTTTAACTTTCTGGCTCACTTCTCTCTGTATGACAGAGTCTAGGTCCATCCACACCTCTACAAATGACCCAGTTTCGTTCCTTTTTATGGCTGAGTAATATTCCATTTTGTATATGTACCACATCTTCTTTATCCAGAAAGATGGTACAGATAAACCTATTTGCAGGGCAGGAATAGAGATGTAGATATAGAGAATGGACATGTGGATACAGCAGGGGAAGGGGAGGGTGGGACGAATTGGGAGATTAGGTCTGACATAAATACACTACCATGTGTAAAATAGATAGCTAGTAGGAACCTGCTGTATAGCACAGGGAGATCAGCTTGGTGCTCTGTGACGATCTAGATGGGAGTGTGTGGGGGGACTGGAGGGAGGTCCAAGAGGGAGGGAATGTATGTATACATATAGCTGATTCACTTCATTAGACAGCAGAAACTAACAACACTGTAAAGCAATTATACTCCAATTAAAAATAAATAAATAAATAAAACTAAAAAAAAAAGAACTAGTTTAAGACTCTTGGTCTATTTCACCAGTTGTTTTCCAATTTACAAGGGCACCTGTAGCATTCAATAGTTTTTATTGTTTGCATTTCAGGACAGTGTTTAAAATCCCAGGCTTTATACCATTTTAAAGATGGTTTTTACTATGTGGTAGGAGTGGTGGAACTGAGGACACATGCTGTGAAATCCTCTCCCAACAAGGCTGGCATGGGTTCTCCTCACACCCATGCAAGACAGAAGAATGGGTAAATATAGCTCCTGATACCTCAGTTCACTAAAAACATTAAAAATATTTTTACAACTTTTAGACACAGACCCTAATAACTAGAAATTAGTACAAATGCAGCAATAAAAATGCAAGTACTTCCAGATTGAAGCACAATAATGATGAAGACATAAAAAATGCTTTTTCAGGGCCTTCCCTGGTGGCGCAGTGGTTGAGAGTCCGTCTGGCGATGCAGGGGATACGGGTTCGTGCCCCGGTCCGGGATGATCCCACATGCCGCGGAGCGGCTGGGCCCGTGAGCCATGGCCGCTGAGCCTGCGCGTCCGGAGCCTGTGCTCCGCAACGGAAGAGGCCACGACAGTGAGAGGCCCGCATAAGGCAAAAAAAAAAAAAAAAAATTCTTAGTACTGATTTTGAACTGTGTAGAACATTTGCTTGAGGAACAAACCTTTTCAGGGATCAAAGAGTGAAGATGCTACCAAAGAGTGAAGGTAGAGAGGTTAGGTGGCCAAGGCCCAGTGGCATAGCTCCTAAATACATTTGTACTCTAGTTTTACTAGTTCTTTGTCTCGAGTGAAGATGAGCAGCAATCGCAACTGTAAGAAATCCATCAATGAGCAGGTTTCTTGCCTTCCCTTGTGGGAGGGGTGAGAGCGGATGAGAAAGCACACAAAACAAACCTCTCTGGCTCATTTCCTACTGATTTCTAACTTCAATTGTGGGGCAGGGTTTGCCCTGCCCCAAGTTCCATCTGCCCCCAGGCACTCAAGTAGGCTTCATAACTGCTCTACTTTTCTCTACTCTCTACTCATATTCCTCAAACACAGAAGAATAAAATATAACTATGATCAGTGGCCCGCAATTCAAATGAGCCTAGCCTAATTACTTGGAAATACACCTTCCTTTTCTTTTGGGGCTAACATTAATTTGAACCTGGTCAAACCAGGTCAGGAAACATTTTAAAAAAATAATAAAGCCCTACCTGAAATAACTAATTATTGTATATACAAGAGAAGTTGAGCCTTTTTTTTTAACCATTTCATGGAAATTCTGACACTCATTTTAAGGATTAAAATAAGTAGGGAATTGTGCCAGTCCCATTTGTTGCTGTTTCCTCGTGCTAGGAACAACTGTAGGTTCTGAGGAGAGTTCATGCTGTTTCTATATCCACGTTGCTAAGGTGATATGGGGGGCTGAAAACACACTGGCAACTCACTGTTAATTTGTTTACAAAAGAATATGAATGAGTTTCACCTCCTACAGTCAGGAGCACTTCAGCTTCTGCCTAACTCTTTGAATCCAACTGTAGGGTGCAAGGTCATTACCAACCAAACCGCTCACAAATTAAGTAAAAACTCCTTCAGTTGTTAAGATACAATTATTCTCAATTCTCAGTACAATCTATTAAACAGTCCCAATTAACTAACTATTTAGAGCGCAAAGTGAAAAACAGAATCAACGTGAAACTAAGCGAAAAAAAAAGATCTTTCAATTCCAAAATGAAATGTGCCTTGCTCAGAGCAAGCACCTTAACCCCCAGTAAATCAAAATGGTTTAGCAGAACAGCTGGCTTGCTGGCTTCTGGGTGTGTGTGAATGTGTAGAGGAATACATTGTCATTTGTTCAAATAATCAGTTATTATTTCATACAGTTGTGTCCTTTTGAACATAGGAGTGCTGAATGGGGCAGAGAGGGTGGTAGCCGCCTGGGTTAACCTAAGTACGTAATACCAGAGAAACACAGTAAGGGACTAGAATACCGGCCACTGTTTTCCTGCTAATGGGATCTGTTTTATTGCTTTGCACAGTTCCTCTCAAAGCCTAGGCTTGTCTTTGTTCATAACTGCATCAGAAACAAGGCTAATCATGGATCACTGATTCTGCTTTAGGAGACAGATGGCAAAAAGAATCTTACCATGATGTAAGAAATAAAAATCATACCATGATATAGGAGAATATTATTATAAGAGGCAATATAGTGAAGTGGTTATGAACATAAACTCTAGTGCCCAACTGCCTAGATGTACCACTTTCTACGACATGATCTAGGGGCAAATGACAACTCTTATGTCCTGTTTCATCCTCTGCAAAACAGGAACAATAGAAGTAACTACATTATAAATGAGCAGATTAAGTGGAGGATGTAAGTTAATGTAAGTTAAGTGGAGAGTAAATATTATGTAAGTTAAGTGGAGAGTAAATATTATGACAGTATTTGTTATTTTTAATACAGAGAGTAAATATTATGTAAGTTAAGTGGAGAGTAAATATTATGACAGTATTTGTTATTTTTAATACAGATGTAACAGTTTAAATTCTTCAATTAGTATATAGAGAAAATTACCAAGCACTTTAAATTCCAGAGCCAGTAAGTTTTTTTCTTAATATGAGGAAAGTGCATTTTATATGGTTTTGACACAAATTTCTACCAAGACGTTTTGTTTCCCAACTCTTTAATCCGATGCTCTAACTATAGATTGACTTCTCAAACTACTTGATTTGCTAGAAGCTGAGTTGTATTGCCCACAGTAGATTAAAAACCTAGGAAAATCCACTAGGATTTTCACCTGCCTAGGATGACCACTTCACCTGCTCTTGCATTTAAGCTATTTTAATTGAGGAAAGCAATACAGATTTTATAGAATCTAAGAGATGAAAGAAATCTTAAAAGGCAAAACTCTACCCAATATAGGTGCCCTCGCTCACTCGTGTATTTATTCTGCTAATTTTTTAGTATTCCTTAAGGGCAAGGACCAAGCCTTATTTTAATTCTATATATCTTGCCATTGATATAGTGCCTGCACTGAGGCAATGCTTATTTGGAATGGAATATATTTATTCCTCCATTAAGCACATATTGAGTATCTAATAAATGCCAACATGTGGATAAGCTATGGTGTTATAAAGATAAATAGAACAGAGTCTCTGCTCTTAAAGTGCTCACCATGTCAGCATATTGTATAAAGTAACTAAATAGTACGTATTAAGTGCTAGACCAGGTGGATGGACAGGGTGTGGCAGCTTGTACATGAACTGCAGTGCTCTCCTTAAACTTTGGGAAGTGGGAAGGACACCCCTGGTCTCACACTTACTCTCCAACAGCCTGGCCTGTACCCTAGCAATGGCCAGCTCTGTAGAACTGCAGTGGGTAATTCCTAAGCATGACTTGACACGTAATGGGAGACTATGAGGATTTTGACAAGTCCCAGTTTCTCAGAGTTTTGAAATTTCCATCTAATGTTGGTAAGAGTCAAGGAATGGCTTCCCCATGTTTGGCAGGCTTGAAAGCCTGAGACTGTGGGCCTCAGAGAACTGTCCTTCAGCATCGGCCTTCACCTCTCCTAAGTGGTCCTTGAGGGTATGCTTAGTACCAGGAAGCTCACTCATGGGTAAGGCAGCCCTTTCTACCATCAAAAGATTCTTACGTTAAACCTTTATCTTCCTCCTTGTAACTATCAATCATCAACACTGATTCTGCCATCTAAACAAGATATAAAATTAAGCCCTCTACAATATAACATATATTACACATATTCAAACAAGAGAGAATGCCCCAATTATTATACCCCTTCATCTTTTATTAGATTAAATATTCCCAATTCTTGCAAACTTTCCTCATTGTAATTTCCATAGACTTCATCATTCCCTTTTCTCTTTGAGGCACTCTATTGGTCAGTGATCCTCTTAAAATTATGGAACTTGGGACTGGACACTCTGTAGGGCTCCACACAGTACTGAAATAGATTCATAGGAGGCCCAGGTTGCATCTTACAGAACAGAACACAGAAGGTTTGCAGAAAGATAATTGAAGCACTTTGAAAACTGTGAAGTCCCTTACAAATGCACAGTATAACTAATACTTTGTAGATTTTCTCTGGTGTTCTTGAAATCACATACATCAAAGGAGTTAAATGACTTTGTTCAGAGCCAGTGGCTCAGCAATACCTGTAATAAGGGAAAGTAACCTTAGTTATTTCTTAATTAAGACTCTTGTAGCATAAAGAGGTGTTGGGAAATTAATTTGACAGGCTAAATTAATGTGCATAACTTTAACAATTAACCCTGATTTATTCTGGAGAAGCTAAGCAAGTATTGATTCATTTCTCCAGCCTTCTATGAGTAATCACATTCAAAGTAAACAACATCAATTATTAAGAATCTGCTTTTGCATGGTAACTAACTTTATACTGAAAGAGTAAATGTCAAAACGTATTGGAAGAGAAGGCTTGAATTGAATTTTTGATAACTTTAAGAAAATCTCACCAAAAGCTAACTTATTTACAGTACATGTCTTAGTTTCTTCTTATATTACTTTTCAGAGAATTGTCACCCACATTTTAGTGCTAGAAGGAAACTCAAGGATCATCTGGCCCAATTCAAGAAAATATGTGGAGTTAAAGATGTTATAATTGTGAAAGTGGGATATTTAGTAATCAAACTAATTTTATATCACTGGTAAATTATTTTTTAGTTGGAACAATTAACACTTAGACATTAATACTTAATACTCAGCCATTATACAATCTAATCGTGACTAAATTGTGGTTAAGGACCAATCCTAGTCGATCTTTACTACAGAGAAGAGAGCAAGGGAACAGTGATAGGTTAATTGTCCATTTCCTCGTTCTGATATTTGCAGTTAAGGGTCAGTTCTACTGGCCACTAAAAACATATCAAAATGATTTGTTGATGTAAAATAGGGTCGCAGTGTTGGGTGATAAATGTGGGGTTTTAATTTCTTTTTGTACTTTTCTGTATCATCTAATTTTTTTTGCATTGAATATATTTTTAATTTGAAAAATCACATGCGTTAATATTTTAGGGAAATATATTTTGTTTCTGATCCTGTGATATAAATAGAAAATTAGGAGGTTACAAATGATTCATTATTAAAAGTCTAAGTAGATTATAATTTATTTAAGGACACTTTTTATTTTGGTATTTGGCCCTGTGGCCTGGTAAGAGTTGCACTCAAGGTACTCAGGTGTTAGCGCCTATGACGAAACCAGAGCCTTTGCACTGATTTTTCCCTCCCAGATTCAAGTCCTTCCCAGCCCCATTTTTCATCTCCATTTACAAATCAAAGAGGTAGAGAAGGGGCAGCAGGCTGCATGCAGGGTTGGTGGCTGCTGTGCAGAGTTATTTTCCAAGATGATGAGAGAGTAAATACAGATGGCTATATACAGAAACATTTGCAACAGTATTGTGGAGGAATTTTAGCTGATTTAATTATTGGTTTTTTCCCCTATCTATATATTCTAATTTTTCCATATGGTAATACTATTTAATCTAAAAGTCAGTGAGAATTCTGTAAGATATGATTGGGAGCAGCAGTTCTATATACTGCTTATAAATGGCTTTTTAAATAGCTTAATTTTTATTATCTGCAATGTAGGAAGGATGCAAAATTTTAGAAGAGGTTGACTTAGTGATTTGCCTGTGATTACACAGCAAGGAGATGGAAGGACTTTAAAATAATTTTCATTAAATAAATACCTTTCCCTGACATGTTTATTTATTTTTAATCTTTTGCATACAGTCTTAAAAAAGATGATGCAATGCCATAAGAAATGAAAAGAGAAAGGCTGGAACCACTTAGCATTTAAGAATAAAACACATTATACACTGTATTTTTTCATCAAAAACCAACATTTGCTCATTTTTTTCTCTAGTAAACATCCAATGCTAAATTGCTCTGCAAGAACTGAATTTGGAACAGTAAGATTTGAGGGATTAAAAACGTATTTTGCAAATTTATATTATAAACAGGAACAAAGCCGATACTGGCAAATGCTCAGGGCCAGAAAACACAGAGGAATTACAATGACTTTTGGAAGAAATGAAATCGGGTGGCTTGAAGAACATTCCTTTTTCTGGTTTTGATATGTAAGCTGATCTAAAGTTTTTTAAATAGATTAAGTTGAGGCTATTTACATTTATCGATATGATGAATGTTTTGTCCTTTGTAACAGAATTATGTTTACTATGTGACTTTCATTAAGTAGTCTCTTTTCTTTGTTTTTTAAGCTTTTTATTTTATATTGTAACTTTTTTGTGTTTAAGAAGACATATGTAAAACTATTATTACCCTATTTTAATCCTTTATTTAATGCTTAGTCCCCTTCCTAGTCAACTTTAGATAATTCCCTTTTATTTCTACCTATTATCTTTGCAGCACTCAATGAGTATATACTATTTTCTTCTTTTTTCCCATTTTTATTTCTCAAATTTTGTTTTTTGTGGGGGGTTTGTTTTGTATGTTACTTTGACAGAGCAAAGAATGTTTATATACTAAGTTTTCTCTCTCATTCTCACCCGTTACAGTCTTAGATCTACAATTAGTTGACCCTTGAACCACATGGATTTGAATTGCGGGGGGTTCACTTAGACGTGTTATTTTTTCCCTCTAAATTATACTACAGTACTACACCACCCAGAGATGGGTGAACCTGTGGATGTGGACCTGGCTTCGGAGGGCTGACTGTGAAGTTATACACAGATAGTCGGCACACCTAACACCTGCATTGGTCAGGGGTCAATTGTATATTTAATCCTCATTACTAGTTCTTTGTCTGGTTTCCTTAATCATCTCTTTGTTAAATGAAGTTCATCTCTTAGTAGGTTCCCCAGGAAAGACTCGTGGGTAGTGTTAATATTTGAAGAACAGCTTGGCTGTGTATAAAATCCTTTACTTACCCCTTCTTTCTTTAAGTTTATGGAGTGTTGCACTGCTTTCTTGCTTTGCTTGTTGATGACAATAAGTTTCATGCCAACCTGAATTTCTTTTCCTTCTAACTGATTTTTTTATTCTGCTTGGAAATCCAGAGGGTTCTTTCATTTTTAAAGTTCAATGATTTTACTAGGATATATCTCACAGTCAATTGTTTTGGATTGATTTTTGGGAATAAAAGATGGATCCGGGCTTCCCTGGTGGCGCAGTGGTTGAGAGTCCGCCTGCCCATGCAGGGGACACGGGTTTGAGCCCTGGTCTGGGAAGATCCCACATGCCGCAGAGCAACTAATCCTGTGCACCACAACTACTGAACCTGTGCTCTACAGCCCGCAAGCCACAACTACAACTACTGAAGCCTGCGCACCTAGAGACCATGCTCTGCAATAAGAGAAGCCACTGCACTGAGAAGCCTGCACACCGCAACGAAGAGTAGCCCGTGCTCGCCACAACTAGACAAAGCCCGCATGCAAAAATGAAGACCCAATGCAGCCATAAATAAATAGATAGATAGATAAAATAATTAGTTTAGCAAATGCAAAACTTTAATATACTGAATATGCTGTGCAATGTTTGTCACTCACTGTCAATAAAATTTGTTGAAATACTAAAGGTACCTGGATATGTAGCAGATGCTATACAAAACAGTTTAATGAAAGTAGACACTGTGTCTTCTGTAAGGTCAGTTTTAAGCCCATTACTCAATGCTATATTTCTGAATATTCACAAAAGAAATTAGTTTATTGGCTTAGTATAAAGAAAAAGTGGTGCTTCTTCTGATAGTCTGATTTGATTTTCAACTTGTATATAATAAACTGTGCTATCATTCCACTCCTGTTTTTCTCAATTAAAAATTATAATATAAAAAGTTAATCTGAATTATAATTGTATTACTAAAACCAAACCTTTGTTCTTAAATAGAATTTAAAATAACTAGAGTTGAATTTGTGATCTATCCAAAGTTAATGAATAGGACTTTCTGGCATGCATTTAAAAAATATTAACTCCATTATTCTCTCCATTTTTATGTCCCTGTTCTTGTTTTAAGTTAGCTCTTAGTAGCACATGAGACTCCTAGAAAACCTCAATAAATGTAAGCTAGCCATATGTTTTTCATATTTCAATATGTTTTATAGAGCTTTGTATGTTTTTTTCAGTCATTTAAAAAATGCATGGTGTAGATAGATGGAATTATTGAGTCATATAGACTCACTTTTGAAATGTGAATATGTTGAAGTAACATTTACTGGAACCAAATTATTCCACACTCTCTTGTAGGGTGGCTTTCTGCACAGCACGTTTGTATGAGAAGAGCAGGAATGTGGAGACTGGGTAATTTTCTAAAATGTAAGAATATTTTAGTTTTTGTTTTGTGAGTAATAATTAAAAAATAAAACCCAGCCAATGACGAATATAAATTTTAGCACAACAACTTTTCCAGGTCAGGAAGACTGGTAGAGATTGTTTTTCAATTTCCATTGCATGCTCTCTCCAGACTGATTTCTTCAAAGTGGAGGTATTCCACTTTTCCTTGGGGCAGGAAGTATGTTACAGGGGGAAATTTTTTTTTGGCTACTGAAATAGAAATCTGGATTCAACTTCTAATTTTGTCACTTCCAAGCTTCATGACATGGAAAAATTTACTTAATTAACCCCTTTAAATTCCATTTTTGTTTTCATAGAAATGAACATAATACCTCCTTAACTTAGTGGTTTTGGAGATTAACTGAAAATACATGAAAAGTGATTAACACAGGTTACTTATCATTTCTGCTCTTTGTGCATCCTTAGGAATAACTTTCAAAACAGCTGACTCAGCAAACATGAGTTCCTATGTTATAGAGCTTGAGTTTATTATTACTTAAACCTGAAATGAAAGCAGCCTTATGGATGGTCCCCAATTCAGAGTTCCTTGCATTAATATTTTCATTGATCTATCCGCTAAGCAGAAGATAAACCCTCTAGGGGAGACTGTGTGACACCAAGCAGTGGCACTTATTAAATATTCCTGTATCTAATTAACTGGTTGTAGGAATAAGGCATGTGTGTATCTGTGGTTTTGTGAGCCTGGAGTATATTAGAGAATCTAAAGTTCATGAACTAAGGTAAGAAATCAGAATGTAAGACATAATACTTGAGGATAAAACAAAAACAGAAAACCCCACACACTCTTAGTAAAAAACTGGTTGCTCTATAGCATCACAAAAACATCCACCTGAAATGGCTTTACATCTGTCTAGTCAATTATCGACTATTTCATAGTCATGGTTCTAAAAAAAAATCACCAAATCTGTGGCCGACTCAAAACACTGAACAGGCTTCAAAGGCTGACATCCACCCATTCTCCTTCTGTAACCAATGCAGAATGTACTTTTGTATCCGACTCAAAACACTGAACAGGCTTCAAAGGCTGACATCCACCCATTCTCCTTCTGTAACCAACGCAGAATGTACTTTTGTATCCAACGAAAAAGTACCTCCATCATAGTAGATATTCAATAAATATCTGTAGAGTATTTATGTCAGTTTCTAAGACCGACATCACTATGGTCATGCCTCAGTAACAAACATGTCTCAAAACAAACTCTTCCCTAAAACCCTACATAATATCAGCAGTTTGCTTTGATCAAATGAGATTGTGTCTGGCTAGCATTACTCTTCCTTACTTAAGAAAATGATAGATTAGCCCTGGGTTTTTATTTGAATTTTGAGTAGTGGCCTCAAACCTATCTGTTTGGATGGAGGCAGCAAAAATGAAGATTCTTTTCAAGCATTTAAGAAACACCGAGATAATCATTCAAAGTTAGCATGCATTTCTCAAGAAAAGTCCAATCAATATAACTTTAATTTCTTTGCTGCTTCTGTTAATTCCACAAACATTTATTGAATATCTACTATGATGGAGTCACCATTCAAGGAACTGGACAGATATAGACTAATAATACATGCTTCATTCCTTCAAAGTCTTAGAAGATAGTGACAGAGACAGAATACACACGTAACTGCAGCAAAATATAAGGAGGGAGTGCTATAATTGAAGTCTATATAGCATACTAAGAAATAAAGAGGAAAGATTTGCTACCTTTGTCTATGGTGGTAGCTGTTTGGGGAGTGGAGCTTCACTGAGTAAATATCATTCGAGTTGCACCTTGAAAAGCATGTAGAAGTTGAGCAACAGAGACAATTGGGTATGATAAAATAGTACCTTCAAAGACTCAGAGCTATGAGCAAGTTTGGGATATTTATTTAGTGAGTGGGAGGAATTATGGGTGCAATGATGAGTGAATGAGGAGGTGATAGTGATAAAGCAGGCAAAGATATGATGGAGATAGTTTGTGGAAAGCCGTTTGTGAATACAGAATTGGAGAGGGGCAAGATTGAAAGCCAGGGTCCATCACTGACATGGCACAAGTCCCAAATAGTTTAATGAATGCCTGAGTTGAACACATGGAAGAGGGGATGATGAGCTGGAGAGAGAAAATGATGTGACGACACAAGGCAAGAATTGCTGGAAAGGAATACGGGTGTATGGCAAAATAAGGAATTTAATATGAGATATATTAAATTTGAGATACATTTGAATCACCTGGGAGAAGTTATAGAGAAAGCAGTTTATCTTAAGCTCAGGGCAGGAACTGCAGATATATTTGTCAGTTGCTGGTATGTAGGTGTGTTAAATTTGATCCTCTAAGAAGTAGTTGTCAAGATAGGATCAAGTATGCAACAGAACTATTGGGGCAACACTCATGAAGGAGAAGAAAGACAGGGAGATCCTTTAGACCACAATGCTGGTTTGACACCTGTGGTAAGAAGAGCGGGAAGGAAGGAGGTTTGTGTGGGAAGAATCTCAGACGGCAGCACAATCCCAAGAAAGTTTTCTCCAGGCTGAATGGTGTCCTAGAGCCAAAAGGGAGTCCTGTGTGCTGCAACGCTCAGCCTGCACTAGAATCTAACCACACTCAATCACTGGCTGGGAGCAGCCCACGGAAGCACGGCCTTGGTACAGATGTGGTGGCTGACCTATAAGGACAGCAGTTAGGGCTGTTCGTCAACTTCGCTCATCACAGTAGGAGATCTGAGCAGCACATTTTCTTGGCTGCTTCAGTAAGTGAAAGTAGACTGCGTGAATAATATCACTCAAGGAGAGGAGTGAGCATGAGAAGAAAAGAAGTATGTGGGAAAGACTCTTCAAGTACCATCCTCAAGTGACTGTGAAGATGATTCAATCAAGAAGATCTAGAATTGATCAGAGGAATTCGAGCCAGGATCTAAGAGTTGAGAGATTCAAAAAAGAGACTATGTCAACAGCATTAAATGCTACACAGATGATAAATGGGATAGAGAAGTGAAATAAATAATTGGATTTAAGACTTGTGGGTCACTGATGACCTTGGGAAGAGCAGGGTCAGTAGAGGGATGTGATTATAGCAGATTATTAAACTTCCTAATGAAATCTGCAGTGAAAGAAGGACAGAGACTAGCTTACTAGCTTAAGAGGAACCAAGGAGAGCAGAAGATTTTCTTTAGAATGAGAGGAGACAAGCTTATTTATTGAAGAAGAAAAAGCAGTCAAGGAAGAGGGGAAATTTGATGATGGACAGGATCAGTTTGGAGATGAATACAAGAGGGTTTGAATGTGGTGGGTGAGGATGAGTGTTAATGTATATATAATGTTGTAGGAGAAAATTCAAATAATTAATTACCTGGAGTATTCATTTTGTTTTCTAGAAAGGAGTACTTTTTCTCCTACGCGTGGAAGTGAAAGTTTGAGGAGTACAAAAACATAAAATGGTGACCTTAGTGAACAGGAAAGATATCTAGATAGAGGCAAATGAAAGCATTGCCCAGCAACACTGAGGACCAAGTTGAGGTTGGAAATGGTAAATATGTGATAAGTTCAAGCAATCCAGTTATGCAATTTTTCTCCAGCAGTGTTTGGCAGCTTTGAAGTATCTGTTGAGCAAGCAGATGGTTAGATTAATCATAGGTTAGGGACTGGTGACTCAGATGAGCTGCAAGGACAAGGGGTTGCGGGACTGGAGGATATAGGCAAGATTCGTTGAAATACTGGTCCAGGCTAAGCAGGGAAGGAAGAAATGAGGCTACTAATCTGGGAGATCAAAGTAATGCCATAAATGATACACGACGCTGAATGAATTTTGTACTTACAGGCAAGGTGTGTAAATGCATTTTTGATAATAAGTAGTAGAGTAAGATGAATTAACTATATTCTGGATGTAATGATAATGCATGGGTATTAAGCTGAATGAAACCATAAACTCTACAATTAACTCTCCTTAGTTCAAGATTTATGCCTGTAATTTAGACAAAGATATGCTTATCAAAATGACAAAGGAAGAATCAATATTTAAAGTCATATTTTATGATACAATGAAACAAAACAGTTTTTCTTAGTCTTCCTCCTCGTAGTAAATGGCACTATCATTCCTAAGTGTTTAATCCAAAAAGATAGACACCATCCCTAAGTCTGTCTTCTCTCTCTCACATTACATATGCCAACATGGGCAGATTTTATCAGTTCTACCCTGAAAATGTATCACAGATTTTCCATATCTTACTATTTTTATACCACAATCCTAGTCCAAGCCCCCATCATCTCTTATCTAGGTCATTGCAAAAGCCACCTAACTGCTCTCCACACCTGGGTTTTCTCCCCTCACTCTATTCTCCACTGAGCAGTCAGAGCCATTCTTCAACAATGTAAGTCAGCTCATACCACTCCTCTGCTCAAAAGTCTCATTACATCTTGCAAAATCCCACACCAGTACTGTGTCTACAGTGCCCTGTATGAACTAGTTCTTGGTTGCATTTTTACTTCGTCCCCTACTACCTTCCACGTCACTCACTGTTTTTTGCTATACTGGCCTCCTTACTGTTTCATTAATCATTTTTAATATTTTTATGTGTTAAAATAATACATTTAAATTATGTTGGGTTATATAAAATACATTATTAAAATTGACTTGACCTGTTTATTTTACCTTTATATTGTGGCTAGAAATTTTTAAATTGCATATGTGCTCTACCTTATACTTTTATGGGACAGCACTGGCTGTTCTCCCTGTGTTGTCAGTACCTCAGTGTGTCTTCTGCCAAGTGACTGACTAGTGGTGGGACAGGGCTGTTCTGGGGAAACAGGATCAGCAGTCAGGCAGAAGACCTAAATGTGGTACAGAGAAGAACGAGGGCAAAGTGAAACTCTCTAAGCACTTCTGTATCTGTCCATCACAGTATTTCCCTACTAAGACCTTCAGAAATAATGACCTCTATTTCTTCCTGTTTTCTGAATCTTATGAAAGTTCCTCTTTGGGCTAGTCTAACTCAGAACCATACACGGAAGGAGACGGTGGGAAACATAGTTCCCAGATTAACCAACTTGTTGATGGAACATTGCAGCATGGCTTCTAAAGGAGGATTCCCTGGCCTGTTAGGGGTTTGGAAACCATTTCATAGGAAGAACTCTCTTATGGAACTGAAGATAATCATTCTGGGGTGAAGACAGGATTCAAAAGCGGCATGTCACAAATATTAGAAACACTGTTGTGTAGAAGAGGGTATTAACTTCACAAGTATAAGACCTTCAAATTTTCTCCACTTACCTCTATGGAAATATATAAATACTTTTACTGATTAAAAATTTCTTCTCGTCTGTTTCAGTACTCTTCAAGAGTGAACATGCAGGAGTTAGTGAAACTCCAATTTCAATTCTACATAAAAGACAACTTTCTAATACCTAGAATTGTGAAGGGTTAGAGTAGACTGTTTCTACAGGTGGTGAGCTACATGTCAACGGGAGGTATTCAAACAGAAATAGGATGGCCATTTCTCAAGTGTACTGAACAGGGATGCTTGAACCTCTCAAAAGGTTGGATTCAGTGACAACTTAGGTCTTAGGTAAATCTAAAATTTTATGCTACACTAAATTTCATTCACCAGTATTCAATCATTTCCAACAACTGCTTAATTAAACCTTGGCTTTTCATTCTAGTCATAGGAAAATCTTTATTGCGTTTCACCAGGAGAGAGGCCTAGGAGTTAAAATCCCCATTCCTTGATTTTTTCATAGCCTTGGTCTCCTGGCAAAACGTTTGTAGATTCTACATCAGAAGCACATCTTGGAGAAGCAAGAAGAACTGCAATCCTGCAGCCTGTGGAATGAAAACCTCATTCACAGAAAGACAGACAAAATGAAAAGGCAGAGGACTATGTACCAGATGAAGGAAAAGGATAAAACCCCAGAAAAACAACTAAATGAAGTGGAGACAGGCAACCTTCCAGAAATATAATTCAGAATAATGATAGTGAAGATGATGCAGGACCTCAGAAAACGAATGGAGGCAAAGATCAAGAAGATGCAAGAAAAGTTTAACAAAGATCTAGAAGAATTAAAGAACAAACAAACAGAGATGAATAATACAATAACTGAAATGAAAAATACACTAGAAGGAATCAATAGCAGAATAACTGAGGCAGAAGAATGGATAAATACCCTGGAAGAGAGAATGGTGGAATTGACTGCCACAGAACAGAATAAAGGATGAAAAGAAATGAAGACAGCCAAAGAGACTCTTGGACAATATTAAACACACCAAAATTCACATTATAGGGGTCCCAGAAGAAGAAGAGAGAGAGAAAGGACCCGAGAAAATATTTGAAGAGATTACAGTCGAAAACTTCCCTAACATGGGAAAGGAAATAGCCACCCAAGTCCAGGAAGTGCAAAAAGTCCCAGGCAGGATAAACCCAAGGAGAAACATGTCGAGACACATAGTAATCAAATTGACAAAAATTACAGACAAAGAAAAATTATTAAAAGCAACAAGGGAAAAATGGCAAATAACATAAAAGGGAACTCCCATAGGGTTAACAGCTGGTTTCACAGCAGAAACCTCTACAAGCCAGAAGAGAGTGGCACAATATATTTAAAGTGATGAAAGGGAAAAACCTACAACCAAGATTACTCTACCTGGCAAGGATCTCATTCAGATTCAGTGGAGAAATGAAAAGCTTTACAGACAAGCAAAAGCTAAGAGAATTCAGCACCACCAAACCAGCTCTACAACAAATGCTAAAGGGACTTCTCTAAGTGGGAAACACAAGAGAAGAAAAGGACCTACAAAAACACACCCAAGGGCTTCCCTGGTGGCGCAGTGGTTGAGAGTCCACCTGCTGATGCAGGGGATGCAGGTTCGTGCCCTGGTCCAGGAAGATCCCACATGCCACGGAGCACCTAGGCCCGTGAGCCATGGCTGCTGAGCCTGCACGTCCGGAGCCTGTGCTCCACAATGGGAGAGGCCACAACAGTGAGAGGCCCGCGTACCACAAGAACAAAAAAAACCACACCCAAAACAATTAAGAAAATAGTAATAGAAACATACATATCGATAATTACCTTAAACGTCAATGGATTAAATGCTCCAAACAAAAGACACAGGCTCACTGAATGGATATGAAAGCAAGATCCATATATATGTTGTCTATAAGAGACACACTTCAGACCTAGGGACACATACAGACTGAAAGTGAGGGGATGGAAAAAGATAGTCCATGCAAATGGAAATCACAAGAAAGCTGGAGTAGCAATAATCATATCAGATAAAATAAACTTTAAAATAAAGAATGTTGCAAGAGATAAGGAAGGACACTACATAATGATCAAGGGACCAATCCAAAAAGAAGATATAACGATTATAAATATACATGCATCAAGCATAGGAGCACCTCAATACATAAGGCAACTGCTAACAGCTATAAAAGAGGAAATCGACAATAACACAATAATAGTGGGGGACTTTAACACCTCACTTACACCAATGGAAAGAACATCCAGATAGAATATTAATAACGAAACACAAGCTTTAAATGATACAAGACATGAGATAGATTTAACTGATATTTATGGGGCAATCCATCTGAAAACAGCAGATTACACTTTCTTCTCAAGTGCACATGGAACATTCTCCAGGACAGATCACATCTTGGGTCACATATTAAGCCTTGGTAAATTTAAGAAAATCTAAATCTTATCAAGTGTCATTTCTGACCACAACACTATGAGATTAGAAATAAATTAGAGAGGAAAAAATATAAAAAACACAAACACAAGAGGCTAAACAATACATTACTAAATAACGAAGAGATCACTAAGGAAATCAAAAAATACCCAGAGACAAATGACAACGAAAACATGAAGATCCAAAACCTACAGGATGCAGCAAAAGATATTTCAAGAGGAAAGTTTATAGCACTACAATCCTACCTCAAGAAACAGGAAAAATCTCAAACAATCTAACCTTACACCTGAAGGACCTAGAGAAAAAAGAACAAACAAAACCCAAAGTTAGTAGAAGGAAAGAAATCATAAAGATCAAAGCAGAAATAAGTGAGATAGAAACAAAGAAAACAATAACAAAGATCAATAAAATGAAAATCTGGTTCTTTGAGAAAATAAACCAAATTGATAAACATCTGGCCATACGCATCAAGAAAAAGAGGGACAAAACAGAAAAAGATGTCACAAAGAAAGAAAACTACAGGCCAATATCACTGATGAACATAGATGCAAAACTCCTCAACAAAATACTAGCAAATAGAATCCAACAGCACATTAAAAGGATCATACATTATGATCAAGTGGGGTTTATCCCAGGAATGCAAGGATTCTTCAATATATGCAAATCAATCAACATGATACACCATACTAACAAACTGAAGGAGAAAAACCATATGATCATCTCAATAGATGCAGAGAAAGCCTTCGACAAAACTCAACACCCATTTATGATAAAAACCCTCCAGAAAGTAGGCATAGAGGGGACTTACCTCAACATAATAAAGGCCATATGTGACAAAATCACAGCCAACATCGTCCTCAATGGTGAAAAATTGAAACCATTTCCACTAAGATCAGGAACAAGACAAGGTTGCCCACTTTCAACACTATTATTCAACACAGTTTTGGAAGTTTTAGCCACAGAAATCAGAGGAGAAGAAGAAAAAAAAGGATTCTAAATTGGAAAGGAAGAAGTAAAGCTCTCACTTTTTGCAGATGACATGATAATATACACAGAGAATCCTAGAGATGCTACCAGAAAACTACTAGAGTTAATCAATGAATTTGGTAAAGTGGCAGGATTCAAAATTAATGCACAGAAATCTCTTGCATTCCTAGACACTAATGATGAAAAATCTGAAAGAGAAATTAAGGACACACTCACATTTACCATTTCAACGAAAAGAATAAAATATCTAGGAATAAAACTACCTAAGGAGACAAAAGACCTGTATGCAGAAAATTACGACACTGATGATAGAAATTAAAGATGATACAAATAGATGGAGAGATATACCATGTTCTTGGATTCGCAGAATCAACATTGTGAAAATGACTATACTACCCAAAGCAATCTACAGATTCAATGCAATCCCTAACAAACTACCAATGGCATTCTTCACAGAACTAGAACAAAAATGTTACAATTCACATGGAAACACAACTTACCCCGAATAGCCAAAGCAATCTTGAGAAAGCAAAACGGAGCTGGAGGAATCAGGCTCCCTGACTTCAGATTATACTACAAAGCTACAGTAATCAAGACAGCATGGTACTGGCACAAAAAACATAAATATAGATCAACGGAACAGGATAGAAAGCCCAGATATAAACCCACGCACACATGGTCACCTTATCTTTGATAAAGGAGGCAAGAATATACAGTGAAGAAAAGACAGCCTCTTCAACAAGTAGTGCTGGGAAAACTGGACAGCTACATGTAAAAGAACGAAATGAGAACACTCCCTAACACCATACACAACAATAAACTCAAAATGGATTAAAAACCTAAATGTAAGGCAAGACACCGTCAAACTCTTAGAGGAAAACATAGGCAGAACACTCTATGACATAAATCACAGGAAGATCCTTTTTGACCCACTTCCTAGAGAAATGGAAATAAAAACAAAAATAAACAAATGGGACCTAATGAAACTTAAAAGCTTTTGCACAGCAAAGGAAACCATAAACAAGATGAAAAGACAACCCTCAGAAAGGGAGAAAATATTTGCAAATGAAGCAACTGACAAAGGATTAATCTCCAAAATTTACAAGCAGCTCATGCAGCTCAATAACAAAAAAACAAACAACCCAATCCAAAAATGAGCAGAAGACCTAAACAGACATTTCTCCAAAGAAGATATACAGATTGCCAACAAACACATGAAAGAATGCTCAACATCATTAATCATTAACGAAATGCAAATCAAAACTACAATGAGATATCATCTCACACCAGTCAGAATGGCCATCATCAAAAAGTCTAAAAACAACAAATGCTGGAGAGGGTTTGGAGAAAAGGGAACCCCCTTGCACTGTTGGTGGGAATGTAAATTGATACAGCCACTAAGGAGAAGAGTACGGAGGTTCCTTAGAAAAATAAAAATAGAACTACTATATGACCCAGCAATCCCACTACTGGGCATATACCCTGAGAAAACCATAATTCAAAAAGAGCTATGAAAAGAAAAAAAAAAAAGAGCCATGTACCAAAATGTTTATTGCAGCTCTATTTACAATAGCCAGGACATGGAAGCAACCTAAGTGCCCATCAACGGATGAATGGATAAAGAAGGTGTGGCACATATATACAATGTAACATTACTCAGTTATAAAAAGGAACGAAACTGAGTTATCTGTAGTGAGGTGGATGGACCTAGAGACTCTCATACAGAGTGAAGTAAGTCAGAGAGAGGAAAACAAATACCATATGCTAACACATATATATAGAATCTAAAAAAAAAAAAAAAAAGGTCTTGAAGAACCTAGGGGCAAGACAGGAATAAAGATGCAGACCTACTAGAGAATGGACTTGAGGATACGGGAAGGGAGAAGGGTAAGCTGGGACAAAGTGAGAGAGTGGCATGGACATATATACACTACCAAACGTAAAATAGAGAGCTAGTGGGAAGCAGCCACATAGCACAGGGAGATCAGCTACGTGGTTTGTGAACACCTAGAGGGGTGGGATAGGGAGGGTGAGAGGGAGGGAGCTGCAAGAGGGAAGAGATATGGGGACATATGTATATCTATAACTGACTAACTTTGTTATAAAACAGAAACTAACACTGATTCACTTTGTTATAAAGTAGAAACTAACACATCATTGTAAAGCAATTTTACTCTAATAAAGATGTTAAAAAAAAGAAAAAGTGGGAGAGGACTCAAATCAATAAAATTTGAAATGAAAAAGATAAGTTACAATGGACACCGCAGAAATACAGGGTGTCGTAAGAGACTACTATAAGCAACTCTGTACCAATAATATGGACACCCTGGAAGAAACGTACAAATTCTCAGAAAGGTATAACCTTCCAGGACTGAACCAGGAAGAAACAGAAAACATGAACAGACCAATCACAAGTAATGAAATTGAAACTGTGATTAAGAATCTTCCAACAAACAAAAGTCCAGGACCAGATGGCTTCACAGGTGAATTGTTTCAAACATTTAGAGAAGAGCTAACACTCATCCTTCTCAAACATTTCCAAAAAATTTCAGAGGAAGGAACACTCCCAAACTCATTCTATGAGACCACCATCACCTGATACCAAAACCAGACAAGGATACTACAAAAAAAGAAAATTACAGACCAATACCACTGATCAATATAGATGCAAAAATCCTCAACAAAATACTAGCAAACAGAATCCAACAACACATTAAAAGGATCATACACCATGATCAAGTGGGATTTATCCCAGGGATGCAAGGATTCTTCAATATATGCAGATCAATCAATGTGATACATATACCATGTTAACAAATTGAAGAATAAAAACCATATGATCATCTCAACAGATTCAGAAAAAACTTCTAACAAAATTACATGCATTTTTGATTAAAACTCTGCAGAAAGTGGGCATAGAGGGAAACTCCCTCACCATAATAAAGGCCATATATGATAATATATGTGCAAAATAAAGGCCATAATAAAGGTCATATATGATAAATAAAGGCCATATATGATAAACTCACCATAATAAAGACCATATATGATAAACTCACAGCAAACATCATTCTCAATGGTGAAAACTGAAAGCATTTCCTCTAAGATCAGGAACAAGACAAGGATGTCCACTCTCGCCACTATTATTCAACAATTTTGGAAGTCCTTATCGCGGCAATCAGAGAAGAAAAAGTAATATAAGGAATACAAATCAGAAAAGAAGAAGTAAAACTGTCACTGTCTGCTGATGACATGATACGACACATAGAGAATCCTAAAGATGCCACCAGAAAATTACTAGAGCTAATCAATGAATTTGGTAAAGTTGCAGGATACAAAAATAATGCACAGAAATCTCTTGCCTTCCTACACATTAACAATGAAAGATCAGAAAGAGAAATTAAGGAAACAATCCCATTCACTATTGCAAAAAAAATGAATAAAATACCTAGGAATAAACTGACCTATGGAGGTAAAAGACCTGTACTAAGAAAACTATTAGAAACGGATGAAAGAAATCAAAGATGACACAAACAGATGGAGAGATATACCATGTTCTTGGATTGGAAGAATCAAGAGTGTGAAAATGACTATACAAGCAAAGCAATATACAGATTCAATGCAATCCCTATCAAATTATAACGGCATTTTTACAGAACCAGAATAAAAAACCTTATAATTTGTATGGAGACACAAAGGATCACAAATAGCCAAAGCAATCTTGAGGGAAAAAAACAGAGCTGGAGGAATCAGACTCCCTGACTTCAGACTATACTACAAAGCTACAGTAATCAAGGCAGTATGGTACTGGCAGAAAAACAGAAATATAGATCAATGGAACAGGATAGAAAGCCCTGAGATAAACCCACGCACCTATGATCAACTAATCTATGACAAAGAAAGCAAGGATATACAATGGAGAAAGGACAGTCTCTTTAATAAGTGGTTCTGGGAAAACTGGATAGCTAGATATAAAAGAATAAAATGAGAACACTCTCTAACACCATACACTAAAATAAATTCTAAATGGATTAAAGACCTAAATGTAAGACCAGACACTATAAAACTCTTAGAGAAAAACAGAGGAAGAACACTCTTTGACATAAATCACAGCAAGATCTTTTTTGACCCACCTCCTAGAGTAATGGAAATAAAAACAAAAGTTAACAAATGGGACCTAATGAAACTTAAAAGCTTTTGCACAGCAAAGGAAACTACAATCAAGATGAAAAGACAACCCTCAGAATGGGAGAAAATATTTGCCAATGAATCAATGGACAAAGGATTAATGACCAAAATATATAAACAGCTCATGCAGCTCAATATTAAAAAAACAAACAACCCAATCAAAAAATAGGCCGAAGACCTAAATAGATACTTCTCCAAAGAAGACATACAGATGGCCAAGAGGCACTTGAAAAGCTGCTCAACATCACTAATTATTAGTGAAATGCAAATCGAAACTACAGTGATGTATCACCTCAAACCCATTGGAATGGCCATCATCAGAAAATCTACAAACAATAAATGCTGGAGAGGGTGTGGAGTAAAGGGAAGCGTCTTCCACTGTTGGTGGGAATGTAAATTGATACAGCCACTATGGAGAACAGTATGGAGGTTCCTTAAAAAAATAAAAATAGAACTACCATATGACCCAGCAATCCCATTATTGGGCATATACCCTGAGAAAACCATAATTCAAAAATATACATGCATCCCAATGTTCACTGCAGCACTATTTACAATAGCCAGGTCATGGAAGCAACCTAAATGCCCAATGACAGACGAATGGATATAGAATTGTGGTACATATATACAATGGAATATTACTTAGCCATAAAAAGGAAAGAAATTGGGTCATTTGTAGAGACGTGGATGGACCTAGAGACCGTCATACAGATTGAAGTAAGTCAGAAAAACAAATATCGTATATTAACGCATATACATGAAATCTAGAAAAATGGTACAGATGAAGTGGTTTGCAAGGCAGAAATAGAAACACAAATGTAGAGAACAAATGTATGGACACCAAGGGGGGAAAGCGGCGGGGTGGTGGTGGTGGTGGTGTGATAAATTGGGCGATTGGGATTGACATGTATACACTGATGTGTATACATCAGATACTAAGAACCTGCTGTAAAAAAAATAATAACAAAACAAAATTTTTAAAAAGAGTGCATCTTAATCTTTTTCCAGCTCTCTTTATTCTGATAAATATAATTTCTTTTATTAATGTTTCACTGTTGTTAATTGACATAAAATATATATTTTTATGAGTAATGTGTGCTCATTAAAGATAACAAAATATAAAAAAGAAAATAACTTATCGCAATGTCAATCCAGAAATAAACCCTCCTAAAATGTTAGTGTAATTTTCCCCAGTTTTTCAAGCAGATATGTAGACTATCTGCATAATTGGAATCATCTTATATACACAGTTGTATAACCTTTTATTTCACTTAACATTAGGTTGTAAGCTTTTCACTATATAAATCAACCTTCTTTAAAGATCTAAATAGTAATGATTGTATAATATTCCATTATGTGGACATTACAAAATTTATTTAAATATTTCCTTATTGCTGGATATTTAGGTTGTTTCTAGTATCTAATTTTTACTATTTAAATGCATAAATAACTCTTTCCTTAGTTCAGTACCTACCAGTCATCATTGACTTGTCTTAGCTCCTCTGAATTACTATTACTCATCCTCTAAATTCTTCACTTATAATGTATATTCCTTTCCACTTCCTCTGCAACATGGCATAAAATGATTAAAATTTTTTCTCAGGTAACTCTAGATGTTTGTATTATGCCCTTTATTTTGATTATTTTAAAAAGAGATGATATTAAGTTTCCTTAAATATATTGGTCAGAGTAGGTAACACAATAACCAGCTATTTATTATGTCTTGAGACTCTACACTTGCCCTCTTTGTTAGGGCAATATGTTCTAAAGTGTGCCCCCGAAAAATGTAATTTAGTTCAAGGATCTTAGGAGAGATTAGAATCTAATAAGTCAATTTCTTAGATAGTCTTGAAAAAGAACAAAGGTCCCTCATTGGTTAAAATGTCAGAAGATTAAAGAATATAATTGGGGCCTTAGCTGGGACTTTTCCCAATTCTAAAGGTGGCTCAAGTAAGGAACTATTTCTCTTTGTGATGTTAAGGAAAAGAGTACGCAAAGAGAAATAAAAATCTGGATGAGGACAATTATTGAACAGAGGTTCTTGATCGTTACAAGGATATCTGTTATTACCAGACTCTGGACTTACAAGTTATGTAAACTCTTCCTTGATTCCTAACAAAATGAGCACATTTTATATATAAATAAATATATATATCCTAACAATATATATATTATATATAACAATATATATTAACAATATAAATCAATAAATAAAATATAACAATTTTATATTGTTATATTAATGTGACAGTGTAATGTGACAGGAGCTTAATGTGACAGTGTAAACTTCAAAAACACAATCAAGGAAAGAAACATAGATTCTGGAGGGGCATGAAAGGTTTTGGAGAAGAAAGCCAGCATAAATGGGGTTCAAAGTGCTTCCAAATCCAGAAGTCAGTTTGGTGCATTAACTAAATCCTGATATTCTCACTATATTCCCAGATATGCAGAAAAGCAAACTATAATTTACACTATCTTTTCTTGGATAGGGCCATGGTGGAAATTGCTACCAGCAATTACAGGTAAAATGAGGAAAGTAAAAAAGGAAGTTGATGCTCTCAGAAATAAAATTCCCACAGCTGCACTATGAACTTGGAAATTGGTCCAAAGTATAATGGTACTCTCTCCTTCCACTCTACCTCCTAACGGAATGGGGTGCATCCCCAACCAGACTTACTAGAGACTTGGTCTAGGACATTGAGCCAAATCTCAGAAGAGCGACATCAGAACCCAGGTATCCTCCAACCGTAGCCTTAAGGAAAGTCTTAGGGAAAGTCTACTGAATGCAGAAATGAACACACCCTCAGATTCTTACACTACCTCAGAGGGAAAATAAAAGAGAGTTAGTGAGAGAGAGCGAGAGCAAGAGCGAGAGAGAGAATATGAATGAATGAGAATAGTGAGAAGTCACTTCAGTCACTGCTGCACAGTGTCAAATAAATGAAAGGTCTGGACATGGTCCTTCAAGTATGAGGGAAAAGAAAAATAATGTCATGGCAACTCCACACACTTGCTAAAATTATAAATAAGTAAAGAGACAATCAATCCAAGAAAAGAAAGACAGCATATACTTATGTTTATAATGGACATCTTTTTGGTGGTGGAACTCAAGAGCAATTAAAAAATACATTTTGTGTGTGTCTTTTCTTACATTGTTTGGGTTTGTTTCTATGCACAAAATATCCTTTTGAAAATATGTGGGGTTTTTTTTAATGGAAGCAAATATTTAAAGATGCTAGCTAGTTTTATTTTTCAATTAAAGTACACAAAACATTTGTCACTGCATTTCTATGCCTTCTCCAGAATATGGGGGCCTAAATTAATCTCCAGGTAGCTGAAGGTGGCGGAAATCTTTCTCACAGTGACTCAGTTATAAGCATCCAACAGTTTTGACATCAGGAGAACAAATAAGCAGGAATCCCTTAACTCAGATCCATAGCAGGATCAGGCTACCATGTGTTCCCTGTTCTGAATGCTGCATCCATTATAGGCTTCTGTTTAAAAGCCTGGATAGTGAGAACTTGTTTTAATTAGCCTCACAAGTTAGGAATCACTGAGAGCTCAAGCTTTTCATTTCCAAACTTGCACCTAGCCTTGAGCCACTCCTGACTATACTGCCACCACTGTAAACCAACCAGCTTTTCCAATAGCGGTATTTCAGGATCGTCATTTGAGAATGCAAAGCACATTTCTCATGCCACACTTTTGCTCTCATTGTTTCTTTCTCCAAGAATATCCCCTTTCCGTGTCTGCAGTTAGTGAAATGCACCAGACTTCCCAAGCTGAGCCCATGGTTCTATTTCCTTCAACACTGCGTACCGCAAAGGGATTTCTCCCTCTCTGAACAGTGGAACAATGCATTGCTTATTGGCTATGGTGGCATTCACTGGCTCTTAATTGCACTGGTATTTAAGTCTTCATTATGCTTTAACTTCCAAACACATTCTCTTGGTTTTCTGTACTAGATTGTGTTCTCCCCCAGGGCAACTAACCACGGTTTGCTAAGAGTCCTTTACCTGCTCCCTCAAATGGAAGAGCTATTTCTGAGCTGGACAAATCTCAGCAGAGGGATAGATCCATTTTCAGGATGTCAGATGCCTGGAGCTCTGGGTGCCAGGCGCTGGCTCAGAAAGGAGGAGCAGGTTCACTGGCTGAAGCAATTATACTCCAATAAAGATGTTTAAAAAAAAAAAAAAAAAAAGACCTGAGGCTCAACCGCATGCATCTAATTGGCCCATAAATCTCAAAATCTTCAAGACCAAACCTTTCTCTTTTTTGGACTCCAACCCTCCCTCAAAGCTGCATGTGTCCTTTTTTATTTATTTGTTCTAATTCCCCCAGGATAAAACTGTAATGTGGTATTTAGCTGCACTGACTTGGGAGGTAGATGCCTGGGCTTAAATTCCAGTGGTCCCACTTCGTAGATGTGTGAACTTACACAGCTTGTTTACTGCTTCTGTCTCCTACTTTCCTCCTCTGTGAAACAAGGAAAATGATAATAACTACCTATTTGGCGGTTGCTTTACTAGGGGTAGGCACAACAAGCTACGGATGTGCAAAATGAAAGATGCCTAACTCTACTGGAGTTAGAGAAGTTCTAAAGAAGTTATCACAGAAGAATTGATGCTCAAATTATTATTCTCATTGATCACTGAGTTGATGTTAGGTTAAAGTACTTGGCAAATTGCAAATGCAATGTATTGAATACTATTATTACTATTGGTTTTGTCCTTGGTGATGGGAAGAGCTAGGAGTAGGAGCGGGAAGAGAGCCTTCATAGGCTGATTTGTCCAGGACCTGCACCCACTTTTGGCTGGGTTTGGATTCCAGAGCCTCATGTGACCCTTTACATCGACGGTGCCAACACAGTACTTTGCAGAAAGTAGGGGTAAACCATGCTTGTTGAATACATCTATTATTGACCAAAACAAGCCAAACAAGTGGGATACAGAGATTTGGAACAGGACAGCCTGCCTGCCTGCATGCCTGCCTGCTTACCTACCTACCTACCTACACACACACACACACACACACACACACATATACTCTCTCTCTCTCTTCTCTTCTATCTCTCTTTGGACTTTGTGAAAATCTGAAAAGACATGCTTTCACATTGAACTTAATTAGATTTCTTTAGACATCTTGCCATGAGAAATAAATAAAAATAAATAATACAACAGGCTTGTATTATCAAAACTCACAGATTTCTGAAAACAAATTTTCACAGCTGATGAAAGCATTTGAGCAAATACCTTCACTTTTTGACTTATACCACATGAAACAGTTTGTTACATTTTCAGTTATTAAAATATATAATTCTTGAAATGTACTGAGTATTTTTCTCCTACATTTTACTATTCCATTTGCTTAAATCTAGAAAGGTAGCTCTAAACAGGTCTAATTCTTATAAACCAGGAAGGCAAACATAGACTATCTTTCAAAGTCTAGCACAGTTCTAGGCACACAGTTGGGGTTCAAGAAATATCTGATTAAAAATACACTGTTAAACATACATACCCTGGATGCTATTTGGAAACAAAAGAATTATAGAACATTAGGGTTGTGAGGGATTTTAGATGTCATCTGATCCAGGTCCCTCGTTTTATAGGCTAAAACTGACAGCTCTGAAGTTATACAATGAAGGACTGACAAAACTTGTCCTCACACTCAATTCTCAGGACTTTGATTGCAGTGTTATCTCCCTAAAATTATCTCAGTTTTGTGTGGAGAAACTGACACATCAGAAAATACTTGTAATCCAACATGACACTGCTGTACTGGAGGAATATATGACATATTGAAGTGCAGAGTAAAGGATTTCTGACTCTGTTGTGAGTGTGGGAATAAATGAAGTGGATTCTGGGTTCCTCACAGAAGAGGTGATGTTAATGGTGCCTCTTAATGATCAGGAGAAGTCTGATGGGTGAATTATGGGGAATAGGGTGAGAGCGAGGTGGGTTGGAAGGACATTCTAGGCAAAAGGAATGTAAAGTGCTAAGGCTTGGAAGCATGAAAGAACAAACTGTAATGGAGAAAGGCAGGCCAGAGAGCATTTTATATGAGGAAGGAACTTTCTGTAGATTAAACTTCAAAGGATGGTGTTATTATGACCAGATCATAATGGACTCCATATAACATTTTTAAAGACTTTGATCTTTAAAAAGTGAACAATTTTAAGGAAAAAAAAAAAAACAAGCTTGGTTAGGTTCTGTTACAGGAGGATTATTCTAGCTGCAATGAATGCATTCTGAAAGGCAGGACTGAAGTCCCGGAAACATATCAAGACCTACTTAAACAAGTCAGGAAAAAGATGATGAGTGTTTGACTTAAAGCAGTGGTAATGGGACTGGAAAGGAAAGGCAGGTTTAAGAGGCCCTTGGGACATACCGTATGCTAACATCTATATATGGAATCTAAAAAAAAAAAAAAAAAAAAAAAATGGTTCTAATGCACCTAAGGGCAGGACAGGAATAAAGATGCAGATGTAGAGAATGGATGTGAGGACACGGCGAGGGGGAAGGTAAGCTGGGACAAAGTGAGAGAGTGGCATGGACATATATACACTATCAAATGTAAACTAGATAGCTAGTGGGAAGCAGCCGCATAGCACAGGGAGATCAGCTCTTTGCTTTGTGACCACCTAAAGGGCTGGGATAGGGAGGGTGGGAGGGAGACACAAGAGGAAGGGGATATGGGGATATATGTATACATATAGCTGACTCACTTTGTTATACAGCAGAAACTAACACAACATTGTAACGCAATTATACTCCAATAAAGATGTTAAAAAAATAAATTTAAAAAAAAAGAGGCCCTTGGGACATAGAGTTCACAGGACTTTGGCACCTATTAGAAGTGAGTAGTGAGGTAGAAGCCATAGGCCAGCATCATGCTGTCGATGTCTTGGAGGAGAAAGAGACTGAGGGAAATCGCTGAATTTGGTGTGAAATATACTTCGTTCAAAATGCATATCTAGACAGAACTCTCAAGTAATCAGTTAATACTTTCAGCAGAAACTCAGGAAAAGAGTGTGGGTAGAAAATAGTGACTTAGAAATCTGGGTGGGGGATTGTAGATTTTTGAGGTGAACAGGTTGTGATTAAAGCCATTAGAATGGATGAGCTGTTAAGGGAGAGTGTGAAATCAAGGTGATTTATGGTTACTTTTAGAAAAATACCAATCTCCAATGATGTAACAGAGGAAGAAGACACAGAACTAGAATATTCTAAATTATTAATAAAAATCATCAAAAAGCAGCTTTATGATACCTCAGGCTAGAAGTTTACATAATTCAATGTTGAAAAGAAGTAAAGTATTGCAATACTCTGTGTGCAGTCTTAATCACAGACTGGATACATATTATGAAATACCAATTATTTAGAGTAGCTTTTGAAATGGGTCCCTTTCTAGCAGCGCACAATACTACAGTGAGTCACGTTCCAAGGAATCATCTTCTAAAAACAATATCCCTGGTAATCATTAAGATGTCATCTTGAAAGATACAACCAATTCGTGCCGGGCTTCATCCTTGCCTATTGACAATCTGAGAGCATTGGACTACGGCATCCAACTTTGTATTCCCAGGGGCCGTTATGAATAGTTTTCGAGTGATCACAGAGAACGTGTGATTGAAAAACTACTGCAGCAGAGTTTTACACAGTGAAACAAAGAGTATTAGATTACCCGGAAAGAAGGAGGAAGAAGGTGGGATCTGAAGTGAACAAGATGAAAGAAAGGCATATTTGCAGATAGCCTGAGGATAGCTGACATCATTGGGAATGTTCCTCGTTCTATGAAGTTCCTTAATTTGTAAGTCTTAACTGTGAACCAAAGGATAGTTCCAAGAAAAGATACTTTTGCCATCTCTGTTTTTAATCCCAAGAAATCCCAAGATACCTCCAGACCTCTGCTGCAGTATTTCTCATTCAAGACTTCTTCACTCCTATCGCTGGTCCCAGGAGTATCCCGTGGTGATATGACTGTGATGTCTAAATAGGAAACTGATGCCATTGTTTCTGCCACTGTCTCCTCCAATGTATAGAGACTTCTCTTTCATGTGTTGCAGTGGACACTCTTTGTAGATCAGAAAAACTGGACTGAGGAGGCTCATGTTTAAAAGTGACCTAAAGGGTGTCATTGGAGACAACTGTAACCAGGCATATTGACTATTTTCATTGTTGCCATTGGCCTGTGTCTCAGGACCTTGAATGGTGGAGACATTATTACACAGAGATGCTCAGTATGGTGTAACTACAAGGCTTCATTTCAATGCTTTCATAAGTATTAAATGCTTACATTAATAATTTTCACTTATCACAGGTAAATTTAAAATTGATTCACAAAAAATCATCTTTTTCAAGATTTCAAAGGACATAAAAATCTGTGAAGTAAAATACTTTTTACTTCTTAAATGGCTTTTACCCTCCTAATTCTAGTTTCCAGTATTAACTACTATTAATGGAGTTTCGTAAACATCATTTTGGGGTGTGTCAATAAATTAGCATGCAAGTAGTTTTTTAGGGGCTATATTAGTATATATTAGCCACAAATTTTCTATGTAGTAAAGATATTTACATAAAAATTATCTTAAAGAAGTCCAACTAATTTGTTGAAATAATTCCAATGAGTTGGAACTGCTAGGACTAAGGATATCCAAAATTTATATTTTGAGTCAAAACTGCAGATTTTCCCCTAATTGTAGAGAGTCCTCATGAATTTTGTCCCCCAGTGTTTGAGAGTTCTGTTTCCTAAAACTATACAAACATTAGATTTTTGATCTTTGACAATGTGATATTACAAAGAAATTACTCTCCTTCTGTTATCGTTCAGCTGAGTCATCTTCATATATGCTTAATCCTGACTAGTTATTTGTTTTATTTCATTTTCCTCTGTGGCTTTTTTTCCCCTCTTGGAATATTAGTGTTTTTGTTACTGGTTTTTAAGAGCTCATTTATGACTAAGGATGTTAACCTGTTAACCATTTGTCATGCATTGCAAATGAAATACCATTTTTTTCTTCTTGTATAGAAGTTGTGTACTGAAATACAACCACGTTCTGTTTTTTTAAAGGTCATCTTGATTAAGTCAAGGCCAAACCCAATGTTAGTGCTAAATATAGTCTGCACTTCTGTTTTCTCTCATATTATTTAGCTTATATTTTTGACAGCCATTTATCCTAAATTATAATAGTATAATGTGCCACAGCAATACTGTTCTCAATGGAAAAGACTTGGCATCTGTGGATCTGAAAACATAAATTATGAAAGTTCTGTCATAAAAATGTAGTTTTGAGCAGTCTGGTGGTTGAGGGTATTTTGATTGTCTCTTATTTTTACCATGTTGACCATGATTTACACTTTGATGCTACCAGAGCCCATGTTAACTAGTAAAAATAGAAGATAATTGAGAGTCAACTCTTAAATCAGAATAAAATCAAACTATTTTTCAGATTGTTTAAAAAGATTCCCACAGGTATGCCCACAATTTACAATAGCTAGGCACATATCAGTGTAAAACGATGCTATATTAAAAACATGTGGTCTAGAATGATTTTCCTCATTAAAATGTCACAGAACCTCATCAGGCTCATCAAAACTATATGGCTTAACATTTAACCTAGCAGTTTCATGATATGAAATATTACATCTTTTTGACATGTTTCTTAAAAAGATAGAAAAGTTGGAGAAAATTTCAATTGGGTGGGATGTCAGGAAATAAAAATTCAATCGAAGACTCTTGAAAATGTTCAAGTCAGGATAAAACTGAAGATTATACTGCTCCAAAAGCTATTTTAAGTCACAGATAAACCTGCCTTTTAGCATTGGCAATTGGGTAATTTAAACTGCCTTAAATGGTGACAAAAGAAAAAAAGAGAGGAAAATGCTCTATACAGGCCTAGAAGGCAATATTTTAAATTCATTAAAATGTGATGACAAAAACTTCATATATTTTTCAAGCTTTAACAAAATTACAAGGCACTCCTGCCCACATCTACAAGATGGCGGAGGAGTAAGACGTGGAGATCACCTTCCTCCCCACAAATACATCAAAAATACATCTACATGTGGAACAACTCCTACAGAACACATACTGAATGTGGCATTAGACCTCAGACTTCCCAAAAGGCAAGAAACTCCCCATGTACCTGGGTAGGGCGAAAGAAAAAAGAAAAAACAGAGACAAAAGAATAGGGATGGGTCCTGTACCAGTGGGAGGGAGCCGTGAAGGAGGAAAGGTTTCCACACACTAGGAAGCCCCTTTGCGGGCGGAGACTGCGGGTGGCGGAGGGGGAAGCTTCGGAGCCGCGGAGGAGAGCGCAGCAACAGGGGTGCGGAGGGCAAAGCGGTGAGATTCCCGCACAGAAGATCGGTGATGACCAGCACTCACCAGCCCGAGAGGCTTGTCTGTTCACCCGCCAGGGCGGGTGGGGGCTGGGAGCTGAGGCTCGGGCTTCGGAGGTCGGATCCCAGGGAGAGGACTGGAGCTGGCTGCGTGAACACAGCCTGAAGGGGGCTAGTGCACCACAGCTAGCCAGGAGGGAGTCCAGGAAAAGTCTGGACCTGTGTAAGAGGCAAGAGACCATTGTTTCAGGGTGAGCGAGGAGAGGGGATTCAGAGGACCACCTAAACCAGCTCCAGAGATGGGTGTGAGCCACGGCTATCAGCGCAGACCCCAGAGACAGGCATGAGACGCTAAGGTTGCTGCTGCAGCCACCAAGAAGCCTGTGTGCGAGCACAGGTCACTATCCACACCTTTCCTCCTGGGAGCCTGTGCAGCCCGCCACTGCCAGGGTCCCGTGATCCAGGGACAACTTCCCCAGGAGAACGCACGGCGCGCCTCAGGCTGGTGCAACGTCACGCTGGCCTCTGCCACCGCAGGCTCGCCCCACACTCCGTACCCCTCCTACCCCACCAGCCTGAGTGAGCCAGAACCCCCGAATCAGCTGCTCCTTTAACCCCGTCCTGTCTGAGCAAAGAACAGATGCCCTCAGGCGACCTACATGAAGAGGCAGAGCCAAATCCAAAGCTGTATCTCAGGAGCTGTGCAAACAAAGAAGAGAAAGGGAAATCTCTCCCAGCAGCCTCAGGAGTAGCAGATTAAATCTCCACAATCAACTTGATGTTCGCTGCATCTGTGGAATACCTGAAAGACAACGAATCATCCCAAAATTCAGGCAGTGGATTTAGGGAGCAACTGTAGACTTGGGGTTTGCTTTCTGCATCTAATTTGTTTCCGGTTTTATGTTTATCTTAGTTCAGTATGTACAGTTTATTATCATTGGTAGATTTGTTTATTGATTTGGTTGCTCTCTTCCTCCATTTTTTTTTCTATATAGATATATATATATATATTTTCCTTTTTCTCTTTTTGTGAGTGTGTATGTGCATGCTTCTTTGTGTGATTTTGTCTGTATAGCTTTGCTTTTACCATTTGTCCTAGGGTCTGGTCTTTTTTTGTTGTTTTTCTTTTCTTTTTTTTTTTAGTATAGATTTTAGCACTTTTATCATTGGTGGATTTGTTTTTTGGTTTGGTTGCTCTCTTCTTTCTTTTTGTTTTTCTTCTTTGTTTATTACTTTTTTAATTAAAAATTTTTTTAAATTTGTGAATTTTAGTTAATTTATTTTTTATACAACAGGTTCTTATTAGTTTTCCATTTTATACATATTAGTGTATGTATGTCAATCCCAATCTCCCAATTCATCACACCATCCCCCCCCCCCCCCCCCGGCCACTTTCCCCCCTTGTTGTCTTGATTACTGTAGCTTTGTAGTACAGTCTAAACTCAGGGAGTCTGATTCCTCCAGCTCCGTTTTTATCCCTCAAGACGGCTTTGGCTATTTGGGACCTTTTGCACCTCCATACAAATTATAAGACTTTTTGTTCTAGTTCTATAAAAAATGCCATTGGTAATTTGATAGGGATTGCACTGCATCTGTAGATTCCTTTGGGTAGTACAGTCATTTTCACAATATTGATTCTTCCAATCTAAGAACAGGGTATATCTCTCCATCTGTTTGTATCATCTTTAATTTCTTTCAACAGTGTCGTATAATTTCCTGCATACAGGTCATTTGTCTCACTAGGTAGGTTTATTCCAAGGTATTTTATTCTTTTTGTTGCAATGGGAAATGGGAGTGTTTCCTTAACTTCTCTTTCAGATTTTTCATCATTAGTGTGTAGGAATGCAAGAGATTTCTGTGTATTAATTTTGTATCCTGCAACTTTACCAAATTCGTTGATTAGCTCTAGTAGTTTTCTGGTGGCATCTTTAGGATATTCTATGTATGGTATCATGTCATCTGCAGACAGTGACAGTTTTACTTCTTCTTTTCCAATTTGTATTCCTTTTACTACTTTTTCTTTTCTGACTGCCATTGCCTGGACTTCCAAAATTATGTTGAATAATAGTGGTGAGAGTGGACATCCTTGTCTTGTTCCTCATCGTAGAGAAAATGCTTTCACTTTTTCACCAATGAGAAAGATGATGTTTGCTGTGAACTTTTATTATGTTGAGGTAGGTTACCTCTATGCCCACTTTCTGGAGAGTTTTTATCATACATGGGTGTTGAATTTTGTCAAAAGCTTTTTCTGCATTTACTGAGATGATCAAATGGTTTTTATTCTTCAATGTGTTAACATGGTGCATCACATTGATTGATTTGTGTATATTGAAGAATCCTTGCATCTCTGGGATAAATCCCACCTGATCAAGCTGTATGATCCTTTTAATGTGTTGTTGGATTCTGTTTGCTAGTATTTTGTGGAGGATTTTTGCATCTATATTGATCAGTGATATTGGTGTGTAATTTTCTTTTTTTTGTAGTATCTTTGTCTGGTTTTGGTATCAGGCTAATGGTGGCCTCACAGAATGAGTTTGGGAGTGTTCCTTCCTCTACAAGTTGTTGGAAGTGTTTGAGAAGTATGGGTGTTAACTCTTCTCTAAATGTTTGATAGAATTCACCTGTGCAGCCATCTGGTCCTGCACTTTTGTTTGTTGGAAGACTTTTAATCACAGCTTCAATTTCATTACTTGTGATTTGTCTGTTCATATTTTGTATTTCTTCCTGGTTCAGTCTTGGAACTTTATACCTTTCCTAGAATTTGTCCATTTCTTCCAAGTTGTCAATTTTATTGGCATAGAGTTGCTTGTAGTAGTCTCTTAGGATGCTTTGTATTTCTGCAGTGTCTGTTGTAACTTTCCCTTTTTCATTTCTAATTTTATTGATTTGAGTCCTCTCCCTCTTTTTCTTGATGAATCTGGCTAATGCTTTATCAATTTTGTTTGTCTTCTCAAAGAACCAGCTTTTAGTTTTATTGATCTTTGCTACTGTCTTCTTTCTTTCTATATCATTTATTTCTGCTCTGATCTTTAGTATTTCTTTCCTTCTACTAACTTTGGGTTTTGTTTGTTCTTTTTTTTTTCTAGTTCCTTTAGGAGTAAGGTGAGATTGTTTATTTGAAATTTTTCTTGTTTCTTGAGGTAGGCTTGTATTGCTATAAACTTCCCTCTTAGAATTCTTTTGCTGCATCCCATAGGTTTTGGATTGTTGTGTTTGAGTTGTCATTTGTCTTTAGGTATTTTTTGATTTCCTCTTTGATTTCTTCAGTGATCTCTTTGTTATTTAGTAACGGATTGTTTAGCCTCCATGAGTTTGTGTTTTTTCCATTATTTTCCCAGTAATTGATTTTAAATCTTATAGTGTTGTGGTCAGAAAAAATGCTTGATGTGATTTCAAATTTCTTAAATTTACTGAGGCTTGATTTGTGACCCAAGATGTGATCTATCCTGGAAAATGTTCCATGCACCCTTGAGAAGAAAGTGTAATCTGCTGTTTTCAGATGGAATGTCCTATAAATATCAATTAAATTTATCTGGTCTATTGTGTCATTTAAAGCTTGTGTTTCCTTATTAATTTTCTGTTTGGATTATCTGTCCATTGGTGTAAGTGAGGTGTTAAAGTCCCCCACTATTATTGTGTTACTGTCGATTTCCTTTTAGAGCTGTTAGCACTTGCCTTATGTATTGAGGTGCTCCTATGTTGGGTGCATATATATTTATAATTGTTATATCTTTTTCTTGGATTGATCCCTTGATCATTATGTATTGTGCCTCCTTGTCTCTTGCAGCATTCTTTATTTTAAAGTCTATTTTATCTGGTATGAATATTGCTACTCCAGCTTTCTTGTGATTTCCATTTGCATGGAATATCTTTTCCATCCCCTCACTTTCAGTCTGTATGTGTCCCTAGATCTGAAGTGGGTCTCTTGTAGACAGCATATATATGGGTCTTGTTTTTGTATCCATTCAGCGAGCCTATGTCTTTTCATTGGAGCATTTAATCCATTCATGTGTAAGGTAATTATCGATATGTATGTTCCTGTGACCATTTTCTTAATTGTTTTGGGTTTGTTTTTGTAGGTCCTTTTCTTCTCTTGTGTTTCCCACTTAGAGAAGTTCCTTTAGCATTTGTTGTAGAGCTGGTTTGGTGGTGCTGAATTCTCTTAGATTTTCCTTGTCTCTAAAGCTTTTGATTTCTTCATCGAATGTGAATGACATCTGTGCCGGGTAGAGTATTCTTGGTTGTAGGTTTCTCCCTTTCATCATTTTAAATATATCACCCTTCTGGCTTGTAGAGTTTCTGCTGAGAAATCAGCTGTTAACCTTATGGGAGTTCCCTTGTATGTTATTTGTCCTTTTTCCCTTGTTGCTTTCAATAATTTTTCTTTGTCTTTAATTTTTGTCAGTTTGATTACTATGTGTCTCGGCATATTTATCCTTGGGTTCATCCTGCCTGGGACTCTCTGTTCTTCCTGGACTTGGGTGGCTATTTTCTTTCCCATGTTAGGGAAGTTTTTGACTATAATCTCTTCAAATATTTTCTCGGGTCCTTTCTCTCTCTCTTCTCCTTCTGGGACCCCTATACTGTGAATGTTGTTGAGTTTAATGTTGTCCCAGAGGTCACTTAGGCTGTCTTCACTTCTTTTCATTCTTTTTTCTTTATTCTGTTCCATGGCAGTGAATTCCACCATTCTGTTTTCCAGGTCACTTATCCGTTCTTCTGCCTCAGTTATTCTGCTATTGATTCCTTCTAGTGTATTTTTCATTTCAGTTATTTTGTTGTTCATCTCTGTTTCTTTATTCTTTAATTCTTCTAGGTGTTTGTTCTTTAATTCTTCTAGGTGTTTGTTAAACATTTCTTGCATCTTCCTGACCTTTGCCTCCATTCTTTTTCCGAGGTCCAGGATCATCTTCACTATCATTATTCTGAATTCTTTTTCTGGAAGGTCGCCTATCTCCCCTTCATTTAGTTGTTTTTCTGGGGTTTTACCTTGTTCCTTCATCTGGTACATAGCTCTCTGCCTTTTCATCTTTTCTATCTTTCTGTGAATGTGGTTTTTGTACCACAGGCTGCGGACTGTTGTTCTTCATGTTTCTTCTGTCTGCCCTCTGGTCCATGAGGCTATCTAAGGGGCTTGTGCGAGTATCCTGATGGGAGGGACTGGTGGTGGGTAGAGCTGGCTGTTGCTCTGGTGGGCACAGCTCAGTAAAACTTTAATCCACTTGTCTGCTGATGGGTGGGGCTAGGTTCCCTCCCTGTTGGTTGTTTGGCCTGAGGCAACCCAACACTGGTGCCTACCCAGGCTCTTTGCTGGGGCTAATGGTGGACTCTGGGAGGGCTCACACCAAGGAGTACTTCCCAGAACTTCTGCTGTCAGTGTCCCTGTCCTCACAGTGAGCCACAGCCACCACCCCCACCTCTGCAGGAGACCCTCCAACACTAGCATGTAGGTCTGTTTCAGTCTCCTATGGGGTCACTGCTCCTTCCCCTGTGTCCCGATGCTCACACTACTTTGTCTGCCCTCCAAGAGTGGAGTCTCTGTGGCCCCAGTCCTGTCGAACTCCTGCAATGAAATCCCACTAGATTTCAAAGTCTGATTCTCTAGGAATTCCTCCTCCCGTTGCCGGACCCCCAGGATGGGAAGCCTGACGTGGGGCTCAGAACCTTCACTCCAGTGGGTGGACTTCTGTGGTATAAGTGCTCTCCAGTTTGTGAATCACCCACCCAGCAGTTACGGGACTTGATTTTGTTGTGACTGTACCCCTCCTATGGTCTCATTGTGGCTTCTCCATTTTCTTTGGAGGTGGGGTATACTTTTTGGTGATTTCCAGTGTTTTCATTTCGATGACTATTCAGCAGTAAGCTGTGATTCTGGTGCTCTTCCAAGAGGGACTGATAGCACCAATTTTTAAAATTTTTTAATGATTACATTTTATTTAATAACTATTTTATTTTATTATTATTTCTCTTTCTTTTTTTCTCCCTTTTCTTCTGAGCATGTGGCTGACAGGGTCTTCGTGCTCTGGCCAGGTGTCAGGCATGTGCCTCTGAGATGCGACAGTGGAGTTCAGGACATTGGTCCACCAGAGACCTCCCAGCACCACATAATATCAAATGGTGAAAGCTCTCCCAGAGATCTCCATCTCAACGCTAAGACCGAGCTCCACTCAATGACCAGCAAGATACAGTGCTGGACACACTATGCCAAAAAACTAGCAACACAGAAACACAACCCCACCCATTAGCAGAGAGGCTGCCTAAAATCATAATAAGATCACAGACACCCCAAAACACACCAGCAGACGTGGTCCTGCCCACCAGAAAGACAAGATTCAGCCTCATCCACCAGAACACAGGCACTAGTTCCGTCTACCAGGAAGCCTACAAAACGCACTGAACACACCTTAGCCACTCGGGGCAGACACCAAAAACAATGGGAACTATGAACCTGCGCCAGCAAAAAGAAGACCCCAAACACAGTAAGTCAAGCAAAATGAGAGACAGAGAAACACACAGCAGATGAAGGAGCAAGGTAAAAACCCACCAGACCAAACAAATGACGAGGAAACAGGCAGTCTACCTGAAACAGAATTCAGAGTCATGATAGTAAAGACGATCCAAAATCTTGGAAATAGAATGGAGAAAATACAAGAAACGTTTAACAAGGACCTAGAAGAACTAAAGAGAAAACAAACAACGATAAACAACACAGTAAATGAAACTGAAAATTCTCTAGAAGGAATAAATAGCAAAATAACGGACGCAGAAGAACGGATAAGTGACCTGGAAGATAAAATAGTGGAAATAACTACCGCAGAGCAGAATTAAGAAAAAAGAATGAAAAGAATTGAGGACAGTCTTAGCGACCTCTGGGACAACATTAAACACATCAACATTTGAATTACAGCGGTCCAAGAAGAAGAAGAGATAAAGAAAGGGACTGAGAAAATATTTGAAAGATTATAGTTGAACACTTCCCTAATACGGGAAAGGAAATAGTTAAGTCCAGGAAGCACAGAGAGTGGCATTCAGGATAAATGCAAGGAGAAACATGACAAGCCACATATTAATCAAACTATCAAAAATTAAATACAAAGAAAAAATATTAAAAGCAGCAAGGGAGGGCTTCCCTGTTGTGGGCAGTGGTTGAGAATCTGCCTGCCAATGCAGGGGACACGGGTTTGAGCCCTGGTCTGGGAAGATCCCATATGCTGCGGAGCAACTAGACCCGTGAGCCACAACTACTGAGCCTGCACGTCTGGAGATTATGCTCTGCAACAAGAGAGGCCGCGACAGTGAGAGGCCCACGCACCGCGATGAAGAGTGGCCCCCACTCGCCGCAACTAGAGAAAGCTCTCGCAAAGAAACAAAGACCCAACACAGCCAAAAATAAATTAATTTAAAAAAAAAAAGAAGCAGCAAGGGAAAAGCAACAAATAACATACAAGGGAATCCCAATAAGGTTAACAGCTGATATTTCAGCAGAAACTGTGCAAGCCAGAATGGAGTGGCAGGACATATTTAAACTAATGAAAGGGAAAAACCTACAACCAAGATCACTCTACCCAGCAAGGATCTCATTCAGATTCAACAGGGAAATTAAAACCTTTAGAGAGAAGCAAAAGCTAAGAGAATTCAGCACCACCAAACCAGCATTACAACAAATACTAAATGAACTTCTCTAGGCAGGAAACAGAAGGAAAAGACGTACAATAACGAACCCAAAACAATTAAGAAAATGGTAATAGGAACATACATATCAATAATTACCTTAAATGTAAATGGACTAAATGCTCCAACCAAAAGACATAGACTGGCTGAATGGTTACAAAAACAAGACCTGTATATCTGCTGTCTACCACTTCAGACCTAGGGACACATACAGACTGAAAGTGAGGGGATGAAAAAAGATATTCCATGCAAATGGACATCAAAGGAAAGCTGGGGTAGCAACTGTCATATCAGACAAAATAGACTTTAAAATAAAGACTATAACAAGAGACAAAAAAGGATATTCCATAATGATCAAGGGATCAATCCAAGAGGAAGATATAACAATCGTAAATGTTTATGCACCCAATATAGGAGCACCTCAATACATAAGGCAAATGCTAACAGCCATAAAAGGGGAAATCAACAGTAACACATTCATAATAGGGGACTTTAACATCACACTTTCAGCAATGGGCAGATCATCCAAGACGAACTTAAATAAGGAAATACAATTTTTTTGTTTGTTTGTTTTTGTGGTACGCAGGCCTCTCACTGTTGTGGTCTCTCTCATTGCAGAGCACAGGCTCCGGACGTGCAGGCTCAGAGGCCATGGCTCACGGGCCTGGCTGCTCTGCGGCATGTGGGATCTTCCCGGACCGGGGCACGAACCTGTGTCCCCTGTATTGGCAGGTGGACTCTCAACTACTGCGCCACCAGGGAAGCCCAGGAAATACAATTTTTAAATGATACATTAAACAAGATGGACTTAATTGATATTTATAGGACATTCCATCCAATAACAACAGAATACACTTTCTTCTCAAGTGCTCATGGAACATTCACCAGGAGAGATCATATTTTGGGTGACAAATCAAGCCTTGGTAAATTTTAAAAAATTGAAAATATATCAAGTATGTTTTCCAACTACAATGCTATGAGGCTACATATCAATTACAGGAAAAAATCTGCAAAAAATACAAACACACAGAGGCTAAACAATGCACTACTTAATAACAAAGTGATCACTGAAGAAATCAAAGAGGAAATCAAAAAATACCCAGAGACAAATGACACGTATACACCACAACCCAAAACCTACGGGATGCAGAAAAAGCAGTTCTAAGAGGGAAGTTTATAGCAATACATTCATATCTCAAGAAACAGGAAAGATCTCAAATAAACAGCCTAACCTTACACCTAAAGCAATTAGAGAAAGAAGAACAAAAAAAACCAAAGTTAGCAGAAGGAAGGAAATCACACAGATCAGATCAGAAATAAGTGAAAAAGAAATGAACGGAACAATAGCAAAGATCAATAAAACTAAAAGCTGGTTTTTTGAGAAGATAAACAAAACTGATAAGCCACTAGCTGGACTTATCAAGAAAAAAAGGAAGAAGACTCAAATCAATAGAATTAGAAAGAAAAAGGAGAAGTTATAACTGACACTGCAGAAATACAAAGAATCGTGAGAGATTACTACAAGCAACTACATGCCAATAAAATGGACAACCCGCAAGAATGGACAAATTCTTAGAAAGGTATAAATTTCCAAGACTGAACCAGGAAGAAACAGAAAATCACAAGCACTGAAATTCAAACTGTGATTAAAAATCCTCCAAGAAGGGCTTCCCTGGTGGCACAGTGGCTGAGAGTCCACCTGCCGATGCAGGGGACACGGGTTCGTGCCCCGGTCCGGGAAGATGCCACATGCCGCGGAGTGGCTGTGCCCGTGAGCCATGGCCACTGAGCCTGCGCGTCCGGAACCTGTACTCCACAACAGGAGAGGCCACAACAGTGAGAGGCCCTTGTACCACAAAAAAAAAAAAAAAAATCCTCCAAGAAACAAAAGCCCAGGACCAGATGGTTTCACAGGCGAATTCTATCAAACATTTAGAGAAGAGCTAACACCTTTCCTTCTTAACCTCTTCCAATATATAGCAGAGGGAGGAACACTCCCAAACTCATTCTATGAGGCCACCGTCACCTGATAGGAAAACCAGACAAAGATGTCACAAAGAAAGAAAACTACAGGCCAATATATCTGATTAATACAGATGCAAAAATCTCAGCAAAATACTAGCAGAGAATCCAACAGCACATTAAAAGGATCATACACCATGATCAAGTGGGGTTTATTCCAGGAATGCAAGGATTCTTCAATACATGCAAATCAATCAAAGTGATAATCTATATTAACAAATTGAAGGAGAAAAACCATATGATCATCTCAATAGATGTAGAAGAATCTTTTGACAAAACTCAACACCCATTTATGATAAAAACCCTGCAGAAAGTAGGCACATGGGGAACTTACCTCAACATAATAAAGGCCATGCATGACAAACCCACAGCCAACATCGTTGTCAATGGTAAAAAACTGAAACCATTTCCACTAAGATCAGGAACAAGACAAGGTTGTCCACTCTCACCACAATTATTCGACATAGTTTTGGAAGCTTTAGCCACAGTAATCAGAGAAGAAAAAGAAATAAAGTGAGTCCAAATCGGAAAAGAAGAAGTAAAGCTGTCACTGTTTGCAGATGACATGATAGTATACATAGATCATCCTAAAGATGCTACCAGAAAACTACTAGAGCTAATCAGTGAATTTGGTAAAGTAGCAGGATACACAATTAATGCACAGAAATCTCTTGCATTCCTATACACTAATGCTGAAAAATCTGAAAGAGAAATTAAGGAAATACTCACAATTACCATTGCAACAAAAAGAGAAAAATACCTAGGAATAAACCTACATAGGGAGACAAAAGACCTGTATGCAGAAAACTATAAGACACTGATAAAAAAAATTAAAGATACAAACAGATGGAGAGATATAGCATGTTTTTGGATTGGAAGAATCAACATTGTGAAAATGACTATACTACCCAACGCAATCTGCAGATTCAGTGCAATCCCTATCAAACTACAAATGGCATTTTTCACAGAACTAGAACGAAAAATTTCATAATTTGTATGGAAACACAAAAGACCCCGAATAGCCAAAGCAAACTTGAGAAAGAAATATGGAGCTGGAGGAATCAGGTTCCCTGACTTCAGACTATACTACAAAGCTACAGTAATCCAGACAGTATGGTACTGGCACAAAAACAGAAATATAGATCAATGGAACAGGGCAGAAAGCCCAGAGACAGACCCACACACATATGGTCGCCTTATTTTTGATAAACGAGGCAAAAATATACAATGGAGGAAAGACAGCCTCTTCAATGGTGCTGGGAAAGCTGGACAGCTACATGTAAAACAATGAAATTTGAACACTCCCTAATTCCATACACAATAATAAACTCAAAATGGATTAACGACCTAAATGTAAGTACAGACACTATAAAACTCTTAGAGGAAAACATAGGCAGAACACTCTATGACATAAATCACAGGAAGATCCTTTTTGACCCACCTCCTAGAGAAATGGAAATAAAAACAAAAATAAACAAATGGGACCTAATGAAACTTAAAAGCTTTTGCACAGCAAAGGAAACCATAAATAAGACGAAAAGACAACCTTCAGAATGGGACAAAGGGTTAATCTCCAAAATTTACAAGCAGCTCATGCAGCTCAATATCAAAAAAACAAACAACCTAATCCAAAAATGGGCAGAAGACCTAAATAGACATTTCTCCAAAAAAGATAAACAAACACATGAAAGGATGCTCAACATCACTAATCATTAGAGAAATGCAAATCAAATCTACAATGAAGTATCACCTCACACCCCTCAGAATGGCCATCATCAAAAAATCTACAAACAATAAATGCTGGAGAGGGTGTGGAGAAAAGGGAACCCTCTTACACTGTTGGTGGGAATATAAATTGAAACAGTCCCTATGCAGAACGGTATGGAGGTTCCTTAAAAAACTAAAAGTAGAATTGCCATACGACCCAGCAATACCCACTTCTGGGCATGTACCCTGAGTAAACCATAATTCAAAAAGAGTCATGTACCACAATGTTCATTGTAGCTCTATTTACAATAGCCAGGACATGGAAGCAACCTAAGTGTCCATGACAGATGAATGGATAAAGAAGATGTGGCACATATATACAGTGGAATATTACTCAGACATAAAAAGAAACGAAATTGAGTTATTTGTCGTGAGGTGGATGGACCTAGAATCTGTCATACAGAGTGAAGCAAGTCTGAAAGAGTAAAACAAATACTGTATGCTAATACATATATATGGACTCTGAAAAAAAATGGTTCTGAAGAACTTAGTGTAAGGAGAGGAATAAAGATGATGACGTAGAGAATGGACTTGAGGACACAGTGTGGGGGCAGGGTAAGCTGGGATGACTGAGTGGCATGGACATATATGCACTACCAAATGTAAAATAGATAGCTAGTGGGAAGCAGCCGCATAGCACAGGGAGATCAGCTCGGTGCTTTGTGACCACCTAGAGGGGTGGGGTTGGGAGGGTGGGAGGGAGTCACAAGAGGGAGGAGATATGGGATGTATGTATATGTATAGCTGATTCACTTTGTTATACAGCAGAAACTGACACACCATTGTAAAGCAATTATACTCCAATAAATATGTTAAAAATAAAATACAAGGCACTCCTATAATAGGCCAGATGATTGAAAGGGTTATTGAGATAGACTTATAACTTACAACATAATACACATGATACATATTATTTTATTCTTTTAGAAAGTTAAGACATATGTAATATTTGGCAGGAGTTCTTTATCAGAACAGAGTCTCTTAGAACTAAAAATGAATGCTTTTCTCCACATACAAACTCGGTGACCTCATAAAAGTATCCATGGAAACCATTACCTGTTAGAAGTTCTAATATGCATACACAAGGTTATTTTCTTTTACATTTTACTGCAACAAAAATGTGAATAGAACTGAAAGCATTAAACTATTAGCAAACTCTGAAGCCTTACATAATAGTTTTGGACAAAAAGCCCATTCTACATTTGTAGTTTCTATTTGGCACAAGACCCAATTACTTTTCAGTATATGTTCATCGATAGATAAAATAAGGATTATTAGATGTCCTATTATACTTATGGAAAGAAATTTACAATTTTATTTTTTAGCTTCAGAACCAGGATTAATGCACATTCAATTTAAATCATATTTCACCATTTTTCAGTCAAATCAAACATGCAGTTAAAAAAAGGAGGTTCTTTCTAAAGCCTCTTCAAGGGTAGATTTCACTTGGATAAAGTGAGGAACTTGAAGAAAAGGAGCTAGAGAGAGCTGATGCCTCCGGAAAAGCCAAGGCCATGGCATTTATTCAAAGAATTTCTGTAATTGGCAATTTTGTAGAATGAAAGAACCGTGGAAATACATGAAATTCACCCAAATGAGAACAAGCAAAGACTATTTATTCAGGGCTTGCTATGGCAAGGGAGTCAGCTACAGTTGCTTTCATTTTAGTAGAGACTCAAAGACAGGCAGAATGGCAAAGCTTCAGAGTGGAAAAAAGGGGAGGCTTCCGATCTGCCCTGACTGGAGGCTGACGGCGTGGGGAAGCAGTAGGCAGGCTAACTAGAAGTAGGGCAACCTACATGATTGGTTAGGGTGCATATCTGGTCTTCTCCAGGGGGTCCTAATTTCAAAGCAGGGACAGAAAGTTGCTTATTAATCAAGTCCTGATCATTTGGGGCCAATTGCTGCAGCAATTGTGATTTGGCTTCCTGGACTGGTTGCTGCAGATTGTGGGTCAGAGTTCTGTTTTTATAGATCGTCTGGCTGTTGTCCGTTTGAATGGTTAGTCTCTCTAAACCAAAGGTTGGTTAGTGACTTCACCAACTAGCTAAAAAACTCAGTCCTAGGGCAGTCATATAAGGAAAAGTGAGCTGAGGATAGGAAAATGAGTAATAATGAGAATGGCAGCAGAAAGAAGAGAAAATTAAAGAAGTAGAAGGGTGACCTGCAGTCTGGGAATAGTAGAGGAATAGTAGAGGTGGGGAAAAGTAAAAAACAGAAGCAAACAGGTTAAGTCTTTTTTGTGTCTCTCTTCCGAAAGAGGGTATTCTCATGCAATAGTGGGCTTAACGCTGCAGGTCCATGCATTTTAAATGAATTAAGAAATATTCAATTAAATGGAGATACCAGATACATAAGATAGGCAATAAAAATTTTAAGGAAATATGAAAGCCCTTTGATATTTTAGTTGATATGTTTTAACACTGTGAGCTAGTGTTTGTGTAACAGGGATATTCTTTCAAAACTAGATTATGTATTTTTCAGGTCAGCCCTGGAGATCAAAATGTCTTTATTCAAGGGCATATGGGCAAGGAAACAAACACATCTATCACGGAGTACTGAATAGTCTTTTACCTCTTATGCATCGTATTTTCTGCCCAAACTTCCCACAGATTGCTCTGGTCCTGCCAATCTACATCATTCTCTGTTCCTGAGCCCATCTGTGCTGTGTTGGCAGCTGAGAGTTTGCACACTATATCTCCCTCTGACGTGTTTTTAAAAACCCCAAAACAAAGAATAAGTTTATTAAGTTTACTTTTGCATGTGAAAAGTTGCCACGTTACAGGTGATTCCAGAGTGGTGGGAAACCAAACGTGCATGGGAGGGGCCTCAAGTCAAAGGCCAGAATATGGGATGAGGGCCAGGGTGACTCCAACGACCTCCAGGAGAGATAAAGGCATCAGCACACTACACCTACTCAATTCTATTCTCTACTCAGAGGAGCAGAAAATAATTATTTTCATTATATTTCATTGTTTTCATTTTGAAAGCATTCTTTCAAATTTTCAGGATTTTTTTTGGAAAACCTGGTTCTGCTTTATAAATGTCACATGAGTCATATGGGCAGTAAAACAACAGAGGGAATTAGCAATGAGATATGCTATTTGGTTAATCATTCACAATTGATTTTTTTTTCCCCCTTAATTTACTCAATACTGGTAATTAGTAATGTTTTTTTACCTACCTCATAAAATCTGGGTCTTAAATTTCAGGACAATCCATGGTTCAAGGGGCATTTTATTTGTGCCCTTTCCATTTATGGGTATCAAAGACTTTGAACACACGGGCTCAGTCTTGTGCATTTTCTATACAAATCCTGAGGAGGCCTGTGAACGTGGATGTCTATTTATTCTATCTAGTAGACAGAGTTGGAATTGGCCTGGCTCACAGAGCATCCAAAGTAGTTGCTTTTATATATTCACCAGTCATCTGTCTTCCTCCCAAACCTTACCTATGACCAGTTTTCTGTAATGATTTCTTTTTTTTTTTTTTTTTGCAGTACGCGGGCCTCTCACTGTTGTGGCCTCTCCCGTTGCGAAGCACAGGCTCCGGACGTGCAGCCTTAGCGGCCATGGCTCACAGGCCCAGCCGCTCTGCGGCATGTGGGATCTTCCCGGACCGGGGCACGAACCTGTGTCCCCTGCATCGGCAGGTGGACTCTCAACCACTGTGCCACCAGGGAAGCCCTGTTATGATTTCTTGATTGTCATGTGTGCTAAACCCCAACACAATTTCAGCTAGTGGCTCTGCTCTCCTTTGTCGTGTACTTTACTGTGAGAGGTGAAGGAAAACTCTGCTCTTCAAATCTCTAGCCACTGGATCACATCATGTTCAGAGAGAGCTCCCTGAAGCCACAATTCAGGCCCCTCTGTGAGAGACGGCTACTGACCTATAGCTCTCAGCAACTTGGATCCCACGGCCAGTAAACCAAGCCTCAATGCAAGTGATTTTCAACCAGTCATGAATGTGACTTCACAGCTTCCCTTATACATGGGATGGAGGTAGACCTCCAGTTTGCATTGTCTGTTCATCTTGGTCCCATTTATCCTTTGCCTATTACCATTTTCCTATTAGCCTGCTGTAGAGAATTATCATAGTATTTGTGTTTATGGGGATGACAAGGACGTGTCCAAGAGAATGAGTGGAATGGCCATGCACTCTGTACACACTGTAGAGACAAGATTCATAGGGACAAGAATTCAGATCTTGGCTCAGACAGCGATTAGCTATATGATTTTAGATGAGTGACAACTTGGATCCCTTTCTTCATCTGTAACATATGAATTATACTTCTCCCATCTTAAAGATTTTGTAAGGATTTAATGAGATAATAGATGTAATATAAGGTAAAGCTATGTAATGTATATAAAATAGTAAGCACAGATTAAGTAACGAGTACTGTCAGTTCTTTACCTCCTTTGGTAGGAAGGAAGACCTCCTGAAATTTGTATTTATTACCATACACACATTCTTTTTAAGATTCTATAGCTGTATAGCTACATTGTACATGTAGAACTGATTTTGTTATTCACTGTTAGGGCCTATAAAGTCCCTGTGAACACTGAATTGGCAAATAATGAACGCTTGCTCTTAGGGGAGATACAGGGTTAGGTTCCTGCAAGCCTCTAGTCACATGTTCATCAGCTGACCAAAACATAACCTATTGTTATGAGTATTTTCGCTTAAAGACACCTTATTTAATATATATTGTCGGTTCATTAACACTGAACTCACAGCCACAGCACTATAACTCATGCCTAAAAAAGCTTATCTAACACACATATTTTCTCTGTAAGGCACATTACAGTCTTCTCACACTTAGGAACACTGGACAGCACTTCAGCACTAGGCTTGGGGGCCATTTTAAACAGTGAAATCACCAAGAAAAGGCAAAAAAAAAAAAGCAAAAACGAACGTAGTACTAAATAGATGCAAAAGGATACTTACAGTACTAGAGCCAAAAAAAGAAGGGAGAGTTTGACATCTGCTGGGCTGCTCAAGTTTTTTTTACCACTCTCCACAAATGACTGCAGAGCAAGCATCCTTGCATACTGATTTGGGGATTACAAATACATTTTAGTGAGTAGGCAAATTCACAAATCTGGAATCCACAAATAACGAGGACCTAATATATTTATAAAGGTATACATATATACATTTTATGACAGGCAAGTTTCCCTTTTGCTACTGAATGTACATGAGTATTGTTGTCAACCAAAGGCGTTTATACCGAATACTGAATTTATACTGAACTTACATGATGGCATGCTTCTTTACGCCATTTCACTGGCAGGACTCTGACTTTCAGTTCATCTATGGGTGTACACTCAAAGAAGTGGCACAGGACCCTATGCTCAGACGGTCCCCACGCTTGTTTTAATAGCCTTCACTATTTTTAAATTCTGAGCATTTTTGAACAAGGGGCTTCACATTTTCATTTTTCACTGGGTCCTACACATTATCTAGCTAGTCCTAATTATGACCACCCATGAAGGTCATTTTTAATTTTCTGATTTCTAGTAGAGCTATGACAGCCCACAAATGCCACAACATCAGGGCAAGGGGACTCTAGGATTCAGAGACAATGAGGAACAATTCACAGATAGGAGGAAGCTAGGGAAAGGAATTCTTTAAATCTGATATGAATTCCTGAGCTAACTCTCATGCTTAATATGTATAGAACTGACTAGAATGAACATAGCAAATACTTTGAGAAGTTACTGTACAGATCACTCTCCAGGTTCCAGACTGGCCCACAGTGGTGCACAGAAGCCAACCAGAATAGCACTGCAGACTTTGAAGACTAAACTGATACTGGAACCACAGAAGACAGGTCAAGACCCACAGCTTCAATATTACCATGCTAATTGCTTACTAAGACAAAACAATTCAATATTCTCCAGAAGATTTTAATAGGACCCAGAGTCTCATAATACAACAGTCAAAATTGAGGATTGGGCTTCCCTGGTGGCGCAATGGTTGAGAATCCACCTGCCGATGCAGGGGACACGGGTTCGTGCCCGGTCCGGGAAGATCCCACATGCCGCGGAGCAGCTGGGCCCATGAGCCGTGGCCGCTGAGCCTGCGCGTCTGGAGCCTGTGCTCCACAACGGGAGGGGCCACAACAGTGAGAGGCCCGCGTACCGCAAAAAAAAAAAAAAAAAAAAAAAATTGAGGATTCAGTAGAAATTTCAACAACCTTCAAGGGAATGCACATTTATGTGACTGACTTCATTTGACTCACAACACGTATAATTAAATCTTTTAGGACTTTAATACCAGAAAACTTAAATCGTTCAGTAACAAATATTTATTGAATGCCTGGTCCACCAACAAATACATATTTTATTCAGATTTATCATCGTTTTCCTAGATTAGTTTCTATTCTTTTAATTTGTTACTCTTTGAAGGTTGGTAAACTCTCTGAAGCTTCTGCCTTTGCCTAATTGAGAAATTCTGCAGTTTTAAGCTTGTTAAGTTTGTCAATGTTCAGGATACAGAGGTCCTTTTTTTTTTTTTAATTCATAGAAGGATACTCTATGAAAATGAGGACCTTGGTCCTCTCAGACTGATCAACTGTGTTAACTGTTTGTACCTTTCGGAGGAAAATTCCTGAATTACACTTTGTGCCACTGAAGTCAATAGGATTTACCTTACTACTTTAAATTTGTATTCTTTCCTGATCTCCTTTTCCTACTCCTCAAACTCTACCCAAACAGGTATTTAATGGTTGTTGGGCACTATTAGTCTACCAGAAGCCTCTTGACCCAAGTGCATATTAGTTTTCTTTTCTGTGCCCCTGTCATTGGTGTTCTTTTCCAATATGGGAGGGTATAATGTTCCTGGACACATTTCTCTTTCTAGTCAACATCACTGCTTTTTCCATTCTCTTTTGACAAGTCTATTTCATTTTCTCTTATATTTTCTTTTTACTTCTTTCCGAAGCTCTCCTTTGTTTTTTAATTTTCTATATGTGATGAGTGGCTCAAATTTCATAGTTTTTTTATTATAGGCAATGAAATTGTAAATTTCATATCAGAACTTGAAACAGTCCACCAGGTTTATTCATTTAATAAATATTGAGGACCTAGTAGGTACCAGACACTATTGGAGGGATTGTGTGCATCAGTGTATGAAACAAAAATCCTTGTTTCCATGAAGCTTAAAATCTTGGGGTCTTTGTGGTTTTTTTTAAGCTTTCTTTTTTTTTTTGGCTGTGTTGGGTCTTCGTTGCTGTGTGTGGGCTTTCTCTAGTTGCAGTGAGTGGGGGCTACTCTTCATTTCAGTGAGAGGGCTTCTCATTGCAGTGGCTTCTCTCGTTGTGGAACATGGGCTCTAAGTGCATGGACTTCAGTGGTTGTAGCACATGGGCTTGGCAGTTGTGGCACATGGGCTCAGTAGTTGTGGCTCATGGGCTCCAGAGCATAGACTCAGTAGCTGTGGCACATGGGCTTAGCTACTCTGAGGTATCTTCCTGGACCAGGGACTGAAGCCATGTCCCCTGCATTGGCAGGTGGATTCTTAACCACTGCACCACCAGGGAAGTCCCTAACCTATTTTCATTGTTGGTCTCATGATTGCAAAGAGAAATTTTTTTCATATTATTATTTGTTTAATTCACAGACTCTTTTTCCAGATGTTTGAGGTTGCAAAATGAAACTGATATGATAGAAAAGAAGATACCACATACTAAAGTTTTTTTTTTAATTAATAACAAAATGTAATCTATATTTTAACATAAAAATTCTGGACTTTTTCAAAGGTTTTATTGAACTCAGATGTTCTTATAATTAAATAATTATTTAAACCTTTTATCTTCTTCACATAAATAAGTAGAGCACATAGGAAACAATCTCATTTACTATCACATCAAAAAGAATAAAATACATAGGAATAAACCTACCTAAGGACACAAAAGACCTGTATCTGAAAACTATATGACTCTGATGAAAGAAGCTGAATACAATACAAACTGATGGAAAGATATACTGTGTTCTTGGATTGGAAGAATCAATATTTTTAAAATGACCATACTACCAAAGGCAATAACAGTTTCAAAGCAATCCCTATCAAATTACCAATAGAATTTTTCACAGAGCTAGAACAAATAATTTTGAGATTTGTATGGAAACACAAAAGACCCTGAATAGCCAAAATCACCTTGAGAAAGAAGAACAAAGCTGGAGGAATCATGCTTCCTGACTTCAGACTATACTACAAAGCTACAGTAATCAAAACAGCATGGTACTGGCACCAAAACAGACACATAGATCAATGGAACAGAATAGAAAGCTGAGATATAAACCCATGCACTTATGGTCAATTAGTCTACGATAAAGGAGGCAAGAAGATACAATAAAGAAAAGACAGTCTCTTCAATAAGTGCTAGGAAAACTGGACAGCTACATGTAAAAGAATGAAATCAGAACATTCTCTAACACCACATACAAAAATAAACTCAAAATGGATTAAAGACCTAAATGTAAAACTGATACTATAAAACTCATAGAGGAAAATATAGGCAAAACACTCTTTGACATAAATTGCAGCAATATCTTTTTGGATTCACCTTCTAGAGTAATGGAAATAAAAGCAAAAATAAGCAAATGGGACCTAATTAAACTTACAAACTTTTGCACAGAAAAGGAAACCATAAATAAAACAAAAAGACAACCTATGGAATGGGCAAAAATAGTTGTAAATGATTTGACTGACAAGGGACTAATTTCCAAAATATACAAACAGCTCATACAGCTCAATATCAAAAAAAAAAAACAAAAAACAAACCAAACAACTCAATCAAAAAATGGGCAGAAGACCTAAATATAACTTTCTCCAAAGAAGATATATTGATGGCCAACAGGCATATGAAAAGATACTCAACATCACTAATTATTAGAGAAATGCAAATCAAACTACAATGAGGTATCACCTCACACCTGTCAGAATGGCTACCATCAAAAAGTCTACAAGTAATAAATGCTGGAGAGGGTGTAGAGAAAAAGGAATCCTCCTACACTCTTGATGGGAATGTAAATTGGTGCAGTCACTGTTGACAACCGTATGGAGGTTCCTTAAAACACTAAAAGTAGAATTACCATATGACCCAGCAATCCCACTCCTGGGCATATATCCAGAGAAAACCATAATTTGAAAAGATACATGCACCCCAATGTTCATTGCAGCACTATTTACAATAGCTAAGACATGGAAGAAAGCTAAATGTCCACCAACAGAGAACTGTATAAAGATGTGGTACATATATACAATGGAATATTACTCAGGTATATAAAATAATGAAATAATGTCATTTGCAGGAATATGGATGGCCCTAAAGATGATCATACTAAGTGAAGTAAGTCAGATAAAGACAAATATCATGTGATATCACTTATACATGGAGGCTAAAAAGATGATACAAATGAACTTATTTACAAAACAGAAACAGACTCACAGACTTCTAAAACAAACTTATGGTTACCAAAGGTGAAAGGTGTGGGGGGAGGGATAAGTTAGGAGGTTGGGATTAACATATACATACTACTATATATTATAAAATAGATAATCAACAAGGACCTACTGTATAGCACAGGGAATTCTACTCAGTATTCTGTAATAACCTATATGGGAAAAGAATATGAAAAAAATGGATATTTGTATATGTATAACTGAATCACTTTGCTGTACACCTGAAACACATTGTAAATCAACTATAGCCCAATATAAAATAAAAATTAAATTACAAAAAGAATATCTATTTAGATGATGGCAGAAATCCTTCCACAATGTATACATATATCCAAATCATTGTGTTGTACACTTTCAATATCTTACAATTTTATTTGTCAATTATACCTCAATAAATCTGAAAAAATAAAATATAAATACATGAATCAAAAAGAAAATTTTAAGGTAAAGAAAAATCAATTATTTATATGCCTAATAAGCATCTTAAACCCGAAATACCTCGATGAACTTTTGTTTCATTCATAAGTAGAAAAGTGGGATGGGGGTAGCACATAATATGAATATAATTATAAAGTCTTAATTCTAAATTTGGGATTAATGGAAATGTAAATCTAGTGTTTTGCTGTGGTAATTTTATAATTTTGTGATAAGTGCCTCCTGTAATTATATATAATACTTTTGCTAGATGCTCACTTACACAATATTTTAAAACAGTCTTCTGTCACTAAATATTTTTCTTCTGTTATCTCTTTTGGAATTGTACAGAAAATAAGCTTATGACTATAAAATTATTAAATTTGATTTTAAAAAAACATGAAACACCTCAGGGAACACAGAATATGAAGCCTTGTTTAAAACAAACAAAAGCTACCATTTAATACTAAATCCAGTTGATAAAGAAATGAATCAAAATAAAGCTACCAGAAGAGGAAAAGTCCTAGTAAAAAGTCTGTGTGCGTATTGTGTCTGTTTTATAGAATATAATAGCTAAATACCTGCAGAAATAAAAATGGAAATATTATTAACCTCACAATAGGAAAAAAATATTATGAAAGACAAAAATTAGACGGGAATGTTAGAGAACATTGGATGAAAAGTAAGAATGTTAATTTTCTTATCTTTCAAACTGTCTAAACCTGAAAAAAAAGTTTAACAAATGACTCAAATTTCTTAATGTTTTTTGTAATCTTTTTTCCTAACCTTAGAAGAATCTTTCAGAGATTCTCATATATATATATATATATATCTCCTTTTTAAGTTTGTTTAAAATTAGAATTGATACTTTTATTTAAAAATAAATGCAGAACTTTCAGTTTTGCTTTGCTTTGACATGTAAAGTTCTTAAAAGTAGTCACTACTGTCTCTTCTATAAGAAAAGCTGGAGAAACTGAAAATTAATGACTTTCTTGGATCCACTAGAGAACTGAGGTCGCAGAGTAAATCACTACCTCAAAATCTGGAAAGACAGTTGAATACAGAGAATCACAGCTGAGATCCTCTTACCTGGAGCAGAAGCTGCTGCAGTAGGAACACTTAAATGGCAATTTTGATAAATTTCTGGAAGAAGCTGAGTGTGGTCTAGCTTGAGAATGAGAAACTCCTGGGGGCCTTAGTCTTAGAGAGGGGGATTCTCCACATTTTCTTCAGCTTTTCCTACAGAAATTCTGTGAGGTTATCACAGTAAGGATCTGAGAAAGACCCTCCTGGCGCTGGTAGGGAGAGGGGAAGATTAATTATTATGAAATACCTCCAGAGCATTCTCCATAACTAAGGCAAGACCTAACTAGAGCCTTACCCCAGCTGAGGGAAATCAACTTCTCCACATCCAGCTGCCTCCAAACTTCTGTCCCACCTAAGGTCCAGGCTTTCTAACAGCCTCAAGTGTGAAAAGAAATAGATCAGGAACCTGCAGCCAGGAAAGGGAGTAGAGGAAGCGGGAAAAAACCTATACCACTGGAGAAACACCTGTGAAGGTCAAAGGCTGAGACACAGACTAACTAAAATACTGACATTTAATTGAATGATTATAAAGCACTGCCTCTCTCCACACTACCAGGACTCTAGTATGTTAACAGTAGATTGTAGCTGAAAAAGCTGTAAGACACAGACTCTCCCTGAAGAGGAGGAGTTGAGAAACCCAACAGCAAGAGAGAAAGCAAAACCAAGGACCATAGAGGAATCTGGAGACTGGCACATAGAGCTACAGCAAACATGAAACACAGCCCAAAGCCTAGTCACATTAACATAAATGCTTATACTAAAGGCTTATTTACCGCGGTTTCTATTACCTGGTGCAACATGTCTGACTTTCAAAAAATAATTACAAGGCAAGAAAAAACACAGTCTGAAGAACAAAGCAATTATCAGAATCAGATATGACACAGATGTTGAAATTATCAGACAGGGAATTTAAAATAACTATGATTAATAAATTAAGGGGTCTCCTGGAAGAAGGTAGACAACGTGCAAGAATATATGGGTAATGTTAAGCAAAGACAGAAACTCTAGGAAAGAATCATAAAGAAATGTTAGACATGAAAAATTGTAAAATAAATGAAGAATATCATTAATGGGCTTATCAAAATAGACTTGACATAACTGACGTAAGATTAAGTGAGCTTGAAGATAGGTCCATAGAAAGTTACCTGCAAACTGAAATGCAGACAGAAAAAAGGATGGAAAAAAGACCCCCCCCCCAAAAAAAAACAGAACATCCAAGAACTGTGGGACAATATCAAGAGGTGTAAGAAACCGCCAAATTGTCCTAAAGTGCCTGTACTATTTTGCATTCCCAGACAGTGATGAATGAGAGCTCCTGTTGCTTCATATCCTTGCCAGCAATTGGTATTGTCTGTTTTATTTGAATGTTAGCTATTCTAATAGTTCTGTAGTGGCATCTCGTTGTTTTATTTGCAATTCCTTATGGCATATGATGTTGGGACTCTTTTCATACCCGTGTTTTCCATTTTATATCTTATTTATTAGTGAGATGTTCAGATCTTTTGTCCATTTTTGTTTTTATTGCTGTTCAAGATTTATATATTTTGATATGTCTTTCATCAGATATATGTTTTACTGTTTTCTCTCACTCAGTGGCTTTTCATTTTCTTAACAGTAATTGGAAGGGCAGAAGTGTTAATTTTTTTTTTTTTTTTTTTTGTGGTACGCGGGCCTCTCACTGTTGTGGCCTCTCCCATTGTGGAGCACAGACTCCGGACGCGCAGGCTCAGCGGCCATGGCTCACGGGCCCAGCCGCTCCGCGGCATGTGGGATCTTCCCGGACCGGGGCACGAACTCATGTCCCCTGCATCGGCAGGCGGACTCTCAACCACTGCGCCACCAGGGAAGCCCCAGAAGTTTTAAATTTTAATAAAATTCAACTTATCAGTTTTTCTTTTATGAATCATTATTTTGGTGTGTATCTAAAACCTCTTCACCAATCCTAAGGCCACATAGTTTTTTCACTTGTTTTCTTTTAAAAGTTTTATAGTTTTGCATTTTACTTTTAGATCTATAATCCATTTTGAGTTAATTTCTTGTGTATGATGTAAAGTTTGTGTCTAGATTCATCTGTTTACATATAGGCATCCACTTGAACCCATGTTCCCTGCATTGGCAGGTGGATTCTTAACCACTGAGCCACCAGGGAAGCACTTTCTGAGAGTTTTTAACATGAATGAGCATTGAATTTTGTCAAATGCTTTTTTCTGTGTCAACTGATGTGATAATATGATTTTTTTCTTCTTTACCTGTTAATGTGGTGGGTTGCATTTCAAATGTTTAACCAGCCTTATATATTTGAAATGAATCTCACTTGGTTATGGTATAAAATTCTTATTATACATTATGGATTTGCCAGTATTGCTGATTTGATTTGCTAGTATTTTGTCAAGGATTTTCCCATTTATATTTATGAGAGATATTGGTCTACAGTTTTTCTTTCCTGTAAACTCTTTCTTTTTATTACTAGGGTAAAGCTGGCCTTAACAGATGAGTTAGGAAGTGTTCCCTCTGCTACCATTTTCTGGAAAAGTTTGTGTGAACCATTGATATTATTTCTTTCTTGAATTTTTAGAATTGGTAGAATTCACCAGTGAAACCATCTGGGTGGTGTGAGGTGGTATGAGAACACTCTGTACTATCTTTGAAACTTTTTTATAAATTAAAAATATTGTGAAATAAAAAGTTCATTAAGAATATAGACTCAGAATGTCACCAAAAAAAGTTACACCTCTGTGTATCTATCTATCTATATAACACCTGCTATTTGTATGCATGTGTGTAGTGATGTGCAGGAAGATGTTCATACATTAACGATAATTATTTCATGGTTGAGTCTTTGTATATTTTAAGCTTTCTTATATTTGATTTCAATATAATGAATATGTGCATTTTTATCAAAACAATAATGTCATGCTAAAATACTGACGGGTGGCTATTAACTGCTAATTGTAGGAATCCCGTGGTGAAGTGTATTAAGTTCTTAGTTTATTACTCACCATCTAATGGACTCTCAGAATGATTATTACTATTATTTTGTTGCAATTACTTTATGTTCTGACTCCTGCTAACCTCTCCAGTCAATTTATCATCATTTCCCACCCCCAAATTGATGCTTTAGTATACCATATCAAAGACACAGTATGTGGTGATTAAGAGTTTAAACTATCTGGTCCAGCATACTCAGGATTACAGCTCACCTCTGCCTCTGTGAGCCCACAGGCAAGTTCCTTAACCTCTCTAGGCCTCAGTCCCTTCATTGGAAAAATGGAAATTATATTATTATCCACCTTACAGGGTTTTTATGAAGATTGAATGAGACTCTGCATCTAACACAGTTCTAGCACTTAGTTAATAAAAACTGTTTTACAACTACTGTCACTACCATCATTACACCACACCACCATTAATCTCCACTATCACTACTACCACTGCTGCTACTCCTACTGATGTTTTCACCACCACACCACCTTCTTCATCATTATTTATGCAGGCCTTTCTGCTTAGAGTATTCATGTTTTTATTTCCCCAGTCCATTATTAATTTTTCTACTGGTACGCTGGTAAACATTTAACAAGAATTCTAAGGAAAAAAAAAAAAACCTCTAATTTGTAAAGGTTGCCAATTCCCATTGTATAAATACTTTCATCATAGCTGATTTCAAGTTACCAATTTGACATCATTAAATGTAAAGCTGGGAAGAGAAGCAGTAGCAACATTATATAGTATTTCTATCATACAGATTCATTAGTTGTAAGTAGCCTTAAGAGTGTAGGTAATAGAAAAACATAATGTATGGTAACAATTAGGAAGTGATAAGTTTCAAATACTTATTACCTTTGTACATGATGTAATTTACTTATTACTTTATATAATTTAATTTTTAATACAGGCTGTGTTTAACGACCAGTTTACAAAATTCCTAAAAATTTAATAGTCAATTCTCATGAGCCAGTACTAGTCAGCTCCAATGTATCGCTGAACTTTTTTTTTTTTTTTTGCGGTACGTGGGCCTCTCACTGTTGTGGCCTCTCCCGTTGAGGAGCACAGGCTCTGGACGCGCAGGCTCAGCGGCCATGGCTCACGGGCTTAGCCGCTCCGTGGCATGTGGGATCTTCCCGGACCGGGGCACGAACTCGTGTCCCCTGCATCAGCAGGTGGACTCTCAACCACTGCGCCACCAGGGAAGCCCTGGACTTACTATTTTGATTTAATGATTGAGTCTCATCTTACTATCTTAGCGCAGACATTACCTTCTTAGTTTTTACAGACTGCCAAAATGGGACTCAGAAACCCTGTTACAAGATACTTATGGCTAGTAATAATTTTTGTTCAGAACACAAAATTAGAATCAGAATTGTTCTTGGTCGTTGCTTATACTCTTTCTCCCCCAAAATCCATCTTCTAAATTTTACATAATTCTTAATTGAAAAATATATGTTTATATAGAATATACAAAAATTAAAAATATTCAAATTTCTAAAAATATTCAAAAATCTGTATATACAGATTTCAGAAAATAATACCCTCTTAGAAACGGTGAACTAATTTTAGAATGATGTATACATTTAATTATATATTTTAGCTTTCCAAACAACCTTCAGTCCTTCTTATATAAGCTTGGTACCTTACATTCATCTTCCTGTTCCAAAGTGTTTTAGTATTTGAGGGAAGGTGACAAAACTTTATTGAAGGCCCCAGCTCCAAACAGCTACTCTCCATATTTCTGTGACCCTCCCTGTATTGCCCCTTCAGGCCCAGGAGGTAATGGCTTCCAGCTGGTGCTAGCCCCAGGGTACTGCACTATCCCCTGTTGATTCCCTGAACTCTGCTTACATTTGTGTAAATCTTCTCAAATTACCTAAACTTGGTTTGCATCTCTTCCATGCAGGGACCTCATACATTATCCCTTTATCAGGCTTTAAAAAATATTACTGTTATGTTAGCCTCATAAAATTAATGGGGAAAAGAGCATTCAGTCTGAGAAGTGAGCTTAGAAAATGAATTGTTTTTTTTTTCACTTAATGCTCTTTTTATCATTTGATATTTTTAACACAACAAAATATTAAGAAAAAAATTAAGAAAAAATTACATGCATTGAAAGCTTTTTATAGTTTTCTTTTTCACCCATAAAACCTTTTGCCTATTACCATTTGTTTTAATATTTACTAAATTTGGACAAAAAGATGATAGTTGTTTTAATTTATATTTCTTTGATCATTAGTGAGACTCAAAAATTTGTATCACTAAGGATTCTTTCATTTAAAGAAACAGATTCTGGGACTTTTCTGGTGGTGCAGTGGTTAAGACTCCGTGCTTCCACTGAAGGGGGCAAGGGTTCAATCCCTGATTGGGTAAGTTCCACATGCCATGTGGTGTGGAAAAGGAAAAAAGGAACAGATTCTGTATACCTTAAATAAGGAAAGAGGTGGCTAACTGGAAGGATACTGGGTAGCTCACGGACTGTGAGATGGAAAAGCAGCATGCAACTGTGAGCCTTCTCTTCTATGGTGTTGCCTTCAAATAATTTAGCATCAATTACTTTGCATCCCTTTATGTCTCCACTTAGGATGATGATTCCTGGGCAAGAGTCTGGTTGGAGTAGCATAGGTCACACAATACACATTGTGATCAGGAGTACATGGTTCACTGTTGCTGGTTCCACCAGAATCACATGAAATGGAGGATGCAGTTCCACAGTGAAAAGATGCCAGACATGCAAAGACAGCAGCAGTCACCTCAGTTTTTCACATGTTTTTGACCATTTGTGTTATTTCCTTTGGAAACTGCCTATACACGTTTTTGGGCTATTTTTCTGTAGGAATGTTGGACATGGTTTAGAATGGTTTACTTGAGTTTTTTGGTATTTTAAGACTATTAACAGCTTGGTATGTTTGTTGCAAAATTTCTTCCTAATACGTCAATTTCTTTTAGCTTAGTTTTTCATGTTTTTAACTTAAAGAATGTTTATGTTGTTAAACATTAATCTGGTTTTTAATTTTAAAATTATTGCTCTACCTGGAATCAATTTTGGTTTGCAATATCAGATAGGAATTTAATTTTTCCTAAATGGTATGTTAATTGTTTCAGTATCACTTATTAGATAGTTTCCCACTGCATGAAATGCCACCTTTGATATACTAAATTCTTATATTTAATTATATTTAGTTTCTGAAATTTCTGTTCTGTTTCAAATATGGCTTTTCAATTACAGCTTTTTTTCATTCATGAGCTGCACATTATTAAATTATTGTAGCTTTAAAATGCATTTTAAATATATGACAGAATAACTCCTCTCTTTTAACTTTTACAAAATTTCCCAGGCTGTTGTCATTTTTCAGGATGAACTTTACTATTATTTGCTCAGGTTGTCCACAGTCTTACTTTGTTACATTAAATATTGTTATCAATTTGAAGAGAAAGAAAATAAGTATGAGTCTTTCCAAGCAGAAACATTGTATGTTTCTGTTTTTTAAAACCTTTTTATGTTGCACAGAAAATGTATTTTTTATACAAATGTTCATACCTTATGTTATTACTTTAAAAATATTTTTATTGATACTATGAATGGCAGTTTTCCATTATGTTTCCTAAACAGGTTTATCAGTGATATGTAGATTATTTTCAACTCAATTATAACACATTCTTCTATTAGGTAAAATGTTTTAGTCAATTTCCATGTTTTATCCCAAGTATTCTTTTTTGTGTGTGTGTGTGTTATGCGGGCCTCTCACCATTGTGGCCTCTCCCATTGCTGAGCACAGGCTCTGGACGCGCAGGCTCAGCGGCCATGGCTCATGGGCCTAGCCGCTCCACAGCATGTGGGATCTTCCCAGACCAGGGCACGAACCCGTGTCCCCTGCATCGGCAGGCGGACTCTAAACGACTGTGCCACCAGGGAAGCCCCCCAAGTATTCTTTCTTGAATCAATTAGGTAGAGAATCATCTATTTGAATATTTTCCAATATATTTATATAGAATTTTCTATAGTAGTATCATGATCTCCATGCTCTTCTGTGTACAGATATAAGGCTACTTCCATTCCCCTTCCCTCTCATGATCTCTCATCTGTTGTCTCTATCTCAATAGTGTGTGTATGTTCATCTCTTTCTTTTGATTATCCCTGATAGGATTTCCTTATTTTATTGGTATTTTATATAGAGAGCCAATCCTTAAATTTATTAGGAGTTCTCTTCTCTTTGCTTTCCATTCATCAATTTCTGTTTTTATCTTTAGTTCCTCTATTCTACTGTACTGTTGTATTTATTTTTGCCTTTTAAAAACTTAGTTGAAAGTTTTAGTTGAAAGTTTAGTTGAAAGTTTTCTAATTCACTCATTTTAATCTTTTATTATTTTTGTAAAACATTTAAATCTATCAATTTTCATCCAAGTAGAACTTTTTATTGTAACCTATGTGTGTTCTGTGATATGTTTAATGCCACATAATTTATGACCAGCATAATATTTGTCCTAATATCTAAGATACTTTGTGTGTTTTTGTGGTGGTGGTTTTATTCCAGAATTTCAATACCAGGATTTCCAGGCATCATTCCCTTTTCATTTACTCTGCCTTATATTAAGTGAGTTGTTTAATCTCGGTTCTTATTCCAACTCAATGTTTTTTTCATATTATATTTTGATTATTTCTTGATGATACTGATGAGTTGTATTTTGATAGTCCCAGAAATGTGTTAGAACATACAAAGCTAGAAGCCAAAATGTAGTCCTTAAGGTCAAATTTCAAATCTAAACAAATTCACAAGTTTTTCAGTGGTTGGAAAAAGATGTTTCCTTGCTTCTTTTCTCACTAAGAAGATAGGGTTTATAGGTTTTTAACGTATGATGTTTATTTTTCTCCTCACAAAACATGCTATTCAAGCTTGAATATTTAGCAGACTTTATTGACAAATTATAGTTGATCCCTATGTATACTTACTCAAAGTTTTTCCTTAATTTTGAAAATATTATATGAATTTAACTGATAAAAAATATATCTGAGTCATTGACAGAAAAATACTCATTTAATTTTCTGAATTTACATGCATAAATAAAAGGGAAATATTTTACTAAAAAATGCAGAACACAATATCTACTTCTACATTAGAGTCACAATAATTAAAAGTGATGTTATGATATTTAATGAATTGGAAAAAGTGAATTTGCTTCTTTGTCTTGTCAATACCTTGTGGCATTATCAAACCTGTTGATTTTCTAGTATGTTGTTTATCCCATGTTTTTGAACTTTAAATGTTGTTACAAATGTTCTCATTATTTTGAATTTAAACACAGAAAAATCCAAACATTGAATTGCATAATTCTACCCTTTTTGTTCACTTATTATTGAAGCAAATACATATAGAGGCAATCATTCATAACCTTCCCACGGATCAGGTTGATACTTCTTAAATGAGAAAAACCTATATAAATTTATTGCATATATGCACATCAAAATCCTAGTAATTCTGAGTGCAGTAAAGCAACTAATGGGAAAAAAGCCTTTAAATGGTTAAAGAGATTAAGGTATTTGTGAGTAATGCTAGATTCTGCTTTGTCTATACTTTATTAGCCACAGGTAGTAACTTCTGCTGAAAATTCATGAGGCTGGTTTTGTTTGATTTCTTTCTTGTAGCTTTGTAAGAGTTCCTGTTCTAGCTCTTTAAATAATTAATGTAGAGATGGTCTTTCACTTGTGAGCAAGAATATTTGCTCACTGCCTTGAGGGCTGAGGAATGAAACACTCGGCATTTTAAAGATTTGGTTAAGAAATAAATGTTTTCACTGCACTCATCTTTTATGAATTGTTTCAGACTATTAATTTATATAAGTACATTATATGATCCTGTAAGCTGTAGATTTCCTTTGCATTCTTGAAATAAACTCTTAAAATATCTAACGTTCAAAGAGCAGTTTTAATGAATTTATATCTTTATCCATTTGACAACCAAAAAGCTTAATAATTGGCTGGTTTCAAGATGTCCTTATGAGATTGGAGAATGTTATAGATCAACATATTCCATGTTAACAAATTTCATGAGTTATTTAACATGCTCGCTATTATCAAAAATAATGATAGATATCAATACCTTGGGTATTTTACTTTGTATCAAATACCTGCTTCTACTCTGGAAAACAAATACTCAATTGGATAATTTAATCCATTTATCTTACTCATTAGAAATGAATTAATCAGAGATGCACCAGCCTATATAATAATCACAAATAGCCCAAAGTTTATGGTCATGTTCTCCTCTGCTTCGAGAGTTCCCATCCGAGATGACGCTTATTAACTTTTCATCATCACATTCTTATCAAGCTCTCATCTTTCTTTGAACTTAAATATGTCTAAAAGGCTCAACTTCAGATACAGAAATTCCCTTCAGAGGCCAACTCTAGGCCAAATGTCTAAGCTTGTAGCATTTCCATACCAATATATGCTAACCACACTTTGTCATAATTAGTTTTTGGAAATTTTCAAGTTTTTTTCATCCTTAATTCAACTACAGGCATACCTCAGAGATATTGCCGGTTTGGTTCCAGACCACCACAATAAAGCAATAAAGCAAAAGCTAAGTCACGTGAATTTTTTGGTTTTCCAGTGCATATAAAAGTTATGTTTATAACATATTGTAGTCTATTAAGTGTGCAATAGCATCATGTCTAAGAAAGCAATGTACATACCTTAATTTAAAAATACTTTATTGCTAAAAATTGCTAACCATCTTCTGAGCTTTAGCAAGCTGTAACCATTTGCTGGTGGAGAATCTTGCCTCAATGCTGATGGCTACTGACTGATTAGAGTGGTGGTTGCTGAAGTGTGGGGCGACTGTGGCAATTTCTTAAAATGAGACAACAATGCAGTCTGCTGCATTGATTGACTCTTCCTTTCATGAATGATTCCTTTCTATCATGCAATGCTGTTTGATAGCATTTTGCCCATTGTAGAACTTCTTTAAAAATTACAGTCAATCTTCTCAAACCCTGTTGCTGCTTTATCAATTAAGTTTATGCAATATTATAAATCCTCTGTTGTCATTTCAACAATCTTCACACCATCTTTACCAGGAATAGATTCCATCTCAAGAAAGCACTTTCTTTGCTCATCATAAGAAGCACCTCATCCATTAAAGTTTTACCATGAGATTGCCCCAATTCAGTCACATCTTCAGGCTTCACTTCTGATTCTAGTTCTCTTGCTATTTCCACTACATCTACAGTTACTTCCTCCATGGAGTTCTCAAACCCCTCAAAGTCATACATGAGGGCTGGAATCAACTTCTTCCAAACTGCTGTTAATGTTCATATTTTTCCCTCTTTCCAAGAATCACGAATGATCTTAATGGCATCTAAATAGTGAATCCTCTCCAGAAAGTTTTCAATGGACTTTGCCTAGATTCATCAGTGGAATCACTGTCCTTGGCAGCTATAGCCTTACAAAATGTATTTCTTTAATAATAAGACTTGAAAGTCAAAATTACTTTTTTTTTTTCCAAAATTCCTTCTTGATCCATGGGCTGCAGAATGGATGTTGTATTAGCAGGCATGAAAACAACATTAATCTCATTGTACCTCTCCATCAAAGCTCTTGGGCAACCACATGCATTGTCAATGAGCAGTAATATTTTAAAAGGAATCTTCTTTTTCTGACCAGTAGGCCTCAATGATGGGCTTAAAATATTCAGTAAAACATACTGTAAACATGTGCTGTCATCCAGGCTATGTAGTTCCATTTATAGAACACAGGCAGAGCAGATTTAGCATAATTCTTAAGGGCCCTAGGATTTTCAGAATGGTAAATGAGCATTGGCTTCAACTTCAAGTCACAGCTGCGTTAGCCTCTGACAAGAGAGTCAGCCTGTCCTTTGAAGCCTGAACGTAGGCATCAACTTCTCCTCTCTAGCTCTGGAAGTCCTGGATGACACCTTCTGCCAGTATACAGCTGTTTTATCTACTTTGAAAATCTGTTGTTTAGTTTAGCCACCTTCATTAATTATCTTAGCTAGATCTTTTGAATAACTTGCTGCAGCTTCTACATCAGCACCTGCTGCTTCACCTTGCACTTTGATGTTATGATGGAGATGGCTTCTCTCCTTAAACCTGATGAACCAACCTCTGTTAGCTTCAAAGTTTTCTTCTGTAGCTTCCTCACCTCTCTCAGTCTTCACAGAGTTGAAGAGAGTTAGGACCTTGCTCTGGGTTAGGCTCTGTTTTAAGGAAACGTTGTGGCTGGTTTAATCTTCTATCCAGACTACTACAACTTTCTCCAAAGAGCAATAAGGCTGTTTTGCTTTCTTATCATTTGTGTATTCACTGGAATAGCACTTTAATTTCCTTCAAGAACCTGTCCTTTGCATTCACAACTTGGCTGTCTGGTGCAAGAGTCCTAGCTTTCAGCCTGTCTCTGCTTTTGACATACCTTCCTCACTAAGCTTAACTACTTCTAGTTTTTAAAGTGAGAGATATGGGACTCTTCCTTTCATTTGAATACGTAGAAGCCATTATAGGGTTATTAATTGACCTTATTTAAATATTGTTTTGTCTCAGGGATTAGAGAGGCCCAATAAGGGGACAGAAAGCCGGTTGGTGGAGCAGTCAGAACACACATAACATTAATCAACTAATTACACTGTCTTATATAGACATGGTTCGTGGTGTTCCCAAAACAAACCACAATAGTAACATCAAAGATCACTGATCACAGATCACCATAACAAATAATAATGAAAAAGTTTGAAATATTACAGGAATTATGAAAACATGACATAGAAACATAAAGTGAGCAAATGCTATTCGAAAGATGGCACTGATAGACTTGCTTGACACAGGGTTGCCACAAACCTTCAATTTGTAAAAAAAACCAAATATCTGCAAAGCACAGTAAAATGGAATGTAATAAAGTGAGGTATGCCTGTACAATAGTAAATCTTATTGTTGACGAAATGTAGTTAGCTGGATTTTGATGAATTTGAACTCTTGAAAATTTTAAGCTATTTGGATTTTATAAAGGGTCTTTGCTTCATGAACCAACTAGTTCCACATTTTTATCACACCAGGTACCTTCACAGAACTCAGCACAGCTTGTATTTATATAACTATTTTAAATTATTTAATACATGTATGCATATTCCAATAGACCAAGAGCTACAGGACAGACTTTCATTTCTAATGCTCACCATGACATCTCCAGCATCTTGTGTAGTCCATGGGTTCTAGTAGTCATTTGATAAATACTTGCTGAATCAGTGACTGAATTGTATGCGTTGTTGCTCTTCCAAACCAGGATTTACATAGTTAATATATATTATCCTTGGAAATTCTGACACAGTCTTCCCCTATATTTTGATGCCCAGTGTTTCAGCCACTATTATCTTTTTCTGAAATAATTTTCATCTAGTTTTTATGATGCAAATTAAATCCATCTGAATTTCCCACCTTGCAATGCACCAGAAAATGTGTTCCAGACAAGATTTTATGAATTTCACAGAAAGGATATAAGCACATGCCTTCACCCTACATTTTATTTAAGTGAAATTTTAGATACTGATTGCTTAATTATATGCTCTCAAAACATTCTGCATTTCTTTCTATGGGAAATTTTCCAGCAATAAACAGAAGAGATTCTTTTGGCTGCTTCTATGATATATAATTAGAAGTTAATAAATTAGATGTGCTGTTGTGTTAAATAAGATATAATTAAAAGGGACTACACATTTTAGGTAGAATATGAATCCATGTTTCATAATGGGATAACAAATCAAATTCCATTTTTTAAAATAATAATGCTAATATAAACACAAGAATTATTTAAATTTTTAAAATTTTGGTTCTCCTGATTTTAAGGTTATGCAATTAAAATTGTCTTAGACAAAAATTAGAATTTTAATTTGTGGAAAATATACTCTCAGATAACAGGTTATAATAAAACTTTAAATCTAATGTCTCTATAAGTTTTTATAAAATTTGACTTTCTAGTTTGTCAGGCTATTTGGAAGCACATTACTTCCACTTTGGTTAAGAAACTATGCAGCGATCCTCACCAACAGAATGGAAAAAGATTCTTCTGAGACAGTCTTTGAGCTTTGTAAGTATATTCTGGTTTTAGAGAAATGCTAAACTCAGTTATAGCATACAAGGGCATAAAGATGAATTCTTTTTTTCTTCTGACCTTAAGAAATTCATACTCTCTGAAAAGAGTTACAAATTGGGTCCCTTCACTGATTTTATCTTGAAAAAAATTTGACAAAATATTATTATGATGTTGCTTTTCAAGTGTGAAGGAACAGTTGCCCTAATTTTCTTTATGAAAATTATGTCTGTGACTGTTAGTACTGTTTGATAGATCATTAATTTTGAAAAATTGTTTCACTACCTTTGAAAAATAAGGGGTCTCAGAATGGGCCATTAAAATGGTCCTGAGAAGATAAACCAGCTAGTATTTAAGAACTTCTGGTATGGGCCAGGTTGGGAATAACATATAAGGTGCATATTACATGTCAACTTTAATTGAATATTGGTGGGTAGCTTCTTGATTCATAGCACTGAGGATTTTGAAGCTGTGTCATAGTATCTTTATCTGCCCTTGGTAGGTATTAGGGTGAAAGCAAAAAAATAAACAGAGAAAGAAGCAGAAGCATTCAGAAACTGGTGAAGGAAATTTCAGGTCCCTGTCTCCCTCTAGGATATCTAAAGTAGAAGCAATAATCAGACTCCTACCTAATCAGCATGTTGAGTAGGGACTCCAGCATCTCCTCTGAGTATTCTTATAGAGACTGAAGTTTGAGAACTCACTCTTCTTTAAACATAGCAATACATTTGCTTAGAAGAGTCGTTCTCTAACTTGACTTCACATTACAATCACCTAGGGAGTTTTAAAAACTACTGAGGCCTGGGTTCCACTCCAGACTAAATAAATCATCACCGTTGGGACTAAGGTTCTGGCATTGGTATTTTTTAAAAACTCTCCAAGGTGCAGCTAAGATTGAGAATCATTAGAAATTTCATGTAATGGGAAAACCAGATGGTGACTGAGCACATCTACTCTCTTCTTTCTCTCTCAAGTTCCCACTGGAATGTAGAAAAGTGTTTAAATAATAATAATATTTACAACAACGACAATAATAATGATGATGATGTATACCAGCTCTGGAAAGGAAGTGGCATCAGAGGTCCAAGCATTCTACGATATTTTATAAGACAAAAACGGGTGGAATTAATTGATAACGGAATCTATTCAGAAGAAACCATAGTGCAAGATACTTCAGCTACAAACTCAGATTCAATGAATACAAAGATAAAAGAATCACATTCTTAACAAATGGGATGACTGGGTCCGTCCTAGTTCCTGTTTATTACATAAAGGGGCTGTGAGCAGAGACTTGAAGAAAAGAGCAGAAATACAGTTGTTACCAGACCTCTTCTAAATACACAAAATAGGGGAGAGCGGAAGATAGGGGACTGGGGAGAAAAGAGAAAGGCACTTCTGCCTAGAACTGACTAAAACTTTCCACCCCGAGTGTGAAGCCCTCCTTATAATGCCAAATATAGGGCACTGTGCTTCTCCTTCTGTATAGAGAAACCTTTCCATATTCACTCCTCATTTACACAGAAACTGAAGGTATCCTTCCCATAAATGGAGAGCATTGGGAGAAATGGATCCATACAATTTCCAGAGTTGTGTTTAAAAAATTAGTCCTTCATTTACTTCTATGAAGGTCAGTGAAGGATATCCATACTAGTTAGAAAGAGTTCTTTCAAGCAGTTGAAGCCTTAAACAGTAGAGGGCTTTTTGGAAGGCTTTTATCCAGCCCACAGAATCAACAGGAAGTCTGGAGAACAGGCTCAGAGAATGGGCAAGAACCTTGGCAGGCTGTGCATCAGAACAGTCAATATATAATGCTGCCTCTAGTTCTACCCCCACTCAACATGCATCACCATACCACCAGACTCAACTTCTCTGACACTAATGCAAATTATTCTTCTATTGCATAGGTGAGCCCATCCTTTCTCCTGTTTTGAGATTTCCTTGAGTCAAAAATGTTTTAAGATAGGGAAGCCTAAAACTGAACAATGATCACAATCAAAACCAAAATCCATAAATGAGAACAAAAATAGAGCATACAGAACAACTGACCTCAGAGGCAGAAAAACTTGAATTTACAAAACAAAAGAGAACCTTAAAAATTTTCTAATTAACGCACTTATAGAAATTTGATAGTATTTTTGTCTATAATGCAAGTAAGAAAATACTATGAATAAGAAAAAAATACAGAAGAGTGATTCCCTAAAGATTACAGAAGAAATAGTACCTGAAAATTAAAAAATGAGGGCTGAACTAATAAACCTAATGGACTAACTAAATAGTAAACTGAACATGCTTTATGACCAAGTTGGTGATCTAGAAAATGAAAGAAATCTCTCAGAATTTACACTACATACAAAAAGTTATTGAAAATTAAGGAAAAATTAAGACTGAGAGATCAGACCCAGGGTTAGAAAATTTATCTAAGTGGAGTTCAAGAAGGAGAATGCATAGAGAAAGGAAAATAATAATAATAAAAAGATTAAAAAAAAACCAAAGAACAACTCCCAATGTTTAATAAACATAAAATCTTTGGATTAAAAGAGCCCACCAAGGACACCGTAGAACTGATCACAAACCATTTATACTTCATCAATTCCTGGTGAGATCAGGACACTAGGGAAAACAAGAAATTTCTAAGAGTATCCAGAAAAATTTAACAGCTTATCCACAGATGAAGAAAATCAGAATGATGTTAGTTTTCCTGTAAGCAACATTGGAAATCGTAACTGACAGTAAATAAAGATCTTCAAATTTTTGAACCCAGCCACTATGGAGAACAGTATGGAGGTTCCTTAAAAAACTAAAAATAAAACTACCATATGACCCAGCAATCCCACTACTGGGCATATGCCCAGAGAAAACCATAATTCAAAAGGACACATGTACCCCAATGTTCATTGCAGCACTATTTACAATAGCCAGGACATGGAAACAACCTAAGGGTCCAACTACAGATGAATGGACAAAGAAAATGTGGTACATATATACAATGGAATATTACTCAGCCATAAAAAGGAATGAAATTGGGTCATTTGTAGAGATGTGGATGGACCTAGAGTCTGTCATACAGAGAGAAGCCAGAAAGAGAAAAACAAATATTGTATATTAATGCATATATGTACAATCTACAATAATGGTAGAGATGAACCTATTTGCAGGGCAGGAATAGAGACACAGACATAGAAAATGGACATGTGGACATGGTGGGGGGCGAGGGGAGGGTGAGATGAATTGGCAGATTAGGTTTCACATGAATACACTACCATGTATAAAACAGCTAGTGGGAACCGACTGTATAGCACAGGGAGCTCACCTCGGTGCTCTGTGAGTGGGATGGGAGGGAGGTCCAAGAGGGAGAGGATATAGGTATACATATAGCTGATTCACTTCATTATACAGCAGAAACTAACAACATTGTAAAGCAATTGTACTCCAATAAAAAAATAAAATAAAATAAATTTGTATTCTTTTTATTTCTTTTTCTTCTCTGATTGCCATGGCTAGGACTTCCAAAACTATGTTGAATAATACAGGCGAGAGTGGACATCCTTGTCTTGCTCCTGATCTTAGTGGAAAGGCTTTCAGTTTTTCACCATTGAGAATGATGTGTGCTGAGGGTTTGTCATATATGGCCTTTATTATGTTGAGGTATGTTCCCTCTATGCCCATTTTCTGGAGAGTTTTTATCATAAATCGGTGTTGAATTTTGTCAAAAGCTTTTTCTGCATCTATTGAGATGATCACATAGTTTTTATTCCTTAATTTGTTAATATTGTGTATCACATTGATTGATTTGTGTATATTGAAGAATCCTTGCATTCCTGGGATAAATCCCACTTGATCATGGTGTATAATCCGTTTAATACATTGTTGGATACTGTTTGCTATTATTTTGTTGATTTTTGCATCTGTGTTCGTCAGTGATATTGGTTTATAATTTTCTTTTTTTGTGATATCTTTTTCTGGTTTGGGTATCAGGGTGATGGTGGCTTTGTAGAAGAAATATGGGAGTGTTCCTCCCTCTGCAATTTTTCTGAAGAGTCTGAGAAAGATCAGTGTTAGCTCTGCTCTAAATGTTTAATAGAGCTCGCCTGTGAAGCCATCTGGTCCTGGACTTCTGTTGGTCGGAAGGTTTTTAATCACAGTTTCAATTTCATTACTTGTGACAGGTCTGTTTATATTTTCTAATTCTTCCTGGTTCAGTCTTGGAAAATTGTACCTTTGCAAGAATTTGTCCATTTCTCCATGGCTGTCCATTTTATTTGCATATGGTTGTTTGTAGTAGTCACTTAACAATCCTTTGTATTTCTGTGGTGTCAGCTATGACTTCTTTTTCATTTCTAATTTCATTGATTTGTGTCCTCTCCCTTTCTTTCTTGATGAGTCTGGCTAAGGGTTTATCAATTTTATTTATCTTCTCAAAGAACCAATTTTTAGTTTTACTGATCTTTGCTATTGTTTTCTTCATTTCTGTTTCATTTATTTCTGCTCTGATCTTTATGATTTCTTTCCTTCTACTGTCTCTCGGTTTTCTTTGTTCTTCTTTCTGTAGTTGCTTTAGGTATAGGGTTAGATTGTTTGAGATTTTCTTGTTTTTGAGGTGAGACTGGATTGCTATAAACTTCCCTCTTAGAACTGCTTTTGCTGCGTTCATGGGTTTTGGGTCGTTGTGTTTTCGTCATTTGTTTCTATGTATTGTTTTATTTCCTCTTTGATTTCTTCAGTGAACTGTTGGTTATTTAGTAGCACACTGTTAGCCTTCATATGTTTGTGTTTTTTACAGTTTTTTTCCTGTAATTGATTTACAATTCACAGCATTGTGGTTAGAGAAGATGCTTGATATAATTTCAATTTTCTTAAATAATCCGAGGCTTGATTTGTGATACAAGATGTGATCTATCCTGGAGAATGTTCTGTGTGCACTTGAGAAGAAAGTGTATTCTGCCACTATCGGGTGGAATGTTCTATAAATACCAATTAGATCTATCTGGTCCCTTGTGTCATTTAAAGCTTGCATTTCCTTATTTATTTTCTGTTTGGATGATCTGTCCATTGGTGTAAGTGGGGTGTTAAAGTCCCCTACTATTATTGTGGTACTGTTGATTTCCCCCTTCATAGTTGTTAGCATTTGCCTTATGTACTATGTTGGGTGTATAAACATTTATAATTGTTATATCATCTTCTTGGATTAATCCCCTGATCATTACCTAGTGTCCTTCCTTATCTCTTATAACAGTCTGTATTTTAAAGTCTATTTTACCTGATATGAGTATTGCTACTCCAGCTTTCTTTTGATTTCCATTTGAATGGAATATCTTTTTCCAGCCCTTCATGTGTCCCTTGGTCTGAAGTGGGTCTCTTGTAGACAGCATATATATGGGTCTCATTTTTGTATCCATTCAGTCAGTCTGTGTCTTTTGGTTGGGACATTTAATCCATTTACATTCAAGGTTATTATCAATATGTATGTTCCTACTGCCATCTTCTTAATTGCTTTGGGTTTGCTTTTGTGGGTCTTTTTCTTCTCTTGTGTTTCCTGCCTAGAGAAGTTCCTTTAGCATTTGTTGTAAAGCTGGTTTGGTGGGAGTGAATTCTCTTAGCTTCTGCTTATCTGAAAAGCTTTTGATTTCTCTGTCAAATATGAATGAGGTCCTTGCCGGGTACAGTAATCTGTTGGTTGTAGGTTTTTCTCTTTCGTCAGTTTAAGTATATCCTGCCACTCCCTTCTGGCCTGCAAAGTTTCTGCTGAAAAATCAGCTGATAACCTTATGGGGATTCCTTTGTATGTTATTTGTTGCTTTTCCCTTGCTGCTTTTAATATTTTTTCTTTGAATTTAATTTTTGTTAGTTTGATTAATATGTGTCTTGGTGTGTTTCTCCTAGGGTTTATCCTGTATGGGACTCTCTGGACTTGCATGACTGTTTCCTTTCCCATGTTAGGGAAGTTTTCTACTATAATCTCTTCAAATATTTTCTCAGACCCTTTCTTCTTCTATTCTTCTTCTGGGACCCCTATAATTCGAATGTTGGTGCATTTAGTGTTGTCCCAGAGGTCTCTGAGATTGTCTTCAATTCTTTCATTCTTTTTTCTTTATTCTGCTCCTTGGCAGTTATTTCCACCATTCTGTCTTCCAGCTCACTTATTCGTTCTTCTGCCTCAGTTATTCTGTTATTGATTCCTTCTAGTGTATTTTTCATTTCAGTTATTATGTTGTTCACCTCTGTTTGTTTGTTCTTTAGTTCTTCTAGATCTTTGTTAAACATTTATTGTATTTTCTTGATCCATGCCTCTATTCTATTTCTGAGATTCTGGATCATCTTTACTATCATTACTCTAAATTCTTTTTCTGGTAGGTTGCCTATTTCCTCTTCATTTATTTGGTCTTGTAAGTTTTCACCTTGCTCCTTCATCTGTGACATATTTTTTTCTCTTCTCATTTTTCTTTTGTTGATGGGTAGGATTGTGTTCCTGTCTTACTGGTTTTTTGGTCTGAGGCTTCCAGCAGTGGAGTTTGTAGGCTGTTGGGTAGATATGGGTCTTGGTGCCAAGATGAGGACCTCCGGGAGACTTCACTCCAATGAATATTCTTTGGGGTCTGAGATTCTCTGTTACTCCAGGTTCAGACTCGGAGTTCCCACCACAGGAGCTCAAGCCCTACCCCCAGCTCATGATCCTGAAAGCCACGTGGTGTAGGGAAAAAAAAGAAAGAAAAAAAGGAGCAGAACAATAACAGAGTAAAAAATAAGATTAGAAAACTAACAGATACGATAGAAAAAACTTAAAGAAATAAAAATATAGATGAAGCAACTGGAAGGTAAAACAGAACCACAGCAGCAAAAAAGAGGAGAAAAAAAGAAAGGTGGAAAAGGTCTTGGCTGTGGTGGGCGGGGTTTAGGTGGTGGGCGGGGACTATGTTTAGGACCCACTGGGCTCAAATAGGCCCTGGGGGGTGGGGGGTTGGGCTTAGGCTCAACACAGCAGGAGGGGCTGAGGAGTGCCTCTGGCCTTGGAGGGCGGAGAACCAGGTCTGGGACCCCAGCAGGCTCCCTGGGCCCGAGTGGGCAGGGGAAATGCTAGGTGCATTCTCCCCCACACCAATCCTCCGATCCTTGAGGGTCCCTACCCGTTGGCCTCTCTTCTTCTTTCCCCACCTCCCTCCTATGCCCCCAGGACCCACATGGCTAGAGGGGGCCCTGGAAGTCAGGGGACCCAACCTGTATGCCCAACAGGCTTCCTGGGGCCAAATGGGCAGGGGAAACACTAGGTACACTCCCCACCCTCCCAACCTCCGAGCCTCTGAGGGTCCCTCCAGGCGTGGGAATCCCTTCCCTCTCCCAGCTACCCCTCAGGGGCACCAGTGCTGTCCAGCCTCCACTTTTCCTCCCCCCTCACTCCCCCCAACATCCTACCCAGTTGCTCAGGGGTTCCTCCCATCTTCTTGGGCATCGAGGTCCCCCACCAGTGTGCGGCAGCTGCCCTAGTTGTGGGGAGACATGAATCCCATGTGCTCCCATGCCACCATCTTGACCTATAGTTACTTTAAATACTTATCTGAAATTTCCAACATCTGGGTCATACCTGAGTCTGCCTGTGATGCCTCATTTTTCTCTTCAAAGTGGTACCTCCTTTACATATGCCTTGTGATTTTTCTTTGAAAACTGAACATCTTATGTAGGACAATAGATACTTAGATAAACAGCTTTTATGCTTGGAAATAAGCACACCTTTCCTCCTGTTAAGGACAGTGATTCTCAATCTGGGGTGACTTTTGTCCCCCAGGGGACATTTGACACTGTCTGGAGACACTTTTGATTGTCACGATTGGAGGGGTGGGGTGCTACTGGCATCTAGGTGGTAGAGACTGGTGGTGCTGCTAAACATCCTATAATGGATAAGACAATCTCCAAAGAATTAGCCAGAGCAAAAGATTATAGAGCTGGGGTAAAGAGACCCTGATTTAGAGTAAAAAATATCATTGTCCAGAGAGAAAAACTGATTTGGAGGACCAGCACCCAGAATAGACAGTGAAAGGGTCTGGAGATTCTGTCACCCTGGGTTCTGGTTCCAATATGGATCTACCACTAAGCAAGTATCTTGATCAAAGATTCAGTTCAGACAGGATTTAATATGGACTATTTTCTAAATAAAAACCAATTAGAAATAACAACTAATGCATTTCCCAGAGAGGAAGAAAGAGAGAAGGGCTATAGATATTGGTCAAATACAACTTGCATTTTTTTTTTCTTATTCAGTACGTGGGCCTTTCACTGTTGTGGCCTCTCCCATTGCGGAGCACAGGCTCAGCAGCCATGGCTCACAGGCCCAGCCGCTCCGCGGCACTTGGGATCCTCCCGGACCGGGGCATGAACCTGCGTCCCCTGCATGGGCAGGTGGACTCTCAACCACTGCGCCACCAGGGAAGCCCACCACTTGCATTTTAATATAAACCCATGATCATCAGTACAACTACTCTAAAGATTTCCTTTAAGTGTGTGCCTTCTTGTGAAGTTTATATTTGCAATCTAATTTGATGGTTTGTTTCAGACTCAGATTAACTCCCTTAAAGAGTTTCCTCAGCCATGTCATAAATACCTGTCCCTCAAGAAAACAAAAAAAAAAAGCTGGGAGAGCCAACTTCAGGACACTGGTCAATAAGAGACCTCCCAGATCCACATAATATCAAACAGCGAGAATATCCATCTCAACACCAGCACCCAGCTTCACTCAACGACCAGCAAGCTACAGTGCTGGACATCCTATGCCAAACAACTAGCAAGACAGGAACACAACCCCACGCATTAGCAGAGAGGCTGCCTAAAATCATAATAAGTCCACAGACACCCCAAAACACACCACCAGACGTGGACCTGCCCACGAGAAAGACAAGATCCAGACTCATCCACCAGAACACAGGCACTAGTCCCCTCCACCAGGAAGCCTACACAACCCACTGAACCAACCTTAGCCACTGGGGACAGACACCAAAACAACGGGAACTACGAACCTGCAGGCTGAAAAAAGGAGATTCCAAACACAGTAAGATAAGCAAAATGAGAAGACAGAAAAACACACAGCAGATGAAGGAGCAAGATAAAAACCCACCAGACCTAACAAATGAAGAAGAAATAGGCAGTCCACCTGAAAAAGAATTCAGAATAATGATAGTAAAGATGATCCAAATCTTGGAAATAGAATGGAGAAACTACAAGAAACGTTTAACAAGGACCTAGAAGAACTAAAGATGAAACAAAAAACGATGAATAACACAATAAATGAAATTTTAAAAACTATAGATGGGATCAATAGCAGAATAACTGAGGCAGAAGAATGGATAAGTGACCTGGAAGATAAAATAGTGGAAATAACTACTGCAGAGGAGAATAAAGAAAAAAGAATGAAAAGAACTGAGGACAGTCTCAGAGACCTCTGGGACAACATTAAACGCACCAACATTTGAAATATAGGAGTTCCAGAAGAAGAAGAGAAAAAGAAAGGGACTGAGAAAATATTTGAAGAGATTATAGTTGAAAATTTCCCTAATATGGGAAAGGAAATAGTTAATCAAGTCCAGGAAGCACAGAGAGTCCCATACAGGATAAATCCAAGGAGAAATACGCGAGGACACATATTAATCAAACTGTCAAAAATTAAATACAAAGAAGACATATTAAAAGCAACAAGGGAAAAACAACAAATAACATACAAGGGAATCCCAATAAGGTTAACAGGTGATCTTTCAGCAGAAACTATGCAAGCCAGAAGGGACTGGCAGGACATATTTTAAGTGATGAAGGAGAAAAACCTGCAACCAAGATTACTCTACCCAGCAAGGATCTCATTCAGATTTGAGGGAGAAATTAAAACCTTTACCAACAAGCAAAAGCTGAGAGAGTTCAGCACCACCAAACCAGCTCTACAACAACTGCTAAAGGAACTTCTCTAGGCAAGAAACACAAGAGAAGGAAAAGACCCACAATAATGAACCCAAAACAATTAAGAAAATGGGAATAGGAACATACATATCGATAATTACCTTAAATGTAAATGGACTAAATGCTCCCACCAAAAGACACAGATTGGCTGAATGGATACAAAAACAAGACCCATATATTTGCTGTCTACAAGAGACCCATTTCAGACCTAGAGACACATACAGACTGAAAGTAAGGGGATGGAAAAAGATATTTCATGCAAATGGAAACCAAAAGAAAGCTGGAGTAGCAATTCTCATATCAGACAAAATAGACTTTAAAATAAAGACTATTAGAAGAGACAAAGAAGGACACTACATAATGATCAAGGGATCGATCCAAGAAGAAGATATAACAATTGTAAATATTTATGCACCCAACATAGGAGCACCTCAATACATAAGGCAAATACTAACAGCCATAAAAGGGGAAATCGACAGTAACACATTCATAGTAGGGGACTTAAACACTCCACTTTCACCCATGGACAGATCATCCAAAATGAAAATAAATAAGGAAACACAAGCTTTAAATGATACATTAAACAAGATGGACTTAATTCATATTTATAGGACATTTCATCCAAGCACAACAGAATACACATTTTTCTCAAGTGCTCATCGAACATTCTCCAGGATAGGTCATATCTTGGGTCACAAATCAAGCCCTGGTAAATTTAAGAAAATTGAAATTGTATCAAGTATCTTTTCCAACCACAATGCCATGAGACTAGATATCAATTACAGGAAGAGATCTGTAAAAAATACAAACACATGGAGGCTAAACAATACACTATTAATAATGAAGTGATCACTGAAGAAATCAAAGAGGAAATAAAACAATACTTAGAAACAAATGACAATGGAGACACGACGACCCAAAATCTATGGGATGCAACAAAAGCAGTTCAAGAGGGAAGTTTATAGAAATACAATCCTACCTTAAGAAACAGGAAACATCTCGAATAAACAAGCTAACCTTGCACCTAAAGCAATTAGAGAAAGAACAAAAAACCCCCAAAGATAGCAGAAGGAAAGAAATCATAATAATCAGATCAGAAAAAAATGAAAAAGAAATGAAGGAAACAATAGCAAAGATCAATAAAACTAAAAGCTGGTTCTTTGAGAAGATAAACAAAATAGAACCACTAGCCAGACTCATCAAGAAAAAAGGGAGAAGACTCAAATCAATAGAGTTAGAAATGAAAAAGGAGAAGTAACAACTGACACTGCAGAAATACAAAAGATCATGAGAGATTACTACAAGCAACTCTATGCCAATAAAATGGACAAACTTGAAGAAATGGACAAATTCTTAGAAATGCACAACGTGCCAAGACTGAATCAGGAAGAAATAGAAAATATGAACAGATCAATCACAAGCACTGAAATTGAAACTGTGATTAAAAATCTTCCAACAAACAAAAGCCCAGGACCACATGGATTCTCAGGCGAATTCTATCAAACATTTAGAGAAGAGCTAACACCTATCCTTCTCAAACTCTTCCAAAATATAGCAGAGGGAGGAACACTCCCAAACTCATTCTACAAGGCCACCATCACCTTGATACCAAAACCAGACAAGGATGTCACAAAGAAAGAAAACTACAGGCCAATATCACTGATGAACATAGATGCAAAAATCCTCAACAAAATACTAGCAAACAGAATCCAACAGCACATTAAAAGGATCATATACTATGATCAAGTGGGGTTTATTCCAGGAATGCAAGGATTCTGCAATATACGCAAATCTATCAATGTGATAAACCATATTAACAAACTGAAGGAGAAAAACCATATGATCATCTCAATAGATGCAGAGAAAGCTTTCAACAAAATTCAACACCCATTTATGATAAAAACCCTCCAGAAAGTAGGCATAGATGGAACTTTCCTCAACATAATAAAGGCCATATATGACAAACCCACAGCCAACATCTTCCTCAACAGTGAAAAACTGAAAGCATTTCCACTAAGATCAGGAACAAGACAAGTTTGCCCACTCTCATCACTCTTATTCAACATAGTTTTGGAATTTTTAGCCACGGCAATCAGAGAAGAAAAGCAAATAAAAGGAATCCAAATTGGAAAAGAAGAAGTAAAGCTGTCCCTGTTTGCATATGACATGATGCTATACATAGAGAATCCTAAAGATGCTACCAGAAAACTACTAGAGCTAATCAATGAATTTGGTAAAGTAGCAGGATACAAAATTAATGCACAGAAATCTCTGGCATTCCTATACACTAATGATGAAAAATCTGAAAGTGAAATTAAGAAAACACTCCCATTTACCATTGCAACAAAAAGAATAAAATATCTAGGAATAAAACTACCTAAGGAGACAAAAGACCTGTATGCAGAAAATTATAAGACACTGATGAAAAAAATTAAAGATGACACAAATAGATGCAGAGATATACCCTGTTCTTGGATTGGAAGAATCAACATTGTGAAAAGGACTCTACTAACCAAAGCAATCTCCAGATTCAATGCAATTCCTATCAAACTACCACTGGCATTTTTCACAGAACTAGAACAAAAAATTTCACAATTTGTATGGAAACACAAAAGACCCTGAATAGCCAAAGCAGTCTTGAGAACAAAAAAACGGAGCTGGAGGAATCAGGCTCCCTGACTTCAGACTATACTCCAAAGCTACAGTAATCAAGACAGTATGGTACTGGCACAAAAACAGAAAGATATATCAATGGAACAGGATACAAAGCCCAGAGATAACCCCACACACATATGGTCACCTTATCTTTGATAAAGGAGGCAGGAATGTACACTGGAGAAAAGACATCCTCTTCAATAAGTGGTGCTGGGAAAACTGGACAGCTACATGTAAAAGTATGAGATTAGATCATTCCCTAACACCATACACAAAAATATGCTCAAAATGGGTTAAAGACCTAAATGTAAGGCCAGAAACTATCAAACTCTTAGAGGAAAACATAGGCACAACACTCTATGACATAAATCACAGCAAGATCCTTTCTGACCCACCTTCCAGAGAAATGGAAATAAAAACAAAAATAAACAAATGGGACCTAATGAAACTTTAAAGCTTTTGCACAGCAAAGGAAACCATAAACAAGACCAAAAGACAACCCTCAGAATGGGAGAAAATATTTGCAAATGACACAACTCACAAAGGATTAATCTCCAAAATTTATAAGCAGCTCATGCAGCTCAATAACAAAAAAACAAACAACCCATTCCAAAAATGAGCAGAAGACCTAAACAGACATTTCTCCAAAGAAGATATACAGATTGCCAACAAACACATGAAAGAATGCTCAACTTCATTAATCATTAGAGAAATGCAAATCAAAACTACAAGGAGATATCATCTCACACCAGTCAGAATGGCCATCATCAAAAAATCTAGAAACAATAAATGCTGGAGAGGGTGTGGAGAAAAGGGAACCCTCTTGCACTGTTGGTGGGAATGTAAATTGATACAGCCACTATGGAGAACAGTATGGAGGTTCCTTAAGAAACTACAAGTAGAACTACCATATGACCCAGCAATCCCACTACTGGGCATATACCCTGAGAAAACCATAATTCAATGAGTCATGCACCAAAATGTTCACTGCAGCTCTATTTACAATAGCCTGGAGATGGAAGCAACCTAAGTGTCCATCATCGGATGAATGGATAAAGATGTGGCACATATATGCAATGGAATATTACTCAGCCATAAAAAGAAATGAAATTGAGCTATCTGTAATGATGTGGATAGACCTAGAGTCTGTCATACAGAGTGAAGTAAGTCAGAAAGAGAAAAACAAATACCATATGCTAACACATATATATGGAAGTTAAGAAAAAAAATGTCATGAAGTACCTAGGGGTAGGACAGGAATAAAGATACAGACCTACTAGAGAATAGGCTCGAGGATATGGGGAGGGGGAAGGGTAAGCTGTGACAAAGTGAGAGAGAGGCATGGACATATATACACTACCAAACGTAAGGTAGATAGCTAGTGGGAAGCAGCCACATAGCACAGGGAGATCAGCTCAGTGCTTTGTGAACACCTAAAGGGGTGGGATAGGGAGGGTTGGAGAGAGGGAGACGCAAGAGGGAAGAGATATGGGAACATATGTATATGTATAACTGATTCACTTTGTTATAAAGCAGAAACTATCACACCATTGTAAAGCAATTATACTCCAATAAAGATGTAAAAATAAATAAATAAATAAAATATTTCTACACAGCCGATTTTTGAAAATTTATATTCTAAACTTCCGGGCTTCACTCACTGTAAAGTAACTTCACTGTGAAGCAAATCATTTTTCTTGGTCCATTGGTAAGAGATTTGAATGCTCAGTTTCCACTTATATTCCTTCCTCACCTCTTCAGTTACATCCCTACTCTAGGTGTCTATGTGTCTTGGCTCTTGGCCTGCCAAGTAATCAGCATTTCCATAAATCATCAATTGGGAAACAAACAAACAAACAACTCTCGTAGTTTTCTAGATGCTTTTCTTCCTTAAGTAATTCTCATGAGCAGCATCCCTGTTATAAGGAGTCTGGTCTTATTTGTGGACCCAGACAGTTTCCCTAATGGTGATTATTTGGGACGGGAAGGAGGAAAACTAACATTTAATGAGCATCTGCTCTCTATCTGGCTCTCTGCTAGGCACCATATGTAGGATATCTCATTCAGTCCAGACCATAACTCTAGAAAGTAGAAAACGGTCCTCCCATTTTATATATTTATAGAACTGAAGTCTTAAGGAATGTAATGTCTTGTCCAAAATTACTCTGCCACAGGCAGGTGATCTGGGAGTTAAACACAAAGTATGTCCTCTTTAAAGGAGGTGTGTGTGTGTGTGTGTGTGTGTGTGTGTGTGTGTGTGTGTGAGTGTGTGTGGTTTTCTTTTTTTTCCTGTTGTTATGGGAATAAGAAGATGAGAGAAATCTTTATTCTAGTTTAAGATTTGGGAAAAGGTTACCTTTGAGGAAGAAAGACATGGAAATTTAGGGTATTACTAAGCAAGGCTTTATAAAATAGAGAGTTTGTTTTGTTTGCTTGGATATGGAGCATAAGGACAATGTCTAGGTTACTATGGCCCAGGGTATACATTTAATAGACTCAGAAGACTTTTTGGTTGCAATGGATCTTAGTGGGACATGCTGTTTCATAGCATCATGGGTATTTTGGCTGGATTGGTCTATAGCTATCATCTAGCCCAGGCTTTCTCATTTTTCAGATGAAGAGAATGAAATCCAGAAACAGAGGAGGGAAGAGCTGTTGAAGATTTGATATGTGTCAGACACAAGTACTTAGAGATAAATGTAAGATTAAAATACAAGTATGTAGGCTTCCCTGGTGGCGCAGTGGTTGAGAGTCCGCCTACCAATGCAGGGGACACGGGTTCATGCCCCGGTCCGGGAAGATCCCACGTGCCACGGAGCGGCTGGGCCCGTGAGCCATGGCCGCTGAGCCTGCGTGTCTGGAGCCTGTGCTCTGTAACAGGAGAGGCCACAACAGTGAGAGTCCCGCGTACCGCAAAAAAAAAAAAAAAAAAAAAATACAAGTATGCATTTGGATTCTCAAATTTTTTCTTCAGCCTAATACACTGCTTCATGAAAAAGTACACATTAATAGTAATACTACCTTATACTTGCATGAAATACAATATATACTGTCTTGTTTTGGGGCTAAATTATGCTTAGACACTGAGTCTGTCTTTTCCAGCAACTTATTTAACACAGGTTCACTGTGGGACCTATAATAACTTCACAAACCAATAGCATAGAGGATAATATCTCTTAATAAGCCGATAAAGAAATAACACACTACAAACAAATGATAGAATAGTTACACTACTGTTCCAGGCAAGAGAAGATACAAGGAATGAAGTCCAAATTTAGTTCAAAGTGTACCTTTGTACAAATTGGGACCTAGGAAAGACGGCTTAACCAACAAAGAGCTGAAGTCCAGCTGCCAAAGCAAACAATGAAGGTCCTTCGCTGTTAGAGCACGTTGCTAAGGAATGAAGGCACCGGTGTTGGTGGCAGGCTTATCTGAAGGTTGTCAGATGCTGCAATAGAAACTGTGATAAGAATCAAGTTGGCTCCTATAACTCATCACCAAAAACACCCAACCCAATTTACAAAATGGGCAGAGGATTTGAATAGACATTTCTCCAAAGATGATACATAAATGGCCAGCAAGCATATGCAAAGATCAACAGCACTAATCATCAGGAAAATGAAAATCATAACTACAGTGAGATATCACCGCACACACATTAGGTGGCTATTATCAAAAAATACCTGAAAATAAAAAGTGTTGGTGAGAATGCGGAGAAGTAGAAACTCCTGTGCACGGTTTGTGGTAATGTAAAATGGTGCATACTATATAAAAAAAAAAGTATCGTGGTCCTTGAACAAATAAAAAAAATTACCAAATAATCCAGCAACTCCACTTTTGAGTATGTACACAAAAGAACTGAAAGCAAACTCTTGAAGAAATATCTGTATACTCATGTTCATAGCAGCCTTTTTTACAATAGCCAAAAGGTGGAAGCAACCCAGATGTCCATCAACTGATAAATGGTTAAACAAAATGTGATATATAATACAATGGAATATTATTCAGGCTTAAAAAGGAAGGGAACAAAAACAAAGCTGGAGGTATAACCCCCTCTAGACTTCAGACTATACCACAAAGCTACAGTCATTAAAACAGCATGGTACTGGCACAAAAACAGACATACAGATCAATGGAACAGAAGAGAGAGCCCAGAAATAAACCCACACACCTACAGTCAATTAATCTATGATAAAGGAGGCAAGAATATACAATGGAGAAAAGACAGTCTCTTCAACAAGTTGTGTTGGGAAAGCTGGACAACTACATGTAAATCAATGAAATTAGAATATTCTCTCACACCATATATAAAAATAAATCCAAAATGATTTAAAGACCTAAATATAAGACATGATACCATAAAACTCCTAGAAGAGAACATAGGCAAAATATTCTCTGATATAAATCATAGCAATATTTTCTTAGATCAGTCTCTCAAGGCAAAAGAGATAAAAGCAAAAGTAAATAAATGGGACCTAATTAAACTTAAAAGCTTTTGTACAGTGAATGAAACCATCAAGAAAACGAAAAGACCACCTGTGGAATGGGAGAAAATATTTGCAAATGACGCAAACAACAAGGTGTTAATATCCAAAATATATAACCAGCTCATACAACTCAATGTTGAAAAAACAAGCAACCCAATCAAAAAACAGGCAGAAGCCCTAAACAGACATTTTTCCAAAGAAGACATACAGATGGCCAACAAGTACATGAAAAGATGCCCAATATTGCTAATTATTAGAGAAATGCAAATCAAAATCACAATGAGGTATCACCTCGCACCTGTCAGAATAGCTATCATCAAAGTCTACAAATAATAAATGCTGGAAAGTGTGTGGATAAAAGGGAACCCTCCTACATCATTGGTGGGAATGTAAATTGGTACAGCCACTATGAAAAACAGAATGGAGATTTCTCAAAAAACCAAAAATAGAACTACCATATAACCCAGCAATCCCACTCCTGCGTATATCTGGAAAACATGATGTTGATGGTTTCCTTTGCTGTACAAAAAAAATGAAAACTCTAATTTGAAAAGATACATGTACCCCAGTGTTCATAACAGCACTTTTTACAATAGCCAAGACATGGAAACAACCCAGTGCCCATCAGCAGACTACTGGCTTAAGAAGATGTGGCACAAAAATACAATGGAATATTACTCAACCATAGAAAAGAATGAAATAATGCCATTTGCAGCAACATGGATAGACTTAGAGAATATTATACTTAGTGAAATAAGTCAGAGAGACAGATATTATATGATATCATGTATATGTGGAATCTAAAAAATGATACAAATGAATCTATATACAAAACAGAAACAGACTCACAGATGTCAAAAACAAACTTACAGTTTCCAAAGGGGACAGAGGATGGAGAAGGGCTAAATAGGAGTATGAGATTAACAGATAAAAACTACTACATGTAAAACAGATAAGCAACAAGGATTTACTGTATAACACAGGGAATTATATTTAATATATTGTAATACCCTATAATGGGAAATAATGTGAAATACACATATAAAACTGAATCACTCTGCAGTACACTTGAAACTAACACAATATTATATATCAACTATACTTCAATTTTAAAAAAAAGGGAAGAGAATTTTGACACATGCTGCAAGATGGATGAATGCTGAGGATATTAAGGTAAGTAAAATAAGCCAGTCTCTCCCTCTCTCTCTCTCTCTCTCTCTCACACACACACACACACACACACACACACAGTATGATTCCACTTATACAAGGTATCTAGAGTAGCCAGATTCATAGAAATGAAAGTTAAATGGTGGTTGCTGAGAGTGGCGGGGGGTTCTGGGGGAGCGGTAAATGAGGGATTGTTTTTTTAATGGGTATGAAGTTTTAGTTTTGCAAGGTGAAAAAGTTCTGGAGATTGGTTGCACAATGTGAATATACTTAATACCACTGAACTGTATACTCAAATGGATAAGATAGTAAATTTTATGTTATGTGTTTTTCTGTACAATTATATAAAGAAGAAGATGGTTATGCAATCTTCTTTTTCAAACATCTATATGTAATATAGATACAAAATATTAATATGTAAATCTATTAATATATAAAGTATACAAACTAATATACATAAATATAGAAAATATGTTTTAGAAATTCACAGTCAGCTTTCTGTGATGATAGAAGCATGGTTCTGCTTAAAGGCAAGGAAATGTACCCTACATTCCTATGGGTCCTCTATTTTCTGAGATTGAGCACAACATTGAAATGCCTCTACCAATCAAATTATTCATTGCAATTTAACTTTCCATAGTCTTATTTTTAAAAAGAAGTTTATCACCTTTCACTTTCATGCTTATCCAAAGCTTCAATTCTCATCAATATTAACAGGTGAATTGTAGGTCAGTCATCAATCTGTAGAAAATATTGACATAGTAAAACAATAACAAGGCTTTGCAATCAGACAGACTGGATTCAATCTTATTTCTGCCACTCCCTAGCTTTGCTAATTTGGGTAAGCCATTTAATCTAAGACAGTTTCCTCACCTGCACAGTGAAGGCGACAGCATTACCTGATAGGGTTGTTGTGAAGATTACATAAAATCGCAAAATGCTTTTTTAGCACAGTCCTTGGAACATAGTATAGACTTGATAAGTGATTGCAATTACGAATAGTAGACATGTAAAGGTGCTGATGCTCAAAACATGACTTTAAATTCTTTTCATGACCTCAGATCTGGGTAAAAATCTCTGTCATCTTAATACATTCTAGATAGGCTTGCAGCCCTGAAGGGATGAAGTGGATAGAATAATCTAGATGAGTGAATCACACTGGTTTTGTCCCCTGGGAAATAATGATATCTAGTTTTAAGACCCATTGAACAGGCATTCAATAAATGAAGCACTCGAATCTTAGACAATGCTAATAATAGCTGAGAATCGTAACACAAAATGTAGATTTAATAGAGCAGTTTGGGCTTTCAGCTTCATTTCACAAACTTTCAGGCTCCCAACACTGACGGACTCCCTTTGTGGATCTTCACAAAGATTTATTGCAGTCCTTGATCTTTAACATTTATTGACTCGCAAACTCTGTGCTAGGCGTTTGGGTTATAAAATAAACAATACAAAACAGTAAAAAAATCATAAAACATACTGAAAGCTGTGGGATCAAAGAAGTCAAATATTATCTAGGTTAGTATTTGGGTGGTTAAAATCTATATCCCCCCCAATGTGAACAATAGGAATGTAACTGCCACCACAGAAATGGACGCTTAAAAACGGTTAAGATGGTAAATGTTACGTTATGTATATTTTATGAAAATTAAAAATAATGTTTTAAAAAGAAGAGGAATAGGTCAAACACAGGCCCCTTTACTTATATAAATATGGAAGAGCATGTAAAGAATTTTGATTAATCTAACACAGAAATCTAGAGTGGTTTAAAAAAAAATTCTGTATCCCCAGATAACTTGTATATAGGAATTTTAAAATTCACAAATAAAATTAGAAACCTGAGACTTTGAAAAAAAATATTTTTAATAATAGATCAGGAAACATAATCATGAAAATTTGAAAAAGAGGAATTTTGAAGCATAGAGACTACTTAAAAACTCTTATCTACAATAAAGATGTAAAAGAAAAAACTCTATCTAGTAAGAGAAAATAGAATCATTATTGCAACAAAAGGCATCATTCCATAAGAAATAGGCCCTTCACTGAAATATCTAAATACCAAGGTGAGGGGTGACATCATCTTTTTTTAAAAGTAAGATTAGTTATTTATTGGTTTTGCTTAATGTAGGGCAAGTATTTCCAGAAGTAAAGACAGAATGAATGACCTCTTACAGTTTTTTCTAATCCTGTGTTCTATAACTCTAAGAAAAGTCTTTGCTGACACTTGGCCAACAGTAACTCTAAATTCATGAATCTTTTAAACATAGGTAAGTTTTTAGGCAATAACACAGACATGGTTGAAAGCCTTAGGCTCTATGTACTCAAGAGAAAATTGTGTCCCATGAATTTTTAATAAACTAAACAGTGCTATTTCCATGAAGAAATAAGGTATGCTAAATAAAAGTGACAGGAATTCCAAGGGGAAGGGCTGAAAAAAGATAGTACTTGGCACTTTCATTTTTCAGTGGAGCTGGGGGGAAAATCATAGACGTTTATAATAAATGTATCAGATTTTATCACATCAAAACTGGGGAACCATCTGATTTGCATTTTTGCATAAATTTACATCATAATTTGAAAGTCCTATTTGCAAATATTTAAAAGCGGTTTACTTAATTAATATAAGTTCTTGCTGTTCTATTTCTATCCAATATTCAGGGTATGGCACATAAAATAAAGATGATATTTTAAAAATCAATTTTATCACATATCAGGTACGCTAGCTGGCTGGGGTCAAAGTAGAGCTGAGATGATTTCAAATGGAGAAATGGACACAGTATCAGGGACTTCTACCAAGAAAAAAAGAGAAGATAAGGAAGAAGATAAGGGTTATCTTCCTTTCTCTACTCTCCATCTCTACCTCTCCCCTTTCTCCTCCTCCTCAACCACCCACTCCCTCCTTCTGGTGTTATTCCTACCCATATTAGCTTATTCTTTCAAATCCAGCCTCACAGCCACTGCTATTATTTTAAATAGTAAAAAGCAAAACCAACAATGTATTCTGGTCTCCAATTTAAATGTGTTTTAAAATATTTTGGAGTGAGAGAGAGGCAAAACTCCATTGTGAAATCAAAGGTCTACCTGAGACCTGAAGTAGCTTGAAGTAGCAATAGGGGACAGTCAGAGCTTCAGGGAGGGTTTCAATACATAGACACATAAATAATTCACGAGTGCCTTAAATTCTGGAAAATTGAGGGTAAAGGAATAGTTGCAGCTAGAGCTTACCTTAAGACAAACTAACAAAACAAATTATGGAATTAATTAGCCTTCGCTGAAAAAAACTGGGGCTAGGGTCTGAGAAGGGGTTTCTGTAGGAAGCAAGACCACCTAGAAGAGCATCACTGGCAGGTTCTCACAGGGTAAAACTTTGCAAGGGAGGCACACTTCCCAAAAGGACTGAGGAAGAACTGGGATTTCTTCCATGGGGAGCTGCTGATAGAACTTGACGTGCCTGAGGTCCTTTTTGACAGATAGAATGTGTCTCAAAAAAACTAAAATATTACTGGAGCAAAAGTATAGCCACTCATTCTCAAGAAAAGATCATGATGACACTCCAGGATTAAGAAATGAACCTAGAGTATGATTAGGTCATGATTTTTTACAAATGTCTTGAGAGAAGGTTCACAGATTCTACCTAGATGCTCTAATCATTTAAATTATTCTTTTCGTTTTCAGACAATCCAGATTGATTTAATTTTTTTAGCTTTATTGAAGTATAATTGACATAAAATTTTAAGATATTTAAAGTGTACATTGTGGGCTTCCCTGGTGGTCCAGTGGTTAAGAATCCGCCTGCCAATGCAGGGAACATGAGTTCGAGCCCTGGTCTGGGAAGATCCCACATGCCACGGAGCAACTAAGCCTGTGTGCCACAACTACTGAGCCTGTGCTTTAGAGCCCATGAGCCACAATTAGTGAGCCCACATGCCGCAACTACTGAAGCCTGAATGCCTAGAGCCCGTGCTCCGCAACAAGAGAAGCCACTGCAACATGAACTGCAACGAAGAGTAGCCCCTGCTCACCACAACTAGAGAAAGCCCGCGTGCAGCAACGAAGACCCAAAGCAGCCAAAAATTAAAAAATGGAATTATTTTAAAAAATAAAGTGTACATTGTCATAAATGAATATGTATACATTTTGAAAGGATTCCTCCCACCTGGGTAATTAACACATCTATCACCTTACATATTTATCTTTTTTGTTTTTTTGTTTCTGTTTTTTTGGCGAGAACATTTAAGTTCTAATCTCTTAGCGAATTTCAATCATACAATACAGTATTAAGGTTTTTTTTATCATACCAAAGAGACAGAAACCTGCCTGGTCCTCTACAGGCGTCTGAGTGTATGACTTCTTATTTAGTACATCAACTCACCTCTTCTCAGTGTATAATATATACTTGTCATTATTCCTTTTTACTGTACATTGTGATTACAGATTTAATCCTCTAAGCAGTATTTGTGATTATATAGTAAGAGCAGGTTCTCAGCTTAAAGTCTCAAAAAACAGCCATCTTCTTTGGCAAATTAAAATTGTCATGATTTTGGGAGCCAAGCGTGTGTGCGTGTGTTTGTGTGTGTGTGTGTGTGTGTGTGTGTGTAAACAAGTAAGTATAAAAGCTAAGGTGCCAGTTATTTAAGTTAAGATTGTGCTTCATAGAGTCTACTCCATCAAATTTAGTTTAAATTTTTTATCCCTTTCCATTAAAGCAAAATTGGTGGTGTGGACTAGAATCCTAAGTACAAATTTTAGAAATGTGTAGGGTCTTTAAATTATTTGAAAAATTGATATATTTACTCTTTAAAAAAAGAAAAGGTCATGAAAATCAGTTGCTTGATTATTCAAAAGGAATTTATATTTCAAAAAGCCACTGTAGGGCTTCCCTGGTGGCGCCGTGATTGAGAGTACGCCTGCCGATGCAGGGGGCACGGGTTCGTGCCCTGGTCCGGGAAGATCCCACATGCCGCGGAGCATCTGGGCCCGTGAGCCATGGCTGCTGAGCCTACGCATCCGGAGCCTGTGCTCCGCAACGGGAGAGGTCACAACAGTGAGAGGCCCGCGTACCACAAAAAAAAAAAAAAAAAAAAAAAGCCACTGTAATACCTTACGTTTATCTTACACTTGTGAAAGTGATTTTACATATGCCATTTAAGTTTTTCCCTTAAAACTTCCCATGAGGTAGATATGTTTTACTTCATTTTGTAAATGTAAGCCGCAAAGCTCATGGATGTTAAGGGACTTTGTTAAAGTTACACAGCAGATAGTTTGCAAGGTGGGACTGTATACTAGATCTTGAGCTTTTAAATCCAGCTTTCCGAAAATTATAAAAGCATTCCAATGCAATATTTGTGAAAAAATATTCTGAAACATATTTAAGATGACTGAGCCTCCCTGAAACTAACCCAACATTGTAAATCAACTATACTCCAATAAAAATTTTAAAAAATAAAATAAAATTACTGAGCCTCAAACTAAGTCATTTCAGGCAAGTTTCTAACTATGAAGAATCCTAAGCATCGTCTTCCTGTAGACTCCCTGTGATAGACGTGACACCTCTGTTAGGGGAGTAGGGAACCCAGACTCAACTCAAGCACCGTATTATGACATGGTGTTCAGCCTCGATGGATTCGTAGAGATTAAATACAGCATATATTACTGTAATGCAGGGTTTCCTGACTCAGCACTGTCGGCATTTTGGACCAGGTAATTATTTTATGGGAATTAGTAAGCATTGCAGGAATTTTAGTAGCACTCCTGGCCTCTACCCACTAAATGCCAGTGGCATCTCCCCAGTTATGACAAATAAAAATGTCTACAGATATTGCCAAATGCACCCCCCCCCTCCAGGGGATAAAACTGATTCTTGTTGAAAACCATCACTGTAATGTATTTTGACTTACTGCCCAAGTGAGTGAAATTGTGGAAAACTGGAGGTTCATCACCATTTCCTCCATGACTATGGACTCTAGAGTCTGGGAGGATAAGGTTAGAGTGAGGTTTCCAGATCTTTTTTTTTTTTTTTTAAACATCTTTATTGGAGTATAATTGCTTTACAATGGTATGTTAGTTTCAGCTTCACAACAAAATGAATCAGTTATATATATACATATGTTCCCATATCTCTTCCCGCTTGCGTCTCCCTCCCTCCCACCCTCCCTATCCCACCCCTCTAGGCGGTCACAAAGCACCGAGCTGATCTCCCTGTGCTATGCGGCTGCTTCCCACTAGCTATCTACCTTACGTTTGGTAGTGTATATATGTCCATGCCTTTTAATCGCTTTGTCACCGTTTACCCTTCCCCCTCCCCATAGCCTCAAGTCCATTCTCTAGTAAGTCTGTCTCTTTATTCCTGTTTCACCCCTAGGTTTTTCATGACATTTTTTTTTCTTAAATTCCATATATATGTGTTAGCATACGGTATTTGTCTCTCTCTTTCTGACTTACTTCACTCTGTATGACAGACTCCAGATCTTATTTGAACATGGAGTTAAGTCTCTTTCTCTGACTTTTAGAGTGAAAACCAATGTCGGCAAGACAAAGAAATTCTCTGTGTAGGACACAAAAATCCATTTCTGTGCCTTAGGAATGGCCAACAAACACATCTGGAGATACCAGAACTATAATCAGGTGGGAGACTCTTGGAAGGAACATCTTATTTCTGCAGCTTTGAGTGGAAAACAAAACTTGCTTGAAATAATTAATCCAGAGGAATTTTTATGACTTCCTGTAGAGTAGCAGTTATGGAAGTAAAAACAGTATCTAGTGTTCTGACATTTTTTTTGACACCTACTCATTAGAAATTGATAAAAAAAAAAAAAAACTATACCAAATAGGATTAAGAAACCTTCTATTTCTGTCAGAATTTTATTGCTTGTGTTGTAAGGCTCTGCTGAACTTACAGTGCCCCGTTTTGGTTCTGCCCATGAAGCTGTTCATTATATCAAAACTTTCATTGCTAATAGGACAAGATCTCCAGCCTCTGCCTATGGTTGTTTAGCAACTGCAATACTGAGAAGAGCTTTCCTTCAATACGCTCTGCTAAATGCCTGCTCTCAGCAAGTCATTCCTCTAGAATTATCTATGTTCTGCATTTTTGTTCCCCCTGTAACTACAGGAATGGCTTATAAGCCTCCTCCTACAATAGGAGGACTAACTGCTAGGTTTAGGATTGATATATAAATAAGGTCTTGATTACGCTTTCTTGAAGGTACATATTAATAGTCCCATTTTACAGATGAGGAAGTTGAGACACTGAGATGTTAAGTAATATGCCCATGTTACAGATTTAATTAGGGACATAGCTGAGATTCAAACCCAGGGCTGTCTGACCTTAAAACTTGTGTGTTCCATTATACTTCAGTGCACCCTTGCTGCCCTACCACCCACCAAAGGAAGTGGCAGCACTATTTTTTTGTCATATACATGACACTATGTATGTCATATATATCACAGTTTATTAAATATATATTTTATATTATGTGTGTATGTATATATATAGACATATATATATTTTATATATATATATATTTCTCCACCTACACTATAACTGGGGATGGGTGTGCAGAGTTATTTTGCAGAGTTATTAATGCAAGAAAGGAAAGTCAATAAAGAGAAGGACCCCCAGCATGAGATGATGCTTGTGAAAGAAGGCTATTCGTTTTATAATTCCTTCATGCATACATATATATGTACTCAATCATTTATTCATTCACTTAACACATGTATTCTGAGCCATGAATGTGTTAGCCAATGTGCCTCTGAACTGATGTGCTCCCTCCTGTCATGGTAGGAACCACATAGATGGGCTTATGTGAAAACCCAGGGAGGGCCCCAGGAGGGTCAGGAGCAGAGAGGGGTATTACTGTCTCTGTGGGGTACAGTGAAAAGATGCTAAAGGGGAAGTCACAAAGGGGGAAAAAAGAAGAGAAACACTGTTCATACTTTACAGATATGCCTGGGGGTGATGATGTCTGGATGAGCTTAACTATTGCTCCCAGCACAGTCTTCATACCTTCACATGACCCTACAAGTAGTTACAGGGGTGTTAGTATATTTGTGTTGCTGTAATGTCAAGTGTCCTCTGATGTAGCAAGTACTTGTGCTGTCACAAGAAAGATAAGAACTGGACCACGATTCAATCAGAAAACCCCTTAACCTTCATTGGCCCTCACCTGACATTATATTGGTACCTGCACTGATGCCTACCCATGCACCTTTATAGAAAAATCTGTTTCAAAATTTAGTCTTTTAATTATAACTATTAGAAACTTGGAAATAAAATTCATTTTAATCTTGAAATTTTTTTTAGGAACTCATAGGCCAAGTGGAAAGAATTTATAGCACAATAAAACAAACCCTGTTTTGATGTGTTATTAAAATGAACTGCATAAAGCATACATAAGTGACTTTTATCATAATTGTACGTGAAACAGTCCACATGATTCGTATGTAATTTTTTCTAAATCTCCTTAATACTTTTTACAGAACTGTTAATGTCAAGTGATTGCAACTATATAAGCTATCAATCACCACCCAGGGCCATGACCCTGCTCCACCTCCATTGACCTGAAGTACATGTAACCAAGTGCAGTTGCCAGATACGTAGTTCTCATCCAGAATGAATGTCCCATAGATTCAGATGTCAGATGGTATTGCTTTGGTCATACGATATCTCCTCAAACCAGCAACTGTGTCGGAAAACCAATTTGCTTTCCCTAGAATGAGGCATTGGTTTTGACTATGCCTGAGCTTTTCAGGACTCCTTTGCCCTCTAGGAAAGTGAATTAACTCTGGGTGGCAGATCACAGGGTGGAGAGGAAAGAGTGGAAGGCTGCAATGAGGACACACTGTTTCCATCAGTGACAAGTAAGCTGTTCAAGCTCAAGTGAGTGAAAGACTTAAGTAAGCTTATTTGCAAGTCAGGTCTGTTTGAATCATCCTGTAATTGGAATGTCCCCATGCTTCACTGGTCTATGTGTACAAACAAAACCAGATTATTAATTTCAACCCTTTTTTTTTTAAATTTTGGAGTAAAGGACCTTCTTTTATCCATTGTGATGTAATTAACACAAAAAAACTGCACCCATCTAGAGTGCTCAGTTCTATCAGTTTTGACAATTGTATACACCAGTGTAACCAACACTCAAAACAACAAAGATTTCCATCACCTCAGAAACGCTTTGGTTCCATTTCAGTCAACTTCTCTCCTCCCACTGACTGCAGCCACTACCTCCGATTTCCATCACCATAGACTGGCTTTCTGTATACAGATTCCATACTGTTATTCTTATGGTTTAGACTTTTTGCTTCTGGCTTCTATCGCTTAACATACTGTTTTTGAGATTCATGCATGATGTTGTGTGTATCAGTAGTTCACTCCTTTTATCGCTGCGTAGTTATTAGTTCAAATCTTGATGGCTCACTGCCCCCAGCTGCAACACAGTCTCAGACCCCCGCCAAGCCCCCCCACCCCAATACTTTCTGGGAGGTCCTAGAGTATGTCTCACATGTATCCTCTGACAGGGCACTACTGTTTTTCCATGGTGTCTCCAGTGGGTTCTTCTGAGTGTGCTGACCACCACCCATGTGTGTCGGTCCTTACAAGCTATGCTCGTTTCCTATTGCTGCTGTAACAAATTATCACAAACTTAGTGGTTTAACAAAATGCAAACTTATTATAATTCTGGAGGTCAGAAGTACCATAAAATGGGTCTTATGGGGCTAAAATCAAAATGTCGGCAGAGCTGAGTTCCTTATGAGGGCTTGAGGGAGAATCAATTACCTTCTCTTTTCCAGCTTCTAGAAGCTCCCTGTATTTCTTGTCTCATGGGCCCCTGTTCCATCTACAGAGTACATTACTACAATCTCTGCTTCCTTTGTCACATCCTTTTCTGAGTCTGATCTTCCTGCTTCCTCCTTATGAGGATGCTTACAATAACATTAAGCCCACCTGAAAAATCCAGGATAACCTCCCCACCTCAGGATCTTCAGCTAAATCACATCTACAAAGTCCCTTTACCCATGAATGGTAATTGTCTTAGTCACTTTGAGACACTATAACAAAATACTACGGACTGGGTAGTTTAAACAACAAACATTTATTTTTCACAGTTCTGTAGACTGAGAAGTCCAAGTTCAGAGTGAGGACTCCAACTGCTCTCCTGTGCCTTTCCCTTTTTATTAGGGCATTAATCACATCCTGCGGACTCAGTCCACATGACCTAATCTAAACTAAATTACCTCTGAAATGCCTCACCTCCAAATGTCATCACCTTGGGGATTAAGGCTTCAACATGAATTTGAGGAAGGCACAAACATTCATTCCATGGCAGTAATACACTGAAGGCAGTGGGAATTATAATGTGGATATTTTGGGCACCCGTTATTCAGCCTACTCTACAAGCTATTTGTCTAGACACTGATGCTGCCCTTTCAAGCACCACCATCAATGCCCTAGAACTCTCACAGTGCAGGAATGGTGCTGGAGACCAAATAAAAGGGGTGGGTGAGGTACAGGCATCAACTCACTCTATGTCACGCTTCGGAAAGCACATGTTTCAAAGTCCCCGTGAGAACAGTCCTTCAGCTTCTACTTTTGCTACTCTTAGTCAAAAGCTCTGATGTAGTTCATAGGCCTGGCCTGGGCCCATTCATCATACTCTCTTTTCCATTCACTATATTTCATCTCTGCAGTGGACAGTCCTATATAAAACATCCTCCTGGTAGGCTCTCTTTCTCTTATAAAAATTAGCTCATGCACATAGGTGCCTGGGGACAGTCAACCCCTCAGTACCAACACGTGTAAATCTTAGCTCAGGCCAGTGGCCTCCTGATACAATTCATTAATTTAAGAATTTACCAATCCACTTTAAGTCATGAAAAAATCTGAAAAAAATCTGCCACTAAATGAAAAGCTATTATATTAAAAAAATATTCAATTTAGTGGAAAAATATGATGCATTCTAACGCAACTGGCTACCTCTAGCACTCTAGAAATGAAGAGTGCATGATACTTGCATCCTTCTTTATGTCATACATATTAATGAATTCAGACTCCATTCATTCACAATACACGGGGAGATGGACCTGCAGTGGATGTAGAACTTGGATATATGAAGAAGTCACTGAAAAGGGCGGATAACATTATAGGGACAATGTTTAACGCTCTTGTAAAGAGCACACTTGACTCCAATTTAGATGCATTTTTTCCATATAATTGTACACATCAATGGTATAATGATTTTAGTGGGTTTCCTGCCACCTCTGGTAGGAGCATTCAATCAGCACAGTTCTATCCAAAATATGGTATGTAATCAAATCTGAACCATGAGATCAAATATCACTTCCTGTATTTATTTAGTACGGTTTTAGGTAAAAACAGCTACACCAGATAAAAGGGAGTTGTCAGAAAAGCTGTAGAACTTTTCAAAAAACAAGATTTACTGTTGCTACATGAGGAAAGTCTATACTCATAAAGCATTTATGCCAAGTTCAGGGTTATCAAGATAAAAGAGACAAAGTTCCTGTAATGAGGAGATCAGAAAGTCCCAAAACTGTACAGAAACAAATCAAAACCATAACCATATTAGGTTATCAGGGAATACTGCTGAGCAATTTAGATTTTTTCAAGTGATATTTAAATATTGTACAGTGAATCTGTATAACTGTTTTAAGTAGGAACATTTTGTAATTTATCCTTATGTTGCCTAATTGGTGCAAGTTAACAACAAGCTATAATTAAGCCACTGAGCACATCCAACACCACCTCAAATTGAAAGCTGTCTCTTAGTCCCCAGAATTGGCATTGTATAATGTATAAGTCACATTGCTAACTTAAAGCTGGTATATCTTCTCCAGCCTAGGCCTAACCCACCAAATCTTTAGTCTCTTGTGAAGGGGAGAGCATCAGAACCCACAGGCAGACTAGATAAACTCAGTAGTCCTAAAGGATAGTAGAGCTTTTGATGAGAAAGAGGTTTAGAGTTTACAAGTGACTTCCTTATATTACAACCGGATCAATATTGTGAGCTCAGCCATGATGTGAACTATTGGCACCATGACTTTAGACATGAAACTCTTCATGTGTTTCTCCTAAATAAGGACCTACCTCAGGCATCACAGTACCCACTGCAAAAGATTCTGAGACTCCTGGAGCCACCCAACTTGGAATCTGAATTAATGTAACAACTAAAATCTAAAGATTTCTTTGTGTGCTTTCTTTGTGTATCTGTTGCAAACTCTGCCTTGAAGGCCAGCCAGCTCCACCAGGAGCATACAACCTAACCTGTGGGAATCCCCTTAGATTTGACCTTTCTTCTGCCTCTTCTGGGCAGGCCAGCTATGTTTGGGCGTGACCGTGTTTATTTGATGTCCCATGGATCAACAGTCTTTTACTCGTTTGCTCAGTTCATATTTTCTTTGCATAAATCATTTCAGTCTATGGCTTAACAAGTGGGCCTTGACCTATTATTCTGCGTCTCTCTCCAGCCCAGACTTGTTTCTAGGTCTGCTCTCTCCTGGTTAGACAATTATCCTAATGAAACTCTCACACTGCCTTTTTCTCCTCTGCCTTGCTTCATTTGCCCAGGTTGTTGTATTTCCTTCTGCTCCTGTACCATTTGCTACTGGGGAATTCTTTCTTCCACAGTATACCACATCACTTCCAACTTTTCTTCCAAGTTCAAGGTTACAAGTAGGGCACTCCAGAACTTACTCCCTGGAAGACTGCATCACTTAGTCATTTGGGGAAACTTTTAAAGTCAAAGAAACCTGTGTTACAATCTAAGCTCACCCAAATACTAGCAATGCATCTATGTGATGTTGGGCAAAAATCTTAGCTTTACCATCTATAAAATGATGATAATTGCACGAACTTACTAAGAAGAGTCACTGAAATGGTTCAGGTAACATCCTTAGTATGAGGCCCGATATGTAGTAAGGGCTCAACTCGTAACTCTGAGCCTTGCTTTCCTTCACTAACTTTCCAAATGCTGGCTGGATGCTCATGTATGGGCCCTGTGTGCCGACACTCAATGCGCTCAATCTGCTTCCAACCACGTTGTAAGTGTCAGTTCAATTTTGACATTCGTAGTATCACTTTGGTACCATTGTTTAGTGTTAATGTAAGTGAAATTCTTTTTCCTATTTTTGGGCTTCAAAGGGGCAATTATTTATATAGGCATTCTCTTCTTCATCTTTCCTAAAGTCCTCCCAAATTAATTTTCTATTTTTAAAACACTATTTTGAACCTTTCCTCTGAACATAGGTGCCAACTTTGTTTTTAGTAAAACATGATACTAAAAAGTAACTGGCTGCAAGAACACAACGGAGTATTTGTCACCTTGTTTACTTAATAAATGTCCAAATTGATTTTTTTTTAATCTTTAAAGTTCTACATCAGTCAAATCTCATGATTCAAACATTTTGTCTTCCTAGGTGCAAGGGAATGGTTTAATTTCTAGTTACCTAGTACTTGTTTGTTAATTCTTGCATTGCTTCTTAAGTGACTAAATGAAACTCTGATGTGATTCTCCCCCCTTTTCCCTGAACAGGGAATAATCAGTTGGCCCATTTCTGGTAGTCTGGCCTATACCAGTATGTCCTAGTGAAAGACAACACAGTTATGGATCTCAGGATGTCAGAAAAAGATGAATGGCTTTGAATATTTTGAACAGTGTATATTGAACAGACTAGAGAATATCTGACATTTTAAGCCAAACTGTTTTCTGAAAAAAAGTTATGGCTAAAATGTTTCATAGTGCACATCAGCTTTGATTCTCTAAAAATCACTAAAAGAACTGTACGTGCTGATGAGAACAAATTCTTTGCTTTTAAATGACACTGCATATGAGTAATTCAGAGCCTTATTTCAAGATTACTGGTCAATCTATGCCTTTCACTGACATTAACCTTGCTGTAAAATGAGATCATTGGTCTTTCAGTTGACTGGTTGACACTGTCACCCATTCTGAGATTTAATCAAGTATAAACTGAAAGTCTTTTCCCTAGGTCGCATTACCTAGTTTAGAAAACTCTGTTTGAAATAGGGCCCTTAATGCTGATCATTGAGTTCACACTGCCGGGGGTTCATGGCTTCCTTAACTCCTTGTTTCCTGAAATGCGTGTTTGCTTCATGTCTCTTTGTTACTGTTTTTTCCCATCACCTTGTGCAGAGAAGGTGAGAGAGAACTCTATTATTTGCTTTTGTTGCCATGGTGAAGAAAATAGTACAATTCCACAGTTACTAGAGAGTATCAGGGTGAGGAAGATATTTCTTCCAAGCTCTCATGATTTTCATTTCATTACAGTCGAACTAAGGAGCATTGACAGGCCTGTCGAAGCAAAATCTTATATTAGATGTAGTTCATAATGTCATGCTATTCACTCAAAATATAGTACTTTACTTTGAGAAATTATTTAAAATGCTTGCACTGAAGGAATGTTTTAAAAGGGGCTTCATGTGGTCATACTTTTTTTTCTAGCTAAAAAGGAACTGACATTCTACAGATTTCCATTTTGAAAACTGAACAGTCACAGAGAAACACTGTTGCAAAGGGCTTTATTAACTCAAGCTTTGAAACCATGATTTGTGGCATTTCTAAAGGAAAATGTCTTCATTTAGTGATGCTGTCCAAACTTGGGTGTGGAACACACAAAAGAGCCTTCATTTCACAAGTACAAAGGGGAACGTATTCTTAGTAATTTATTTGTTTCTGATCAGAAAAGTCTTTCCTGCCATTCCTTCTGTCCCTGCCTCTTCCCTTCCTCAACCTGCCCCCTCCAACGCCTCAACCTCTCTTTGGGTGCACATATATTTCAGAAAAGCAAAATGTGTCAGGGATTCTTACTGGGTGCAAGAGAGGAGCAGCTAAAGTCCAAGAGTGGGGTGGAAAGTCTTTGCCCCATGGATTTTTTAGCTGTTAGGAGACAGTCAACTGAAATTGAGTAGTGTAATTCAAACTACTACAGATGAACATTCTGTAAGAGCTCACATCAACTTTACAATCTTCCATAAAAGTAGAAGCAAATGGAAAGCTTTTTTTTTTTTTAACATCTTCATTGCTTTACAATGGTGTGTTAGTTTCTGCTTTATAACAAAGTGAATCAGCTATACATATACATATGTTCCCATATCTCTTCCGTCTTGCATCTCCCTCCCTCCCACCCTCCCTATCCCACCCCTCTAGGTGGTCACAAAGCACCGAGCTGATCTCCCTGTGCTATGCGGCTGCTTCCCACTAGCTATCTATTTAACGTTTGGTAGTGTATATATGTCCATGCCACTCTCTCACTTTGTCACAGCTTACCCTTCCCCCTCAACGTATCTGCAAGTCCATTCTCTAGTAGGTCTGCGTCTTTATTCCCGTCTTGCCCCTAGGTTCTTCATGACCATTTTTTGTTTTTAGATTCCATATATATGTGTTAGCTTACAGTATTTGTTTTACTCTTTCTGACTTACTTCACTCTGTATGACAGACTCTAGGTCCATCCACCTCACTACAAATAACTCAATTTCGTTTCTTTTTATGGCTGAGTAATATTCCATTGTATATATGTGCCACAGTTTCTTTATCCATTCATCTGTTGATGGACACTTAGGTTGCTTCCATGTCCTGGCTATTGTAAATAGAGCTGCAATGAACATTTTGGTACATGACTCATTGAATTATGGTTTTCTCAGGGTATATGCCCAGTAGTGGGATTGCTGAGTCATATGGTAGTTCTATTTTTAGTTTTTTAAGGAACCTCCATATTGTTCTCCATAGTGGCTGTATCAATTTACATTCCCACCAACAGTACAAGAGGGTTCCCTTTTCTCCACACCCTCTCCAGCATTTATTGTTTGTAGATTTTTTGAGATGGCCATTCTGACCGGTGTGAGGTGATATCTCATTGTAGTTTTGATTTGCATTTCTCTAATGATTAATGATGTTGAGCATTCTTTCGTGTGTTTGTTGGCAGTCTGTATATCTTCTTTGGAGAAATGTCTATTTAGGTCTTCTGCCCATTTTTGGATTGGGTTGTTTGCCTTTCTGATATTGAGCTGCATGAGCTGCTTGTAAATTTTGGAGATTAATCCTTTGTCAGGTGCTTCATTTGCAAATATTTTCTCCCATTCTGAGGGTTGTCTTTTCGTCTTATTTATGGTTTCCTCTGCTGTGCAAAAGCTTTTAAGTTTCATTAGGTCCCATTTGTTTATTTTTGTTTTTATTTCCATTTTTCTAGGAGGTGGGTCAAGAAGGATCTTGCTGTGATTTATGTCATAGAGTGTTGTGCCTATGTTTTCCTCTAAGAGTTTGATAGTGTCTGGCCTTACATTTAGGCCTTTAATCCACTTTGAGTTTATTTGTGTGTATGGTGTTAGGGAGTGTTCTAATTTCATTCTTTTACATGTAGCTGTCCAGTTCTCTCAGCACCACTTATTGAAGAGGCTGCCTTTTCTCCACTGTATATTCTTGCCTCCTTTATCAAAGATACGGTGACCGTAAGGTTAACAGCTGGTCTTTCAGCAGAAACTCTGAAAGCCAGAAGGGAGTGGCAGGGTATATTTAAAGTAATGAAGGAGAAAAACCTACAACCAAGATTACTCAACCCAGCAAGGATCTCATTCAGATATTTTTTTTTTTAAACATCTTTATTGGAGCATAATTGCTTTACAATGGTATGTTAGTTTCAGCTTCACAACAAAATGAATCAGTTATATATATACATATGTTCCCATATCTCTTCCCGCTTGCGTCATCCTCCCTCCCATCCTCCCTATCCCACCCCTCCAGGCGGTCACACAGCACCGAGCTGATCTCCCTGTGCTATGCGGCTGCTTCCCACTAGCTATCTACCTTACGTTTGGTAGTGTATACATGTCCATGCCTCTTTATTGCTTTGTCACCGTTTACCCTTCCCCCTCCCCATAGCCTCAAGTCCATTCTCTAGTAAGTCTGTGTCTTTATTCCTGTTTCACCCCTAGGTTTTTCATGACATTTTTTTTTTCTTAAATTCCATATATATGTGTTAGCATACGGTATTTGTCTCTCTCTTTCTGACTTACTTCACTCTGTATGACAGACTCTAGGTCTATCCACCTCATTACAAATAGCTCAATTTCGTCTCTTTTTATGGCTGAGTAATACTCCATTGTATATATGTGCCACATCTTCTTTATCCATTCATCTGATGATGGACACTCAGGTTGTTTCCATCTCTGGGCTATTGTAAATAGAGCTGCAATGAACATTTTGGTACATGACTCTTTTTGAATTATGGTTTTCTCAGGGTATATGCCCAGTAGTGGGATTGCTGGGTCATATGGTAGTTCTATTTGTAGCTTTTTAAGGAACCTCCATACTGTTCTCCACAGTGGCTGTATCAATTTACATTCCCACCAACAGTGTAAGAGGGTTCCCTTTTCTCCACACCCTCTCCAGCATTTATTGTTTGTAGATTTTTTGATGATGGCCATTCTGACTGGTGTGAGATGATATCTCATTGTAGTTTTGATTTGCATTTCTCTAATGATTAGTGATGTTGAGCATTCTTTCATGTGTTTGTTGGCACTCTGTATATCTTCTTTGGAGAAATGTCTATTTAGGTCTTCTGCCCATTTTTGGATTGGGTTGTTTGTTCTTTTGTTATTAAGCTGCATGAGCTGCTTATAAATTTTGGAGATTAATCCTTTGTCAGTTGCTTCATTTGCAAATATTTTCTCCCATTCTGAGGGTTGTCTTTTGGTCTTCTTTATGGTTTCCTTTGCTGCACAAAAGCTTTTAAGTTTCATTAGGTCCCATTTGTTTACTTTTGTTTTTATTTCCATTTCTCTAGGAGGTGGGTCAAAAAGGATCTTGCTGTGATTTATGTCATAGAGTGTTCTGCCTATGTTTTCCTCTAAGAGTTTGATAGTTTCTGGCCTTACATTTAGGTCTTTAATCCATTTTGAGCTTATTTTTGTGTATGGTGTTAGGGAGTGATCTAATCTCATACTTTTACATGTAGCTGTCCAGTTTTCCCAGCACCACTTATTGAATAGGCTGTCCTTTCTCCACTGTACATTTCTGCCTCCTTTGTCAAAGATAAGGTGACCATATGTGCATGGGTTTATCTCTGGGCTTTCTATCCTGTTCCATTGATCTATATTTCTGTTTTTGTGCCAGTACCATACTGTCTTGATTACTGTAGCTTTGTAGTATAGTCTGAAGTCAGGAAGCCTGATTCCTCCAGCTCCATTTTTCGTTCTCAAAATTGCTTTGGCTATTCGGGGTCTTTTGTGTTTCCATACAAATTGTGAGATTTTTTGTTCTAGTTCTGTGAAAAATGCCAGTGGTAGTTTCATAGGGATTGCATTGAATCTGTAGATTGCTTTGGGTAGTAGAGTCATTTTCACAATGTTGATTCTTCCAATCCAAGAACATGGTATATCTCTCCATCTATTTGTATCATTTTTAATTTCTTTCATCAGTGTCTTATAATTTTCTGCATACAGGTCTTTTGTCTCCTTAGGTAGGTTTATTCCTAGGTATTTGATTCTTTTTGTTGCAATTGTAAATGGGAGTGTTTTCTTGATTTCACTTTCAGATTTTTCATCCTTAGTGTATAGGAATGCTAGAGATTTCTGTGCATTAATTTTGTATCCTGCTACTTTACCAAATTCATTGATTAGCTCTAGTAGTTTTCTGGTAGCATCTTTAGGGTTCTCTATGTATAGGATCATGTCATCTGCAAACAGTGACAGCTTTACTTCTTCTTTTCCGATTTGGATTCCTTTTATTTCCTTTTCTTCTCTGATTGCTGTGGCTAAAACTTCCAAAACTATGTTGAATAAGAGTGGTGAGAGTGGGCAACCTTGTCTTGTTCCTGATCTTAGTGGAAATGCTTTCAGTTTTTCACCATTGAGGACGATGTTGGCTGTGGGTTTGTCATATATGGCCTTTATTATGTTGAGGAAAGTTCCCTCTATGCCTACTTTCTGCAGGGTTTTTATCATAAATGGGTGTTGAATTTTGTCAAAAGCTTTCTCTAAATCTATTGAGATGATCATATGGTTTTTATTCTTCAATTTGTTAATATGGTGTATCACGTTGATTGATTTGCGTATATTGAAGAATCCTTGCATTCCTGGAATAAACCCCACTTGATCATGGTGTATGATCCGTTTAATGTGATGTTGGATTCTGTTTGCTAGTATTTTGTTGAGGATCTTTGCATCTATGTTCATCAGTGATATTGGCCTGTAGTTTTCTTTCTTTGTGACATCCTTGACTGGTTTTGGTATCAGGGTGATGGTGGCCTCGTAGAATGAGTTGGGGAGTGTTCCTCCCTCTGCTATATTTTGGAAGAGTCTGAGAAGGATAGGTGATAGCTCTTCTCTAAATGTTTGATAGAATTCGCCTGTGAAGCCATCTGGTCCTGGGCTTTTGCTTGTTGGAAGATTTTTAATCACAGTTTCAATTTCAGTGCTTGTGATTGGTCTGTTCATATTTTCTATTTCTTCCTGATTCAGTCTTGGCAGGTTGTGCCTTTCTAAGAATTTGTCCATTTCTTCCAGGTTGTCCATTTTATTGGCATAGAGTTGCTTGTAGTAATCTCTCATGATCTTTTGTATTTCTGCAGTGTCAGTCGTTACTTCTCCTTTTTCATTTCTAATTCTATTGATTTGAGTCTTCTCCCTTTTTTTCTTGATGAGTCTGGCTAATGGTTTATCAATTTTGTTTATCCTTTCAAAGAACCAGCTTTTAGTTTTATTGATCTTTGCTATCGTTTCCTTCATTTCTTTTTCATTTATTTCTGATCTGATTTTTATGATTTCTTTCCTCCTGCTAACTTTGGGGGTTTTTTGTTCTTCTTTCTCTAATTGCTTTAGCTGCAAGGTTAGGTTGTTTATTCGAGATGTTTCCTGTTTCTTAAGGTAAGATTGTATTGCTATAAACTTCCCTCTTAGAACTGCTTTTGCTGCATCCCATAGATTTTGAGTCGTCGTGTCTCCATTGTCATTTGTTTCTAGGTACTTTTTGATTTCCCCTTTGATTTCTTCAGTGATCACTTCGTTATTAAGTAGTGTATTGTTTAGCCTCCATGTGTTTGTATTTTTTACAGATCTTCTCCTGTGATTGATATCGAGTCTCATAGCGTTGTGGTCGGAAAAGATACTTGATACAATTTCAATTTTCTTAAATTTACCAAGGCTTGATTTGTGACCCAAGATATGATCTATCCTGGAGAATGTTCCATGAGCACTTGAGAAAAATGTGTATTCTGTTGTTTTTGGATGGAATGTCCTATAAATATCAATTAACTCCATCTCATTTAATGTATCATTTAAAGCTTGTGTTTCCTTATTTATTTTCATTTTGGATGATCTGTCCATTGGTGAAAGTGGGGTGTTAAAGTCCCCTACTATGAATGTGTTACTGTCGATTTCCCCTTTTATGGTTGTCAGTATTTGCCTTATGTATTGAGGTGCACCTATGTTGGGTGCATAAATATTTACAATTGTTATATCTTCCTCTTGGATCGATCCCTTGATCATTATGTAGTGTCCTTCTTTGTCTCTTCTAATAGTCTTTGTTTTAAAGTCTATTTTGTCTGATATGAGAATTGCTACTCCAGCTTTCTTTTGGTTTCCATTTGCATGAAATACCTTTTTCCATCCCCTTACTTTCAGTCTGTATGTGTCTCTAGGTCTGAAGTGGGTCTCTTGTAGACAGCAAATATATGGGTCTTGTTTTTGTATCCATTCAGCCAATCTGTGTCTTTTGGTGGGAGCATTTAGTCCATTTACATTTAGGGTAATTATCGATAGGTGTGTTCCCATTCCCATTTTCTTAATTGTTTTGGGTTTGTTATTGTAGGTCTTTTCCTTCTTTTGTGTTTCTTGCCTAGAGAAGTTCCTTTAGCAGTTGTTGTAGAGCTAGTTTGGTGGTGCTGAACTCTCTCAGCTTTTGCTTGTCTCTAAAGGGTTTAATTTCTCCATCAAATCTGAATGAGATCCTTGCTGGGTAGAGTAATCTTGGTTGCAGGTTTTTCTCCTTCAACACTTTCAATATGTCCTGCCACTCCCTTCTGGCTTGCAGAGTTTCTGCTGAAAGATCAGCTGTTAACCTTATGGGGATTCCCTTGTGTGTTATTTGTTGTTTTTCCCTTGCTGCTTTTAATATGTTTTCTTTGTATTTAATTTTTGACAGTTTGATTAATATGTGTCTTGGCGTATTTCTCCTTGGATTTATCCTGTATGGGACTCTCTGTGCTTCCTGGACTTGATTAACTATTTCCTTTCCCATATTAGGGAAGTTTTCAACTATAATCTCTTCAAATATTTTCTCAGTCCCTTTCTTTTTCTCTTCTTCTTCTGGAACCCCTATAATTCGAATGTTGGTACGTTTAATGTTGTCCCAGAGGTCTCTGAGACTGTCCTCAGTTCTTTTCATTCTTTTTTCTTTATTCTGCTCTGCAGTAGTTATTTCCACTATTTTATCTTCCAGGTCACTTATCCGTTCTTCTGCCTCAGTTATTCTGCTATTGATCCCATCAAGAGTACTTTTAATTTCATTTATTGTGTTGTTCATCGTTGCTTGTTTCATCTTTAGTTCTTCTAGGTCCTTGTTAACTGATTCTTGCATTTTGTCCATTCTATTGTCCATTCTATCTCCAAGATTTCGGATCAACCTTACTATCATTATTCTGAATTCTTTTTCAGGTAGACTGCCTATTTCCTCTTCATTTGTTAGGTCTGATGGGTTTTTATCTTGCTCCTTCATCTGCGGTGTGTTTTTCTGTCTTTTCATTTTGCTTATCTTACTGTGTTTGGGGTCTCCTTTTTTGCAGGCTGAAGGTTCGTAGTTCCTGTTGTTTTTTGTGTCTGTCCCCAGTGGCTAAGGTTGGTTCAGTGGGTTGTGTAGGCTTCCTGGTGGAGGGTACTAGTGCCTGTGTTCTGGTGGATGAGGCTAGATCTTGTCTTTCTGGTGGGCAGGTCCACGTCTGGTGGTGTGTTTTGGGGTGTCTGTAGACTTATTATGATTTTGGGCCGCCTCTCTGCTAATGGGTGGGGTTGTGTTCCTGTCTTGCTAGTTGTTTGGCATAGGATGTCCAGCACTGTAGCTTGCTGGTCGTTGAGTGAAGCTGGGTGCTGGTGTTGAGATGGAGATCTCTCGGAAATTTTTGCTGTTTGATATTATGTGCAGCTGGGAGGTCTCTTGTGGATCAGTGTCCTGAAGTTGGCTCTCCCACCTCAGAGGCACAGCACTGACTCCTGGCTGCAGCACCAAGAGCCTTTCATCCACAGGGCTCCTTAATTTGGGATGATTGGTTGTCTATTCATGTATTCCACAGATGCAGGGTACATCAAGTTGATTGTGGAGCTTTAATCCGCTGCTTCTGAGGCTGCTGGGAGAGACTTCCCTTTCTCTTCTTTGTTCTCACAGCTCCCAGGGGCTCAGCTTTGGATTTAGCCCCGCCTGTGCGTGTAGGTCGCCGGAGGGCGTCTGTTCTTTGCTCAGACAGGACGGGGTTAAAGGAGCCGCTGATTCGGAGGCTCTGGCTCACTCAGGCCCGGGGGTAGGGAGGGGCACGGAGTGTGGGGCGGGCCTGCGGCGGCAGAGGCCGGCAAGACGTTGCAGCCTGAGGCGCGCCTGTGCGTTCTCCCGGGGGAGTTGTCCCTGGATCCCGGGACCCTGGCAGTGGCGGGCTGCACAGGCTCCCCGGAAGGGCGTGTGGCTAGTGACCTGTGTTCGCACACAGGCCTCCCGGTGGCGGCAGCAGCGGCCCTAGCATCTCATGTCCGTCTCTGGGCTCCGCACTTTTAGCCGCGGCTCGCACCCGTCCCTGGAGCTCTCTCAAGCAGCGTTCTTAATCCCCTCTCCTCGTGCACCAGGAAACAAAGAGGGACGTAAAAGTCTCTTGCCTCTTCGGCAGTTCCAGACTTCTCCCCGGACTCTCTCCCGGCCAGCCGCGGTGCACTAACGCCCTGCAGGCTGTGTTCACGCCGCCAACCTCAGTCCTCTCCCGGCGCTCCGACAAAAGCCGGAGCCTCAGCTCCCAGTCCCCCCCGCCCCGGCGGGCGAGCAGACAAGCCCCTCGGCTGGCGAGTTCCGGTCGGCCCGATCCTCTGCGCTGAAATCTGTCCGCTTTGCCCTCCGCACCCCTGTTGCTGTGCTCTCCTCCGCGGCTCCCAAGCTCCCCCACTCCGCCTCCCGAAGTCTCCACCCATGAAGGGGCTTCCTAGTGTGTGGACACTTTTCCTCCTTCACAGCTCTCTCCCGCTGGTGCAGGACCCGTCCCTATCCTTTTGTCTCTGTTTAGTTTTTTCTTTTGCCCTACCCAGGTACGTGGGGGGTTTCTTGCCTTTTGGGAGGTCTGAGGTCTTCTGCCAGCGTTCAGTAGATGCTCTGTAGGAGTTGTTCCACGCGTAGATGTATTTCTGGTGTATCTGTGGGGAGGAACGTGATCTCCGCGTCTTACTCTTCCGCCATCTTCCCGCCTCATTCAGATTTGACGCAGAAATTAAAACCTTTACAGACAAGCAAAAGCTAAGAGAATTCAGCACCACCAAACCAGCTTTACAACAAATGCTAAAGGAACTTCTCTAGGCAGGAAACACAAGAGAAGGAAAAGACCTACAATAACAAACCCAAAACAATTAAGAAAATGGTAACAGGAACATACATATCGATAATTACCTTCAATGTAAATGGATTAAATGCTCTAACCAAAAGACACACACTGGCTGAAGGGATACAAAAACAAGACCCGTATATATGCTGTCTACAAGAGACCCACTTCAGACCTAGGGACACATACAGACTGAAAGTGAGGGGATGGAAAAAGATATTCCATGCAAATGGAAATCAAAAGAAAGCTGGAGTAGCAATTCTCATATCAGACAAAATAGACTTTAAAACAAAGACTATTACAAGAGACAAGGAAGGACACTACATAATGATCAAGGGAAAGCTTTCTTGATTGCAATTTTTTTTCCTACTTATCTAAGTCTAATTCACTATGATGAAAGGCACTCTGGTGAGCATTCAATTGTTTCAACAAAGAAAGGCTAGAAAAATAATCTTTAAAAACCTAGGCTGAAGAGAAGTGAGATTATTTGAAAATTGCAAATTTCCAAGCTTTCATCCCATTGTTAGGATGCCAAGCCCTTCATGAACTCTGCTATTGTTAGACAGCAAATAAAGTAGAAGGAAAGGTTGCAGTGACTTACATTGAAGTCTGCTGATTGAGAATACAAAGGTATGTTATATAATAATTTTTCTTCTAAATGTGGCTCAAATAATAGAAAAAAGTGGAAAAAGCAAGTTGAATGCATGTAAGAGTTTCTTTAGAGGAAGAGAAGTTAACCGTTTAACGTAAATAGCAGACATTTTGCGAAGAAGTGTTTTCAGAATAGGCACTATCAAGATGGGTGTGTGGCAAAGTGGAAGAATTAATAATTGTAGAGCACCCAAGCTGTGCTATGCACTTTGCTTTACATACTTTATTTCATGTAATCCTGAGTATATCAACCTAAGGAAGTGAGTAGCAAAGCACACATGTTTATAAATTACAAGTCATTTTCTCAAGCTTCTAGAATATGTCAGTTCTACAGGACCCCATACGTTATTGTCCACTTCTTGCTGATAAGGGAAACAAAAGTTTCTAGTATTTTGGAAAGGGAGACAGTTGAAAAGACATTGCAGAGAGAGCACATTCATGAATTTTGTCTGGGTAGTTGAATTTTTTACAAAACAAAACAGATATTTTGATGGTCACATAACCAGGGAATTTTATTTTTTCAGTTGGATGTTGGAAGTATTTGTTACAATCACCCTCCAAATCTCAAAACATCCCGTCCATTTCATTACAGTCTATTGACTGTAATTTTTCATTTTACAATCACATATATTTGTATCCTAATGGACAGAAATCCATCACAAATCTGAGCATTTTAAAGATTGCATCAAACTTGAGAAGAAGACTGTACATTAGGGTAGAGAGGAAATGGAACGTATCGACAATGAGTCTTAAATATATAAAATTTAAATGTTGAGCCTGGTAAAACTCGGGGGTATATACACATTTAAGACTCATACAATGAAGCACAATGCAAATATAAATCAATATAGATTGTTTTGCAGATAAGGCCCAAGGATCCAGACTGATGATATGCCTGAGGCTGAAGACAATGACTAATGGATTCTGCAACAGCAAGCTGCTCATAGAGCAGAGGATTTTGACTACATTTACAGGGTTAAGAGCTTTTAGTGAACTTTGTTTCACAGATAGGCTAGTTCTAATTGCATGATGCCCTAACTATTTCAAAAAACTGCAGAGGAAGGAACATTTCCAAACTCATTCTATGAGGCCAGAATCACTCTGATACCCAAAACAGACCAAGATAGCACACACACAAAAAAAAAGAAAGAAAATTACAGGACAAAGTCACTGATGAACACAGATACAAAAATCCTCAACAAAATACTAGCAAGCCGAATCCAGCAATACATTAAAAGGATCATATACCATGATCAAGTGGGATTTATCTCAGGGATGGAAGGATTTTTCAATATCCACAAATCAATGTTATACAGCACATTAACAAACTGAAGAATAAAAACCATATGATAATCTCAATAGATGCAGGAAAGCTTTTGATAAAATTCAACATCCATTTATGATAAAAACTCTCCAGAAAGTGGGCATAAAGGGGACATACCTCAACATAAAGAAGTCCATTTATGACAAACGCACAGACAACATCATACTCAACAGTGAAAAGCTGAAAGCATTTCTTCTAAGATTAGAAACATGACAAGGATGCCCACTCTTGCCATTGTTACTCAACATAGTATTAGAAGTCCTAGCCAAAACAATCAGAGAAGAAAAAAAAAAAATGAAAGGAATCCAAATTGGAAAGGAAGAAGTAAAACTGTCACTGTTTGAGATGACATAATACTACACATACAAAATCCTAAAGATGCCACCAGAAAACTACTAGAGCTCATCAATGAATTCAGTAAAGTTGCAGGACACAAAATTAATATACAGAAATCTCTTGCATTTCTATACGCTAACAACAAACTATCAGAAAGAGAAATTAAGGAAACAATCCCATTTACCATCATATTGAAAAGAATAAAATACCTAGGAATAAACCTACCTAAGGAGGTAAAAGACCTGTACTCAGAAACTATAAGACACTGATGAAAGAAATTGAAGATAACACAAACAAATGGAAAGATATACCATTTTCTGGGTTGAAAAAATTAATATTGTTAAAATGACCATACTACTCAAGGCAATCCACAGATTCAACGCAATTCTTATCAAATTACCAATGGCATTTTTCACAGAATTAGAACAAATAATTTTAAAGTTTGTATGGAAACACAAAAGATCCTGAAGAGCCAAAACCATCTTTGAGAAAGAAGAATGGAGCTGGAGGAATCAGGCTGCCTGACTTCACACTATACTACAAAGCTATAGTCATCAAAACAGTATAGTACTGGCACAAAAACAGACACACAGATCAATGGAACAGGATATAAAGTCCAGAAATAAACCCACGCAGTTATGGTTGATCAATCTACAACAAAGAAGGCAAGAAGATACAATGGAGAAATGCAGTCTCTTCAGTAAGTGGTGCTGGGAAAACTGAATAGCTACATGTAAAGGAATAAGCTTAGAACACTCTCTAATAATGCCATATACAAAAATAAACTCAAAATGGATTAAATACCTAAATGTAAGACCAGAAACCATAAAAACTTCTAGAGGAAAACATAGGCAGAACACTCTGACATCAACTGTAGCAATATCTTTTTGGGCCCATCTCCAGAAGCAGAGGAAATAAAAGCAAAAATAAACAAATGGGACCTAATTAAACTGAAAAGCTTTTGCACAGCAAAGGAAACCATCAACAAAACAAGACAACAATCTACTGAATGGGAGAAAATATTTGCGAATGATATAAGCAATAAGGGATTAATATCTAACATATATAAATAGCTTGTACAACTCAACATAAAAAAAAACCAAGCAATCCGATTAAAAAATGGGCAGAAGAATTGAACAGATGTTTTTCCAAAGAGGAAATGCAGATGGCCAACAGACACATTAAAAGATGCTCAACATTGCTAATCATCAGGGAAATGCAAATCAAAATCACAATGAGATGTCACCTCACACCTCAGAATGGCTATCATCAAAAAGAACACAAATAACAAATGTTGTGGAGGGTGTGGAGAAAAGGTAACCCTCTTGCACTGTTGGTGGGAATGTAAATTGTTGCAGTCACTGTGGAAAACAGTATGGTGGTTTCTCAAAAAACTAAAACTAGAACTATCATATGACCCAGGATTCCACTCCTGGTTATATATCTGAAAAAAACAAAAACACTAACTTGAAAAGATACATGCACCCCAATGTTCATAGCAGCATTATGCACAATTGCCAAAATATGGAAGCAACCTAAGTGTCCATCAACAGATGAATGGATAAAGAAGATGTGGTATATACACAAAATGGGATACCACTCAGCCATAAAAAAGAATGAACTTTTGACTTTTGCAGCAATGTGGATGGACTTGGAGAGCATTATGTTAAATGAAATATGTCAGACAGAGAAAGACAAATACTGTATGATATCACTTACATGTGGAATCTAAAAAATACAATAAACTAGTGAATATGACAGAAAATGTGATCTCACAGATACGAAGAACAAACTAGTGGTTACCAGTGGGGACAGGGAAAGGGGTAAGGGCATTATATGGATAAGGGATTAAGAGGTACAATCTATTATGTATGAAATTATGTATAAAATAAGCTACAAGGATATATTGTACAACACAGGGAATACAGCCAATATTTTATAATATCTATAAATGGAGTATAACCTTTAAAAACTGTGAATCACTATATTGTACACCTGTAAGTTATATAATATGGTACATCAACTATACTTCATAGCCTAATATTTTTGTTTTCTTTGGAAACTGCCAGTTTCTAAGTGAAATCACATTCCAGAATAAATACAAGCAATAGCTTACCACAAGTTTCATATCCAACTTCTAAAGCATTTTCATAATAATGAATTCCTTCATTCACTTATTCTTTTATTGAACATTTATTGTAAGTATGCTGTTCACTAGACATTGGGTGGGGCATGTAGTTTTTATGTTTTGATATTGAACATCAAGAGATCATAGAGTCAAAGAAAAGGCCACAAAATTCCAGATCAGAGTTTTCCAAACTGTTTCTTTAAAGCACTAATCCTGCAGGATGTCCTCCATGCCCTGAAGGGCTTTGTAGTGGAACTCATTTGGCTAACACTACAATGCATTTTACAGTCCCTTCTTAGAGGGAAATTCACAGTGCACACAAATGTAGTAAAGCCTGAGAAATTCCACAGGGAAGACCTTTTAGCTTTGTCAGCCCCGCAAAACATTTTTTTTAAACCTAGTTACATTCTGGAACAGCCTAAGGAAGATGTCAACTCAGAAAGGGGCCTATTCAGAAATACTAATTCAGCAGGTCACAGATGTAATAAGGACCAACAAGCAGATGTCAGATTCTGGAAGAGCTAGCAGAAGAGCAGAAAAATCTTGTAAATATGTCCTAACTCTGCTGCTGAGAGACCAAGCTATTTGAAATAAAATTAAACTGGTAGAGGACATTGCTGTGTTGGCTCTGAAGCTACAGAAACTCCCTCTTTCCTGTCCAGGAAGGACTCAAGGCAAGTGTGATGGAGGGGATGGGAACTGCCCTAAGGGGCAGTAGTATAGTCAAACATATAGGGAGCTATGAGCTAGTTACTCATAAGTAATTGTTTCAGGGGAAGTCTGAATAGGAAACTTTTCAGGTTTTCCATATCCGAAAATGTCTATTTCACCTTCACAACTGAAGGATAATTAGACTGAGGATAGAATTCTACATTCAAAGTAATTTTCCAACAAACATTGAATATGTTGCCACTTTGTCTTCTAGCATATGGTGTTGAGACGAGAAATCTGAAACTCTTTTTTTTTTTGATAATTGTTATTCTCTCTAAAACTTTTAGAATTTTCTGGGTTTTTTTTTCCCCCTCCTGTGCTTTTATATATATATATATATATATTTTTTTTTTTACTCTGTATACTGTTTGTTTTCATTTTCTCTCTTTTACCTTGATTAATTTTGCCAGGGTTTTGTTTCATTATCTTAAAAGAAAAAGCTCTTAAATTTAGTTAGGTCCCATTTGTTTATTTTTGTTTTATTTTCATTACTCTAGGAGTTGCATCAAAAAGATACTGTTGTGATTTATGTCAGAGAGTGTTCTGCCTATGTTTTCCTCTAAGAGTTTTACAGTGTCCAGTCCTACATTTATGTCTTTAATCCATTTTGAGTTAACTTTTGTGTATGGTGTTAGTGTTCTAATTTCATTCTCTTACATGTAGCCGTCCAGTTTTCCCAGCACCACTTACTGAAAAGACTGTCTTTTCTCTATTGTATATGCTTGCTTCCTTTATCATCGATTAGTTGACCATAGGTGTGTGGGTTTATTTCTGGACTTTCTATCCTGTTCCATTGATCTATATTTCTGTTTTTGTGCTAGTACCAAACTGTTTTGATTACTGTAGCTTTGTAGTATAGTCTGAAGTCAGGGAGCCTGATTCCTCCTGCTCTGTTTTCTTTCTTTCTCAAGATTGCTTTGGCTATTCGGGATCTTTTCTGTTTCCATATAAATTGTAAGATTTTTTGTTCTAATTCTGTGAAAAAGCTTTTGCACAGCAAAGGAAAACATAAACAAAATGAAAAGACAACCCACAGAATGGGAGAAAATATTTGCAAATGAAGCAACCAACAAGGGATTAATCTCCAAAATATACAGATAGTTCATGCAGCTCAATATAAAAAAAAAAACCCAATCAAAAAATGGGCAGAAGATCTAAATAGACATTTCTCCAAAGAAGACATATAGATGGCCAAAAAGCACATGAAAAGATGCTAAACATCACTAATTATTAGAGAAATGAAGATCAAAACTATATACAGTGAGGTATCACCTCACACTGGTCAGAATGGCCATCACCAAAAACTCTACAAACAATAAATGCTGGAGAGGGTGTGGACAAAAGGGAACCCTCCTACACTGTTAGTGGGAATGTAAATTGGTACAGCCACTATGGAGAACAGTATGGAGGTTCCTTAAAAAACTAAATATAGAATTACCAGATATAGAATTAGTAATTCTATATTACTAAATATTGAATTACCAATCCCACTCCTGGGCATATATTTGGAGAAAACCATAATTCAAAAAGATACATGCACCCCAATGTTCATTTCAGCACTATTTACAATAGCCAAGACATGGAAGCAACCTAAATGTCCATCAACAGACGAATAAAGAAGAGGTGGCACATATAAACAATGGAATATTACTCAGCTATAAAAAAAGAATGAAATAATACCATGTTCAACGACATGGATGTACCTACAGATTGTCATACTGAGTGAAGAAGTCAGACAGAGGAAGACAAACGTCATAGGATATCGTTTATATAGTAAGATCTTAAAAAAGCGTACAAATGAACTTACAAAACAGTCACAGATATAGAAAACAAACTTATGGTTACTGGGGGGAAAGTGGGAGATGATAAACTGGGAGATTGGGATTGACATATACACACTACTATATATAAAATAGATAACTAATAAGGACCTACTGTAGAGCACAGGGAACTCTACTGAATACTCTGCAATGAACTGTATGGGAAAAGAATCTAAAGAACAGTGGATATATGTATAAATGATTCACTTTGCTGAATACCTGAAACTAACACAACATTGTAAATCAACTATGCTCCAATAAAATTTTTTTAAAAAAGAGAAAGCTTAGAATATCCAAAAAGCCAATAAAAACATATAAAGATATATGCAACATCATTAATAATCATAGAAATGCATACTGATTTAATAATGAGGTATTATACAGCTATTAGACTGGCAAAAGGTGGGCAGTGCCAAGTCTTGGCAAGAATGAAGAGAGACAGGAAACCTCATTCACTGATGATGGGAGTACAGATTAGGGTGGCCCTTCTGGAGATCAATGTGGCCCTAATTGTGCAAACTAAGCACACCTGCACCTGTGATCCAGCAACTCTACTTCTGGGGTACATGAATCCCTCTCTTCCCATTTTATAGATAAATAGGTGACATAGAGAAGAGAGAGAGGAGAGAGGAGAAAAAGAGGAGAAAGAGGAGAGAGAGAAGGAGAGAATCCATAAGGGACATGTATGAAGATCTCTATTACACTGATATTTGTGAAGGAGGAGAGTTAGACAAAAGTTGGGGAATAAATTGATAAAATGTGGTGGGCACATATTGATAGGAATACACATTAAACAGAATACAATGTTACCATAGTTGTTGGGGCAAAGGGATCTGGGAGTGAGCAAAAGAGAAGCATTAAACAAAAACAAACCTTTAATTTTTGTAAATCTCTCTTCATTCCCTCTCTGTCTTAGAGCTTAATATCACTGAATTCTGCAATTGTCTTTACTGGTTTTCATTTCCTGGTAATTTGGGCTTATTCTCTTACTTTTTCTAACTTCTTGAGATGAAAACTCAGCTTATTTGTTTTCAATATTTGTTTTCTTAAATAAGTTTTCAAAGCTCACAAAATTGTTTATATTGAGAGTGACTGGCTTATAATTCTAGATTATTATTAAATATTTTATATATTATGCATCAAAATAGGCAAAATTGTAAGCTTTGCTAGTTCTTTATGCAAAAGAATGTCTGAACAGCAGAAAATACACAAATGAAGAGTGAATTATTAAACTGGAATATCAAGAGAACTTCTCCCAAAAAAGAATTAATAATGAATGAAGATATGAACAATATGAGATGAAATTTAACTGATAAGAATCCAGTGTTCCATTCTTTCAGGTGATCTGTGTCCTGTACTCTGGCTACCCACCAGTTGCGCATGAAACTACTACAGTAGCCAATCTGAAACATAACCTAGAAATAAATTTTGAAACTGCATTTAGGCACGATTAATGACCTAGTGTGGTTGTGAGCTTCCAAGATGACTCTAAGTGATTCCTTCCTTCTGGTATTTACACCCTTGTATAATCCCCACCCATATAGTACCAGGTAAGGTAACCGACCATCCATGTGTGCTTGGAACTTACCCACTTTTAAAGCCAGAAAGTCACATTTTAAAATCTGAGAAATCCTTCATCCAAGGCAAACCAGGACAGTGGTTACCCTTATATCATGGCTCGTCTCTATGACCAATAGAATGCGGCAGTAGTGACGGCCTATTACTTCTGAGATTAGCTTACAAAGACTGTGGCTTCCATTCTGGACACTGTTTCACAGCTCACTCTCTCTCAGAGCACTACTCAATCCGGGGGAACACAGCTGCCATTGTAATAGGCCCTGTGGAGAGGCCCATGTGGCAAGAAACCAAAACCGCTGGACATGTGAGTGAGCTTGGAAATGAGTCTTTCTTCAGGTGAGCTTTAAGACAACTGCTGCCCTAGCTTAGAGCTGGACTGCACTTCATAGAGATCCCGAGCCAAAACCTCCCAGTTAATCCACTACCAGATTCAGGGCTCACAGGAATTCTGAGATTTAAAAAAACGTTTGTTGTTTTGAACTATTAAATTTAAATTTAAATTTAAACTATTAAATAATAAACTATATAAATACCAGCAGTATATAAGTAATTCACCCAGGAAACCAACTCCCAGGGACAATCTTGAACAGGTATGTAAGCATATTCATTGAAAGATTTTCATCAGTATTAGAATGAATAAGTAAAATATGGTAAATGCAAATAATGTAACACTAGGAAACACTAGAAGAAATGAACTAGACTGGACAGTTCCTCCAAAAACAGTAAGTTGTGCAAAAATGTTACATAAATAATTATCATTCATAACATAATATTTAATGAGAGGTATCAAAAATACTTAAGAAAACTTATTTAAGTTTTAAACACTCACTCTACTATTTATTTTATAAATAACCACAGATATACAAATGTTTCTTGATTATGCCAGAGAAGGAGAGCAAAAGAAAGAAATGTTATATGAAATTTGAGAAATGAAATACGGGTTGTGCAAAGACCCTTGACAATACCATTCCATGAACTGAGGAGTATTTAAATTCTATTCTATATAACTGAGGTCCAAAATACTCCAATATAATAAGTGCAAATAGAAATCAATTTTACAACCTCACTAATAAACATAAATGCACAAAAATTCTAAACAAAAATGAGAAAATTCACTCTAGATATGAAAAAAATAATGGATTACACAGTAAAGAATCGTTTATAATCCTAAGAATGGATGCAATTCAACATTAATAAATATAATTTAGTACATTAACAGATTAAAGAAAACTATAGGGTAGTAAAATTTGATGCTGAATAGGGAAAATAAACACTTTAAATATCTGTTTCAGTCATCACTCTATCTAATAAAGTTTCACTTATACAAAACTTCATTTGATAAAGGGTATTTTCTAGAAATCTATAGGAAACAGCATGCTTAATTTTGACATATTATATATTAAAAGGTGTACATTAAAACTTAGTTTCTAATAATTTGATACACTAGGGCCATTTCCATTAAAGTCAGGAATGTGACAAGGACATTTAGCATCACCATTACCCTTCTAGATTCTAGTTAATGCAATGAAGCTAAGGTAAACAGTAATGTATATATAAAGTTTTGAAAGGAGGAGACAAAACTGTCATTATTTTCATACAATAAATTATCTAGAAAACCCAAGAAAGTTAAGTCAAAAGCTCCTAGTACTAATAAGAAAGGTAAACATATAAAATCAACAGTTTTTCAAGTACCAGCAATAGCCAATATGAAACCATACTGGAAAAAATGAAAATTTACCATCACAAAAAATTACAATGACAAAACTAAAGATGCTAGAGAAAACTCACGTCAAATGTGAAAAACCTACATTAACATAATTTATTAAATTTTACTGAAGTATATAACAGATCCCAAAGAAGAAATTTAACCATGTTCTTCAATAGAAAGACCTAATATAACAGTTCTCTCCAAATTAGTGCATTCGTCCAAAAACAGGATATTTCATAAAGGAATTCATAGGCTGCATTGAAAGTTCATTTGAAAGAAAAAATGCATAAGGATGGCCAAGAAAATTGTAAAGAAATAATTACAGTACGGATGTCTTCTGTTACACACTATCTAGCATACTATCAACTACAGTAATAAAAAGAGTAGTTTTAGTGCAGGAATAGACAAAGAAACAAAAGGTACAAGGTATTGAAGTAGATCCATGTGAAGATACATTTTTAGTTTATAATAAAGACAATTTCAAATTAATAGAAAAACACCTACTCAATAAATTGTTTAGAACAATTAGCTAACCACCTGGGGAGAAAAGTCATTTCCAGATTTCATATCATTCACAAAAAGAAATTCTAGATAATTTAAGTAGCTAAGCATAAAATAACCCCAAATTATAAAAAGCATTTGTGAAAGATATGTGTATAACTTTTGGGTGGTAAAGGCCTTCTCATTAGAGATACAAAACCCAGATACTATAAAGGAAGAAAAAGAAATTGACTGATTCTATACATAGTTTTTGAATTTTCTAACAGATATTATGAGGATAACTTAGTAGTTAAAAGTAGACTTTGGAAAAAAAAAATGTAGACTTTGGAGTCAGAACTCCAAGAGTTCTGCCACTTGGTTGTATGGCCATGGATAAATTATGTAATTGTTGCACGCTCCATTTTTTTTTTTAATCTGTAAAATGAATGTAATAACAGCCCCTTCCTCACAGGACTGTCGTGAACAGTAAATGAGTTAATGTGTAAAACACCAAAGGGCTTGGCTTATAGTACATACTACCTAGGTGTTTGCTACTATTAAAAAGTCAAGTTGAGAAAAACATATTTGCAATGTATTGAGTCCATACAGGATCCAATTCAAGAATATATAAAGAACTCCAACAAGTCATTGAGAGAAACTACTAATTGAAATATAGGTTAAAAAAATATCAACAGTACACAGAAGAAAAAGGTATATAACCATACACACACACTAGAAATACAAGAAATGAAATCTAAAAGTTTTCAAAATGGCAATAAAAATGATTTATCTTATCAAATATTGCCAAAAATATGGAGGAATGTTAGTAGGACTATAAATTTATGAAACATATAAAAGGCGACTAGACAGCATCTGTTAAAGGTAAATGGCCTTCTGTTATTTCTAACAATTCCACCTGTAGAAATATATATCATAGGAATGTGCCCACATGAGAGAAAAGATGTATATACAAAGGTATTTTCTATAACATTGTTTATTACAGAGAAATATTGTAAAAGTCCTAAGTGTCCATCCCATGGAAGGGATTTAATAAAGTATCTTTCATCCACTCTATAAAAATGATGCAACTCTCACAAAAGAATGACATGCTCCTATATAGACTGATATATACATGTATATTTACATATATATTATATAAATGCACAGAAAGTTAACTGGGTGTCTGTCTCCCCAAACGTGACACTACTTATTGCTGGCAATGGTAGAAGGAGTGTGGAGAGAATGGCTATTTAATGTGGGTGGGAGGGGTAGGGATTAAAGTAAAAAAAAAACAAAAACAGAAAACGGATAGAGAAAGTGTAAATAATAAGACATGATTTCTTCTTTCAACAAGACTATAATCTAGAACAGACAATAAAACAAGTTATAAAAATACAAATGCAAGCATCTATCTATATTTAGATCTGTAACCATCAATTTAGGATTAGTATGAGGATCAAATGAAGCAACACATATAAAGGGTTGACAAAGTTCTTGGCACACAGTAAATCCTCTAAAATATTTGCATATATATATTATTGTGAAGTATAAACACAATAAATGCTATTGACTAAGAACTGACATTTTTATCTTTAGCATCAGTACAATTACAGAGTGCTTAATACCATCTGATATCTTCCTTGTTCATATGTTTACCACTATATGGTCTGCTAGGAGTTTTGTCCTATCTATTTGGAAGAGAACTTGACACACAGTATAAACTCACTAAATGTTTGTTGAATCATAATTTCTTTCTGCCAGTGCTTATCTTTTGTACCGATTAAAGTATTTCCCACTACGGTAAATGCTTGAGTGGTAATCCCTAACTACTTCCAGCAAGCATTCCAAAGCAGGGGTTTGAGTTCTATACTTCCATTAATATCTGGACTTGCTAAAAACAACATTTAACCAAATTCATCAGTTATCAAAAGCAAGTTTAATTAGCTATTTTGCTGAAACAACAAGGAAATGAATGTTTTAAACAGAAGTAGAATTGTTCTTTCTGTGAAATATCTATCCAAATAAGAATGAATAAAATGAAATTTTATTTGGTCCCCAGAATCTCAGAGCAGCACCTGTGTTTGCCAAATACAGGAAGACATCAGTGAGGAAAAGACACTTGCCTTCAACTTTCCAATACAAACTACTGCTATTTAGAGTGACCAGAGGAAATGTGAAAATAGCAGTTGGTGATACTGCTTTAAATGAATGCCAAGAGGTTTTACTTTTCTCTCCTCCTGGAAAAAATTCTGTTGCTAAGGTAAGCTTTGTGAAGGAAGGACAAATCCATTAAGCAAAAGTCTTCTAAAGTTTAATTTCCTCTTGAAAAAAGTATGAAAATCTACTATGGGTGGAATTCTAGACAACATCATTTGTTGTTTGTGTGTCATAAGCTCTTTGGGATCGCTGATGGCAAATCTTGGAATGTGCAATTACAAAGATAGGAAAGGTAGCCTGATGTCACACACATGCCGTTTGTCCCGTTTTCTTTGGGTACATTTCTTTTTCTCATTAATTAGTAAGGACTCTTTGTGTATTATGCCATTAATTCTTTACTACTGATGTTGTAAATGCTTTTTAACGAATTTGTTTTGTGTCCTTTAAAATCTATATATGATATGTTTCTTGTCTACACAGAATATTTTAATTTTTATGTAGTCAAACTATGTTAATTGTTGTTGCTGTTGCTCCAGCTTCTGGCTGGAGTTTCATGTTGAGAAAGACCATTCCAAACTAAAAAATTAAAGTAACAAGTAATATCTCCTTCTACTGATTTTATGGTTTTGTTATTATAATTATTTGATGAATCTAAAATTTACTTTGGTGTATGGTGTGAGTAATCAGATCTTTTTCAAAATGACCTCTTTGTCAAGCATACTACTTTAATATTTATTAGGGCAAATCTCCATCCCATTGCTCTTCATTTTCAGAATTCTCTTGGCTATTTTTTAATGTTTATTTTTTCCAGATGGTTTTTTTTTTTTAAAAATGAGTTTCTGTCTTGGTCTTTATCTATCTATCATCTATCTATCTATCTATCTATCTGGTTGCACTGGGTCTTAGTTAGGCAGACGTGCTCCTTAGCTGCAGCTGGTGGGCTCCTTAGTTGTGGCATGCAAACTCTTAATTGTGGCATGCATGTGGGATCTAGTTCCCTGACCGGGGATCGAACCTGGGCCCCCTGCATTGGGAGCTCAAGAGTTTTAACCACTGTGTCACCAGGGAAGTCCCCAGATGGGTTTTTTAAATCACTTACAATTCTCATTGTAAACATTTAAAACAGAATATGGAATAAAATATGATGATTTCATCTTATTACTTCTTACATCTACTCTTCTTCCCCAAAATAATGGTGGCTAAAACTTGTGAGTGTATGTGTCTAGAATGTTCTCTATTCATTTACATAACTGTACAGACAGTCCCCAACTTACAATGGTTCAACTTAACAATGTTTCGACTTTACCATGGTGTGAAAGCAATACATATTCAAGAGAAACTGTACTTCACATTTTGAATGTTATATGCAGTACGACCCTCTCTCATTCTGAGCAGGAGCAGTGAGCTGAGCCACATCTCCCAGCCAGCCACGCCATCAGGAAGGTGAACAACCGATACACTTACAACCATTCTGTACCCATATAACCATTGTGTTTTTCACTTTCAGTACAGTATTCAATAAGTTACATGAGGAGAAAATATTTGCAAAGGAAGCAACTGACAAGGGATTAACCTACAAAATATACAAACAGTTCATACAGCTCAATATAAAAAAACAAACAACAAATCAAAAAATGGGTGGAAGATCTAAATAGACATTTCTCCAAAGAAGACATACAGATGGCCAACAAGCACATGAAAACATGCTCAACATCACTAATTATTAGAGAAATGCAAATCAAAATCACAATAAGGTATCACCTCACACCTGTCAGAATGGCTGTCAGGCGTCAGAATGGCTGTCATCAAAAAGTCTACAAATAATGCTGGAGAGGGTGTGGAGAAAAGTGAACCCTCCTACACTGTTGGTGGGAATGTAAATTGATACAGCCACTATGGAAAACGGTAAAGAGATTTCTCAAAAAACCAAAAATAGAGCAACCCTACTCCTGGGTATATATCTGGAAAAAATGAAAACTCAAATTAGAAAAGATACATGCAAACCAGTGTTCATTGCAGCACTATTTACAACAGCCAGGACATGGAAGCAACCTAAATGTCAATCAACAGATGAATGGATAAAGAAGGTGTGGTACATATATACAATGGAATATTACTCAGCCATAAAAAAGAATGAAATAATGCCATTTGCAGCAACATGGATGGACCTAGAGATTGTCATACTGAGTGAAGACAGAGAAAGACAAATATGATATCACTTATATGTGGAATTTAAACAAAAATGGTAAAACTGAACTTATTTACAAAATAGAAGTAGAGTCACATATGTAGAAAACAAACGGTTACCAAGGGGGAAGGGGGCGGGGAGGGATAAATTGGGAGATTGGTATTGACATATACACACTACTATATATAAAATAGATAACTGATAAGAACCTGCACAGGGAACTCTACTCAATACTCTGCAATGATCTATATGGAAAAGAATCTAAAAAACAGTGGATATATGTATAACTTTTACTTTGCGGTATAGCAGAAACTAACACAACATTGTAAATCAACTATGCTCCAATAAAAATTAAAAAAATAAGTTGAATGAGATGATCAACACTTTATTATAAAATAGGCTTTGTGTTAGATGATTTTTGCCTCACTGTGGGCTAATGTAAGTGTTCTGAGCCTGTTTAAATTAGGTGACGCTAAGCTATGATGTTTGGTAGGTTAGGTGTATTAAATACATTTTTCACTTAATGATATTTTCAACTTATGATGGGTTTATTGGAATGTAACCCCGTTGTAATTTGAGGAAGATCTGTTCATGCTTTTGTATGCATTTTAACAAATGAAATCATATGATTATTAATGTTTTTCAATTTTTTAAACTGTATTTCAGAGAGAACTATCTCAACACAAAATGTTTTTTTCTATTTAAGATATATATTTTGTCAAGGTACATGCACTACACATACACATGTATACACACACATATATATACACATTTATCATCAAGTGGGTGTGCATTTATATGTTTCTATATTGTTTTCCATGACACACAAGGTTCTTCATAATGGAAGCACCATTGTACAAACATCTTTTTGCACTTTTATAATCCTTCAGATTCTTAAAAGTGGAATTATTGAGCCATGGCATATGAACAGCTGATAAACTGCCAAACTGCCTTCCAAAAAGACTTTGAACAGTTACACTCCCAGAAAAAGTACATGGGAGTGGCTGTTCCTTCACTCACCAGTTTTTGAGAATCATTTGCTAAAATATGGCTTCTACTTTGAATTTCCATAGAGAGAATCAATAGACTAACTGTTGCTTCTGAAGCCAATAAACAGAGAAAATTAGATTGAAGCATGTCATTAAGATGTACAAAAACAACTAATAGAATTAGTACACTCCAAGTTACTAGCAGTGAGGTGTACCTTAGCAAACATGGATCATATAAGAAAGTATAAAGGAAATACTTCTGTACCATAAAAAGAAAACAGCAAAAACTCTGTAATGAAACTAAGACCAAATATTTTCTCATCAGAGTCAGTGTGAATGGGATACCTACTTATTAGGTAAAAAAAAAAAAAAAAGAAAAAAGAAAAAAAACTGAAACAAAATTCATACACTTAGTAACTCAGAAAAGTTAAAGGAATAGCAAAGCTATATGGCTCTATCACACCAAAAAAAATCAAAACGGAATTAAGAGTGAAATGAACTAAAGGTCTCTTCATTAAAATAAAATGTATGTTGCACAATGTATAAAGACTTGTGCAACAAATAAAGCACTGAAACGTATGAAATAAAAATAACTGGCAATACAAGTAGAAAATCGTAAAGAGAGACAAATACTTTTTTCTGAATTCTTCACATATTGAGATCAAAAGATCAAAATTAATTTGAAGAGGGTCTGAAAACATTCATGAGATTTTACATATATTTATGATGTATAATACATGTAATACATAATGTATTATACATAATTATATATAATACATTAGATTATATATATGATTTTATATATGACATTCAGAATCTATCCATCCAGATGTCTCATATTTATTTATTTATTTTTAACACCTTTATTGGAGTATAATTGCTTTACAATAGTGTGTTAGTTTCTGCTGTATAACAAAGTGAATCAGTTACATATATATACATATATCCCCATATCTCCTCCCTCTTGAGTCTCCCTGCCACCCTCCCTATCCCACCACTCTAGGTGAACAGAAAGCACCAACCTGATCTCCCTGTTCTATGCAGCTGAACACAGCCTGAAAGGGGCTAATGGGCCACACCTAGCCGGGAAGGAGTCCGGAAAAACGTCTGGAACTGCCTAAGAGGCCAGAGACCATTATTTCGGGGTGTGCAAGGAGAGGGGGTTAAGAGCACTGCCTTAATGAGCTGCAGAGATGGGCGAAAGCCACAGCTATCAGCATGGACAAAAGAGACGGGCATGAAACTCTAAGGCCGCTACTGCAGCCACCAGGAGGTCTGTGTGCAATACAGGTCACTAACCACACCTCCCCTCCTGGGAGCCTGTGCAGCCCACCGCTGCCCGGGCCCCGGGATCCAGGTCCAGCTTCCCCAGGAGAACACAGCACACCTCAGGCTGTTGCAACGTCATGCCGGCCTCTACCACCAAAGGCTCGCCTGGCATTCCAAACCCCTCCCTCCCCCTGGCCTGACTGAGCAAGAGCCCCCTAATCTGCTGCCACTTTAACCCTGTCCTGTGTGAGTGAAGAACAGATGCCCTCAGGCAACCTAAATGCAGAGGCAAGTCCAAATCCAAAGCTGAACCCCAGGAGTTGTGCGAACAAAGAAGAGAATGGGAAATCTCTCCCAGCAGCCTCAGGAGCAGGAGATTAAATCACCATGATCAACTTGATCTACCCTGCATCTCTGGAATACCTGAATAGAGGAGGAATCATCCCAAATAGAGAAGGTGGACTTTGGGAGCAAAGATATATATTTTTTTCCTTTTTCTCTTTTTGTGAGTGTGTATGTGTACACTTCTTTGTGTGATTTTGTCTGTATAGATTTAATTTTACCATTTGTCCTAGGGTTCTGTCTGTTCATTTTTTGTTTGTTTGTTTGTTTTTTAGTATAGTTTATAGCACTTGTTATCACTGGTGGATTTGTTTTTTGGTTTGGTTGCTCTGTTCTTCCTTTCGTTCTTTTTTGTTTAATTACCTATTAATTTTTTAATTTTTAATAATTATTTTTTATTTTAGTAACTTTATTTTATTTTTTTTTCTTTATTTTTTTCTCCTTTTTCTTCTGAGCTGTGTAGCTGACAGGGTCTTGGTTCTCTGGCCGGGTGTCAGGCCTGTGTTTCTGAGGTAGCAGACCTGAGTTCAGGACACTGGTACACCAGAGACCTCCTGGCTCCACAAAATATAAAACGCCGAAAGCTCTCCCGGAGATCTCCATCTCAACGCTAAGACCCAGCTCCATTCAATGACCAGCAAGCAACAGTGCAGGACACCTTATGCCAAACAACTAGCAAAACAGGAACACAACTCCACCCATTAGCAGACAGGCTGCCTAAAACCATAATAAGGCCACAGAGACACCAAATCACACCACTGGACATGGTCCTGCCTACCAGAAAGACAAGATCCAGCTTCGTCCACCAGAACACAGGCACTAGTCCCCTTCACCAGGAAGCCTACACAACCCACTGAATCAACCTTACTCACTGGGGGCAGACACCAAAAAAACTGGAACTATGAACCTGCAGCCTGCAAAAGGACACCCCAAAAACAGTAAGCTAAGCAAAATGAGAAGACAGAGAAACACACAGCAAAAAAGAAGCAACGTAAAAACTCACCAGACCAAACAAAGGAAGAGGAAATAGGCAGTCTACCTGGAAAAGAATTCAGAGTAATGACAGTACAGATGATCCAAAATCTTGGAAATAGAATGGAGAAAATACAAGAAACGTCTAACAAGGACCTAAAAGAACTAAAGAGCAAATAAACAATGATGAAAAACACAATAAATGAAATTAACAATTCTCTAGAAGGAATCAATAGCAGAATAACTGAGGCAGAAGAACGGATAAGTGACCTGGAAGATAAAATAGTGGAAATAACTACCGCAGACTAGAATAAAGGAAAAAGGATGAAAAGAATTGAGGACAGTCTCACAGACTTCTGGGACAACATTAAACACACCAACATTCGAGGTTGGTCCCAGAAGAAGAAGAGAAAAAGAAATGGATTGAGAAAATATTTGAAGAGATTATAGTTGAAAAGTTCCCTAATATGGGAAAGAAAACAGTTAATCAAGTCCAGGAAAAACAGACAGCCCCATACAGGATAAATCCAAGGAGAAAACTGACAAGACACATATTAATCAAACTATCAAAAATTAAATACAAAGAAAAAATATTAAAAGCAGCAAGGGAAAACAGCAAATTACATACAAGGGAATCCCCATAAGGTTAACAGCTGATCTTTCAGCAGAAACTCTACAAGCCAGAAGGGACTGGCAGGACATATTTAAAGTGATGAAAGGGAAAAACCTACAATGAAGATTACTCTACCCATCAAGGATCTCATAGATTCGACACAGAAATTAAAAGCTTTACAGACAAGCCAAAGCTAAGAGAATTCAGCGCCACCAAACCAGTTTTACAACAAATGCTAAAGGGACTTCTCTAGGTAGGAAACACAAGAGAAGGAAAAGACCTACAATAACAAACCCCAAACAATTAAGAAAATGGTAATAGGAACATACATACTGATAACTACCTTAAATGTAAATGGATTAAATGCTCCCACCAAAAGACAAACACTGGCTGAATGGATACAAAAACAAGACCCGTAAATACAGTGTCTAGAAAAGACCCACTTCAGACCTAGGGACACATACAGACTGAAAGTGAGGGGATGGAAAAAGATATCCCATGCAGATGGAAATCACAAGAAAGCTGGAGTAGCAATTCTCATATCAGACAAAATAGACTTTAAAATAAAGACTATAAAAAGAGACAGACACTACATAATGATCAAGGGATCGATCCAAGAAGAAGATATAGCAATTGTACATATTTATGCACCCAACATAGGAGCACCACAATACATAAGGCAACTGCTAACAGCCATAAAAGGGGAAATCGACAGTAACACAACCATAGTAGGGGACTTTAACACCCCACTTTCACCAATGGACAGATCATCCAAAATGAAATTAAATAAGGAAACACAAGCTTTAAATGATACATTAAAAAAGATGGACTTAATTGATATTTATAGGGCATTCCATCCAAAAACAACAGAATACACTTTCTTCTCAAGGGCTCATGGAACATTCTCCAGAAGAGATCAAACCTTGGGTCACATATCAAGCCTTGGTAAATTTTAGAAAATTAAAATCGCATCAAATATCTTTTCTGATCACAATACTATCAGACTATGTATCAATTACAGGAAAAAACCTGTAAAAATACAATCACATGGCGGCTAAACAATACACTACTAAATAATCAAGAGATCACTGAAGAAATCAAAGAGGAAATCAAAAAATACCTAGAAACAAAGGAAAATGAAAACACAACTACCCAAACCCTATGGGATGCAGCAAAAGCAGTTCTAAGAGGGAAGTTTATAGCTATACAAGCCTACCTTAAGAAACAAGAAACATCTCAAATAAACAACATAACCTTACATCTAAAGCAATTAGAGAAAGAACAACCAAAAAACCCCAAAGTTAGCAGAAAGAAAGAAATCAAAAAGATCAGATCAGAAATAAATGAAAAAGAAATAAAAGAAACAATAGCAAAGATCAATAAAACTAAAAGCTGTTTTTTTGAGAAGATAAACAAAATTGATAAACCATTAGCCAGACTTATCAAGAAAAAAAGGAAGAAGACTCAAATCAATAGAATTAGAAATGAAAAAGAAGAAGTAACAACTGACACTGCAGAAATACAAAGGATAATGAGAGATTACTATGAGCAACTATATGACAATAAAATGGACAACCTGGAAGAAATGGACAAATTCTTAGAAAAGCACAATCTTCAGAGACCGAACCAGGAAGAAATAAAAATATGAACAGACCAATGACAAGCACTGAAATTGAAACTGTGATTAAAAATCTTCCAAAAAACAAAAGCCCAGGACCAGATGGCTTCACAGGCAAATTCTATCAAACATTTAGAGAAGAGCTAACACCTATCCTTCTCAAACTCTTCCAAAATATAGCAGAGGGAGGAACACTCCCAAACTCATTATACAAGGCCACCATCACTCTGATACCAAAACCAGACAAGGATGTCACAAAGAAAGAAAAGTACAGGCCAATATCACTGATGAACATAGATGCAAAAATCCTCAACAAAATACTAGCAAACGGAAGCCAACAGCACATTAAAAGGATCATACACTACGATCAAGTGGGTATTAGTCACGTAAAGCAAGCATTCTTCAATATACACAAATCAATCAATGTGATAAAACATATTAACCAACTGAAGGAGAAAAACCATATGATCATCTCAACAGATGCAGAAAAAGCTTTCAACAAAATTCAACGCCCATTTATGATAAAAACCCTCAAGAGAGTAGGCATAGAGGGGTCTTACCTCAACATAATAAAGGCCATATATGACAAACCCACAGATAACATCATGCTCAATTGTAAAACCTGAAACCATTTCCACCCAGTTCAGAAATAAGACAAGGTTGCCCACTCTCACCACTATTATTCAACATAGTTTTGTAATCAGTAATCAGAGAAGAAAAAGAAATAAAAGGAATTCAAACTGGAAAAGAAGTAAAGCTGTCAGTGTTTGCAGATGATACTATACATAGAGAATCCTAAAGACACTACCAGAAAACTACCATAGCTAAGCAATAAATTTGGTAAAGTAGCAGGATACAAAATTAATGCACAGAAATCTCTTGCATTCTTATACACTAATGATAAAAAATCTGAAAGAGAAATTAAGGAAATACTCACATTTACCATTGCAACAAAAAGAATAAAATATCTAGGAATAAATCTACCTAAGGAGACAAAAGACCTGTATGCAGAAAACTATAGGACACTGATGAAAGAAATTAAAGATGATACAAACAGATGGAGAGGTATACCATGTTCTTGGATTGGAAGAATCAACATTGTAAAAATGACTATACTACCCAAAGCAATCTATAGATTCAGTGCAATCCCTATCAAACTACAAATGGCATTTTTCACTGAAAAATTTCACCGAAAAATTTCACAGTTTGTATGGAAATATAAAAGACCCCAAATAGCCAAAACAATCTTGAGGAAGAAAAACGGAGCTGGAGGGATCAGGCTCCCTGAGTTTAGACTCTACTACAAAGCTACTCTACTACAAAGCTACAGTAATGAAAAGAGTATGGTACTGGCACAAAAACAGAAATATAGATCAATGGAACACGATAGAAACCCAAAGATAAACCCACACACACATGGTCACCTTATCTTTGATAAAGGAGGCAAGAATATGCAATGGAGAAAAGACAGCCTCTTAAGTTGTGCTGGGAAAACTGGACAACTACATGTAGAAGAATGAAATTAGAATACTCCCTAACACCATACACACAAACTCAAAATGGATTAAAGTCCTGAATGTAAGCCCAGACACTGTAAAACTCTAAGAGGAAAACACAGGCAGAACACTCTATGACATAAATCACAGCAAGATTCTTTTTATTTTTTTTTTTTATTGCAGTATGCTGACCTCTCACTGCTGTGGCCCCTATCGTTGCAGAGCACAGGCTCCGGACGCGCAGGACCAGCGGCCATGGCTCACAGGCCCAGCCACTCCACGGCATGTGGGATCTTCCCAGACCGGGGCACGAACCCGTGTCCCCTGCATCGGCAGGTGGACTCTCAACCACTGGGCCACCAGGGATGCCCAGCAAGATCCTTTTTGACCTACCCCCTAGAGAAATGGAAATAAAAACAGAAATATACAAATGGGACCTAATGAAACTTAAAAGCTTTTGCACAGCAAAGGAAACCATAAACAAGATGAAAAGACAACCCTCAGAATGGGAGAAAATATTTGCAAATGAAGCAACTAACAAAGGAATAATCTCCACACTTTACAAGCAGCTCATGCAGCTCAATATCACAAAAACAAACAACCCAACCCAAAAATGGGCAGAAGCCCAAAATAGACATTTCTCCAAAGAAGATATACAGATGGCCAACAAACACATGAAAGGATGCTCAACATCACTAATCATTAGAGAAATGCAAATCAAAACTACAATGAGGTGTCACCTCACACCAGTCAGAATGGCCATCATCAAAAAATCTACAAGTGGGGCTTCCCTGGTGGCGCAGTGGTTGAGAGTCCACCTGCCGATGCAGGGGACATGGGTTCGTGGCCCGGTCCGGGAAGATCCCACATGCCACAGAGCAGCTGGGCCCGTGAGCCATGGCCACTGAGCCTGCACGTCCGGAGCCTGTGCTCCGCAGCGGGAGAGGCCACAGCAGTGAGAGGCCCGAGTACTGAAAAAGAAAAAATCTACAAGCAACAAATTCTGGAGTGCGTGTGGAGAAAAGGGAACCCTCTTGCACTGTTGGGGGGAATGTAAATTGATACAGCCACTATGGAGAACAGTATGGAGGTTCCTTAAAAACCTGAAAATAGAACTACCATACGACCCAGAAATCCCACTACTGGGCATATACCCTGAGAAAACCATAATTCAAAAAGAGTCACGTAGCGCAATGTTCATCGCAGCTCTATTTACAATAGGCAGGACATGGAAGCAACGTAAGTGTGCGTCGACAGATGAATGGATAAAGAAGATGTGGCATGTATATACAATGGAATATTACTCAGCCATAAAAGAAACAAAATTGAGTTATTTTTAGTGGGGTGGATGGACCTAGAATCTGTCATACAGAGGGAAGTAAGTCCGAAAGAGAAAAACAAATACCATATGCTAACACATATATATGGAATCTAAAAAAATTAAAAAATGGTTATGAAGAACCTAGGGGCAGGACAGGAATAAAGACACAGACGTATAGAATGGACTTCAGGACACGGAGAGGGGGAAGGGTAGGCTGGGATGAAGTTAGAGAGTGGCATGGACTTATATATACTACCAAATGGAAAACAGAAAGCTAGTGGGAAGCAGCCGCATAGCACAGGGAGATCAGCTCAGTGCTTTGTGACCACCTAGAGGGGTGGGATAGGGAGGGTGGGAGGGAGACACAAGAGAGAGGAGATATGGGGATATATGTATATGTATAGCTGATCCACTTTGTTATAAAGCAGAAACTAACACAGCATTGTAAAGCAATTATACTCCAATGAAGATGTTAAAAAAAATAAAATAAAGCTTGTGTTTCCTTATTTTTTTTCACTTTGGATGATCTGTTCATTGGTGAAAGTGGAGTGTTAAAGTCCCCTACTATGATTGCGTTACTGTCAATTTCTCCTTTTATGGCTGTTAGCATTTGCCTTATGTATTGAGGTGCTCCTATGTTGGGTGCATAAATATTTACAGTTGTTATATCTCCTTCTTGGACTGATCCCTTCTTGGATGTAGTGTCCTTCTTTGTCTCTTGGAATAGTCTTTATTTTAAAGTCTATTTTGTCTGATATAAGAATTGTTACTTCAGTTTTCTTTTGATTTCCATTTGCATGGAATATCTTTTTCCATCCCCTCACTTTCAGTCTTCATGTGTCTCTAGCTAGGTCTGATGTGGGTCTCTTGTAGATAGCATATAGATGGGTCTTGTTTTTGTATCCATTCAGCCAATCTATGTCTTTGGTTGGAGCACTTAAACCATTTACATTTAATGTCGTTATCGATACGTATGTTCCTATTACTATTTTTTTTAATTGTTTTGGGTTGGTTATTGTGAGTCTTTTCCTTCACTTAGTGTTTCATGCGTCGAGAAGTTCCTTTAGCATTTGTTGTAGCGCTGGTTTGGTGGTGCTGAATTCTCTTAGGTTTGCTTACCTGTAATGGTTTTAATTTCTCTGTCAAATCTGAATGAGATCCTTGCTGGGTAGAGTAATCTTGGTTGTAGGTTTTTCCCTTTCATCACTTTAAATATGTCCTGCCACTCCCTTCTGGCCTGCAGAGTTTCTGGTGAAAGATCAGCTGTTAACCTTATGGAGATTCTTTTGTTTGTTATTTGTTGCTTTTCCCTTGCTGCTTTTAATATTTTTTCTTTGTATTTAGTTTTTGATAGTTTGATTAATATGTATCTCAGTGTGTTTCTCCTTGGATTTATCCTGTATGGGACTCTCTGCACTTGCTGGATTTGATTATTTCCTTTCCCATATTCGGGAAGTTTTCAACTATAATTTCTTCAAATATTTTCTCAATCCCTTTTTTTTTTCTCGTATTCTTCTGGGACCCCTACAATCCGAATGTTGGTGCGTTTAATGTTGTACCAGATGTCTCTGAGACTGTCCTCAATTCTTTTCATTCTTTTTTCTTTATTCTGCTCTACGGTAGTTATTTCCAATGTTTTATCTTCCAAGTCACTTATCTTTTCTTCTGCCTCAGTTATTTTGCTATTGGTTCCTTCTAGAGAATTGTTAATTTCATTTATTGTGTTGTTCATCATTGTTTGTTTTCTCTTTAGTTCTTCTAGGTCCTTGTTAAACCTTTCTTGTATTTTCTCCATTCTATTTCCAAGATTTTGGATCATGTTTACTGTCATTACTCTGAATTCGTTTTCAGGTAGACTGCCTATTTCCTCTTCCTTTGTTTGTTCTGATGGGTTTTTACCTTGCCTCTTCATCTGCTGCTTATTACTCTGTCTTCTCATTTTGCTTATCTTACTGTGTTTGGGCTCTCCGTTTTGCAGTCTACAGGTTCATAGTTTCCACTGTTTTTGGTGTCTGCTCCCAGTGGCTAAGGTTGGTTCAGTGGGTTGTGTAGGCTTCCTGGTAGAGGGGACTAGTGCCTGTGTTTTGGTGGATGAGGCTGGATTTATTCTTTTTGGTTTGCAGGACCACCTCCAGCAGTATGTTTTGGGGTGTCTGTTAACTATTATGATTTTAGGCAGCCTCTCTGCTAATGGGTGGGGTTGTGTTCCTGTCTTGCTTGTTGTTTGGCATAGGGTGTCCAGCACTGTAGCTTGCTGGCCATGGAGTGGAACTGGCTCTTAGCATTGAGATGGAGCTCTCTGTGAGAGCTTTTGCCATTTGATATTACGTGGGGCTGGGAGGTCTCTGGTGGACCAATGTCCTGAACTTGGCTCTCCCACCTCAGAGGCTCAGGCCTGACACCCGGCCAGAGCATCAAGACCCTTTTGGGAAGTCTGAGGTCTTCTGCCAGCATTCAATACGTGTTCTGTAGGAGTTGTTCCGCATGTAGATGTAGTTTTGATGTATTTGTGGGCAGGAAGGTGATCTCCACATCTTACTCCTCCACCATCTTGAAGGTGCCCATCGTATTTAATATTTGTAAGGCAGATATTGTTTGTTGTCCACCCACCCAGCAATAATCCACTCTTTTTTCTGGCTAACAGAAAGTCAATTTGAGCATCTTTAACAAAGTAGTATGAACCATGATGGGTCTGAGTTAAAGACAACAATTTGATTTCTAATTGCTAGTAATTATTAGGTGTGTGAGGTCAGAGGGAAGATGCATTCAGGGCTTCTAGGAAATAATTTTATCCCTGATGTGAGACTTTTGGGAAGAACCCTTTTTTCTCCCTTATTTCTTTTAGACATTGTCTTGAGATAAAATGATACTTGGCATTGATGTAATCCAGTTGTCTTGGGTCCATGAGGATAAACACTGCCAATACAAGGATTTGGACAAAACATAAAGAGAAGAGTCTTTGTACTTGATGATGTCACTGAACTGCAGAACCAACTTGGCAATCTCTACTTCTGAACTTCTTAAGTGAGATTAAAAATTGTTATTAAGCTACTTTCTATCAGCTCTTCTATTACTTGCAGTTGACATAAATAGAGACCTTATTCTCAGACCATAAAGCAAAACATGTGAGAATAAAGAAAGTAAAGGGGATAAAAACAACCATTTGGAATTTTTAAAACTCTCCCCTAAACAATTATTGAGTCAAATTTTGCTTTTGCAAATAATGTCTCGTAAAAATATTCCACATCAAAACCTATGAGATCAGACTAAAATCTATACAGAAGAAACAAGAAATGGTGAAAATAAAATGAATTATTCAGGATGTTTGAAAAAGCACACAAGATATACATACATAAGGATGGCAGAGTAGTCAATGTGGTGAATTGGAAAAAATTTCTAAAAATTAAGTGATAAATATAATTGCAATTCCTTTATATTGTTAATAAAGTGGAGATACTTGTTAGCATAATCAGGAAATAATTGTGCAGAATATCCTCTTTATTTCTTCTTTCTTGATTATAGGACTTATTTAAATCATAATTATGTATTTTTTGTTTTCTTTCTTTAGACAATTATATCTTTAATGTTTAAAAAAAAGTGCATATACAAGAAGATAGCATACTAACAGTGCATATGAACATATACTATTTGAAAATGTAGTTCTTACTATAAACGTGGGAGTAAAATTTCTAGATCATTTTACAGATGACCTCTACAAAAGTAGAAAATTCACAATTCTTTAGTAATCTAATAGTTCAGCCTAAGTGATTTTATTAATAGAAGATGTTTTCTTGTTTATTCAACAAATATTCGTCAAATATCTATTTGTTACAAGATATCAGCCTAGGCAAATGGAAATAGAACAGGTACATGTACCTTTTTTGGTTATCCTCAAAATACAATAAATTCACAAGTATATGACTCATTATTCACAATTTTTAAATCATTTTTTTCTGGCACACTTTGGGCCCATTAAACCTGAAGATTCATGCTTTCTTTCATTTCATGAAACACACCTTCTATAGTAACTAATGTAATTTGTTCCTTCAATGTGTTCTGTTCCCTCCATGTACATGGATTTGCATTGTTTGTTCTTCTAATCTCATCTCTTCTAATAACTTTTGGTGCTGCTTTTTTTCTAATAATGTTGTGGTGCTTTTCCTCTGTTTTCTCTGCCGCTGTTCTTTTTAAACACTTCTTGCATGTTACTGACTTGATTTTTCTGCCAGATCTGCTCTCTTTTACTTCTAATTTGGTTTTAAGGTCCGTTATGGCTTTGTTTTCCTCTATAATTTCTTACTTTAGCTCTGCTAACGAAATATCATCTAATCTGTATGTTTTATAGAATTCATGGTATTTTAAATTTTTCTTGAGAGTGAGAAAGTTATAAGTGTTTTGTCTCCAGATTTTAAAAATATGTATTTATTTTTGTGCTCTTCGTCTTTTTGCTGAAGAAATTTTGCATAGTTCTAACATTGGTTATTTTGCTATCTTATCTTCACATCATTTAATTGGCCTGTTACTTGACACCAAACAGTGTGGTATAAGCTCCTGATTCCACTTCCTGTTTATCTGAAAACCACTTGAATAGTGCTTCTCAACCATAGCTACACATTAAAATCACTTTTTAAGAAAACAGAGATGCCTGAATCCCAGCCTAGCAAAATTAAATTTCAATTTTCAGGGGTAGGCCTCAAATCAGTCTTTCATATCATTGAGCCAAAGGCTAGATATCATTGGTTCTTATTATTTGTTCACCTGCTTGAGAGTAGCAGTAATAGAACTGGGTGCAGGGGAAGCTGGAACTGAGAAACAGGCACAGTGTATCACCTTTCCTCTATTTGCTGAAAGACTGATGCCTGGGCCACTTCCACAAAGTGGTTACAGAGGACCCAATGGTATTTTGTTAGCTGTAGTCATCCGCTGCCCTCCAATGCAATTAACTCTCCTTTGACACACCTATTCCAATGCTCTGAGGTTACATAATGTCAGTAGTAGGCATCGTTAACAGACTTTGAGTGGTAGAAAAAACCTTAACAGTCATGTATCCCCATGTGAGAAAACTAAGATGCCAGAGGGTTAAGATAGTTGCCCAGGGTATATGGATGGAAAGGGTGGGGTATGTGAACAAGAAGGGATATAATATATCAGACAGTTAAGTGCTTTATCAACGTATGTCAGCGACTACATTAAAATGGTATGAAAATGATCAGTTACCTACCCAGCATTCACTCTGCATTTTTCTCTTCTGAATAGCTTCCAGATTTTCTTTGAGAAAACACCATTTCCCCCAATTCAACCCTAGTTTCAACATTCATCAAAAAACCTCCTTTCACTTGCCAAAGTAATCAGTTAGGGGATGGGCAGGAAACCAGGTACAAGCCAAGCAATACACAGCCTTCTCCTGGCTATACTCATTTGTTTCAGGTTGATTTGCTCAGAGCAAAGCTTAGCCCTTTTAAGTGGATGTGGGAGGCAACACTCTTTCTCTCACTCTCCTACTAGATATGAATGAGAAGTACATACCTCCTGTTACATCCAGCAGGCAGACTGTGACCATCAGGGAAACCAGCATACGGGCAGAGCATAAACACCAAAACAAATGGGAAGCAAGAGTGTTGGGGAAAAAATAGAGTGAGAGGCCCTGATTGAACTCTGACCAACACTTCCCACTTCTGGACTTTTCAGTTAAAATAAGCCAATACATTTCCTTTATTGTTTAATTTTTGGGCTGAGTTTTGTCTCCCTTGCAACTGAAAGCATCATAACTGAATCAGATCTATTACTACTGCTGTTTCATAGAAGAAGAAATCACATGAGGCTGTACTGTCCAATTTAGTAGACACTAGCCACATATGGCTATTTAAATTAATTACAATAACTAAACTTAAAAATCCAGTTCCTCAGTTGTACTAGCCAGATATCAAGGGCTCAACAGACACATGTAGCTAGTGGTTATCTTACTGAACAGCACAGATGTAGAACACTTATATCATCTCAGAAAGATCTACTGGATAGTGCCAGTGAAGAATAGGCTCTCAAGTAATTAGTCCATAGTTACACACTTGTTACCTGGCAGAACTATTATTTGAACCCAAGTTTTAGGTGCCTAGAGGAGTATTCTATTATATTCCATTAAGTCCCTACGGTCAAATGTTGCTGACAATATGCATTACTATGTCATGAAATTGGGCCACTTGTCTGATGTTTAAATTTTATCTGCAAATATAGCATAAATAAATGGTTCGTGAGACACGTTCACTCATGACCTGGGTTGCTTCATTCATGCTATGTAAATTCTTATTCATGCTGATTTTAGGTTGAGTTTCTAGTACTTTTATCACCAATGTTTGTATTTGTTGTTCTTGCCCAAATTTATATCAGTGGCTAAACCCTTTTCCTAACACTTTCATTGTTACTGCTTTAATTTTTCTCAAGATTCTTCATGGTTTTCCATTCCCTCATGAATCAGCTAAATGTCTGTCTTTGCCTTTTTACTTTCAAATACTTGCACATCAGAAAGCTTTCCCCAAGGTATCTGAGCTCTTCTCTTGACAGACACTGTGACATGAACAAAAAATAGTACAGACTCCTCCATGCATGTCTGAAAATGAATTTGACAAAGCTTATTAATACCAGTAGCCTTCTGGCCATTTTTAAATCTAAGCATTCTGTTCATTGGCAGTAAAGCTTATTCCTTTTTGATTTTCTTTTTAATAAATAACCTATTGAACATCTGAAGTGCTTGCTGGTTATCAAATTTAGAATTAATTGCACTGCATTTCTCCAGGCAGATTAATAAAGCTGCCTATTGCAGCAGAATTCGATTCTAATGGACATTTTGTGGTACTATTGAAAATAGTACTGAACACAAATGAAATAAAGATTTAGTTTCAAGCATGACTAAGTTCACAGTCACATCAACTAATGGATAATTTGAGATTTTAATCTTTGCATCTCTAAAAATTCTTATTTTTATTATAAATGGTACATTCTAATTGCTTTAAAATATAAAATGCAGACATATAAGTTGTGTCAAAAATGCTTTCCTAAATCATTTCCTTAGGCAAATTTTATGTATAGTCTACCAATTTTTACTCAATGTAATTTTTAAACTTTGATAGAAGACTTAAGATTTTGTATTACAGCAAAATGCACTAGGCACTGGTATTCAAGTACAGGAAGTAATGTTAATCCTGGGTTTTACTATGTTCTGTTATTTTGCTATCATTGGTTACTTGCTTCATGGGAAACGGTGCTTCCATAACAGAGAGCTCAATTAAGGTTAATTAGCAGAAAGGACTTGACATCCATGATTAATAACCTAACTGCTACACTAATGCACCGTGGTTCTTGAACCATGCATCTAGCACCGGGTGTGATCTTGCTAGAGTAACTGAAGTAATAAAGTGTCTCTTCTATATGCTTATTTAGTAGAAATAATCCCTACGTGAGTCTTAGTTATATTTAAGATGATTTTGTCATTTACATTTGAATAATATTTGCTTCCCATTATCTTATTGCAATGAAATGATGACAAGGATGTATCCAGAATCACTGTTGTGAAAGATAGTTTTATACATACATATATATATATGTACACACACATACACACATATATATATAAACAAAAGGCCCCTTTATTTCTTACATCTTAACCTTAATTCACAGTCCTCTTTCTTCTGGCATTATATCTTTCAACAACACAGGGCTCCCAAATTAAAGACAGGTATAACATAATGGGAGGCCAGCGAAGAGCAAAATGCATCTGAGTGTATCCCTGGCCACACAACAAACATGAAAGCAAAATAAGATCCATTCTGGCAGCTAGAGTTGCCCTGAGCATATATCCCTGTCATAAACATCTTGGCAATTTTACACATATTTTGGAGATCTCACCTTACTCTCAGAACATTTATTTTATCTGCCCTGGATCAGGGTGGATTCCTGAGCTAGCATTACAAATATTCAACCGAATGTGTGGTTACAGTCAGGACCGTGGAAAAAACACAGCTTGGAAATCCAAAGATCTGGGTCCTAGGTGGGTAAACTATGGGCAAATTTCCTTTATAGAATGCAGAAAGCAATAATAACCTTGTCTGTCTTGTTTACTACTGTGTGCTTGTAACTTAGAACAGTGTCTGGAAAGTTGGAGGTACTCAATAAGTACTAAGTGAATAAATGAATGACATGAGAGGTACGGACCATGCCATCTTCCAGGTCTAACTGTAATGGTTTCTATAGCAGTCCTACTGTGTGCTATGACTGTATTAATCATACCTTTTTTGAATCTTCTTTTATTGTAATACAAAGAAAAATACAATATACACTATGGAATTCTTTAAAGAAACAAATGTTTAAAACGCATGTGAAAACACTTGTAAATTTAAAAGCAGAATACCAGTGTTAGTCATTATTAGATCATCTATCTGGACACATCTTATTTTGATCATCCTACATTTCTAGGCATTTAGAGACAATAGTGAAAGATGTTTTGCTGAAGAAAGAAAGATTATAACTAGAGCCAACAATGTAGAGAAAACAGATGCTTAGTGGGATAAAAATGTAAATACAATGGTGATAAATTTTTTGTTGTTGTGACCAAATGAATGTATTTATTCACTAAGTAAATCTGTGCAAAAGCTTTCAGCTTCAACATTGAAATGTATATACCACAACCAAATGTTTGGCTGATATCAGAATATATCAAAAACACTCTGAAGAGTCTCAGTGACAATTTTACTACTAATTTTCCACACAAGAATCCACCACTATCAAAAACCAAGAAACAAAAAAGCCAGACTCCTTAATACTGCTTACAGCAGGTCTCCCTGAAGTTAAACTCCCGGCTTGTGAAGTCGCCCCATCCTGTCCTAGTGTAGATCCTACACCTGAATCTTGGACTTGAACTTCATCTCTTCAGGGAAGTCTTTCTTCAGCCCCTCCTGCTAGAGGGTATTTCCATTCCTAAAATGCCTCCAGCACTTGGTAACACACACCCATGGTTTTTGAAAGGAGACACAGCTATTTCTTGTTAAATAGTGTGTTTTCCCTGTCCCTTGAATAACTAGCCTCACTTCAAAGGCAGAAACCATTACTCATAGATTTATGCTGTCCCTCTCAAGCCGTAACAAGGTTTTACACATTAGATGTCTAACAAACACATGTTGATTTTATTTGTGAACCCAGTACAAAAGCACAGAGTATTAGAGTTAAAAGGGATACTACAGGTATCACCAGGTTTCAAAATTTTGAAATTAATGCCTTTAGGAAGGCCCCGTGTCCCCAAGTTTACCAGAGTCCCCACCACTTTTGTGTAACCCGCTTGCTTGGTCTCTGAGGCATTCACAGCTGTCATCATGGATTGACACCCATGAGAGACCGTGCTCCAGAGGCCTATTGCTGAATTGCCTGAAATGACAGTGAATCACCTTAATGACACTGCCAGGCCTAATCCGAAGGTCTTATTTTATCTATTTTTTTCAGAGCTCTTTCATTGCAATACGTTACCTCCTCAAGTGGCTTTTAACCTAATAATTCTTTTTTCTATGCCAACCTGCTTCCTGCCGCCAAATTCAGTTGTTATAATAAAGGTCAAAGTCAACTGATTCAAAATTAGAGATATTAAAGGGCTATTTGTGAGTGCACAGTACAAATTATAATTATTTATTATAGATATATATGGAGTTTGATATGTTAACCTTCAAAAGATATTTTCATAATAATGCAGAAGAATGAATCTGGAATCATGAAATGTTTAAGTATCAGTAATAAGCTAACAACAAAAAACTTTTTATAAGACATAAATTATAACTGAATGGGATCTTTAAATCCACTCTGTGTAAAAATTCCTGGATCATGCTTTAAAATATTTTCAAATTTCCTCTAACTCCTAAGAAAAGGCTCCCATGTCATCACTTTGTCCCTTCACCTTTTCCAGATGTTTAAAAATGAAAATAACAGATGTTTGCTTGCAGGGTAGAGACATCATAGTCAAAAGCATTTAACAAGATGGGGTAGGGGGAGAGGTTATTACAGGCTTACTCAAAAAGTGGAAAAGTTATATATGAACTTTGGTATCCATCCCACAGTCTAATACAAATCTAATACAATCTACTTTATAATTTAAGCGATGTTTTTATACAGCTTGTTTTTATACTTATGCAATTTTTCCCAATGACATAATCATTCTGTAGATAATTTTGTAATCAACACAATGTAATGTTTGTTTGAAGAGATTAATTGAAACATCTGAACTAATGCATTTTTTCCTATGGTAAGCAGAGCATTTCTGGAATTTATCATTTTAAAAATTAGTTAAAATATGAGAAAAAAACAAATTTTATCTCCAGTCCTTTCTTGAGGAGGCATATGCTGTTTTTATCTTTTCATTACTATGTTATCATGCAGAGAAAGAAAAGATAAATAAGGTCATATATGTCAGTGACACAGTTAATATGTTTATAAAAAAATGAAAATATGGGAGTGAATGTTCTTAAGTAGAAACACGTATATAAACTGGAAAATAATTTTGAAGAAAAAGCATGTTTGTGGGCTAAAAAGAATAGCAGTGAAACCATTTTAGAACTATTTTTAGCAAAAGCTCAGTCAATGGGGGGAGGGGGGGCGGGAGTTGCAGGTAACACAATCCTGCAGAACCTGGACATCTTGAGGAAGTCAAAAGTAAACCACACAAACCACAAAGGAAAAGATGCAGAGCGAAGGAAGAGAGCTGCTAAAGCAGGCAGTTGACTTGCTCTACACAAAGCCTTTGAAGCATGAGCATTAGGAAAACAGGCCACCTATTGTTTCTATACAAGCATCCTGATTCAGGCACTCTTTTGCAGTCACACGTTGACCTTACATTTTCCTACATCTATAGAAAATAGCAGCCCCCACTGTTCCGTACCCAGTGACCCTGCTTCATCTTTCTTAACACCACTTGTCACCACCTGACATGTTTATTTGTAAACTGTCTACTAGAATATAACCTTCACAAGGTCAGGGTTTGCTGTTTTGTCCCTCAGGCCTAGAACCGTGCCTGGCACATGGGAGGCGTTCCATAAGTATTTGCTGAAAGCATGTGCATTTAGGTACTGATATACTTTCCATGTGATTGATTGTATTTTTGATAATCCTGCTGAATAAGCATTTCTTTCTTTTGTTATTGAATTACAGACAATGCTACAACAGATATAATTTAATGTGGTATTTAGCTTTAAAGGCAGAAACTCATATCCATATACTGTCTTGACCTAAAAGAATTTACTCTGAGCTTCAGATTCATCTAAGTCCCTCCTTGGGTTAACTCAACATCTGGTGACCTGGAACTAGACTGATGATTGGAGGAATCCAGCTCTCTTGACTATCCTGGAGGGATAACGGGGTGTTTGATATTTAGCTTAATTTTATATATAGTTCATTTAGATGTTTGTACTACAAGAGGAAATTTTTTACCATTTTTTTAAAACAAGCAGGAGGATCATAGTCAGAAGTGTTGGATATATGTGATAAATCAGCAAAGAAAATAGCTCAGCACTGAGTGATGAGGGCTCTTAAAATGCATACTTTCATGTGTAGGTGTGTGTGTGTGTGTGTGTGTGTGTGTGTGTGTGTGTGTGTGTGTGTGTGTGTGAGAGAGAGAGAGAGAGAGAGAGAGAGAGAGAGAGAGAGAGAGAAAGAGAGAGAAAGAGAGAGGGAGAGAGAGAGGTGTTGTGTGTATGTTGGGTGCACAAACTTGAAGATGGATTTTCCTCAAACTCTCTAAAGAGGTATATTTTTCACACTTCTAACATATCTCCTTTGTTGCAACAATGTGGAGTCCTAAGTTAGGAAGACATAAACCATCATCTAATCATTTTCTTCTCCTTTCTTTCTTTCTTTTTTCACCCATGGAAACTTTAGCTTAGAAAAAATAATCTTATGAGGAGTCAAAATCCAAATAAAGTGGAATATGAGCCCAAGGCATCTACCTAGCCAACATCTCCCATCCTCTACCACCTCCAATAGTACACCCTGAACCTGAATACTCCAGAGAGCCCAGTTTCAAACCTAGTGATCTAACCCATAACCTTATTTGATGTGACGCTTCAGTACCATCGTCTCCACCATTTTGACTCTAATGTTTGCTTGATCTCCTTGAGTTGCCCTATTCAGTTATATCAAATCATTTAAAAGTTTTACCTTCTGTTGAACTGGAATCCACCCATTAGCATCCACCTTTGAGCCCTAGTTTTGTCCACTACTAGAGCATAATGAAGGAAGTCCAATTCCACATCTATGGTATCATGCTCCCTCATTCCCACTTAAGCATCCCCATTTCCTTCAGACATTTATAGTGTGAAACAGCTTGGGTTTTACCTACCACCATAGCCATTCTCATTTGCATATACTCAGGTTTGATACTTGCCTCCTGAGGTCTGATGCCCAGCACTGATAAAGTACAACAGGTTAAGTTCCAAAACATTTAGGTAGAACAAGACAATCACTTCCCTTTTCTGTCTGCATATGCAGCCTAGGACAGGAATACCTTTTATGAAACTGCATCGTAGGACTGTTCTGCACCTAAGAGAGACACCTCCATCCTGCTTTTCTTCAGGTGAACTTTGGCTTTAAGTAGAAGTTTTTGTACATATCCTATAAGTTTCAAGTTATTAAATCTTGCCTGTTGCTGCAGACTGTTGAAAATTCCTAGCCTCAGATCTATCAATGAATGAATGAGAGATCCAGTTCCATTTTCTGTGATTTATCAATCCGATAATTTGATAATTTTAGAAAAAGACAAAGGCAGAGTCCAGCAGGTCATTTCTAGAGACTTTCTTCTAAATTGACATTGACTAGTTAGCATTTAAAAATTTTCATTGTTCAACCAGTTATGAATCCACCCAATTCTGCTATTACTAGTTCACAATCATCTGACATGCTCAGATAAATGAGTGATAAATGTTTAAGTTGAAATCAAGATACCCTTATTACAAGGCTAATTAATAATACCAGCTACAAAAACAAAAACAAAAGATGACAGTCCTCTCTGTGAGCTCTCTGCTGCCTTCTACTGGGAACATTTTTTACGTAATGAGTGAAAAATCATATTTTGAAAAATCTGCTGTGGTATTTTGCTTAAGATTAATGTCAACTACAGTGTCCTATTTTTCATGGAATTTTAGTATATGTTATGATTGCTACTTAATAACAACAAAGCTTGCCATTAATTCTTACATCTTTTTTCCCCTGAGAACTCAAAACTCTGATGTTTTATTTCACCTGTTTTCACATTCCTGGAGGGTGACTTTTATATTCACAAAACACAAACTACGAATGATGGCAACTGTCACTTATAGTCTAGGGTTATAAAAATTCCCTAACTTATTTTAAATGCCCAGGATAAATGTAAAGAACAGTATCAGCAACAATATCACACAACGATTGCCTTTGACAGGAGTGTATTTCTACCTCAAAACAGGTAATATATTTAAAAATCCTTTTAATAATAATATTCCCCCTGGTACTCGCATATAGCTGTTACTCTGACACACAAGTTTGGCCAAAAGAACTCAATGGTCAAAGGAAATTATGTCATTCCGGCCAATATACAGGCTGATCCCCGATTATCTTTTCACAGTAAAAATGTTACTGCCTACTTCATTGCTTTGACATCCAGGAAATCTCACTTTGACTTTGTTACCACATAAGCCCCATGTCTCTCCCTCTGTTGCTCTTGCTTTTTCTCAAGGGACCGTTTGTCAGGTTTCATTTGTAATATCCTGACTTTTGAGGTCAACTGTCTCTGACAACCATTTAAATAGTAACATTAATACAATTCTTTTCTTACTTAGTATCATTAAACTTGTATTTGTATATTTGATTTTCTAAAATCAAACAGCTGGCACTGAGCTCTTAAAGTTTTAATTGTATTGTTGTCAAAGAATAATAAATTAGAGAGGAAGATGGATGCTACAAAATGGCAAAGAGAAAGGAGTAAAGCACTTTATACAACTGATACCTCCTTAATTATGCATGTTTTGGACCATATATTTTAAATGGATTAAGAAAAACTACATCAGAGTCCCAGGGTGCTTACTAAAAAAAGTAGATACAGGGTTCTTCCCAGGCCTGCCTCTGAAGACTTGTTATTCATATTCACACACCATCACATTAGACAGAGTCATTTTTAAATGAATCATTTGGAAAATAATTATTTTCCACACACACCCACAATTTATCTATTAATTTAAAATTTAGAATTTGATATATTGGAGTTTCTTGAAATAGACTATTCACAGACTGGTGAACTTGGCAGCAGCCTGGAATGCTTTCCGACATCTCACAGGGGGAAATTGGCTGGAAAAGGAGGACAGCTTGGAAGCACCTCAGTGAGGCGTTACACCTGTGGCCTCTGGGACAGAGCTTTTTCTATGGAAATGGCCAAAAGGGTGAATATCGTGATGGTTGAAAGTGTAATGCAGCCTCCTAAAAAACAGCTGTGATATTATCATTTGTTGGGACAATTTCCAACACAGGCCACCTAAAAATCTGATCATTTTTTTAATCCATAATTATCAGGTTGGAGAAAACACTGTGCTAGGTCTTGAATGTTAGAAAACAATAAAGCTCAGAGTCTCTTTCCTCAAGGATTCATAGGCTAAGGGGGCAAAATCAAGCATTTGATTCTACTTGGACAATCTTTAAATAGCAAGACATTAACCTTCTGATCTGAGTTATCTCACTATTTTGTAGGCCAAATCTAGAGGTAGTTTACCTCCAGGGAAATTCTGAAAAACCAAGCCTTGAATTTTCGGTGTCTTATAAACAATGCCTATCTTATCAGTGCATGTCAGAGTCAAGAGGTGCTTCTCAGGGCATTTGGAAGCCTTTAGTATAAATTTTCCTGTTTTTTTCCCCCCTAAAATGAAGAAAGGCCTTATTTGGTATTTTCAGAAGTTTGACGTTGTTCGTCACACTTTTCTACTATTATCCTGGCTAATTACAAGCCTGCCTCGAGCCCAAGAGTCATAGGTTTAAGTTTTATTAAGAAATGCTGTAGAGGATAGGAAAGTGAACAAGAAGGCTTGGGTGGGTGGCCAGAGCCCTGGCTCTATCTCTGTTCCATCCCTTACTGATTGGTGGTCTTGGAATGACACTTCCATTCTGAGACTCTGTTCTCATCTCTGAGTGTGCACCAGATCATTTCAAAGGTAACTTTAGGGACAAACATTCAAACACTATCTTGAGAAGCTTAAAATCAGAGAACCTGCTCCCGCTTCATACCATACCTGCTGGTATCGTATCAACAGGCAGAGAACTAAAAATACTGCTTTTAAAAATAATTACATGAATTAAGTCTAAACAAATGTGCATCTTTTCCTTGTATAAACAAACTTTCAACCATTCTATTCTTTTCTCCACATTGTATTTCTCTTAACTTCTGAATCTTTTTCAGTATGGATAAAACACTATCACACCTATTTCCAAAATAATTTTGTGAGTTTCACAATTGCTCTCAGTCCATAAGATGTCAAGTAGAGTGATGAGTGATTTCCAAATTTTCAGATCTGGAGAGGTAAGCACCAAAATGCAAGGTAACCTACCTATGTATGTTGAAGATATAAATTGAAAAGCTAAAGTAATAGACATTATACACACAAAATGCACACTGACCTAAATAAAACAGAACATTTTGTGGACTGGACTTCTATTAAATCTACTTAGCAGCTTTCTTCAATTTTATTTTTTGTTGGAAAAAAGCATAGATGCATGAATAGTTTATTTTTATAGTCCTCTTAAAGCTAATAAAATCTAATGAATGTTTCAAAAATTGGGGGAAAGGGAGAAGTGAATGAATCCTTGTTTTTCTTAACTTCCTTAAGCTCCAGTTTCCTTATCTACAAGATAAAAATAATACTGCTGGGCTTCCCTGGTGGCGCAGTGGTTGAGAGTCCACCTGCCGATGCAGGGGACACAGGTTCGTGCCCCAGTCCGGGAAGATCCCACAGGCCGCGGAGCGGCTGGGCCCGTGAGCCATGGCCGCTAAGCCTGCGTGTCCGGAGCCTGTGCTCCGCAACGGGAGAGGCCACAACAGTGGGAGGCCCGTGTACCGCAAAAAAAAAAAAAAAATAATAATAATAATAATACTGCTACCTACCTCATGGACTGGTGATAATGTGGATAAAGCCCTCTACCCACTACCTGGTAGGCATTAATGGCTTACTTATGGGTTTCCTAAGCTGACCACGATGCTTGTTACTAAATGCATTTTATCTCTTTTCATTCTGCCATGTTTAATTGTATGATATTTATTGTGGGTTGTGGATATTTATGCTTATTTTACAAGTGAAAAAAAACCAGAAGCAGAACTTAAGGTTGTATTCCAACATCACACAATGCAAGATGGTTAAGGTAGGAAATTACCTCAGGTCTACATGGCTTTAAGCATGTGCTTTCTCTGTGGCATTACACTGTCTTCTTGTGCCCTGATCCAAATGTGTGAGCCTTAAAACGTCTGAGCTCACGGGGGAACTCTGAGTTCGTAAATCTACATAGTAGAATCGTATCATTGGTTTTTTATGCATGAAAACTAAAATTTACTGAGATATTGGAAAACTTATGTGTCTTCTGTATCAAAATAAATTTTAGTTTTCAAAGTAATCTTTGGGGTGTGGACCAGTGTTCTCCTTCCATCTGACCAGAGTATTATGAAACTGCCAACTCCCTAGTGACCCAAGTCAATTTGTCTCACTATCTGAGTCCCTTCCTTCCTTCATCCCTTCCTCAAAATACCGTTTTAACCAGTTTTTTAATTTACCATATTCACTTTTGGTTGTTTCCAAGAATGAAATTATCCCATAAAGATCAATACTCGCCAACTTTAAAGATATTCAAAAGAACATAAATATACTAAAAGCATACCTATATGAATAGACCCTAATATTATTTTGTAAAATGACACATTTCAGAATAGATGCAAAGTTTGTTCATTCCTTCCTTCCTTCCTCCCTCCCTTTTTTCCCTAGCACTGTTTTTAAAAGAACATATTATTGAATTTAAACACTCTGACCTAGTATATTTGTTGAAAATTTTGATCTATTTCAACAAATATTTATTGAGTACCTACTGTCAGGCATTGTTCTGAGTTCTTGGGATGTATGAGTAAACAAAACAAATCCTGCCCTGGTGGAGCTTACATTCTGGTGAGAGGGTGACAGAAACAGAAAATAAATATAACATATAAACAATACATTATTTTAGAAGGTGCTAAGTGCTATGGGAAAAGAGAAAAAAATAGAGCAGGTTAAGAGGGTTTGAAAATAGTGGAGTAGGGGGCAGACTGCAAATTTCTATAGAGCAGTCACGGTAGGCCTCAGTAAGAAGGTGATATTTTTGTAAAATTTGAAGGACGTAAGGACATAGCTTTCTAGAGGAAGAGGGTCTCAGGAAGAGAAAATAGCTAGTGCAAAGTTGGGAGTGTACCTGGTTGGATTTGAGACACAGTAAGGATGCTAGTGTGGCTGGGACAGTGAGGTGTACAGAAGCAGAAGAGCTCAGAGAGGAACTGGCAGGTCATGCGGGATGTTGCAAGCCAGTTTAAGGAATGCAGCTTTGACTCTGTGTGAAATGGAGGCCAATGCTATGTTTTGAATAGAAATATAACATGACGAGACTAACTTTTTAAAAAATTCCTCTGGCTGCTGCATTGAGAATAGACTATAGGGGTAAAGGCAGAAAAGGGTGGGGGGCAGGGGTACCAGTTTGGAGACAAGAGATAATGGAACAGGGTGGTAGCAATGGTGGTAAGTGATCATGTATATCAGTGGTTCCCAACATTTTTGGTACCAGGGACTGGTTTCATGGAAGACAATTTTTCCATGGACTGGGGGTGGGGCAGGGGGATGGTTCAGGCAGTAATACGAGCGATGGGGGGCGGCAGATGAAGCTTCTCTCACTCACCTGCTGCTTACCACCTGCTGTGCAGCCCAGTTCCTAACAGGCCAGGGACCGATAACGGTCCACATCCTGAGGGTTGGGGACCCCTAATGTATATGGCTTTGTACCTTTTATACAGCTTTTAAATTCAATTAGCCTCTTTAGAAAGTATGCAGACCATGTCAGTCATAACCACAGACATGCACAAGAGCTGATGTACAATAAGGATCTAATAAATATATTCTGGATAGAAAAATGAGTTTTTAGAAATAAAACTAGCTATTACTTACCTAGTACATAATCTCAGTATTTTACACATAATTTTCATGTAATGCTCAACTCATCCCTATGAGGTTGGTACTGTTATGACACCTACCATACTGATGGGGAAACTGAGGCACAAGGTGGTTGTAAAACTCATCCAAGCCCAGGAGGTGGCAGAGCAGAGATGAGACTGAGCAATCTGATCCCAAGACACCTGCTCTTCACACTATGCAACACTGCTTCAAAGAAGTAAGTTATAATTCACTATAATTCATGGATTCAAAAATCGGAGTTTTTATGCTTGGCATACATTCATTTTCATAACTGCAGAAGCATGATAGGTAAGGTACACACAGATACTAAGATGAAACATACTTTCTTTGAGAAATTAAGTCACCCACATTAAGAAAATCTGAAATGTGCCATAAAAAGCAGCAAATTGTTAGTGATAGTCGAAATTGTACCTTTTATATTTATTCAGTTCTGAAATATGTTGGAGTAGAAAATGTACCATGAGCAATTTGTTGTCTGAAACACTAAAATGGCTTTCTGGCAGACTAAGATAATACATCTTCTCAGTGTAATATTTTATTTGAATGCGTAGAATTGTTGCATTTAAACTTAGTAATGCTACATTTTTCCAACTCGGTGGTGCATATTTTGAGATATATGACTGAAGAATCCAATTATACACCTCAGGAAAAGGGCACAATGAACAGCCAAAAAAAAGGGCTTTATTTAGAAATACAGCACACCAAATTTTTACCTCTAAAGGGGAAAAAAATAAAGGCACATGATTGAGGATTAATGAACCATACGCAAAATTTATTGAATAGTTTATTTGGTAAAATAAAGGGAGCACATGAAAGAGGCATGTGAAAAATCAGTATTGTCATTTCTGCAGTGTTTAATATTGTAGTAAAATTGAACTACAAAAGGGGTTGTGAAGTTGCTTAAGAAAGACAATTTTAACAGTGAAGAGTCATGAACAAACATGCTTATGTGTGTTTGATAGCACAAGGCTGTCATGAACTCCTTCAGGTCCCTACAATATTAAGAAATCCCTAGGAAGAAGATTTCTTTGTCTAGAAATCAAGTTACAAAATATACATAGGGCTCAAGAATCATGTAGAGGCCCTGCTAATGTTTGAGAATGTCAAATTTTTGATTTTTAAATATACACCTTTTCACAAGCACACTATGTAGTCAGGAATATATATGTGCCTTGCCTTACCAATTAAATGAGATCCTGAAAGTGTCTCAAGAGAACACTTTCCTCCATTGTTCTAACTCAGATTTTCATCTAAATGATAAAAACAATTCACTCAGAACACTTCTATGCATGGTCCGTGTAGCTTCCCAAATGATGACAGAAAAGTAATCAAAGATAGTCAGATATCACATTTTTTGCACACTTATCAAGACAAATAAAGTGAACCTCATTCAAGGAGCCCCTCAGCAATAGGAATGTTGAACATTCAGAATTGCTGGGCACTTAAGAAGATGGAAACCAGAACCTTTGCTACCCAGAAATTATGGAAATTTGCTCTCACAAATTGCCTGATTAAAGACTTTAATCGAAAGGAGACAGCTTCAGAAGTTGTTATGAATCACTTCCAGGCTTGATTTCAACACCTTCACAAATATTCCTTAACTATCTAATTTTTGTCAAGAAATATTCAAGGCTGTGGGTGGAGGAATTTAAAGATGAATAAAATAGTCTCTGCTCTCGAGGAGTTTATTTAGTCAATCAATATGTAATGTCCCCAGGCACTGTTCCAGGACTGGGGATGTAGCAGTGAACAAGATAAATAACCTGGCTTTAAAGAGTTTACATAATAATGGTGCTGGCAATAAACAAGTAATTAAATAAATAAATACTGGTAACATGTCATTTCAGGTGGTGAAAAGTGCAATGCTGAAAAATAAAGCAACTTTAGGGGAGAATGATGGGGACAGAGGGGTTCCTGCTGGAGATGTGGCTGACAAGGAGAACGTTTCTGAGAATGTGGCACCTTCACCAAGACCTGATTGAATTTCAGGAGTGAGCTGTGGGAAAATACACAAAAAAGGAGAGTTCCAGCCCTTAGGTAGGATCCACTTGGGATGCCTGAGCCCAACAAGAAGGCAAATGTGCTAGAATAAAGTGAGTAAAGAAGGGAAAGAAAAGGCTGTGAGGTTGGAGAAGTCACCTGGAGCCAGGTGATACAAGGTCATGGTAAGGGTATTAGATTTTGCCATAAGTGGGAAGAAAAGTCATTCTCAGGTTAAATGCAGGGAATGACATAATCTGACTTATGTTTTATAAGATCATTCAGCTTGGAATATATTTTTAAGGTGGAGTCAACAGTACTTACTGATGGACCGAAGTGAAGTGTGGGAGAAAAAGAGAAATCAAAGGTAACATCTATGATGTTTGAGACACTGGTTGACACTGTGTATCATGTACCCAGATGGGAAACAGTATGAGAGTTGCTGTGTTGGTAAAGGAGATCAGACTTTATCAGCCTTAAGTCTGAATGTGCTAAGTTTGAAATGCCTATTAGACATTAAAATGGAGATGTCCAAGGAAGCCACTGGGTATACTGTGAGAGCTACAGATATAAATTAGGAAGTCATAGTGTAAGGATGAAATTTAAAGCCTTAGGACTGAAGGAAATTTCTCCAGCACATGAGTGTAGATAGACATGGGTTAGAGGTCTGAGCCCTCACTGTTCAGATGACAGGAAAATAATGTGAGATCACAGCAGATAAGGTAGAAGTAGAACTAAGAAAATATCCATGGATATTGAAAGTTGTTCTAAAGATGTATTGCTGTGCAACAAACCATCCAAAAATTTAGTGGTGTAAAACAGCCACCATTTTATAAGCTCATGATTCTATAGGTCATCAATTTAGGGAAGACAAACTAGGAATGGTTTGTCATGTCTGGGACCTCAGCTGGGCTGGCTCAAATAAGTGGGAATGGCTACAGCCACACATCTTGGGCCTCAGTTCTCTACCTGGCCTTTCTACATGCAAGTTTGGACTTTCTCACTTCATAGTGGTCTCAGAGTAGTCAAATATCTTGGTCAAACTCCAAGAAACCAAACTAGAAGCTTCCATTCCCTTAAAGATTGGGCCTTAAATTGGCAGTGTTCTTTCTGCCATAATCTCTTCTTCAAATCAGTATTCACATTCAGCTCATATTCACTTAAGAGGAATACACCCCACCTGACTATAAACTGTTTAAACTACCATGCCAATTTCTCACAGTTATTAACTATTAAAAAATAGTCATTTCCTGAACCACCAATGTATCAAAGCATAAATTAAGAGAAAAATTATCTTTAGACAAATAAAAACACAACATACCAAAACTTACGGGGTACAGCAAAAGCAGTTCTAAGAGGGAAATTTATAGCTACAAACACATTCCTCAAGAAAATGGAAAGACTGCAAATAAACAACCTAATTTTACATCTCAAGGAACTGGAAAAAGAAAAACAAGCTAAGCTTAAAGTTAGCAGAAGGAAGAAAATAATAAAGATTACAGTGGAAATGAATAAAATAGAGAATAGGAAAACAGAAAAGGTGAACAAAACTAAGAGTTGGTTCTTTGAAAAGATAAACAAAATTGACAAACCTTTATCTAGACTCACCAAGGAAAAAAGAGAGAAAACCCAAGCCAACAAAATTATAAATGGAAGAGGAAACATTATAACTGGTACCACAGAAATACAAAGGATCATAAGAGGCTACTATGAACAATGATATGCCAACAAACTAGACAAGCTAGAAGAAATGGATAAATTCTTAGAAACATATAACTTACCAGACTGAATCAGGAAAAAATAAAAAATCTGAATATACCAATTACGAGTAGGGGGATTGAATCAGTAATCAAAAATCTCCCAATGAAGAAAAACCAGGACTAGATGGCTTCATTGATTAATTCTACCAAATATTTAAAGAAGAATTAATCTCAATCTTTCTCAAACTCTTCCAAAAAGAAGAGGAGGAACACTTCTAAACTCCTTTTGTGAGGCTAGCATTACCTTGATACCAAATCCATAAAAGACACTACAAGAAAAGAAAACTACAGGCCAATATTCATGAAGAATATAGATATAAAAATTCTTAATAAAATACTAGCAAACTGAATTCATGAGAATATTAAAAGGATCATTCACCATAATCAAGGGGATTTATCCCTGGATTGCAAGGATGGTTCAACACATACAAATCAATAAATGTGATACATCACAGTAATAGAATGAAAAAAAATGGAATGATCATCCCAACAGATGGAGAAAAAGCATTTGACAAAATTCAATATCTGTTCATGAAAAAACTCTCAACAAATTAGATACAGAAGGAATGTATCTTAGGATGATAAAGGCCATATATGACAAGCCTACAGCTAACATCATGCTCAGTGGTGAAGGGTTGAAATCTTCCGTCTAAGATCAGGAAAAGACAATACTGCTCTTCTCTTTACTCATATTCATCATAGCATTGGAAGTCCTAGGCAGAGCAAACAGGCAAGAAACAAAAGGCATTAGAATTTTAAAAAAGGAGTAAAATTGCCTTTATTTGCAGATGACATACATTTATATATAGAAGACGCTAAATACTCAAATCTAATCAATCTCATTCAGTAAGGTTGCAGGATACAAAATTAACATACAGAAATCAGTAGAGTTTCTATACACTAACAGTGAGTTATCTGAAAAAGAAATAAAGAAAAAAGGATTCCATTTATGACAGCATCAAAAATAATAAAACATTTAGGAATAATTTAACCAAGGAGATGAAATATCTCTACTCTGAAAACTACAAGACACTGATAAAAGAAAGCAAAGAAGATTCAAATAAATAAAAAAATATTCTGTGCTCATGGATTGGAATAATTTAAATTGTTAAAATGTCCATACTACCCAAAGCCATCTATAAATTCAATGCAATTGCTATCAAGATTACAATGATGGGGCTTCCCTGGTGGCGCAGTGGTTGAGAGTCTGCCTGCCAATGCAGGGGACACGGGTTCGTGCCCCGGTCTGGGAAGATCCCACATGCCGCAGAGTGGCTGGGCCCGTGAGCCATGGCCGCTGAGCCTGTGTGTCCAGAGCCTGTTCTCTGCAACAGGATAGGCCACAACAGTGAGAGGCCCACGTACCACAAAAAAAAAAAAAGATTACAATGGCTTTTTTTTTTTTTTTTTACAGAGGTAGAAAAAACAAGCCTGAAATAGATAATGAAACCACAAAAGATCCAAATAGCCAAAGGAATCCTGAGAAAGAATAACAAAGTAGAGGTATCACATTCCTAACTTCAAGCTGTATTATAAAGCTATACTAACCAAAACAGTATGGTACTGGAATTAAATAGACACATAAACCAAAGGAACAAAATTGAGAACCTAGAAATAAACCTATGCATACACAGTCAACTACTACTTGACAAGAGAGCAATGAATACTCAGATGAAGAAAAGACAGTTTCTTCATAAATGGTGCTAGGAAAATTGGATCTTCACATGAATTCTGTTTTACAGCACTGACAAAAATTAACTTGAAATGGATGAAAGACTTAAATGTAAGTGTTAAAGCCATAAAACTACTAGAAAAAAATAGGAAAAAAATTCCTCGATACAGGTCTTGGCAATGATTTTTTGGAGATGACACCTAAAGGGCAAGCAACAAAATCAAAAATAAACAAGTGGGACTACCTCAAACTAAACACTTCTACACATCAAAACAAGTGATCAACAAAATATCAAGGCACTTCACAGAATGAGAGAAAATATCTGCAAATCATATATATAATTAGGGGTTAATATTCAAAATATATAAAGAATTCATACAACTCAATAGCAGAAAACCATAATCCAGTTTAAAAAATGGGCAAAGGACCTAAATATGGGCAAAGGACTGGTTACCACAAAGCTCCTAGAGGAAAACATAGGCAAACCACTCTTTGACACAGATCACAGCAATATTTTTTTGGATCCTTCTCCTAGAGCAATGGAAACAAAAGCAAAAATAAACAAATGGGACCTAATCAAAACTAAAAGATTTTGCACAGTGAAGGAAACTATAAACAAAAAAGACAACCTACAGAATGGGAGAAAATATTTACAAATGATGCAACTGACAAGGGATTAATTTCCAAAATATACAAATAGCTCATACAATATAAAAAAAAAAAAACCCAATCAAAAAATTGGCAGAAGACCTAAATAGGCATTTCTCCAAAGAAAACATATGAATGGCCAACAGGCACATGAAAAGACACTCAATATCACTAATTACCAGAGAAATGTAAATCAAGACTACAATGAAGTATATCACCTCACCCCAGTCAGAATGGCCATCATCAAGAAGTCTACAAATAGGGGAACCTTCAAGATGGCAAAGGAGTTAAGACATGGAGATAACCTTCCTCCCCACAAATACATCAAAAATACATCTACATGTGGACCAACTCCTACAAAACACCTACTGAATGCTGGCAGAAGACCTCAGACTTCCCAAAAGGCAAGAAACTCCCCATGTACCTAGGTAGGGCAAAAGAAAAAAGGAAAAACAGAGACAAAAGAATAGGAACAGGACCTGCACCTCAGGGAGGGAGCTGTGAAGGAGAAAAACTTTCCACACACTAGCAAGCCCTTTCACTGGTGGAGACAGGGTGGGTGGAGGGTGGGGGGCAAGCTTCAAAGCCATGGAGGAGAGTGCAGTGAAAGGGGTGCAGAGGGCAAAGCAGAGAGATTCCTGCACAGAGGATTGGAGCAGACCAGCACTCATCAGCCTGAGAGGTTTGTCTGCTCACCCACTGGGGTGAGTGGGGTCTGGGAGCTGAGGCTCCGGCTTCAGAGTTCAGATCCCAGGGAGAGGACTGGGGTGGGCTGTGTGAAAACAGCCTGAAGGGGGCTAGTGTGCCACAGCTAGATGGGAAGGAGTCCGGGAAAAAGTCTGGAACTGCCTAAGAGGCAAGAAACCATTATTTCAGGGTGCATGAGGAGACGGGATTCAGCACCACCTAAATAAGCTCCAGAGACAGGCATGAGCCACAGCTATCAGTGTGGAAACCAGAGATGGGCATGAAATGCTAATGCTGTTGCTGCAGCCACCAAGAAGCCTGTGTGAGCACAGGTCACAATCCACATCCCCCCTCCTGGGAGCCTGTGCAGCCCGCCACTGCCAGGGTCCCGTGATCCAGGGACAACTTGCCCGGGAGATCACATGGTGCGCCTCAGGCTGTTGCAATGTTACGCAGGTCTCCGCCTCCGCATCTGTACCCCTTCCTCCCCCCGGCCTAAGTGAGCCAGAGCTCCCTAATCAGCTGCTACTTTAACCCCATCCTGTCTGGGCAGGGAACAGACACCCTCAGGCCACCTACATGCAGAGGCGGGGCCAAATCCAAAGCTGAACCCCAGGAGCTGTGCGAACAATGAGGAGAATGGGAAAACTCTCCCAGCAGCCTCAGGAGCAGCGGATTAAATCCCCACAATCAAATTGATGTACCCTGCATCTCTGGAATACCTGAAAAGACAACAAATCATCCCAAAACTGAAGTGGCAGACTTTGGGAGCAACTGCAGACTTGGGATTTCCTAATCTGTTTCTGTTTTATGTTTATCTTACTTTAGTATTTAGAGCTTATTATCATTGGTAGATCTGTTTACTGATTTGGTTGCTCTCTTCCTATTTTTTTTTTTTTTTTTTTTTGCAGTACGCAGGCCTCTCACTGCTGTGGCCTCTCCTGTTGTGGAGCACAGGCTCTGGACGCGCAGGCTCAGCGGCTCTGGACGCGCAGGCTCAGCGGCCATGGCTCATGGGCCCAGCCACTCCACGGCATGTGGGATCCTCCCGGACCAGGGCACGAACCCGTGTCCCCTGCATCGGCAGGTGTACTCTCAACCACAGTGCCACCAGGGAAGACCTCCTTTTTTATATATATATATCTTTTCTTTAACCTTTTTCTCTTTTGGTGAGTGTGTATGTGTATGCTTCTTTGTGTGATTTTCTCTATATAGCTTTGCTGTCACTGTTGGTACTAGGGTCTGTTTTGTTTTTATTTTGTCATATAGTTTTTAGTGCTTATTATCACTGGTGGATTTGTTTTTTGGTTTGGCTGCTCTCTTCTTTCTTTTTCTTAACACAATTTTATTTTTCATAATTTTTTTATTTTAATAACCATATTTTATTTATTTTCCTTTCTTTCTTTCCTTTTTTTCTCCCTTTTCTTCAGAGCCATGTGGCTGACAGGGTCCTGTTGCTCTGGCCAGGTGTCAGGTCTGAGCCTCAGAGGTGGGAGAGCCGAGTGAAGGACCTTGGTCCACCAGACACGTCACGGCACCACATAACATCAATGGTGAAAGCTCTCCCACAGATCTCCATCTCAACACTAAGACCCAGCTCTACTCAACGATCAGCAAGCTACAGTGCTTGACACCCTATGGCAAACAACTAGCAACACAGAACACACCGCAACCATAAGCAGAGAGGCTGCCTAAAAACATAATAAGTCCACAGACACCCCAAAACACACCACCGCTCACAGTCCTGCCCACCAGAAAGACAAGATCCAGCCTCATCCACCAGAACACAGGTACTAGTCCCCTCCACCAGGAAGCCTACACAACCCACTGAACCAAACTTACCCACTAGGGGAAGACAGCAAATAAAAAACGGGATCTATGAACCTGCAGCCTGCGAAAAGGAGACCCGACACAGTAAGTTAAGCAAAATGAGAAGAAAGAGGAATACACAGCAGATGAAGGAGCAAGATAAAAACCCACCAGACCAAAAAAAAGAAGAGGAAATAGGCAGTCTACCTGAAAAAGAGTTCAGAATAATGACAGTAAAGATGATCCAAAATCTTGGAAACAGAATGGAGAAAATACAAGAAAGGTTTAAAAAGGACCTAGAAGAACTAAAGAGCAAACAACCAATGATGAACAACACAATAAATGAAATTAAATATTCTCTAGAAGGAATCAATAGCAGAATTACTAAGGCAGAAGGATGGATAAGTGACCTGGAAAATAAAATAGTGGAAATAACTACTGCAGAGCAGAATAAAGAAAAAAGAATGAAAAGAATTGAGGACAGTCTTACTGTCCTGGGACAGTAATCTCTGGGACAACATTAAATGCACCAACATTGGAATTATAGGGGTCCCAGAAGAAGAAGAGAAAAAGAAAGGGACTGAGAAAATATTTGAAGAGATTATAGTTGAAAACTTCCCTAACATGGGAAAGGAAATAATCAAGTCCAGGAAGCTCAGAGAGTCCCATACAGGATAAATCCAAAGAGAAACATGACAAGACACATATTTGTCAAACTATCAAAAATGAAATTCAAAGAAAAAATATTAAAAGCAGCAAGGTAAAAGCAACAAATAACATACAAGGGAATCCCCATAAGGTTAACACCTGATATTTCAGCAGAAACTCTGCAAGCCAGAAGGGAGTGGCAGGACATATTTAGAGTGATGAAAGGGAATAAACTACAACCAAGATTACTCTATCCAGCAAAGATCTCACTCAGATTCAACAGAGAAATTAAAAGCTTTACAGACAAGTAAAAGCTAAGAGAATTCAGCACCACCAAACCAGCATTACAACAAATAGTAAAGGAACGTCTCTAGGCAGGAAACACAGAGAAGGAAAAGGCTTACAATAACAAATCCAAAACAATTAAGAAAATCGTAATAGGAACATACATATCAATAATTACCTTAAATGTAAAAGGATTAAATGTCCCAACCAAAAGACACAGACTGGCGGAATGGATACGAAAACAAGACTTGTATATGTGCTATCTATAAGAGGGCCACTTCAGAACTAGGGACACATACAGACTGAAAGTGAGGGGATGGAAAAAGATATCCCATGCAAATGGAAATCCAAAGAAAGCTGGAGTAGCAATTCTCATATCAGACAAAATAGACTTTAAAATAGAGATTATTACAAGAGACAAAGAAGGACACTACATAATGATCAAGGGATCAATCCAAGAAGAAGTTATAACAATTGTAAATATTTATGCACACAACACTGGAGCACCTCAATACATAAGGTAAATGCTAACAGCCATAAAAGGGGAAATCGACAGTTACACAATCATAGTAGGGGACTTTAAACCCTACTGTCACCAATGGACAGATCATCCAAAATGAAAATAAATAAGGAAACACAAGCTTTAAATGATACATTAAACGGGATGGAGTTAATTGATATTTATAGGACATTCCATCCAAAAACAACAGAATACACATTTTTCTCAAGTGCTCATGGAACATTCTCCAGGACAGATCATATCTTGGGTCACAAATCAAGCCTTGGTAAATTTAAGAAAATTGAAATCGTCTCAGTATCTTTTCAGACCACAACACTATGAGACTAGGTATCATAATTCCAGGAAAAAAATCTGTAAAATATACAAACACATGGAGGCTAAACAATACACTACTAAATAACCAAGAGATCACTGAATAAAGCAAAGTGGAAATCGAAAAATACCTAGAAACAAATGAAAATGAAAACAGGATGACCCAAAATCTAGGGGATGCAGCAAAAGCAGTTCTAACAGGGTAGTATATAGCAATACAATCCTATCTCAAGAAACAAGAAACATCTCAAAGAAATGTAACCTTACGCCTAAAGCAATTAGAGAAAGAACAACCAAAAAACCCCAAAGTTAGCAGAAGAAAAGAAATCATAAAGATCAGATCAGAAATAAACTAAAATGAAATTAAAGAACCAATAGCAAAGATCATTAAAACTAAATGCTGATTCTTTGAGAAGATAAACAAAATTGATAAACCATTAACCAGACTCACCAAGAAAAAAAGGGAGAAGATTCAAATCAATAGAATTAGAAATGAAAAAGGAGAAGTAGCAACTGACACTGCAGAAATACAAAGGATCATGAGAGATTGCTCCAAGCAACTATATGACAACAAAATGGACAACCTGGAAGAAGTGGACAAATTCTTAGAAAAGCACAAATTTCTGAGACTGAACCAGGAAGAAATAGAAAATATGAACAGACCAATCACAAGCACTGAAATTGAAACTGTGATTAAAAATCTTCCAACAAACAAAAGCCCAGAACCAGATGGCTTCACAAGAAAACACCCTGATCAAAAAATGGGCAGAAGACCTAAATAAACATTTCTCCACAGAAGACACAGAGATGACCAACAGGCACATGAAAAGATGCTCAACATTGCTAATCAGAGAAATGCAAATCAAAACTACAATGAGGTATCACTTCACATTGGTCAAAATGGCCATCATCAAAAAAGTCTATAAATAATAAATGCTGGAGAGGGTATGGAGAAAAGGGAACCCTCCTACACTGTTGGTGGGGATGTAGATTGGTGCAGCCACTATGGAGAACAGTATGGAGATTCCTTAAAAAACTAAAAATAGAACTACCATATGATTCAACAATCCCACTGCTGGGCAAATATCCAGAAAAGATGAAACCTCTAATTCAAAAAGATACATGCACCCCAATGTTCATAGCAGCACTACTTACAACAGCCAGGACATGGAAGCAACCTAAATGTCTATCAACAGATGAATGGATAAGGAAGATGTGATATATATATATAAAATGGAACATTACTCAGCCATAAAAAAGAATGAAATAATGCCACTTGCAGCAACATGGACGGACCTAGAGATTATCATATGTAAGTGAAGGCAGACAGACAGAGAAAGACAAATATCATGGGCTATCACTTACATGTGGTATATTAAAAAAAAATGATACAGATGAACTTATTAACAAAACAGAAATTGACTCACAGACATTGAAAACAAACTTATGGCTACCAAAGGGTAAAGGAGAGTAGGGATAAATTAGGAGTGTGGGATTAACAGATACATGCTACTATATATAAAATAAACAACAAGGACCTACTGTATAGCACAGGGAACTATGTTCAATATCTTGTAATAACCTATAATGGAAAAGAATCTTAAAAAGAATACATATATACGTATAACTGAATCACTTTGCCATACAACTGAAACTAACACAACATTGTAAATCAACTATATTTCAGATAAAAAATAAAACAAAACTTCATAAGATTTCAATTTTTTAAAAATGGCTTGGGGCTTCCCTGGTGGCGCAGTGGTTGAGAGTCCACCTGCCGATGCAGGGGACGCGGGTTCGTGCCCCGGTCTGGGAAGATCCCACATGCCGCGGAGCAGCTGGGCCCGTGAGCCATGGCCACTGAGCCCGCGAGTCCGGAGCCTGTGCTCCGCAGCGGGAGAGGCCACAGCAGTGAGAGGCCCGCGTACCACAAAAAAAAAAAAAAAAAAAAAAAAGGCTGGATAATTTAACACAAACAAATCACAAAAAACAAATTCCAAGTCACATGGCAAATATAAAGAACCCTCTGCCTTTATTTTAAAGGAAAAGAAGCAGTCATTAAACGCTGGTCAGAAGAAATGAAGAATAACGGGAACCAGAATATCAAATTCTCAAAAGAAGGATCAATGGGAAAATAAATTATTTGATTTTTCCAAAATGTTCTCTTTTTATATTCACTGCCAAGTAACATCTTTGATTCTTTTTCAGAAGTGAAATACCTGTTAAGTATTATAAACGTACTATAACATTTACTTTTCGTGTTGTGTGCAAATACTTTGCACTCCTCACCTCTTTAAAATCCTGAAAAGTGCCTGCCCACACAGGTCTTCTGTGGTATTTTAAACACACATCTGAATTTGTTGGCCATATGTACTGTAACTCCAACTACCATGTTCATCTGATGACACAGACTGGATTTGGTTTAGCAACCCAATTTAGATTTTGAAATTTATATGATCTCTGCTCTGAATAGCACCTCAAACCCCAGTATTTTATTACACAAAGGATTTGCAGTAATACCACCATCAAAATGTTCAAGTTTATGGAAATACTACGGTACACAAATTTTCTTTTGCCCTTGAATATAATAACATTGCAATGCATACTGTTTCAAATCAGCTTGATCTTTTTTATGTTGAGTTCATGTTTTTTTCATCTCTTGATTCAGTTACTTAGAACATAGCCTCAAGGAAGCAGATGGTAAGTGGGTGAGTAAAGACCTGAACTGTGATTCCAAAACTAGCTAAGTCCCAGAGATTAGTTGGTCAAGTGCCCTTTTTCCCCCGCCAGAGACAGTATATCTGAATTTTTCCAAAGGTGTCAATACTAATGATCATCTTCACTGTACAACTGTGTTTAAACAGAGCACATATTTCAGGAATAATTATCAGGGTTTTTTGGTAGTTATTTCTTAGTAGAAATAAGACATTCTGTTTCCACTGTTGGAAATATTTCAGAGGTTACAGGGAAAATCAGATATAATAAGTTTTATACCAAGAATTACATCAAGTCAATCATATTCCCAAATGTCTTGTGGTACCTGTTTATACCATCAAAGTAGAGTAGATGGGTTTACTACAAGTGAAGCTGAATTATGGAAACAGAAAAGTGCCACTAGATTACTGCTTTGACAGATATAAAATTAGATCATATGCAATTGCTAATATCAATATTTGACTCTTGACTTTCAAAATGCCAATTTCATGTTGTTCAACCCAGAATAGCTAATATTCACTAAGCACTAAGGATTTTATATGTATTCAATCACTTAATCTTCATAGCCATGCAGTGTGGTAGGTATTACAGTAATTTCCATTTTACAGATGACCAAAAAAAATCCACAGAGGGGTTCAGAATATCCTTTCAATCATACAGATAGTATGTCTTAGAGCTGGGTTTAGAACCCAAGTGCTCTAGCTATCATACCCAAGTTCTTACTCCCTGGGCTACACTTATTTTATATTTAGTCCCCAGAATATAAGTTAATTAAATTCACATTCCAACTCTGAATTACAAAATACACCAAATGACTGGTACCCATTAACCAAAATGTATAGCTGAATTCCAGACCGATACATTACTTCCTCCCAGACAGCGCCACCTGGATATCCTGCAGACTTCTACTATTCAACACCTCTAAAAGAAACCTTACCGTCTTCCCCCACACTTCCCATGGGCCCATGCCAAAATCCTGGGTATTTTTCTTGGATTCCTTCTCCATTTCAAGTTAAATCATTTATCAGGTTCAGTCATTGCTACTTCCTGTTTCATTTTCACACCTACCCTCTTCCCTCCACCACCTCTACAAGAGTCCCTGATGTGGACAATTATAATAGAGTCTTATTGTCCTACTTTTGTCAACCAGAGCTTTTACCAATGGGTAGCCCAATTCTACTAGAAAAGGATCACAGTATGACTCTTCTTCCTTCATAATAATTTAGAACTGGTCCATACATAGCATATTTGCATCCTCCTTGTCCTCAGTGGTTGCCGATAGCATATCCGTGTTACTTCTGACCATGTGGGAAAACATTCTGCTATTCTTCCCACCACCCTGGTTTGCACAGGCTGCCTCTCCTGTTTGGCTGAGCTTAAGGGAATACTGCAAGGCTTGCCCTTGCCCTGGCATGTACTTGGGAGATAAGACCAAGGGCCAATCCATCCAAGGCTTCTATCACCACCTACATCACTAGTCCTGCAGCCTGCCCAAAGACAGGGGACAAGGGAAAGTATGTTTGCTGACCAACAACTAACTCCCATGTTTTTTCTGTCACTCTCTTCTCTACTTTTCATATAGCAAACTTTATTTAGCCTCAGAGACATTAAAACAGGGCTGGCTGATCATATGTCCTTCTAGATTATTTTTTCTTATGCTTGGTCCTTAGCTTCTTAGTTTCAAAATTCAAGAATTTGCCTCACCAGCTGTTTCTGCTGGGTCATTCCTGCCCAGAGGACAGTAAGTACCGAATATTCTTACTTCTTATTACTGCTTGAAAAAGGAAAGGTATAAAAGTATAGAGAAAAAAATAGGATTACTACACCAAAATATTTTTGCACTATATACGTTCCAGTTTTTTTATTTTAATTTTAATCTTATTTAATCATTACTACAGTGAAAACTCAATTCTGTTAATTAAGGCTAATGTTTTTAGTAACAGTGAAACATTGAAAGGACAAATTTTACAACATTAAGCATTTCCTCCAATCCCACTTTAGGACTCACACTGTACTTTGAATAGACTTCCTACATGTGGTTCAATCTTCCTTAAAAATATTTTTTGCCTAATAATCATTTGTAATTAGCATACCGATAAATCAGGTTGTATAGCTATCTAACTTTATATATGCATTTAAATTACATTTTTTTACTCATTTGCTCCAACAAGTTAAATCTAGTTCCATCACTAGTTTTGAAATGTGTGACTTTTAAATTAATGAGAACTCAATTTTACTATGCTGTAGAATAGAATGTAAAATGAAGAGAAGCCAATAATGTTTTTTAATGGGTCATTAAGTTTATTTAAAATTTTTAGATTTTCTAAAAAAACATATCTCAAACTTTAAAAAGTTCAAATAGAAAAAAAAAAAAAACCTGAACAAAGAGTTTAAGAAGTGCTAAATCATTTCTGCAATCAGTTACCCAAGACACTTAGTGTAATTTTACTCTTATCACTTTTGGCTGTGATTATTGAAAAAAATTATTTGTAAATGCTGATTATAGTACTTCCTTCAGAGGATTATTTTGAGGATTAATTGAGATAGAACAGAGCTTGACACATGATAAGTTCTTGATGAATGCATAATAAATATGTTTCTGGTAGGAAACCATCAGAGAAAGACAGAACTGTCCCTGATACTGCATAGAAAGTGAGACATTCTTGACTGCTGATGTCCTGGGGTGCTTGCTGGCAAGGATCACAGAGTATGTGGCTGTAATGGGGAGGGGAGGTCGTTCAGGGTGCTGAGAATCTAACAGGATGAGGAAGTGCACAGTGTATAGAAGGCCTTTGGCTGCCAGGGAGCAGCCCGGGCATGCAAAGCATGGGCAACTTCCAAAAGGTAGAGACACAGAAACAAGATAACCTACCATAGAAAGAAGGAAAAAGGGAAAGTAAACTTAGAGAAAACTACAGGAAGGGCGGCAAAGCCCTAGGTAATAAGATAGTCAGATCTTGAGTAAAAGACAAGTTTCTTTTCTTTTTTTTTCGTTTTTCCTCAACTTGATTTTTTAAAAAATTTTTATTGGAGTATAGTTGCCTTACAATGTTGTGTTAGTTTCTACTGTACAGCAAAGTGAATCAATTATACGTATATATATCTCCCCTCTTTTTTGGATTTCCTTCCCATTTAGGTCACCACAGAGCACTGAGTAGAGGTCCCTGTGCTATACAGTAGGTTCTCATTAGTTATCTATTTTATATATAGTCTCAATAGTGTTTATACATCAATCCCAATCTCCCAGTTCATCCCACCCCCCTCTTTCCCCATTGGTATTCATACGTGTGTTCTCTATGTCTGTGTCTCTATTTCTGCTTTGTAAATAAGATCGTCTATACCAATTTTTTCAGATTGCACATATATGCGTTAATATACGATACTTGTTTTTCTGACTTACTTCACTCTGTATGACAGTCTCTAGGTCCATTCACATCTCTACAAATGACCCAATTTCATTCCTTTTTATGGCTGAGTAATATTCCACTGTATATATTTACCACATCTTCTTTATTGATTCATCTTTCGATGGACATTTAGATTGTTTCCATGTTCTGGCTATTGTAAACAGTGCTGCAATGAACATTGGGGTGCATGTGTCCTTTTGAATTATGGTTTTCTCTGGGTATATGCCCAGTAGTGGGATTGCTGGGTCACATGCTGGGGAGGGTGTGGAGAAAAGGGAACCCTCTTGCACTGTTGGTGGGAATGTAAATTGATACAGCCACTATGGAGAACAGTATGGAGCTTCCTTAAAGAAAAGACAAGTTTCTAGCTGAGCTCTTCCTCCTACAGAACCAGAGGCAGATCAAGAACAGTACCCAGACACTGACAAGGAAACAGTGAACTGCTAGAATTCACTGAGACTTAGTTGTCAAAATTAAATTAGATACAGCACTTTCTTTTAAACGTTAATGCGTATCGTATAATTATAATACACGGTTATTCTTTTTCTTTTTTTAAGATGTTGGGGGTAGGAGTTTATAAATTTATTTATTTTTGCTGTGTTGGGTCTTCGTTTCTGTGTGAGGGCTCTCTCTAGCTGTGACAAGCGGGGGCCACTCTTCATCACGGTGCGCGGCCTCTCTTGTTGCGGAGCACAGGCTCCAGATGCGCAGGCTCAGTAGTTGTGGCTTACGGGCCTAGTTGCTCTGCGGCATGTGGGATCCTCCCAGACCAGGGCCCGAACGCGTGTCCCTGCATTAGCAGGCAGATTCTCAACCACTGCGCCACCAGGGAAGCCCCACAGTTATTCTTAAGCACACATTTATTTTTCTAATTCAAGTTTCAGTTAAAAATTCTGAGAATTGATTATATTTTTATAAACCATCTGATAACAGACAAAGTCAGAGAAAAGTATATCTGATGAGGTTAATCTTTCATTTCTCAACCAATTTAGAATAAAATTTCAGAGGGAGGGATGTTCAGAATTGAAATAATGAATAGCAATGGTAGTTACGTAAATATATTGAAATGTTTGTATATGAAATTTTTGATATTTTAAAAATTACTTGAGAACCATTTATCTTCATCATGATTATGTTAAATCTACCAAGTCATTTGATAAATGATGAAATGGAATATGTTATTAAGTCATTATTTTGGGGTCATTAGTTAGTCATTTAAGACCACAATCATTTTGGGGACAAACAGTAGGGAACTTCATAAACTAAGGTCCTTGAACTGTGTTTTCATGAAGCATGTGGAGAATGATAAATTGAAGACCATCCCACCCACACACAGTGATGTACTGGCTTCTCATTTTCTGCCTCCCTGTTTTCATAGGCTTCCCACCTCATTTTCTCTTCATGTTGCATGATTCTAACCCTTATTTTCCATTGATATCATCACTGTATATTTATTCCTTTCCTTTCTAAAAGAGAACACTAAAGAGAAAGAATGGCAAATGTTACAGAAAAATCCATCTGCTTTGTTTAAATATATCCTTGAAATTTAAAGGAAGAGCTTAATTTAGGTTCAACTTAAATTGTTTACTTATTTTTCTTTTTAGCACTCTTTATACATGTAATTGATTATTTGTGATTACTTTTTAATTTTTAATTTAATTTCTGGCTTTTCTAGCACAGTGACCCCATGACAAGGTAGAATCTGCCTTGATAGATAGATTCTATTTAGAATTTTTACAGGTAGAAATTTTTATATCCTTGGCAACCACCACAGTGCCTACACATGGTAAGCACTGTAAACTTCTGTGGACAGAAAGATTTCTTAAATATGCATTAATCACTCATTCATCCATTCAACCTCAGAATGAAAGACATTAGTCTAGGAGTAGATCTACAGCTGCACACAAAGTTCTTACCCTAATGGAGCTTAAACTCTAGAAGGGGATACAGACAAGGAACTATTAAAGAGATAATTATATGATTTCAGGTACTGATGAACGTTATGAATAAAAAAATGGAAAGAATGATGGGGTATTATGGGGCAGGGGCCTGTTTTAGACAGAGTTGGTGTGTGAAAACAAACTACAGGGATATCAGAATGCAGAAGTCAAAAGAAAGCAACTTATGGAAGGCCTTAGAAGTCTTGGTCAGGACTTTATTCTGAGTTTGATGAGAAGCTTTTAGAGGGTCATAGAGGAATGAGGTAATATGATTTAAATTTTAAAAGAAGCACTTTGACTATTATATAGTAGAGCAAGATGGATATCAAAGAGAGTGGTTAAGGCTTTGCAACAGTCTAGAAGAGATGAGAAGTGGTCGGGTTTGAGCTTTGTTTAGAAGTAGAGATGACAGTATTTCGTGATGGTACTTGGATGCCAAATTATCAGTTTAGTACTTAAAGTTATACAACTCTTAATACAAGTTTTGTAAAATGGAGGTCATAGCTTTTATCCCCCCACATAAAGGTGCTCTGTTTGGTCCACTTCCTACATGGTATCACACTCAAAGAAACAAAATATAACATTCTAAAAAATGCACTGTAAGAAATTCAAACTTTTATTGAATTCTCTTGGAAAGTACTAAGGGGATTCATCTCATACAACCAACGCTCTTAAAATTCCCTTTCACCACGTTCTTTTCCTCTGCTTCTTACGTGGCTCAACAGATGCCTCCCCCGCCCCCCCATTCTCTCTATTCTCTCTCTCAATTCTCCCTCAACCAGCTCAGCCAGAACCAACTCATCTCCCTCTCTTCCGGTCCTCTTGGCAGTTTCTCTCTCTCTGTCCCAAGATACTCTTGGCCTCTTTGGTAAAGGCAGATCAAGATGCTGCTCTGGGTATCTTTCATTTCTCCTCCCTGTCCATTACCCACTCGGCACAGTGGAGACCAGACTGGGCAGCCGTCATAACAGCAAAGCCACGTTTTGCCCCTCTGACATTTATTATATGGACCACAAGCCAGAGAAAAGAGATCTAAAAGAGCTGGACATCAGCTTAACTAAAATTTAAACTAGAAATGTCAACAGGTCATTTTGAGGAACAGTATGGAAAAGTAACCAAGATCTTGCTGTTTGTTAACCAGAACTGAAATACGTACTCACTTGTATTCCTGAATAACTGTCTTGAAAATCAAAGGAACAGTTTTCTGGAGTACACTACTACACCATGCATTATTTAGGTATGAGGATGTTGTAAATTTTCAACTGATTTGGGAATCGTTATTTTGAAAATTCTTATTTTGGGGGACTTGACTCATCCTTATCTTGATGAACCTCTTTATAGAATTTTATTTAAGTTGTAGGTTTTTCTATTCTAAATTTAATTTTTATTCATTCAGTTATTATAAAATACATTAACAGTTGATTAGTATTTTAAAGTACAACTATATTTCTTTGATTATAAAATAGACAGCTGTACTTCAGTAAAACATATGATTAACAAGAGAGTAAAAGAGTCAGTAGATAAAATATATCTTCGTAAATGTTGCAATGATTCATATAATTACAACTTTAATTCCCTATAATATATTCAAAACTGCTTATGGAATATTAAATATGGTACTATAATTGTACCTTTCATAAACCTCTTATTTTAATAAGAGTTGCCAAAATCAGGTCTTTATTTCCCATATTTTCATTTTTTTTTCAACTAACGATGTAACCTCTTATGTGCTTGCTAAGTATTACTCTATATAAATATGTGTATAAGAAAGGTCATTTTAGAGACACAAATGAAACATGAACACCTTTTTAAAAATAACTTATTTTTTCTTTTAATAATGGTTTGCTATAATATAAATGGAAAATATAGAAAAACATATAATAAAAACAAAAATTGCAAACCATTGCTATAATAGAATATGGAAATAATATAAATATATTATATAATATAATATAAATGGAAAATATAGAAATATAAATGGAAAATATAGAAAAACATAAAAAAAACAAAAATTACAAACCATTGCTATAACAGAATATGGAAATAATATAAATATATTATATAATATAATATAAATGGAAAATATAGATATATAAATGGAAAATATAGAAAAACATATAATAAAAACAAAAATTGCCCAGAATACCACCATGAAGATAGAACACTCATTTTAATATATTTTCAGTCTTTTCTCTATGCTTCTATAAGTACATAAAATGATTACCATTAATTGGAATAATTATGTACATTTTGTATCTTGCTTTTCATACTTAGAATTGTATCATTTGCATTTTCTACATCAATAAAATTTATTTTAAAACAGACTAATTTTGGATAACGGTAAAAGCTCTAAAGAATACAAAGCAGGATAATGATCTAACCAACTCAAGGGAGGGTGATGGACTGTATTAGACTAGAGAAGCAGGAAGAGCTTCACTGAGGAAGTATTTGAGCTGAGGAGTTTTGATGGTTAAGTTTATGTGTCAACTTGACTGGACCATCAGGTGCCCAAACATTTGATTGAACATTATTCTAGGTGTGTCTGTATGGGTGTTTCTGGATGAGATTAATATTTGAGTTTGCTTATTATAATTTCCAATCACAAGATAAATAAGTTCTGGGGATGTAATGTACAACATAATGAGTATAGTAAATAATAATGTGTATTTGAAAGTTGCTAAGAGTAGATTTTCAAAGTTCTCATCACAAGAAAAAAAATTGTAACTATATGTGATGATGAATGTTAACTAAACTTATTGTGGTAATCACTTAGCTATATATATCTATCAGATCATTCTGTTGTGCACCTAAAACAAATACAATGCTACATGTCAATTATATCTCAAGTTTTAAAAAATGAATATGAATTGTACAAAAAAAAAACCCACACAACATTTGATTTGGTAGACTGAGTAAGGCAGATTGTCCTTCTTAATGTGGGTGGATCTCATCCAATCAGATGAAGTCCTGATACAACAAAAAGACTAAGTGAAAGGGAACTCTCCCTGCCTGTTTAAGCTGGGGCATCAGCCTTTTCCTGCCTTTGAACTTGAACTGAACGTTGGCTCTTTTCTGAGCCTGCTGGCTTTTGGACTGGAACTTACACCATTGGCTTTCCTGGTTCTCAGGCCTTCAGACTCAGACCAAAACTACATCATCAGCTCTCCTGAGTCTACAGCTTGCCAACTACATATCTTGGAATGTCTCATGGGACTTATCCTCCATAATTGTGAGAGTCTATTCTTTCTTTTTTTCTTTTTTTTTGAGCCAATTCCTAAACACACATTCTGTAAAAAAATATATATATATTGTATAAATAAATATGCATATATATGTGTGTGTGTATGTAGTCTGTTTCTCTGGAGAACCTTGATTAATATAGAAGTTATATAAAAATAAATGAGCTACATACAACATCATAAAAACAAACAACCGTTTCAAAAATTGGAAGAACCAAATAGACGTTTTTCCAAAGAGGAAATGCACATGGCCAACAGGCACATGAAAAGATGCTCAACATTACTAATCATCAGGCAAATAAAAATCAAAACCACAATGAGATATCACCTCACCTGTCACAATGGCTATCATCAAAAGGAACACAAATAGGGCTTCCCTGGTGGCGCAGTGGTATAGAGTCCGCGTGCCGATGCAGCGGACACGGGTTCGTGCCCCAGTCTGGGAAGATCCCACATGCCGCAGAGCGGCTGGGCCCGTGAGCCATGGCCGCTGAGCCTGCGCGTCCGGAGCCTGTGCTCCGCAGCGGGAGAGGCCACAACAGTGAGAGGCCCGCGTAGCGCAAAAAAAAACAAAAAAAGAAAAAACAAAAAAAACAAAAAAAGAACACAAATAACAAACGTTGGCAAGGATGTGGAGAAAAGGGAACTCTTGTGCACCATTGGTGGGAACGTAAATTGGTGCAGCCACTATGAAGACTAGTATGGAGGTTTCTCAAAAAACTAAAAATATAATTACCATGTGACCCAGCAATTCCACTCCTGGGTAAATATCCAAAAAATAACCAAAACACTAATTCGAAAAGATACACATATCCCACTGTTCATAGCAGCATTATTTACAATTGCCAAGATATGGAAGCAATCTAAGTGTCCCTCAACAGATGAATGGATAAAGAATATGTAGTATATATATATAGAATATATATATTCTATAGATAAATATTTGATACTTGTTTTCGGGTATTTTTTGGCTATCATAAACAAGCTGTTACAATCGCCACATAAATATCTTCTACCTGTTTAAAAGTTCTCTTTTAGAACATAAAGCTTTGCTTTCAGAAAAACAGGCACAAAGTGGTACAAATGCTTTGGAACATGATTAAGTCTATGACATTAAGAAATAGTACGGCTATACTTTATTGTTGTGAACAATATTACATAGTAGGAAGATTCTTGGAAACTTGAATATAATCTTATTTTATAATGTGAGTGTTTATTTCTTTAAATATAAACGAGCAAACAATCCTAATAAGGGAATCCTTATATAAATTTTTCTGGAAAGATAATTCCTTATAAATAATCCAAGTTGAGTTTATAAGCTATATTTGCTATTTTAAAGGTACTTAGATCAGATTGCTATTTTCTTGTCAAATGACAGTAATCTCTACACCCTTACACCTTCCCTTAATTTATCAAGGCAATGTCACAATACCCCTGAGCCGTGTGTGCCTGGCATTTCTTTTGGATCCTGGGCTCTCTAACAGCTGTGTGGATGCAGGAAGCTTGACAATGCTTTATCAAGGGCACACCTGTGAGGGCTCAGCCTCCTGAGCCTGCCTTTACTCAGGCTCAGAAGGTCAGGAGCACCCATGGCCTTGTGTAATGTAAGACCCAGAGTAACGATCCAGTGTCACTGACCATTATTCAAGCATTTTCAAGTGGCTCCTTCTTCATCTATTATGTTTTTTCCAATTGCGTATTTCACATCCAAAATGTATGTTCTCTATAAGAAGCAAAACAGTTATAACTCATTCTTATTTTTGTGATCTTTATTTATACTAAGTTACACTGGTAAAATATATAGCTTCAAGCTAATTTGCAATGAAAACAATGATTTGATAAACAAGTTGTTTTAAAACTGTGGATAAAATTTTTAAAAGAGACCTTTCATTTGTCTTATGCACTATTTAAAACCAAGTAATTAGATCCTACAAAGGTACTGACTGATCTGTAGGATTAAGTGTGGGAGATAGGTATTTACTTGAGTAAATGCATAGGAATTCTTTTTGTATGCTATGTTTTATAAGAAAAAAATAACTTGAAGGCACTGAGCACTTAATATTTGACACATATTTAGCAAAAGATACACAGTAGGAATCTGACGTAACAAGCTTGCCATATGTTTTTATTACAATTCATCTACTGAAAAAAATATTGATTAAACGTTTAGCTACATGCCAAATCCTGTTCTCCATTACGGAAACACAAAGGAGATTGAGATAGCCAACGTGCCTGCCTTTGAGAAGTGGATACTCTAATACAGGGAAGATAATCAACAAATAAGCAATGCAAAAAATATATAATTTGCTATATATGTGTGGGTATACATGCACATACACAGACATATGTATATAAAAGTGATTAGATATTGTGATTAATATCTGGAATGAAATATACTGCTGTGATAGAGAATAATGGAAGGAAATTGCTTTAGCAACTTGCCTAGAAAAGACCTCTCTAAGGAAGCAATGTTTATAATCATGATGTTCTTTTCTAATAGCACAATGTATATAGTTTTCACCTTTTTCCTTGTGTTGATGTTTCATACGTCTATTACTGATGTGGGGAGTAATTTAATAACACTTTTCATATATATTTTATTTGAATATGTTTATCAACTTGTCAGTTTTAAGTTACAGATTTCATTATCTTAAGTCTTTTCATTCAGAATTACATATTATACAAATTTCAAAACATAATTTATCAGTGAAGCCAATATTTACCTCTGTATGTCAACGTGATTTATTTTAATTTAAATCAATTATTAGTACAACTTCGTGTTTTGCTCTGTGTCCCCCACTAGATTGTCAGCTCCATAAGGCAGGAAGTGAATCTAGTGCCTAGCACCTCCACATATGGTGAAAAGTCAATATTTTTACAAAAGAATTACCTAAAAGTAGTTTCTAAGATGAATATTAGCAGTATAATCTATCATCATTACTTTTTCAATAGGGCCTAATTTTTCAGGTATTAAATTCTTTCTACTCTTGATATAACAAACTTCACTCCTTCTTCACAAGTGTGAAGGTTGGGCACCTTAAAAAGAAAACAAGAAAAATTGATGTTCCCATGCCAAAATGTTGGTGATGGGGAAAGCTACTTATGAACATTAAAGAGTATATATCGTTTGTGCTTGGTTTTCTCTATTCCCTTTAATATTCTGATAAAGGACTCTCTTTTATTAGATAGGAAAGCAGACTGCTGGAGGAATCAAAATAGAGACTTCTTTGCAGATCAGTATAAAGCAGATTCCAGTCACCTGAAACATCTATTCTGCTGTTGGAATGGTGGGATAATGAGAAGCCTGGGCAACCTAGAGCAGAGATGTGAAAATGGCAGCAGGTAAAATCACCAGCAACGGATAAGAGCACTGCTGAACTCTGAAAAAATACTGTTTTTCAATCTCTCCACACTTAATTATATTAATTATGAGTTTTGTGTGTATACTCTATTAGTTGTTTGGTCAAAAATAAGTTATTACATGTGTTTGTCTGACTTTATTGTTTTCATATAGAAAATTGCTTTCTACAATGAATTATTTTTCACAGTTAAAAAAAGTAATAAAAACTACGTGTTCCTGGGGAGGAGTTGGTAACATGGGCCTTCTCATATGCTGCTAGTGGAAGTGTAAATTCATTAATTCACTCAACAAATGTTATGTGCCAGGCAGGGTTCCAGGTGCTGGAGGTATGACAGCCATCATGGAATTTACATTTTAATTGGGGAGATATAAGTACATATATAGTTAAAAAAAAAAAAGGTATTTTATGCTATGGAGAAAAATAAAGCAGGTTAAGGGGAATAGAGAGTGTCAGACTTTGAGGAAGGGGTTTGGTATGATGCCAGGGTCCAGGTCTGAATGAGATGGTTAGGCCCTGTTTTTTGTTTTAAAGGGGTTTTTAAGTAGGAGTGACATGACTTGTTTTAAAAGATTCCCTCTGGCTTCTGTACAGCCTATTTGGGCAAGATTGTTGCATAGAAATGGGGTAGGAGGACATTATAGACATCTAAGCAAGGGCAATAATGGCTGGGACCGATGAGGTAGCAATGGAGGTGGGCAAGTGCTCGAATTCTAGACATACCGAGAAATACTATTTTGGGGTATATAAAATAGGTTTGGAAACATGGATGGACCTAGAGATTATCATACTAAGTGAAGTAAGCCAGACAGAGAAAGACAAATGTATGATATTGCTTATATGTGGAATCTAAAAAAAAAAATGATAGACGTGAACTTCCATATTATACAAAACAGAAATAGGCCCACAGACATAGAAAACAAACTTATGGTTACCAAAGGGGAAAGGTGGGAGGGAGGGATAAATCAGGAGTTTGGGATTAACATATACACACTGCTATATATAAAATAGATGACCGAGAAGGACCTACTGTATAGCACAGGGAACTGTCCTCAATATTTGGTAATAACCTATGAGGGAAACGAATCTGGAAAAGAATAAGCTGAATCACTTAAGCTGTACACCTGAAACGAACACAACACTGTAAATCAACTATACTTCAATAAAAAAGCAAAAATGAATATAAAAAGAGGCTTGGTCAAGGATGATTTTAACATTTTTGGCTTGAACAATTATATGGATAGAGTTGGTATTTCATCAGATAAAATCTGCAGAAGTTGGTTTGAGGGAAGAAACTCAGAGTTTGTTTTTTTAATACGATCAATTTGAAATGCCTATTAGAAATCCAATTGGAATTGTCAAACAGCAGTCTAGAGCTCAAGGGGAGGGACTGGAGAAGTGATCTTGGGATTGTCAAAGTGTAAATGGAATTGAAATCCATAAGACTGGATAAGATTCCATCAGAAGCCAAACTGCATGGAGAATGGGAGAAGAAAGGGAGTGAAAGCAGAACTATTGGATTCGATTTCCCATGAGGGAGACAATAGAGCTTAGCAAATAAGAGCATAAACTCTGTTCCTCTGAGTGTGGATTGACTGATTAATCATGGATGGATTCTTTAATCATGGAGCATAGGTAAACAGTAGTTTTACGGTTACTTACCTCATAGAATTATTGTGAAGATAAAACAAGAATCTAATCACAAAGGACTTAACATATAATTACTCAATAAAGGTTAACCCTTATTGGCATCATCACTCTCATCATTGATAGGTGACAACTCCTAAGATGCTTGATAATATATGTGCTAATAATCTTCAGAGGATAAAAGGGAGTGGTAGACAAGTTCAAGTTTTTACTCCCGTCACTGCGCCTCATTTTTCTCTGCCCCTCCTTTCATGTTTCTTTTATATAGACCTCAGTTACTTACAGATACCAGCCATATTGTCCATATCTCTCCCCATGTTTAATTTTTCGATCTCTTTGACTTTGATCTCTGACTTTGACTTTAGTTATTGTAATATAAGATGATATTGGCTTTTAAACGGTTTATACTACATGTAAGCCCAAGGTTACACACATACATTAGTCACTCGCTGGTCAAGGGATCTTGATTAGAAGGAACAAATAAGTGACCAGAGAGTCAAAGATCTTCATTCAAGTGAATGGGAAACCAGAAAGCCATGTAGAAAAGAGAAAAAGAGTTCGGGGGAACTCCTTTGTAGACAGGGAAGATGGAAGGAGCCAGAGGTTAAGAGAGATGTTCTTCAGAAGATGAAGAGCCAGAAGAGGCTACTGACGATGCTGAGGTAGGACGTGGGAAGGGTTGTTTGTTTTCAGTAAAGGAATAAGTAATATAGCCACATTAGCTGCATTAAATTAGTGACCTCAATCAAAGAAACAGTGGTATTACGATTAAAAGCCAGTTATTTTCCTCTATGTTGGCTTCATTCAAATTCAATATTGCTAATTATTGTGCACCCCAAGTCTAAGTAAAATCAGGCAATAAGCCTAAAAGAATTCAATACAGTATGTTTCTATTTTGGCAAAATTGCCTTAATAGTAAACAGAAATGGAGTTTTAAAGATTAGAAATGTATTTGAAAGAATCCACAATTCCCCTTCTTTATGTAGTTTTCAGAATTATCGGTAGAATTTTGTTTGCAGGAACTTCTATATTTTAAAACTACAGGTCAATTTGAAAAAAATGATAGTGTTATTTAATCTTTTACAGTTAATAATCAATAATTTGTTTAAATCCCACAAGTTCATATCTAGTAATAACAAATCATAATTTGGGGATTTTTCTAGGCAGGTACTAGAAGCATTAGGAAATGTTTAGGACAAGTATGTTGACCTGGGGTCTACAGAATAAGGAGGGTCCATGGATAAGCTTCAGCAGCTCCATAAGCCTCCCTGAAATTACATGAAAACTTGTGTATTTGTGTCCCAGTGAGTTTTTCTGGGGATAGGGTCCAGAAACACAAGAGGATTCCCAAACTGATTCTCATTTTCTTAAAAGTTTTTGGCCTGCTTTACAGAAACTAATTTATCAACTCTTTAAAATAAAATGTAGATCTCAGAACATTGATGGACTATAAATTGGAAGGCTTGAAAATGTATCAGCAATGTATTACCTCTATGCAGACACCTCTGATCTTCTGTAGTCATTTTAATCAAAAATTATTTCTCCTAGAAATAATTGTTGTTTCTCCTAGATAAAGTTGTTTAGCTTCTACAGTGAGATAATGAGAGATGCAGAATTTAGGGTGTGTTTTTCTAACCACTGTTTGCCTCTGGCAAAGACATCTGATCTAGGATCTGACATGCCTCTGGGTCAAAAACCACCATCTATGAGTTCCCGTTATTCTCATCCCAAGAGCACTGACCCATTTAGCTAGAGGATGGAACAGAGAGGTTCGGAGGGCTGTAATAACTCATTTCATTTGTAATGAAACCCCACTTTGCTTGATTTTGATGGTTTTAGAAGAATGCTGTGGGGAACAGGAGGAGAAATAGTTGAGGGAAGGGGAGAAAGAAGGACAGCATAAAAGGGCAAAGTTAGAAAGAAACTTTGCTATACAGAAACATATTTACTTCTTTGGTGCCTGGCAAGTTTGCAAATGCTGCATTACTAATTTAACATGCAAGGATTTCCAGTTCAGTGAATACGTTTTGTGCAATCAGTTAACAAAATTATTTGTTAACCTATATAGAAGATACCTAGTGCAGTTCTAGACACTGAAAAGGGCAGAAGAGAAACAGAAATCACACCGTCATCTCTTAAAGGATATATAATTTGATGGGAAAATTAAACACTTTGTCAAGTAGAGTCTCACAGATATAATATACAGATATCTACCCACATGGATACATATCTAGGTAGACAGATAGATATCTGTGTGTATGTATAATCAACTAAGTTTATTAAGACTGGTTTTAGATTTCTCTCATTCATCTAAAGCATGTTTAATTGAAACATTTTAAACATACAGACAATTGTAGAAGATATCAGTAAGATACTCAACGAGAAGGTTAAACTGATATTAACTTTGACATTTTCTTTACATTTCCTTTTTTTTAATGAAATGTTTTAATTCCAGCTAATACCCATCCCCCATTCTATCCTCTCCCTCCCCAAAGGTAAACACTGCTACAAAGTTGGTATGTATCATTCCCATGCATTGAACTGCATATGTTATCCATTAAAAAAAAATACATTTTGTAAGTCTTGAAACTTTGAATAAATAGTATCATGTAGTACCTATAATTTTCTGATTGCCTTCTCATTTTTCATTGTTTTTGTATTTATATATGTTGATACACTTCAATCTAATTCATTCATTTTAAGGGTTATTCTGTTAATCTGTTACTATGCATAAAGAATAGTTATACCAGTTTTTATAATTTTGCCAAATGAACATCCTTTTGCACAAGTGTAAAGTGTTCTCTAGAATAGATACCTAGAAGTGAAATTGCTGTGCCTACATCTTCAACTTTACCAGCTACTGTCAAATGCTCTCTAATCTGCTCTCACCAATACAGAACTTTCTGTTTCTTCACATCCTCATCTACTTTTAGGGTCATCGATTTTTCCAGTATTATACCATGAGTTGGAATCTCACTGTTGTTTTAATTTGCTTAGTAAAGTTAAGCACCTTACAGATGCTTGTTGACCTTCTAGGTTTCTTGTTTGGTGAACTGTCTGTTCCTTTCCTAGGTCCATATTTTATTAGTTTGTCTTTATTTCTTACAGATTTTTCCCAGCCTAAGGCATATCTTTTCACTTTGTTTTTAGGGTCATTCTTTGAACAGAAGCTGTAAGTTATAATATCATTCAGTTAACAGTGTTTTCATTATGGATCATATTTCTTGTGCTTTATTTAAGAAATACTTTGCACATAGTAGTTTGGAAGGAGGAGGGCATTCTAGACATGGAAGCCACAAAACTAGAAATTAATTAACATGGTGGAGGACAGCAAGTAGACTGACTTGTTTTAAGAGATAGAACCTCAAGGAGCCATCTTGTCTACCTTTGAAAAAATATATATATATATCAGACATAGAAAATGATAATAATTCAGGCAACCTGAAGTAAAATGGCAGGGCCAGCTCAAGACTGAAGGACATGACCTTTGACTTCAGTTGTCCCAGGCTTATACAAGAACTGCTAAGGCTGAAGGGATCACTATGCTGGCACATCTGTAACCATCTGAGGCCCTGCAGTGTGCCAAGGAACACAAACTGGGAAGCTCTGGCATTTTGCCATCAGAATGAATGAACATTAAATTATCTAAATTCAGCAAAGGTCTGCCAAAGATAATCTCAGAGGTACAATTTTCACAGCCCCAGCACTGCAAAGTCCAACAAACCTCTCTCCAGGAAACGTTTCCTCCTATCTATCCCAATTCCTTTTATCTTATGCCCATCCTATTTCTGAGGCTATCACTTTATCCAAAGGAAGGGCAGGCATGTTTTTCCCCCTGGATCATTGCTCTTAGACTAAAGTTCCTAATAATTGACAGGCTTTCTCAATTGCTTCTTCCAGAAATGTTTTTAATCATCAGGTTACTAGGGTAACTTTAAGCTGAAGTATTAAGACAACCGATTAATGTGCACACTAATGCAAGAATTTTTTTGCAATTCATTGTTTTGCAATCCTCTCATTATTATTCTTGTTCAACTCTTTCTACCATGTTGTACTTGATCTTTTACAAGCAAAGGACAGCACATTTTTATAAAGCTCATTTAAAAAATGACAGTTGATACTGGTATAATTTTAAAATTGTCTTAGTAAATATTTTGAAAACTCACGAATGTACTTAATCTGTCATACTTTCCTCTCAAAAGAATAAGATGAAAAAAAGAACATTATCAGATTACTTCCACACACACTCAAAAGATACATCACCACTAAAAGCAACTGTATAGGAAAGGATTTGAAAGAATGAGGCCAATTATTAAGAAGCAGTTCACTGACACAGCAATCAGAGTTCATCAATTTAAAATCAACATCCATCATTCCTACATGTTCTTATGGGTACCAAGTCAGTCAAAATAGAACAGAAGGAAACATATATCAAGATTCATCAGAGTTTAACGACGGTGACAGGTGCATGCTTCTCAAGTAAAACCATACATGTCGATGGGAAAACAAACCAGCTACTGCTAGATTTGTATAAACTATTAGTACATCTTAGAAAGTAAATACTGCTCCCTGGCATATATAAATATGGATTTTGATTAACATCTAATTTCTATAATTTTATGTAGATGATTATAATATTTTACATAGGTATATCTGCCCTCCCTTTCACACACATAAAATCTGGCTAAAATAATATTCTGTAAGGAATCTTCGTAAGCCCTCTAAATGACTCTCATGCAGGCTAAAAGTTTGAGGACCACAGCTTTAGTCCTATGACTGGAAAGAGTGTGTTGCCAAACATGTATTAACAGCTTAAATATTTACATGTATTCTGAATGTGTATGAAGGACATAATTATATACATTATTAATATCCTATTACATCAGGTGAAGAAAATTGGGATGTAGTAATATCTATTCTATTGCCCATTAGTCACTGGTTTTCCTTTGAAGTATAACCCACAGTGATCAACTACTTTAACTTAATAGCAGAAATAAAAAGGGGAAGTCTAAAGAGAATTTTGTACTGGCTGGAAAAGAAAACAGGAAGCATATTCCTCATCAAATTTTACAGAATTTTCACAAAGCATAATCAAGGCATCATGAAGTTCCTATTGATGTCATTCTCAAATACACATAGACGGGAAGAACTATTGCCTAATGCCTCGATCTCATTACATGTATCTGCTTAATTAGAGATCTGTTGAGCCTAGGCTAAAATTTGATTTAATACATATAAAAACAGTAATAACAATTCGAGAAAAATGTGGTTTCAGATAAAACAATGAGAAAGCAGCCATGCCTTGTATCAAAATCTAGTATTAGGTCTAAATATGTAAATCAAACTAAAAAGCATCAGGCATACCTCACTTATCACTAAAGTGAATGGACTGTTTATATATTGCTAACAGCCAACCAAACCTTTCAAAAGCAAAAACAAACAAGAATTGTTCAAGTTCATAATTCCCAAGATATGAGGAGAAAGACAAATTTAGTTTAGCTGCTATAGTTTTAAAGTATAATTGAATATTTTTTCTTTAGTTAAGAAAAATGAACATTAAAAATCTTGACCAAATTATTTTAAATATTTATTCCATGAATATATAATGGAAAAATTAAAACTTTAAAAATACCCAAATTATCTTTAAATTTTAAAAAAAATAGCATAAAAACATGCTTTAAAAAATTACAATTGGGTAGATCACTTAGAGTTTTATCTGTATTGCTTGGAATGCTCTGAAATTGGGATATTTTCATATTTTTATTGTGGTTATGAAATGAAGATTAGGAAAGAAATGCCACTTTTTCTTAATGTAATACGATTGTGTTTGGTTGCTTATTATTGTTTTTATAGCGAACTCATTTTGTTTTTATTCACTAAGTTGTAACTTCATTGTCTTGATCATTATTCACTATGAATATTCCCTGTATTGTTTAAATTTATGCCTTTGAGTTCAGTTTCTATTGAGTTTGCACTTATTGTCTTATAGTCCACTGAGAAAAAACATTAAAAAGATGGCATTAAGAGAAATGCTACATGTAAAATCCAGCTTTATCAATTCGAATATTTATGCAGTTAATTTAATTTAGCTTTGCATAAAGTCAGTTGAATCACTGAATTTTGTTTTCTGTTTTCATGGTTCTAATCACTACCTAAAATTTTGATATATTTTAGTAGGAAATAGTCTAAGTGGAAGTAGTGTGAGGAGAGAACTAACTTATTACTTCCAAAATCTGCAGGGAGTCCCTTACTCCCACCCCATGTCATAGCTCACTACCATCATGAACAGAGTAGAGGCTGAAAGAATGACATGCTGTGGAGTAGCTGGGTGTAAGAAAGATGAATTCTAAACCTCCAAATTGATTGCGGTTGAAATCCCAAAGTAATACCCGCTACTGAATAATAACCAGCAACTTGGAATTGGGGCTACTTTCCCACATGACTCAGTCTGCCGAGGCAGGTTTAAGGATAGGTGGGGTCTCTCCACTGGGAAACTAATATTTCCATATCTCTGTATAGTGAGGGTTTCTGAGCAAACATTATAGGCAACCTGAGTTCAACATGAGTGAATAGAAAACAAGCCCTAGACATTACAAATAGCAAAATACCCAGAAGAGATATACAAATTTCTCTTTCCTGAAGCCATTTGTTTCTATTGGAAAGGGTTGTAACAACCAATCCTTTCCCAGAGAGGATTTGTTTGCAGTAGAGAGCAAAATTTTCTCTCCCTTTTCTGCAGGGGATGAAAGACATTTATGTAAGAGTCCCTAGACAAGCTCCAAGATTCGTAATTCTCAAGTCCTCTCCTCTCCTAAAGAGCCCCTACTCTTTACATATAGGGTAATATATGCCCTCATCATATTGTCCCAAAAGAAAAATGAGTCATGGGAATCAGCACTAAGATTGCTATGTAAATAATCAGGCTGCATCTAATCCAGAAATTTCATGCTTACCGTCAGGATAAAACAAATATAGAAATAAAAAGTTATCACTCTCCCTCTGCTCAAACAAAGGAACTAATCTTCTGCTATAGTTCTATTCTAACAGACATATGAAGAATTCTGTTTCCAATAACTGCACAATGAAATTATTTGCAATCAGGTATGAAATGCCTATAAAAAATGACCATGTACTATGCTATAAAATAACTGTTGATATAGTTTAAAGAATTACAGAAAAATACAGAACATGATCTGTAACCACAGTGGAGTTCAGTTAAAATTGGAGACAAAAAGAAAACAAGGAAGGACAGCTATTTAGAAATACTTCCAGATAATCCATGCAAAGAGACTATAGTGAAATTTCTTAATGATAAATAGGTAATGTCAGAATCTGTGAGATATAGCTAAGGAGATATCCAGACAGAAATGTATAACCTTATAGCCATGAATTTACAGAAGAGAAAGACCAAAATGTAATGATCAGGAGGTTCCAACTTTCAAAGTTGAGACGAAGAACAAATAATCCCAAAGAAAATATAAAAGCAGAATCAGAGCAGAAGACACTGGAATAGAAAACCAAAATCAGAGGGCAGCAAATGTAAAAGTTGGTAGTTTGATAGTTATTATCAACTGGAAATATTTACTAAGGAAAAGAGAAGAAACAGTTGTCAGTATTAGAAATGTAAAGAGAGGCATATTTATAGATGCAGCAGATCCAAACTGAATGTTTTAAAGATCATTAAAGGAAATGCCTCAGTAATTTAGTATCTTCCTAGAAAGAAGTATCAAATCTGGGCAGTTTTACAGGTGACTTCTACAAATACTCAAAAAACCCTGGTAATTTTAATATTACATAAAATATTGCAAGGAATTCAAAGATATTTACTTCCTATCTGCTTTTACAAGGTACACATAATATTGATACAAAAAATAGACATGGAAAATATGAGAAAAGAACATAATCTTTATCACTGATTAAGGTATAGCCTCAACCACTTCCCCCAGGATGTAAGCACCTTTTAATCCCTGAATGATTCACAATTAATAAATTTTAAGTAAATCAAAACCATAATATTAATATGTTTATATGAAGAACTTTTTATATATTTTGTTTTATCTGTTTGTAATGGTCAAAAAATCTTGTCTTATCAGAGTAGCAGGCCAACATTGTGATTCTAATGCAATTGTGTTAATGAGGAATTGATTTAGACTTATGATTTTAATTTGAAATGAGTAAATATATCATTGAAGCAAATAAAATAAGTCATTATGTTTGTTAGATTTATAAGAATTAAGTACTAAGCATGTTTTTTATTGTCAAATTAAACAGTAAAAGTACTTAAAAATAAATATACTATATAACATTTATATGTGTACTTGGAATGTTTATATGAATTGGTTAAATAGAAGAAATTAATCAAATCTTCTTAGATATGATTCCACTTACATACCCAGGCAATATTTATAAGATGTAGCAGTAATTTTTTGCAGCATCATGGCAAATACTATGAGATGTAAGATGTGCTAAAGAAAGGACAAAAATGAGTTTCTAAACATATGTAAAGAAATGCCAGGCTGCAAATCCCTTAAGGACAAAATCTCACAATTTAATTCATTGATTAAATTAATTGCAATGTGGTTAGGCAGTGAAGAATCTCAACTCAAATTATATAATAAAATCTATGAAAGATACCCTGGGGTTCACTGAATAGATGAGGGTAGTGAATAAGACACCAGATGGCAAAAACGGAAGGCAGGGGATTTGAAGATTCCCATTTCTAAAAGAAGAGATCTAGCTCAATAAATGCCAGCTAAGGTCAAACAGCCTTGAATGATTTCCTCAGCACTCTCTGTTCTAGCACTAATTTTAAAGGATAATTGATTCCACCATGATCCTCAATCTTCAACCAAGTGGCTTCAGTCCTACCAAGACGTAATTCTGCCTCCCCACCCCAGCTTTTAATACATTGTTACCTCCATAAAAAGTCTTGTTACCTCCACAAAGTGTGAAAATAAGTTATCTTTTTCATAATTACTTAAGAATAAATTTTAGGAGGGTTAAGTACATGTAGTAATGTATTTGAAATAATAGTGCATCTTCAGTAATGCTTTGTTTATGCTTTTAAATATGTTAGACATACTCAGGAGAATACGAGTTACTAAATTTTAAAGTTTCCTTTATTAAATTTACAAGCATTGCTTACATGCTTAGAAAAATGCAGGTATATAGACTGACAAACTTCCCTGTCAGTCGTTTGAAGGGCTTGAGAAAAATCAGATAAATCTGGGACTATAGTCTGAAATATCTAAAGAAATTTAACTAAACTTTATTGTAAATGCTTTTAAGTATCTCAAGGCATTTAATCTGCCAAATCTATTAGCTATGTATTTATCAAAGTGAAAGTGATTTTTAAATTTTAACACCAAATTACTAGATTCATAAAGCAAATAAGAGGCTTAATGATTTGGGCCTTTAGGTTTAAAAAATCAGGTTCCTTTTTAAATATACAACTTTAATGAGCTGAATTCCAATCAAAGCATAAGTAATTCTAAGTATTCCTTTTGTATACTAAGATGCTTTTTTTACACAAAATATATACCCCAGTCATAATTTGGAGGCTGCCACGCAATACAACATGGTAGTTGGTTATATGTACTTGACTCTGCAAGATACAGAGACCTGGAATGGAATTTCAGCTCTGCAACTTAAGAGCTACTTCACTGGACAAGTTACTTCACCTCCCTGAGCTTGAGCTTTCAACATTAACATGGGAATGATAATAGTACCTAATCCTTTCGATGATTATGCTAGGTAAATGACCTATTTCAGGTCCTGGTAAAGAGCAATCATGCAAATGGTAGTTATTTATTTTGAACACAGGCGAAGTTAGCTAATAGCACATGTCCAATATTAAGTGTCCAGTGAGATCTGATTTAGTAAGGAAAGACTTGATGGAGGTAGGTGGGTAGGAATTACAGGCCAAGACGGGGGACAGCAGGATATTTCAGGTTGTGGCTCAGAAGCAAGAAATCACAAGGCAAATCTGAAGGTCTGTAAACTAAAATTTCACAAAGGTTTATGTTGAGGAAATAACTATGAGCAAATGGATTAACTTCAGATTGTAGAGAACCTGGAATAACAAAGGAGTCTGAGTTTAAACTAGATGTTATGCAATAATGGCTCAGATACTAAAAACTGTGAAATATAAAAAGATAAGTATTAAATATTGAACACTGGAACTAGATTTCAATGGAATAATTGTCAAAATGATACTATTTGTAGGCTAAAACATATAGGATGCAAAATTGCTTCCCAATAGAATGTTCTAAGAATAAAATTAAGTTTTACTGAGTGGAAATACATTTGAAATTGCATAACATTGTAACTTTCATGAATTTGATTTTTGAAGATGACATGTTTATTTTGTTAATCTGTTTCAGAGATTTAAATGATTTTACCACAGAAATACTAAGCTAACACAAAACCTCAATCCCAAGTGATAAAAAGGTGATGAAATCCTGAAGAAAAAAGTGTTACTCGTTTTGGTTACGAACTGAGAAAATGGCACTGAAATACATTGATCCTTTAGGAAGTTTCATGCCTTCACATGATGATATAACCATACATTGCCTCAGCATAGGACGTTTAAAACTAATTTTCTCCCATGTAAAGCACAAAGAATTAATCTGGCATCCTTTTCAAGTTAGAAATAAAAAGAAGCTTTTAAAGAAAAAAAGTTGACTGTTGAGAATAACAACTACGTATATGTTACTTTGAGAGATGAATTTCTTACACAACAATTTTCTTAGGGGCATAATGCTTAGTTTTAGAATAGATGTTTTGTTTATATAATTTTTTGTCTATTATTCTTTTATGTGAGACTACAAAAATTGGTAAACCTAAAGAAAAACTGTTTTTACTGATATGCTTTTTGATCACTGAGGAAAAACTTAGCCTGGTAGTTCTCAAAATGTGGTTCCCCTACCAACAGCAGCAGCGGTGTCACGGGGAAGTTTAGAAATGCAAATTCTCAGGTCCCACCCCAGACATCTGAATCAGAAACTGGATATGGGGCCCAGCTGCCAGTGTTTTAACAAACCCTCCAGATGTTTCTGATGTACACTAAAGCTTGAGAACAACCGATTTAAACTATTTCTCACTGGATTAGAGATTTTCACTGAACTTTAATTATGGTTATGTGTAATTAATAAAAAGGAATGTAAATTTCTTACGTCAAACGTTATTTTTCTGGAGGGTTCAAGATATCAGCATAGAAGTTCCTGAACGTACCGCTTCCCACAGACACAACAAATCTGCAACTGCATATGAAGTAATTCCCTTATAAAGCGACCTGAAAATTAGATGAACGGAGCCTCCAAAACAAAGAGTAGAAGGACAGAATCAAGATGGGTGGGAAAGGCAGAGAGACAGTCTCACCAAGGTAAAAACCACACCCCAGCTGGGAGGGACCACAAAGGTATGGATCTTTTTCCTGAGGAGGAAGGGGTTCAAGCTCCACAACAGGCACCCCAACCCTTAGATGCTGCACAAGAGAGACAAGCCCCCAAAACACTTGGCTCTGAAAACCAACAGAGAATGCATGCAGGAAAACCACAGAACTCCAGGGAACAGAAATCTTGCTCACAAAGGACCCCCACACAATTCCCACAACATGAAAAGAGTGCAAAAACACTAGACTGAAAAGCTCATGGACCATAGGTGAAGGTGGCCCACTTACGAATCTTGAGACATCTGGAGGCAGGAACCAGTGGGGACATTCCCTGGGGACAGACACACTGGTGGGAGCCATTTTTGTGACCTCAGGCTACCTTACTAATACCAGCACTGGTGGGAGGCATTTTGGAATTCTCCCTATAACCTGTTAGTGCTCGTGTGCATGTCCCACTGAGAGATCCACCCACGCTGTGGCTCAGTCAGGCCTCACAACTGGCCAAGAAATAACCCCACCTACCAGCACTCCACAGTAGCCTTGGCCAGACCCTTGGCCAGGCTGGGTCCAGTCCCTTCCACTAGCACCCTGCAGCCCTCCCATTGCAGGAGGGCACACATAGCCCACATAGGGGACAGCCCTTGAATGCCTGGCTGTAGTGGCCAGTTGGGAGTTAACTTCTGAGCCCTACAAGATATCTCCTAAATAAGCCCACTCTTTCAAGACTGGGAGAGAGAGCTGATTTACCTAATACATATAAACAAACACAGAGAATTAGGCAAAATGTGGAAACAATATTCCAATCAAAATGACAAGGCAAAACCTCAGGAAAAGAAGAAAATGGACATAAGCAATCTACCTGGTAAAGAGTTCAAAATAATGGTCAAAAACTTGCTCACCGAGAAATCAGGAGAAGAATGGACAAACATGAGAATTTCAACAAAGAGACAGAAAATATAGGAACAAACAGAAGTGATAACTGAACTAAAAAATGCACTAGAGGGGTTCAACGGGAGACTGGATGAGGGAGAAGGACAAATCAGTGAGCTAGAATATAAAACAAAGGAAATCACTCAGACAGAGCAGCAAAATGAAAAAAAAATGAAGTTTTAAGAAGTGGAAATACCTTAAGGAACCTTCAGGACAACATCAAGTGGCAAAACATTTGCATTATAGGGGTCACAGAAGGAGAAGAGCAAGAAAGGGCCAGAAAAACTATTTGAAAAAACAGTAGCTGAAAGCTTTCCTAACTTGTGGAAGAAACAGACATTCAAGTCCAGGAATCCCAGAGAGTTCCAAATACGATGAACCCAAGAAGACACACACCAAGACACATTACAATTAAAATGGTAAAAGTTAAGGATAAAGTGAGAATACTAAAAGCAGCAAGAGAAAAATAACTTATTTTGTACAAGGGAAATTCTATGAGGCTCTAAGATTTTTCAGCAGAAACTTTCCAGGCTAGAAGGGAGTGCCATAACATATTCAAAGTGATGAAAGGAAAAAAAACCTCCCACAACAAGGTTATCATTCAGAATTAAAAATGAGATCAAGAGTTTCCCAGAAAACAAAAGCTAAAGAAGTTCATCACCACTAAGTCAACCTTACAAGAAATGTTAAAGGGACTTCTTTAAGAAAAGAAATGGCACTAATTAAGAAAAAGAAAACTTATGAAAGTAAAAACCTCACTGTAAAAGGTAAATATATACAAGTAGTGGATCAATCACTTACACAGCAAGCATGAAGGTTAAAACAAAAAAGTAGTAAAGTTAACTAAAATTACTATAATTAGTCAAGGGATGCATAAAACAAAGATGTAAAAAGTGTCACTGAAAGTATAAAGCATGGGGTGGGGGTGGGGTTTAAAAAATAAAGGTATGGAATGTGTTCAAATTTAAGTTGCTACCAACTTAAACAGGCAACTATTTACATAGAGTGTTACATGTGCACCTCATGATAACCCCAAAGAAAATACTTATAGTAAACACACAAAATAAAAGGAGAAAAAATTATAAATATAACGCTAAAGAAAGATAACAAAACACAAGGGAAGAGAGAAAAAGAAGAAACAGAGAAGCTACCAAAACAGACAGAAAACAAGTAAAATGGCAATAAGCACATCCTGTCAATAACTAGTTTAAATGTAAATGGACTAAATTCACCAAATGACGTAAAATGGCTGAAGAGATTAAAATCACAAGACCTGTCTATATGCTGCTTACAAGAGACTCACTTCAAAAGAAAGTGCACACAGACTGAAAGCTAAGAGTTGGAAAAAGATATTTCATGCAAATGGAAATGAAAAGAAAAAGCTGGAGTAGCTATATTCATATCAGACAAAATAGACTTTAAAACAAAGACTGTAAAAAAAGACAATGAAGAAAATTACATAGTGATAAAGGGGTCAATCCATTAAGGAGATATAACATTTGTAAATGTATATGTACTCAAAGGAGCACCACGATATATAAAGCAAATATTACAGACAAAAAGGGAGAAATTGAAAGCAATACAATATTTGGGGACTTTAACACCCCACTTACATCATGGATAGAGGGACTTCCCTGGTGGCACAGTGGTTGGGAATCTGCCTGCCAATGCACGGGACAAGGGTTTGATCCCTGGTCCAGGAAGATCCCACATCCCGCAGAGCAACTAAGCCCGTGCACCACAACTACTAAGCCTGCACTCTAGAGCCCCTGAGCCACAACTACCGAGCCCATGTGCCACAACTACTGAAGCCTGCGCACCTAGAGCCTGTGCTCCGTGACAAGAGAAGCCACTGGAATGAGAAGCCCACATACCACAACGAAGAGTAGCCCCTGCTTGCTGGAACTAGAGAAACCCCATGTGCAGCAACAAACACCCAACACAGCCAAAAATAAATAAATTAAAAAATGGATAGATCATCCAGGCAGAAAATCAGTTACAAAACATCAGCTACATTAGACTAGATTGACACACACACACACACACACACACACACTCTCTCTCTCTCTCTCTCTCTCCATACCATATTTTATATATAGATATATATGTATACTACATATATATATAACATTGCATATATAACATTACATATATATATATATACACACATATATATATATAACATTACATATATATGTAACATTCCATCCAAAACCTGCAGGATACACATTCTTCTCAAGTGCTTCTCAAGTGCACAGGGAACATTCTTCAGGATAAATCACATATTAGGTCACAAAACAAGCCTCAATAAATTTAAGAAGACTGAAATTATATCAAGCATCTTCTCCAACCACAATGGTATGAAACTAGAAGTCAATCACAAGAAAAAAGAGGGAAAAACCACAAAAATGTGAACAACAAGCTACTGAACCACAATGGGTCAAAGAAATCAAAGAAGAAATTAATACCTAGAGCTATATGAAAACAGAAATACAACATACCAAAAACTATGGGATGCAGCAAAAGTGTCATAAGAGAGAAGATCATAGCAATAGAGTTCTTCAAGAAACAAGAAAACCCCCCAAATAAACAATCTAACTTCACATCTAAAGAAACTGGAAGAAAAAAATGATGCTCAGAGTAGAAGGAAGGAAATAATAAAGATTAGAGTAGAAATAAATGAAATAAGGACTAAAAAACATTTAAAAAGATCGGTAAAACTAAGAGCTGGTTCTTTGAAAAGGAACAAAATCAACAAAACTTTAGCTAGACTAAGAAAAAAGAGGACTCAAAATCAGAAATAAAAGAGAAGTTACAACTGGTACCAAAGAAAGACAAAGGATTATGAGAGACCACTATGGGCACTTATATGCCAACAAATTGGACAACCTAGAAGAAACGGATAAATTCCTAGACATACACTCTTCCAAGACTGAATCATGAAGAAATATAAAATCTAAATAGACTTGATTACTAGCAAGAAGATTAAAATAGTAATCAAAATCTCCCTACAAACAAAAGCCCCAGGACCAGACAGCTTTACTGGCAAATTCTACAAAACATTCAAAGATTTAGTACCTATCCTTCTCAAAACTCTTCCAAAAAATTGAAGAGGAAGAAAATCTTCCAAATACATTTTACAAAGTCAGCACTATCCTGACACCAAAACCAGAGAAGGACACCAGAAAAAAGGAAAATTATATGACAATATCCTTGATGACTATAGATGCAGAATTCCTCAACAAAATACTAGCAAACTGAATTCAACAATACATTAAAAGGACCATACATCATGATCAAGTGGGATTTATTTTTTCTAGAGACACAAGGATGATTCAACATTTACAGGATACATCACATTAACAAAATGAAGGATAAAAATCATATGATCATCTTAATAGATGCAGAAAAAGCATTTGACAAAATTCAATATCGAGTTATGATAAAAACTCAAGTGGTATGAAAGGAGTATACCTTATACATAATAAAGGCTATATACGACAAACCCACGGCTAACATCATACTCAGTGGTGAAAAGCTTTCAGGTTTTCCTCTAAGATCAGGAACAAAGATGGTCACTTTCACTTTTATTCAACATATTATTGGAAGTCCTAGCCACAACAATTAGGCAAAAAATAAAAGGTATCCAAATCAGATAGGCAGAAGTAAAATTGTTACTGTTTGCAGATGACATGATACTGTATTTAGAGAACCTTAAAGACTCCACCAAAAAACTGTTAGAACTAATAAATAAATTCAGTAAAGACACATGTTACAAAATCAATATATAGAAATCTGTGGTGTTTCTATATAATACTAGAAAACTATGAAAGAAATTAAGAAAACAACCGCATTTATAATTGCATCGAGGAAGAATAAAATACCTAGAAATAAATTAAACCAAGGAGGTAAAAGACCTGTACACTGAAAACTATGACACTGATGAAAGAAATTAAAGAAGACAGTTGTAAAGATATTCTATGTTCATGGACTGGAAGAATTAATATTGTTAAAACATCCATACTAGGTAAAGTTCAATGCAAACCCCTATCAAAATGCCAATGTCATACTTCAAAGAACTAGAACAAAAGAATTCTAAAATTTGTATGGAACCACAAAGGATCCCGAATAACCAAAACCACTTTGAGAAAGAACACAGCTAGACGTATCACACTCGCCAATTTCAAACTATATTACAAAGCTGTAGTAATCAAAACAGGATGGTAGTGGCACAAAAACAGACACAGATCAGTGGAACAGAACAGACAGCCTAGAAATAAACCCACACATACAATTACTATATGACAAAGGAGCAGGTGACACACAATGGGTTCTTCAATAAATGATGTCAGAAAACTGGACAGCCACAAGCAAAAGAATGAAATTAAACAACTAAGAGTATACATAAAAATTAATTGAAAATGGATTAAAGACCTGAACATAAGACTTGAAACCATAAAATTCCTAGAAGAAAACATAGGCAGTAACCTCACTGACACCAGTCTTAGTAACATTTTTGTGGATATGACACCAAAAGTCAAGGGAAAAAAATGAAAAATAAACAAGCGGGACTACAGCATACTAAAAAGCTTTTGCACAACAAAGAAAACCATCATCAAAACTAAAAGGTAACCTACTGAATGGGATAAGATATTTACAAATCATTTATCCAATAAAGGGTTAACATTCAACATAAAGAACTAATGCAACTCAACGGCCAAAAAAAAAAAAAAATTACAAAATGGGCAGAGGACCTGCATTGACATTTTTCCAAAGATTACATACAGAATGGCCAACATACACATGAAAAAATGTTCAACATCACTAACCATCAGGGACATTCAAATCAAAACCACAGTGAAGTATCACCTCACACCAGCTGAATGGCTAATATCAAAAATACAAAAATAACAAACGTTGGAGAGGTTATGGAGAAAAGGGAATCCTCATACACTGTTGATGGGACTGTAAATTGTTGCAGCCAGCATGGAAAACAGTATGAAGATTATCCAAAAATTAGGAATAGAACTACCATATGACCCAGCTATTGCACTTCTGGGTATTTACATAAAAACACTAGTTTAAAAAGATATATGCACCCCTATGTTGATTGCAGCATTATTTATAATAGCCAAGAAACAACTTAAGTATCCACTCATGGATGAATGGAAGTTATGGAAACAACTTAAGTATCCACTGATGGATGAATGGATAAAGAAGTTGTAATATATATATGCAATAAAATACTACCTACCAATAAAAAAGAACGAAATCCTGCTATTTGCAACAACATGGATGGACCCTGAAGGTGTTATGCTAAGTGAAGTAAGTCAGAGAAAGACAAATACCGTGTGATTTCATTCATATGTGGAATCTCAAAAACCAAAATAAAACAAAAGCCAACTCATTGATACAGAGACCAGATTAGTGGTTACCAGCGGGGAGAGAGACTGGGCAAAGTGGATGAAGGAGGTCAGCTGTATGGTGACGGATCGTAACTAGTCTTGTGGTAGTGATCACTCTGTTTGCAATAATGAGCTAAGCAGGCTCTGCCGATTTCCTTAGAAACCCCATCAACTTATATAACATCATTTCTCAAAGGAAAAAATTGTTGAAATAGCTAACAATTCCGTACTTAAGGACCTCTTGGTCTAAATTAGCATTATCCAGGAGAAATATCATGTGAGCCACATGTGTAATCTTAAATTTTCTAGCAGCTATGTTAAAAAGGTAAAGAGAAACTGATGAGTTATTTAATCCAATACATCCAAAATATCATCAAGTTAAAATGTAATGAATATAAAAATTAATACAATATTCTACTTTTTTATTAGATTAAGTCTTTTGATTTGGCATGTACTTTACACTTGTAGCACCTCTCATTTCAGACTAGTAAAGCATTATAGATAGTGGCTATTGTATCAACATCAGAGTTCTCACTTCAGAATTAAGTTGATATTCCTGAGACGTAAAAAATAATTAAAAACTGGGCTTCCCTGGTGGCGCAGTAGTTGAGAGTCCGCCTGCCTGATGCAGGGGACACAGGTTCGTGCCCCGGTCCGGGAAGATCCCACATGCCGCGGAGCGGCTGAGCCCGTGAGCCATGGCCGCTGAGCCTGCATGTCCGGAGCCTGTGCTCCGCAACAGGAGAGGCCACAAGAGAGGCCCGCGTACCGCAAAAAAAAAAAAAAAAAAAAAATTAAAAACTGAAATAACATTTATTCACCCAAGTAAACTCTTATCAAAGGCTGTACTTTTCTGTCTATTCCTCTTTCATAGAACTAAAGTGTAGGAGGACTTTATATATATATATATATATCATATTAGGTTGGGGTTCAAGTGTGAAGTTGCTAAAAAAAGTGCTCTTTTTTCTGTAACTCTTTAATTCTAAGGTAGATAGATGGACATATACCTAAATTTGGTTTAGAAATGTTTCTTACTGAGCAGTGGGCCTAAACATCATTTTTAGTATTTCTGTAGCTCTGGAACTATTTTAAGCAATAAAATATTTATGTAAATATTTTACGTTACACTAATAAAGACCTGGAAACGTTAACTTAAGCCATGATTATAGTGGCTGTTTACGGTTGGGCTCATTTTGAAGGAGGAATAATCAAACAGAATTTTGCCAAGTTGTACTGGGAATCCCGCTTAAGGAGCTAATGTCTACTGTCATGAATATTTCAAGCCTATCTTGGCAAAATTATTCTCATTTTGTTTTTCCTCTAATTTTTCTGTAGGTTTCCAACATACTGAATGTCCTTATCATTAGCATGAAAGATATCTGAAATCATCCTTATTAGTTTTAACCATTAACCTCTCTTATTTTGGTTTCCTAAATAATGAGATTTCGCCACTTCCTCTGAACATCCTTCATTTGCTTCTGCACTAGAAAGTTTATAGTCTCCTTTCATAAGTATAGTATAGATTTTTTTTCCCCACTGTGAAAGGTAATTTAAAATTTGAGGGAGCTAAATATTCTAAAACTAGTTTTCTTTCTAAAGTGATAGTATATTTTGATTTTTGTAAATTGTATTTGAATTTTTTACCATCACATATTCTTGATTATTAATAGATATGCTAAGTGTTATAAACTCACAATAAAAAAAATCATTTTTAAGAGATTAAATATCTTTTACTTAAATAAGTGTTATTTAAATGTCCTCAAATCATATACTTGACAAAAATAAATCAAAGAATAAATCATGGTTCAATAAATTAAAATTTTATCCTTGAAGTAGTTTTTAATTATTTTTTAAATTTGTGTTATGATGAGTCATTTTTCAGTCACAAATTTCCCCTGTACTCTAAAAATTTTGAGGGTGAGAAAGGTATTTGGTTGGATAAGTCTTGAAACTCATTAAAAATGAGTAACTATAGCAACCTCTATGTCACATCCCACTCACACCTGCAAAAGAAATGACAAAATGTGTCCAAAAGCGAAAGAAAAAAGGCATGATATTCCATTGTTCCAAATTCTGAGCTATGTGGAGAAGTGAATGATCAACTACATATTCTCTTGAATCCATTATCCCATTTTCTTTTTAATCAGATTTGTTGTAGGTTTCTTCCCTTTTCCTTTTTTTTCCCCTTTGTTGCCATCTATTTTTGGAAACATTCTAGGCTCTATTCCTTTTAAGAACACTGACCTCTAAGCATACACATACTCCTGCTACTTTGATCTTAAGCTAACATGTCTCCTGAGCCACCCTCTATTATCTCTTTTGCCTTATCTAAGAGAAAGAAAAGAAAAAAAACCTCTATTGCACTAAAGAGGGATAGTTATAAAACTTAAGCCTCTAGCCTAATTCCGTTTTTCATCATTTCAAATGAAGCATCCAGAGAGAAGATGGCTTTTCTGTCTTTTTCAAGATTCAACTGATATTTTTCCATCTTGTTAAAGGACTTAGAATTTTAGTCTTGTCAAAGACTTCAATAGTTTAATATAACAAAAGGCTTGTACTTCAATAATACTCCATAAGTTCTTTTTTTAATTTTTAATTTAATTTTTGTCTTATATTGGAGTATAGTTTATTTATAATGTTGTGTTAGTTTCAGGTGGACAAAGTGATACAGTTATATATATACATACATACATTCTTTTTCAGAATAATACTCCATAAATTCTTAAGTTGGGTATGTTTCAACATACCCAAGCTTCTTTTACACATGTACTCATTAAATGCAACCAAAGTATTTCCCCAGACCTCTAAGTCCTTCATATGATGAAGCATTAGAAAAGACACCTTACATGTGTGTATGTTTCAATTATGCCAATAATTCCAGATTTCCTACAGTGGCACATCCATTCTCTAAGACAGTATTAGGCTCCCGGAGCACTGCCTTTCCCTTGAGAGAGACAAGAGAAGAGTTGACTCTTGGAACAACGTGGGGGTTAGGGGCACTGATCGTCCACAGAGTTGAAAATCTGTGTAAAACTTATAGGCCGTCTTCTGTATCTGTGGATTCAATCAATGCGATTCTGGGTTCGTGTAAAACTGTAGTATTTATTCTTGAAAAAACCCATGCATAAGTGGACCCCCTAGGTTCAAACTAGTGTTGTTCAAGGGTCAATTGTAAAAGTATCTATTATGTCCTCCATCCATACACTCACATCATGCTCAAGTCCACCTATGCTGAAGCCCACACTGGTGTGGAAGCATTTTTTCATTTAATAGACCATTGCAGACAATTTATAAACTTTAGTTATGAAAATCACTAGTGAGGTTAAATTAAGAATCAGAGCTGCCACCTTCTAAAACATGAAGGTTATTACATTCTATTTCACTGCGTAGTAGAGACTTCTGCAGGTGTGCTATTATCTGGGACACCATTTGCCTACAGGCTGAGATCAGAGGATCTCTGGAAAAACTTTTTTATTCCTCTTTAATTGTGTTTTACCCTAGAGGGCACTGCCCTCTTGTACCTGATATACTATCATTAGCTAGTCAGTCTGTAGGTTAAGGCTTTTCATCTTCAGAAGTTCTCTATCAAAATGCAAATTTCCCACAAAGGTCTATGAAACAGACGTGCTAAGAGGCTATTTATTAGGAAGAATCCTCGGGAAGCTGGAACTCTCAGCTCAGGATTCTATTACTTTCTAAGAATATTTTGATACTGATTTGAAACCTTAGGCAAGCAAAGAATGACAAGAGTGTTCTCTAGGGCCAGGGCAAAGAGGAAAGGAATAGGGCCCAGAGCAAAACAGAGAGGCAGATCTAAAGGCGGATAATTATGTTCTGAGTCAAACAGCATTAATGAGTCATCTGCCATCTGAAAGTGTTCTTCTCGTTCATGGTTGGAGAGAGTGCAGTTTGGTGGAAAAATAGACGGCTTGAATTCAAAAGACCTGAACTTAAGGTACTCACTGAAAGAGCAGTGCAATATAAGGTGGAGACAAATCTTGAGGTTTTAAGCCAGTATCACATTCACAGCTATGTGACTTCAGGCAAAACTACTTCTTAGTGAATCCAAGCAGGACCCTGTGGGGTCTTCCCAAGTACAAGCCCCTCCACAACCCCTGCTTCTTGTTTGGCCTTGCCCAAGTTCCAAAGAGCAGCTTCAAGCAGTTACTAATTAGAGAAGTGAGGGAACGCAGAAACAAAGGAAAAGTGTCAAGCAAGAAAAGAAATGATAGCTTAAACAAGAGTTCATAAAACAGAGTCACACCAAGTCCCCAGGGAGTGGCCAGGTTCATAGGTCGATCTTCAATGGAACTGGCTTCCTGCTCAAGACTGATGCTTCTTCAGGTTTCTGAGCACTGTCAGGAACACCTTGAGTTTGGGCTGTACCTCCCCTGATCACCTGAAGCTTCCCTAGACAAAGACAAAGCAGCAAAGGAATGTGAGGGAGGAGTACTTCCCAGAGCTTCTGTTGCCAGTGATCTTGACCCCAGTGAGTCACAGCCACCACTTGCCTCTGCAGGAGACCCTCCAACACTAGCAGCCGTGTGTCTGAAAGGGTCTTGGTTCTCTGGCCAGGTGTCAGGCCTGAGCCTCTGAAGTGGGAGAGCCGAATGAAGGACATTAAACCACCAGAGACCTCACGGCCCCACGTAATATCAATTGGCGAGAGTTCTCCCAGATATCTCCGTCTCGACGCTAAGACCCAGCTCCACTAAAACAAGCAGCAAGATCCAGTGCTGGACACCCCATGCCAAACAACTAGCAAGACAGGAACACAACCCCATCCATTTGCAGAGAGGCTACCTAAAATCATAAGTTCACAGACACTCCAAAACACACCACCGGATGTGGTCCTGCCCACCAGAAAGACAAAATCCAGCCTCATCCACCAGAACACAGGCTTCAGTCCCCTCCACCAGGAAGTATACACAACTCACCAAACCAAACTTACCCACTGGGGGCAGACACCAAAAACAACGGGAACTATGAACTTGCAGCCTGCGAAAAGGAGACCCCAAAAACAGTAAGTTAAGCAAAATGAGAAGACAGAGAAACACACAGCAGATGAAGAAGCAAGGTAAAAACCCAGCGGAACAAACAAAAGAAGAGGAAGTAGGCAGTCTACCTGAAAAATAATTCAGAGTAATGATAGTAAAAATGATCCAAAATCTTAGAAATAGAATGGAGAAAATACAAGAAACATTTAACAAGGACATACAAGAACTAAAGAGGAAGCAAACAATGATGAACAACACAAATGAGATTACAAATTCTCTAGAAGGAATCCATAGCAGAATAACTGAGGCAGAAGAACAGATAAGAGACCTGGAAGATAAAATAGTGGAAATAACTACTGCAGAGCAGAATAAAGAAAAAAGAATGAAAAGAACTGAGGACAGACTCACAGACCTCTGGGACAACATTAAACACACCAACATTTGGGCTTCCCTGGTGGCGCAGTGGTTGAGAATCCACCTGCCGATGCACGGGACACGGGTTCGTGCCCTGGTCCAGGAAGATCCCACATGCCATGGAGCGGCTAGGCCCGTGAGCCATGGCTGCTGAGCCTGCGCGTCTGGAGCCTGTGCTCCGCAACGGGAGAGGCCACAACAGTGAGAGGCCTGCGTACTGCAAAAAAAAAACAAAAACAAAAACACCAACATTTGAATTATACAGGTCCCAGGAGAAGAACAGAGAAAGAGAGGGTCTGAGAAAATATTTGAAGAGATTATAGTTGAAAACTTCCCTAACAAAGGAAAGGAAATAGTCAATCAAGTCCAGGAAGCACAGAGAGTCCCATACAGGATAAATCTAAGGAGAAACACACTGAGAAACATATTAATCAAACTATCAAAAATTAAATATTAAAACAATATTAAAAGCAGCAAGGGAAAAGCAATGAATAAAAAACAAGAGAATGCCCATATGGTTAACAGCTGATCTTTCAGCAAAACTCTGCAAGAAAGAAGGGAGTGGCAGGACATATTTAAAGTGATGAAAGGGAAAAACTTACAACCAAGACTACTCTACCCAGCAAGGATCTCATTCAGATTCAATGGAGAAATTAAAAGCTTTACAGACAAGCAAAAGCTAAGAGAATTCAGCACCACCAAACCAGCTTCAGAACAAATGCTAAAGGAAATTCTCTAGGCAGGAAACACAAGAGTAGGAAAAGACCTACAATAACAAACCCAAAACAATTAAGGAAATGGTAATAGGAACACACATATAAATAATTACCTTAAATGTAAATGGATTAAATGCTCCCACCAAAAGACACAGACTGGTTGAATGAATACAAAAACAAGACCCATATATATGCTGTCTACAAGAGACCCACTTCAGAGTTGGGACACATACAGACTGAAAGTGAGGGGATGGAAAAAGATATTCCATGCAAATAGAAATCAAAAGAAAGCTGGAGTAGCAATTTTCATAACCGACAAAATAGAATTTAAAATAAAGACTACTACAAGAGACAAAGAAGGACACTACATAATGATCAAGGGATCAATCCAAGAAGAAGATATAACAATTGTAAATATTTATGCACACAACACAGGAGCACCTCAATACAAAGGCAAATGCTAATAGCCATAAAAGAGGAAATCAACAGTAACACAATCATAGTAGGGGACTTTTAACACCCCACTTTCACCAATGGACAGATCATCCAAAATAAAAATAAATAAGGAAACAAGCTTTAAATAACAAGCTTACCTCAACATAATAAAGTCCATATATGACAAATCCACAGCCAACATCGTTCTCAATGGTGAAAAACTGAAACCATTTCCACTAAGATCAGGAACAAGACAAGGTTGCCCACTCTCACCACTCTTATTCAACATAGTTTAAGCCACAGCAATCAGAGAAGAAAAAGAAATAAAAGGAATCCAAACTGGAAAAGAAGTAAAACTGTCACTGTTTGCAGATCACATGATACTATACATGGAGAATCCTAAAGATGCTACCAGAAAACTACTAGAGCTAATCAATGAATTTGGTAAAGTAGCAGGATACAAAATTAATGCACAGAAATCTCTTGCATTCTGATACACTAATGATGAAACATCTGAACAGAAATTAAGGGAAAACTCCCATTTACCATTGCAGCAATAAGAATAAAACACCTAGGAATAAACCTACCTAAGGAGACAATCTGTATGCAGAAAACTATAAGACACTGATGAAAGAAATTAAAGATGATACCAACAGATGGAGCGATATACCATGTTCTTGGATTGGAAGAATCAACATTGTGAAAATGATTTTACCACCCAAAGCAATCTACAGATTCAATGCAATCCCTATCAAACTACCAATGTCATTTTTCACAGAACTAGAACAAGAAATTTCATAATTTGTATGGAAACAAGAGACCCCAAATAGCCAAAGCAATTTTGAGAAAGAAATACGGAGCTGGAGGAATCAGGCTTCCTGACTTCAGACTATACTATAAAGCTACAGTAATCAAGACAGTATGGGACTGGCACAAAAAGAGAAATATATATCAATGGAACAAGAGAGAAACCCAGAGATAAACCCATGCACATACGGTCACCTTATCTTTGATAAAGGAGGCAAGAATATACAATGGAGAAAAGACAGCCTCTTTAATAAATGGTGCTGGGAAAACTGAACAGCTACAATGAAATTAGAACACCCTCTAATACCATACACAAAAGTAGACTCAAAATGGATTAACAACCTAAATGTAAGGCCAGACACTATAAAACTCTTAGAGGAAAACACAGGCAGAACACTCTATGACATAAATCACAGTAAGATCCTTTTTGACCCACCTCCTAGAGAAATGGAAATAAAAACAAAAATAAACAAATGGTGGCTTCCCTGGTGGTGCAGTGGTTGAGAGTCCGCCTGCCGATGCAGGGGACACGGGTTTGTGCCCCGGTCCGGGAAGATCCCACATGCCGCGGAGCGGCTGGGCCCGTGAGCCATGGCTGCTGAGCCTGCGCGTCTGGAGCCTGTGCTCCACAACGGGAGAGGCCACAACAGTGAGAGGCCCGTGTACCGCAAAATAAATAAATAAATAAATAAATGGGACCTAATGTAACTTAAAACCTTCTGCACAGCAAAGGAAACCATAAACAAGATGAAAAGACAGCCCTCAGAATGGGAGAAAATATTTTCAAACAAAGCAACTGACAAAGGATTCACCTCCAAAATATACAAGCAGCTCACGCAGCTTAATGGCAAACGAACCCAAATCCAAAAATGGGCAAAAGACATAAATAGGTATTTCTCCAAAGAAGATATACAGATTGCCAACTAACACATGAAAGGATGCTCAACATCACTAATCATTGGAGAAATGCAAATCAAATCTACAATGAGGTATCACCTCACACCAGTCAGAATGGCCATCATTAAAAAATCTACAAACAATAAATTCTGGAGAGGGTGTGGAGAAAAGGGAACCCTCTTGCACTGTTGGTGGGAATGTAAATTGATACAGCCACTATGGAGAACAGTATGGAGGTTCCTTAAAAAACTAAAAATAGAACTACCATATGACCCAGCAATCCCACTACTGGACACATACCCTGAGAAAACCATAATTCAAAAAGAGTCATGTACCACAATGTTCAGTGCAGCTCTATTTACAACAGCCAGGACATGGAAGCAAGCTAAGTGTCCATCAACAGATGAATGGATAAAGAAGATGTGGCACATATATACAATGGAATATTACTCAGCCATAAAAAGAAATGACACTGAGATATTTGTAGTGAGGTGGATGGACCTAGAGTCTGTCATACAGGGTGAAGTAAGTCAGAAAGAGAAAAATAACCCTCTTTTTCTTGGCGGGGATCGGGCTTGCGGTCCCAGTCCATGTAATGTACAGAGGTAGAGGGAAAGCGCTCTGGCCCCCCCGGCGTCATGTCTTCGGTACCAGTGGCTTCCTGTCTGCCGGTTCTATCCTCAAGCGCTGGGATACCATGGGAAAAAAAATAAGGAAGGAAAAACGAATACCATATGCTAACACATATATATATATGGAATCTAAAAGAAAAAAATGGTTCTGACAAACCTATGGGCAGGACAGGAATAAAGATGCAGACGTAGAGAATGGACTTCAGCTCATGGGAAGGGGAAAGGGTAAGCTGGGACAAAATGAGAGAGTGGCATTGACATATATACACTACCAAATGTAAAATAGCTAGCTAGTGGGAAGCGGATGCATAGTACAGGGAGATCAGCTGTTGCTCTGTGACCACCAGAGGGGTGGGAGGGAGAAGCAAGAGGGAAGAGATATGGGGATATGTATATGTATAGCTGATTCACTTTGTTATAAAGCATAAACTAACACACCATTGTAAAGCAGTTATACTCCAATAAAGATGTTAAAAAACAAACAAACAAAAAACAGTCACAGGACCCCTGCTTCCTCCTGAAGGGAAACAGATAAAGATCTGATGCATATCTTTGATTTGTTCCTCAGAAACTAAGACCTTCCCCCACCCCACCAAAAAAAAAGGGGAGGATGGTGACTACATGCTGACCACAAGCACACAGACCCCAGACTGGTTGGAACCAGGCTGATAATTAAGGTTCCTGAAACATCATCCTGTTACCTCATCAGCAGCCAATCAGAAAAAATGTCCACAGCATGTAATCCTCATTTCTAATGTTGCCTTTAAAAATCGTCCCCTGAATGCCACTGACGGGGATGGGGTCTTTTGAGAACTAGCTGCCCATTCTCCTTGCTTGGCACCCTGCAAAGAATGCTGTACTTTTTTAGTGCAACCTAGCATCAGCAGATTGGCTTTGCTGCATGTTAGGGAAGTCAACCCAAGTTCAGCTGGGTAACATTAGTCCTTCTACCGCAAGGTAGAAGGGACAGTAGAGTAATTTCAAATACTGAATGAAATATGTAGTTGGCATTGGAAAAAATGTTACTACTACAATTACTCTTACTCCTTCTATTACTACTGTCTAATATATATGGAATTTGTACTACGTGCTAGGCACTATTCTAAGCATTTTATTTGAATTTATTCATTTAATCCTCCCCCCTCTCAAAACCCCCTATTTTACTGTTGAAAAAGGAAACAGATATTGAGCACCTTGTTGAATATTTTACAGTTGGTGAGTAGTAGAGTCAGGATTTGAACCCAGGCAGTCTGACTCCAGAGGCAGGACAGTTAACTACTTATGTGCTGTACTGTTGCTGTTTTTTCTTAATTGTTGTTACATTGTTAATATTACTACTAAAGGCTATATACTTGAGGAATTTATTTTAAGACTATTTGAACACCTCAATGCCTCAGCTTCCTCATAACCATGCAAAGGATAATAACAAGAATCTGCCTCATGGGTTTATTGCAAGGCTTTAATAAAATACTATGTTTGTGCTAAGATAATACTTCTCTTTTTTCCAGCAACCACCACGTTATTATTATTATTTTTTACTGAGGTATTTTTTTTGTTTTAATTTTTATTGGGGTATAGTTGATTTACAATGTTGTGTTCGTTTCAGGTGTACAGCAAAGTGAATTAGTTATACATATACATTTATGCATATACATATATCCAGCTGATTTACAACATTAAGTTTCAGATGTACAACACAGTGATTCACAATTTTAAAAGATTATACCCCATTTATAATTATTATAAAATACTGGCTATATTTCCTGTCTTGTACAATATATCTTTATAGCTTATTTTATGCATAGTGGTTTGTACCTCTTAACCCCTATCCCTATCTTGCCTGTCCCCACGCTCTCCCGGATGGTAACCACTAGTTTATTCTCTTTATGTGTGAAGACAACACTTCTCAAAGTTTAATGTGCACACCAGTCACCTGGGATCTTGTTAAAAAGCAGTTTTCAATTCAGTAGGTCTGGGGTAAGATATTAGAAATGAAGAAATTTGTTAAAAATAAGTTTCCAGGTGATGCTGATGTCCCTGGTCCAGGGACCACACTTTGAGTGGCAAGGTGCTAGGAATCTCCTGGAGAATTCTCCACTTTTAGTGTGAGTGCCCCTTGGCTATTTGCTATGTGACAAGTGCTCCTTATTTTGGCAAATGGGGACTGATAAACATCATTAGTGTACTAGAACAGAGTTCTACACAGGCTGCGCCATTCCACTACCCAAAAATATTTTGTACACTACAAAAACAAAAAGAATGGAAGTTTGAGGTGCTCTGCAAACATTTTAACTTCCTATCTATTTTGAGAAATTGAGCATGGCACTGCTTTGTCACTTTCCTGCGAAAGAATAAAAGGAGACATCAGTAAGCACCTCCCAAATGAGAAAAATCATGATTGAATATTATCACTACCAGTTACCTAGGATACAAGAAATGAAGTTTTGTCACCTTGGCCCTTGGAACTGGTAACCAGGTGTCATAGAAAGAGATTCTACCTATGGCTGAATCTTCTTGTTCTGTCACTTCACTCTTCCCCATAAAGGAAAGGGAGAAGAGGGACTTTTCACTGTGCTTTCTTTTGAAACAAAAGCAACACCACCCCAAGAGAGGGTGGAGGATAATGTCTGATTCTTAATATTATCTAGGGAGAAAATAAATATCTTGGCCAAAAAAAAACCCATACTTTTCACTGCTTCATGTCCCTTGGGGTTCTGAATCTCTCATTTTCTGTCTTACGTAAAAGAAATACAAAAGCAAAGCAAATAAAAAATTTGATTGTTTCAGACTCTCACAGCGGGAGTGGAGTTTTTCTTGATCTTTAGCTAATAATTTCCCCAAAATGATTTGTAAAAGTTCTTATGAACCATAAAATACCAAACAAATGTCAGGATAATAATCATTGCTGCTATGAGATTTCTTCGCATAGCAGGAAAGAAATTTTTTTAAAAATCTATACAGAACGTACAGTGTTTAGAGAACTGTTCCCTCCTATCAGTTTTTAGAAGTGACAGATGTTGTAGTGATGACTATTTGACACTTTCCCCCAGTCCATCCTGGACAGTTATCTTAGCAAAGGAGTAAATACTGTGTATTGTCAGTCACTTTGAAATTTACACACTCTACAGTGGCCATCTGATTGCTTCAATATTCATTTGTGCATTCCTCCCACAAATGTTTGGGAAGGTGTCAAGGAGGAGACACTCAGTCATGGACATGTGGCAGGGTGTCACGAGAGACCAACTTAACTCACTTCATGATTCTGCCCTTACTCATGCAAATGAATAAAGATGGAATTGATTTGAGAATGCTGCAAATGTTACTAATTTCCAAAAGAGAAGCGTGGGATGATAATGGTAAATGTTATATTGTCAAAAGTCAAGCAGAATATAAAGTTTGCCATTATTTAGAGGAGAAAGTATTTTCATTTGATTTATAACTAGTTGGCAAATTAACGCAGTATTAAAACAGCAACCTCATAATAAATAACATTGAAAAGTGCATAACTAGACTGATATTCATGTTCAAAGGGGTGACTTTGTATATAAAAACACATCATGGGGCTTCCCTGGTGGCGCAGTGGTGGAGAGTCCGCCTGCCGATGCAGGGGACGCGGGATCGTGCCCCGGTCCGGGAAGATCCCAAATGCCGCGGAGCGGCTGGGCCCGTGAGCCATGGCCGCTGAGCCTGCGAGTCCGGAGCCTGTGCTCCGCAACGGGAGAGGCCACAACAGTGAGAGGCCCGTGTACCGCAAACAAACAAACAAAAAAACACATGATGTTAATGCTCAACCCTGACATTTTGGAGAATAACTTCCAAATGGTGTGTGAGGCATGTCTTATCTTTAGATTAATGTGTGATATGGAAGGAGGGGCAGAAATGTTACTCAAGTGAGAAAATCAGAATCCTTTCCTTGTGTGTAGTGTTATGCCATACTGTGAGAATAAAACACTTTTTTGCAATATATAAATTATAGTATAATTTAGAAATAATAAGACGTTGAGCATGGACAAAGACTCAAAAGCTCTTAAGAACATTAAAAATAACTTTTATATAAATATCATTCTTATAAAGATAAATAGGTTAGCAATGGGCAGAAAACCTAAGTTTCCTTAAAATAGATAAATTTTATAATCAAGAATTTTATATTTGGCAAAATATTTGAGGTTTCCAAACAGTTGAAAATTCCTCTGAAATGCTTGATGAATTCAGAACACAGTTATTTAAAATCCTTATGTGTATCTTTATTATTTTTTTATTGTTACTTATCTATGCATAGTGATCCAAATGAAACCACTGCATTAAAACAGTAACCCAGACAACCAGGAACAGAGTCCATATTCTTGAAAAAGATATTCTATTAACCTACGAAACACACTGTGAATGGAATAGTCAAAACTAAATGAGATACACAGCTGAATTCTCCTCTGGAGACACAAAGACAGCCACTGCCCCTCCCAAACTTAGAGAATGCTCTGAAATACTTTTTTTGTTTTTTTGACTAAAACAAATGACTAAATTACATGAAAATCCCCAATCGTCCACCACTAGGACAAATTATACACATATTTGAGAAGCAGTATTGACAGATTAGTAATGAAAAGTACCAATTACTCAGTTAAAGTTGAATTTCAGAAAGTTTTTTAGGACAAGTAATATTTGATGCAACCATATCCCATACAATACTTACACTTAACAGTGTGTTGCTGTTCATCTGAAGTTTGTATTTACTGGGTACCCTGTGTTTTATCTGGCAACCCTATTGAAAAGGCCATTTCAGCTTAGAGCTATTATGTAGAGAAAGAGAAGGAGCGGGATGGGGGCTGGGGAGGAACACCACCAGCTACGATAGTAATAGTAGTAGGAAAAAGTAACAACTATTTACAAAGTGTTTCCCTCTGTGCTCTGCGTTCACGATCTCATTTAACTCTTCCCGAAAGTCCTCTGGGCTAAGTTCTTTATAGAGGAAGAATTTAGCATAGAGCCTGGCACATAATAACCACCAGTCACTGTTAATCAATTCTATTATTTTTATTTTTAACATCACCATACCTCCTTCTCAAAAAGAAAACTGAGGCTCTGAGACCCCAAGTTCACTTAGTTTGAAGGAAGGCGCTGAGATTTGAATCACTGTTTCTGGAGCCCAAGATCTTAGACTTTGTTCCACTGTTCTAGATAAGATTTTACTCTGAACATCTGAACTGCACTAGGTGGCTGAAACCTTGAAGTGGCCTTCATTTTGACTCTGTTCTAACTCATGTCAACATAACTGTGGTTGGTTGGAACAAGCTATAGTTTAGAAGCAAGAATGCTGCATAGCTATATGGAGCAAAGGTATCTGGCATGAGAGTTCAGGGCCACTGGAACTGACACATTCACAAACATCAACAGGCTTTTTGGTGGCAACTGTGAACCTTGAAAGGGAGAAGAGAGGCAGTAAATGTCTGCAAAATAACTAAAATCCAGGTCCTCTGATTCCTAGTAGTGGTCAAACACGTCATCTTCATTTCTTTTTTCCTTCTTGTGTGTTGAATAAACTCATCAATGAAAGTCACTTAATAATGTCCACAAATTTTCTTCTACTAGGCATATAAATGCAGACATGGACAAAGAATGTCACCTGCCACATCAGTAAACAAACGATGTTGTGGCCAACAAGCCCTCAGCCACTGCAGCAGCCCCCAACCGTGCACCGTGAGGGGATTCAGGATGGAGAAAAACACGATACTGGCCTAGATAGTTAAGGTGCGTATTGAAGGAATGATTTCATTTGCATCTTCCCATAAATAGAAAAGCCCTAAATTCATTAACTGGAGATGACCATTTTTTCTTCTAATTCGCAGTAATCTTTGATGTTCAGCTATCTGGGCGGGGTGCACATACAGAATTCCTACATACTCTGGTTCCTCCCTTACCTCTTTGGAGCAGTCCCTCAGAGCTCTCTGAGAGGTTGTCTCCTAGGCTTAAGTCCTCAGTATGTCCACTTAATAAAACATAATTCTCAACTTTTAGATTGTGCTTTTTTTTTTTCAGTTGACAGAGAAATCAATGCTAACATCCTCTATTACACCCTTCAATTAAACTTATCACTAAGGCTGTGATTAATTCGGCAAATTCTTTAAAAAATCTTAATTATGAATTTTTCTTCATTTCCATTCTAGACAGTGCAATTTTGAGAATATTACTTTTGGAGAAACATTATTAATTCAATGTCTGAATAATAAGATTTCATAAATAATAACTCAGACTTCAGGTTTTAATAACTAATGTCTTACACTATGAACCTGCCACAGCCATCAGATTTATAGAGCAGCAGAGGTGAGAGTGAAAATAGACTGGAAATCATTCTGATAACTACACATCTGCACCTAGTTTCACCATTTAGCCAATAAAAGAGAAGGAAAAATAGCCTGACAGCTTAATTAATGACTTGTTAAAATATCAAGGGCAAAGTAGCCAAACTTATTTGAGACTAACGATTAAGATAAAACTGAAAATTATCTAAAATCGATTTATAAATCTTATTTACCACTAATGTAATATTAGACCACTTTTTCTTTTAGTAATACATGCTTCAAATGTTGTTGCAGATCAATTCTCATAGTATCTCATTGTTGCCAACAACAGATGATTTTGGACAACACATCAATGAAGTCTGACAGGAAATATATAACAACATATCTCAGCATAGGATTGTATTGAATTAAAAAAATTAAAATCTCAAAAATAAATATCATTTAGCAAATGAATTTTTTTTAAGTTTTAAAATTCTAAAAGTTTCTAGGCTTAAGATTTTTTTTTAATTACAAATCAATTTTTTAAACTCGAGAATTTTCATTTGCTAATTTGCAGATAATTTGGCCTCTTTAAAATTGGTCAGTTTATACAGCTGAGGCTCAGAAGAGGTTTCAGCATTGGAAGGATTTTTAAAGTTTCACAGATATCAGTAATTGCAGAGGCCATCGATTTATTCACAGGGCTATCCACCCCACTTCCCCACCACAAGGGCCCCAGGAATTTCCCAGCCTTCTTTCCTGACACACACCCGCCATGAATGCCCAGAGTCACCCCTAATATGCCAGCACAAACTATGATACTAGTATGGAATCATACAGAGTCATTAGCTCACAAGACAGAATCAAAGCCACCTTAATTAAAGCCACAGTAATTCCCAAGTCACACTGGATAGGGTAAAATAGATCACCATACAACTTGCAGAGAACTATCTTTTAAAGAACTCACGTAAGATATTCAGCTCCTAAGAGCCTCACATTCTTGTACAGACTTTTTCACTCCACAGTAAGAAAAAAAAAAAAAGTAGATATGGCTGCCAACGGAGTAAAATTAATGTACACAAATCAATGAGCTTATGCATAAAGCAGATTCTGATATTCTCTTGTAAAAGCACGTTAACAGCCGTGGCCTTTGTTATAATGCAGTTTGTACCCGCCCAGAGCAAGTCACCAGATGAGAATGTGACCCTTGGTCAGAAGAGCACAACTGAGCTTACTGTTAATTTGAACAGACACCATAGCATAAAACAAAGACTCTGAGACCAAAACCTTGTCAGTTGGAATGTAAATGAATCCTGCTGACAGAAAACTCTTTTCTGAATCTAGAAGCTGGAGTTGTCATGGGAGGCCCTGTGAATGGCTGCCTGTCAAAGTTTGCAGAGAGCGGGGCTTCCCCACATAGTCTATTTGGCACTGAGAAGAGTAGGAGGTGGCAGAGAACATAATGGTGCACTGGCAACAGCATGTATTGTAAGCCACGTAGTTTAGAAGACCCTAGAAGACTAGCAATGTATTTAGCTATCTGGCTTTTTTGTTTTTTATTCTTCCTACCCTCTTAAATATGTGAGTTTGCAGGGAGATTCTAAATGAGAGGCAGAGCAGGGACGCGTAAATGAAAATTGATGCCTTTCACCTGTTACCAGAGTAATGGCTCAATTAGTTATTTGCTGGCTTCCAGCATAGCTGTGAAGAAGCATTTTCCAGAATCATTTAAAGTCGCTGCCACCTCAATAAAACTGCCCTGGAGTTCTGATTCTCACTGACTTCAAAATTATGCCTCTTAGGTTTTGGGACTTACTAAACACTTTGCAGTCACTGCGGAAAGAGTTCCTGTCATGGGCCCCAACTAACCAGGTGATGCAGGGAGGGCAGCTATTCAGAAAAACTGACATTGGAACTCTGGCTATATCCAGCTACCAAACACACAAGAACACATCTGCCAGAGGTACCGGGATAAGGAGAAAATGGGTAGTAGGCTGAGGTGCAGCAAGTCTGATGTAGGAATCCTTTCCTAACTCCCCATGCTTTTTGTGTAGACAAAAGTTACCTGGAACACATATGAAGTTGTTTTTTTTTAACATTTTGTAGTTTTAAAAAAGATACAAACACTGCTATTGCAAAATGTATGTTTATACCTAGTAGCTGTTAAAAATGTGCATTTTTTTCCTTAGGATTTGAAAAAACTCAGATTCACACTTTAGGCATCTTTACAAATCTAATTTCTTCACCCCTCCTCCTTCACACACAAAGTCAGACAACTCCATCAGTAGTTTCTGCCTCATCTCTTCCTTTGTAATAGAGCATTTCCTCATGGGATGTCCCACTACCCGTCCAAACATGCCTTTACTTCTAATGACACCAGTACCTCATTTTATGCCTGATGCACCAGCTCTCACTCCTCCACGATTTTTCTCCTTTGACTGTAAATATGCTTGGAAGAAACACACTGGGTTCTGTTTGTTATTAATACCATAGACTGAATTAATTTTACTTCTTACTGAGCAGTCAGGGCAATTCCAGACCAGGTTAGAGCACAAGCTGACACTGTGGACAGAGGGGACACCTAACTGGGGTTTGAGGTGATGAATTTACACGGAGAAACATGGTAGAACCTGAAATCCAGGGTACAGGTAGGGGTCTGGACAAGGAAAGTGGAGGCATCACCAGGAGATGAGCAGGAGTCTTAAAAAATTAATGGTACCCTAAGTTCTCATTTCATTTACTCTATAATTTGGCAAAGAATGGGGTCCATCTCAGCTTGATATCATCAGCAGGTGAGATCAGGAGAGACAATTATGAAAGCTAGCAGTTTGAACCTACATATATTACATGTCATGTATTACACTTAAACACACGAGAATGGAAAATATTTGGAACATACAGTATCACTTTTCTAAAGAAGTATATCAAGTGTCCAAGCTAAGATTTTGACAGTTACTGCTCTGCTCAATGCCCTTTAGCCCAACTGTTCAATAAGTTTTCATGGCCAGAACTTAACAGACACACAAAAAATTAATGATTTGCGCTTCTGAATAGAGCTGCTGTGGCGCACTTTTTTTCTGATACTTTTCCTTAGACTTTTAAAAACAGGTCTCTGCCTTTTAGCTCTTACAGTCAGTAGTAGACCAGAAGATGGACAACAGTACTTTACTTTTTTCATAGCTGGCAGTGTGGCTTGTCCCATGCTGTGGCTTGGGAAGAAAAGGCTTGATGGTGAATGTACTTGGAGTCAAATCTCAGCTTACACATGACTTTTGGGCAAGTTTGCTTCTCTGAGCCTCTTTTTTCTCATCTGTGAAATGGAGATGAATATAATCTGCCTCTTGGGGTTATTGTAAAATATTTAATATGCACATCTGATAAAACAAGACATAAAACTTCTATTCTTATTACCCATTTGCTTTGACAGTTCTGGCATTTTCTCACTGTTGTGCCCTGTGTCACAGACCTAAAATGATTTTGTGCTACTTTGACATCTGACACTGGGAGAACCTCAAATGGCTTTACTGCAAGTTCTCCTCTTCACTCTGCTTCCATGATGAAATTAACATCCTTATAAAAAAACAGGCGGAAGAATGGGAAACTGGCATCTACTATGCATCCAACAAACACCGTGTGTTGTCCTAGTGAGCTCAGTTTTTCTGTTGGATAAACAGATTTAGGGAAGGTAGACTGTGCAAGAATTATACACCTATTAATGGCAGAATGAAGATTCAAACCCAGTCTGTCTGATATGGCATTCCATGCTCTTTCCACTACATCAAAAATTTTGGCAGCAACGATAAAACAGAAATATAAAGAACAATTTAATTTCAAGCAGGGCTCCAGATTCTTTTAAATTATTTCCCATGATTTATGTGGGAGGGGTGTCTAATTTTGCTGAACCTTTGTAACCACATGGGTAGGGGCAGAGAAGCAAGAGAAAAGGGAGAATATAAAATCCAAGAGGGCATAACTGACTGTAACTGCAATGTTGTATGTCTCAGTCCTGGCACCTCATAGGCTTTTAGCCAGTATTTGTGCAGCAAAAAAGTAAAGGAAACATGTTTGCATTCAGGCTCTTAAACCTTGGGCCCACTAAAAGGAAGATGCCATAGATTCAGGCTGGAGTCCCACCCATATCTTTTATTCACTCATTTAATATTTATAATACTGGGTACTATGTGGATAAAACAGAAGATAAGCTATGGTTTCTGCCTCTCAGAATATAACAGTAAAACAGAGAAATCTGATAGGCATTTTTAATCACCTACTGTATACAAAGCCCACTGTAAAGGATACGATACAAATGCAAATAAGAACGCTATGCCATCCAAGTTAGTTTTGGGCGAGCGTGTTAAGTAGAAGAGAACTGGGGTCAGAGAATTACAGACTTCAAAGCTATAAGATACCTTAGAGATGATCTCTCGTCACTGCCATGCTTCCTCGTAACTCAGTATAAAACTCAAACTCCTTTACAGGAGATAGGAGATTCCTGCTGCTCACCTCTCTGGCTGCATCTCCCACCACGTTTCCCTCCCACTTCAGGATCTGTACTAGCCCAGGAGTATCCCATCCTCATTTCTCTGAGCCTCTGCCCCCTCCTCACTGTCTGCCATAATCATCTATCTCTACTTGCCCCTTCCTCAGGTGACCTCTGATGATCCAGCTTTACTTCCATTTGCCCCATCTTTGGGGTCAGTGTTCCTCTTTGAGCACACAGGCCCTCTGGGAATCCTCTGTCAAAGCACTGGATGCACAGTGTGGCCACGGTCTCTCCCACTGGACAGCAAGCACCCTGAGAACAGGAATCAGGTGCTGCAATCTTCAGAGCCCCAGTGCTTGGCTCAGGGAATGGAACTGACTCTTGAGAGATTAGCTCAATTTTCCAAAAGCAGATCTTATAATCAAGGTGTCAAGGATATAAGTCAAGTCCTAAAAGATGTATAAAAGTTGATGGGGGCGGGGGGGCTTCCCTGGTGGCGCAGTGGTTGAGAGTCCACCTGCCGATGCAGGGGACATGGGTTCGTGCCCTGGTCCGGGAAGATCCCACGTGCCGCAGAGCGGCTGGGCCCGTGAGCCATGGCCGCTGAGACTGCGCGTCCAGAGCCTGTGCTCTGCCACGGGAGAGGCCACGACAGTGAGAGGCCTGCGTACCGCCCAAAAATAAAATAAAATAAAAAAAGTTGATGGGGAAGATCTGATTGGGGATTCAGGTAGAGTAAGAAAGCAGAAAAGCTGAAGGCATGCTCAGACCCTGCTGGTAGACCAGGCTGGCTGGAGCAGAGTTTAATGGAGGCCAGATTTAAAAGGCAGATGCAGCCTGATTTAGGAGGATTTTAATACACAGAGAAATACAGGCAACCCCTTTTGAAGGAATTTGATCTCATTCACTTTTTTATACTTCTTGACACTTTCTATACACTCAGAGATAATCTAGAACTTACTGGAAGATATACTAAGGACATGATCTTACTAATCCCATATGAATCAATTTAATAACCAGTTACTTAGAGGAAGAGTCAGAGTACAGAAGAATATAAGCTTCATATTTAGCAGGACAGTAAGTATAAGCATGGAAAGTTTAGGATCAGGTCTGCAGGGCAACATAGTTTGATTATATGCCAAGTAAGATGTCAACAAAACGTAATTGTCTAAAGCAGGAGTCCCCAACCCCTGGGCCGCGGATCAGTACTGGTCACGGCCTCTTAGGAACCAGGCCGCACAGCAGGAGGTGAGCGGCGGGCGGGCGAGCGAGCGAGCGAAGCTTCATCTGCCGCTCCCCAGCGCTCGCATTACTGCCTGAACCACCATATCGCCCCCCTCACCCCCATTCCCCCCACCCTCCCGCCCGTGGAAAAATTGTCTTCCACAAAACAGGTCCCTGGTGCCAAAAAGGTTGGGGATCACTGGTCTAAAGGCATCTTAGACCTCCTCTGAGAATGATGCTTATAAACTATGAGTCCCTTCAGTTATAGCAAGACAATCAAAGATGAATATTTTAATTCTATCATTTATAGGGATATAAATTTCAGTGAAGTAACCAACATTTTTGCTAGAATTCTTACTCTTATTACAGAACTTACTATTCTCTTTGGTCAATAATATGGCTTTAATAGTTTGTAAGTACTACACCTAGTGATTTTTCTGGAAAGATCTGGAGGTAGTCATTCTGCTGAGACTATGTAGGTGTGCTGATCATGTCATACATATGTGAAATGTACAGAAATAGGCAATTAACTACCTCAGGTACAGTATATAGGATGTGATATTTTGCACATTCCTTCTCCACGATATTTGAAGTAGCTCTTTGAGTTGTTTTCTTTAACTAGCCTCAAAGACATGAAACTGCTAATTACAAACCATCCTGTGACACGCAGAGTGGCCATGGTGAGGATAAGTAAATATTTAATTCAAAAAAAGTTTTAAAAAATCAGCAAGCATTCTACATAAATATATCTAAAGATAATATGTGAAACCATATTATAGGATTTTGTCTGTTTTTCAGAAAAGACACTTCAAAGTTAACAATGAACCCTTTTATGAATACACTGCTTTAGCTGAATTTATCAAATTGAATGCATCTAATGCATATTCTAGAAGCTGGGCAAGATTCTATATTGACAGCTTTTGTTTTAATTTGTTGCCTGGCAGTGGGAATCTTATTCCGTTGTATGCCAAACTCATCTGTGCATACAGAAGGCAATGGTTTTTTTATAGCATATTAATAAAAGGCTAAAAGATGTGATGTTTTCTAATGAGTAGACTTTGAAGTGAGAAGGTACATGATTATTATGAGTTTGTTTTTTTTAACATCTTTATTGGAGTATAATTGCTTTACAATGGTGTGTTAGTTTCTGCTGTATAACAAAGTGAATCAGCCATATGCATACATATATCCCCATATCCCCTCCCTCTTAAGCCTCCCTCCCACCCTCCCTATCCCACCCCTCTAGGTGGTCACAAAGCACAGAGCTGATCTCCCTGTGCTATGCGGCTGCTTCCCACTAGCGATCTATTTTACATTTGGTAGTGTATATATGTCAATGCCACTCTTTCTCAACCTCGTCCAGCTTACCCTTACCCTTCCTCGTGTCCTGAAGTCCATTCTCTACGTCTGCATCTTTATTCCTGTCCTGCCCCTAGGTTCTTTCAAGAACCATTTTTTTTTTTAGATTCCATATATATATGTGTTAGCATACGGTATTTGTCTTTCTCTTCCTGACTTAATTCACTCTGTATGACAGACTCTAGGTCCATCCACATCACTACAAATAACTCAATTTCGTTTCTTTATATGGCTGAGTAATATTCCATCGTATATATGTGCCACACCTTCTTTATCCATTCATCTGTCGATGGACACTCAGGTTGCTTCCATGTCCTGGCTACTGTAAATAGAGCTGCAATGAACATTGTGGTACATGACTATTAGGAGTTTCTTACTGACTTCTTCAGCTGGAGTCACTCTTACCATGTACCTCACTGAGGAAGGAATCACTCTGCCCTTTCATTGTCAGCTGATGATCCCTCAAGATCCTGACTCTGAAATGGCCTATCTGCCTTTTGTTCAGTGAGTTATAGAACTTTTTTTTTTTAATTAAAGGGGTGGAAGCAGCTTTACTAAGATCCACAAATATCTTTATCCAATTTCGAGAAGAAAATAGGATTGTAATGGCTATTTATTGTCTGGAAAAAAACAACCAGTAAAACTAGAATCACAAAGAATCACAAAGAAAGGCAAGAAGAATGAACTGGAAAGAACATGGGTTTAGAGCTTCTGGCCTCATCTCTGCCATTAAGTCTTGTGTGACCCAGAGGCTGCAATAAAATGTCACCAAAGTTCAGGTAGGATTGGAAATGACGAGGCAGACTTAGTAGGGAAGGCTGTGAAAAATCCAGTATTCTAAGATAACGTGAATCTCCAACAGAAGCCAGAAATAGAGATTGATGTGAAAGCTCTTGATTTTTGAATGTTGAAAACTAAATTTAACTAATAATAAAATGCATTGAAGGTAAAATAAAACTTATTTACAGGCTGCATTCTGCCTACAGGCCTCCAGAATGGGGCATTTGCAAGACTCATTTTCTTGACTATTACAGGAGAAACTGAAGTAGATGACCACTAAGTTACTTCAAGCACTAACATTTCCCTCCTGGGCAGTGGAAAGTCTCAAACTCTGTTCTCTCTTCTATCTTAATCAACATCCTTTCTGGCCTTCTTCTGTTCAGTCTTTTATTTAAATTCACTCAATATATAGCCTTCTCACCTGTACTTATAGTATGGAAGACTACTGTGATGAGAAGAACAACGAAGATGAAGACGAAATCAGGAAATGACAGCAAGTTTTAACTTAGAATCTATACATAGTTATGGCATGCATAACATATGCACATCTATGAAATGTGCACAGGACTGCAAGAATTCCTACAGTTGATTATGTAAATGGCTGTTTCCACTCCAGAGTATTGTTACAGTGCTTAGAGCTCTTTGGAAAAAGACATAAATGCCTTGAGATAATCATGATATTCTTATTTTAAATGACAAAGTCCCTGTGCAGCATGGAGAATTTAATGTAATGTCTACAGTTGTTTTTTCAAGAGAAGCCAGAAATATAGACTTTCTGTGAAAGCTCATGGTTTCTGAATGCTGACAACTAAATTTAACTAAACATAAATGAAAGAAGAAATATAGCACATAAAGGTCATTGTCTTTTTCTGGAAAAGAAAGCTTTAATTTTATGTCTTAACTGATTTTTACTACATTGCAGCAAGTTGAACCATGAGGGAACCCATGGAATATGACCATAACAGCTCTGTCTATTAAAAGCTGTCGGCTTCTTTCTGTAGGTTTAATGGATGACAGAGGGAATGCTGTTCAGTGTTAGCCTCCTAAATGGTTTCTTGTTTGTTCTTCGTACAGAAGCTAGTGTGCTCTTTGAAAAACAAGCCTGTTCATCTGACTTCTCTACTCAAAATCCTCCCATCACTTCTCATGACTCTTGCAAAATAGTTCTAAGCCTTTACTACAGCCTGTGAGGTGGTTTTTAAATAGCCACAAATGCTTTCCTACTCATCCCATGAAGGGGCTGAGTCTCCTCCCCAACTCCCTGAATCTGGGCGGGCCTTGGGACTTCCTTTGATTCCTAGAATGTATCAGAGGGGCCCTTGAGCAAGCTCTGAACCCAGATCTTGAGGCCTAAAGCTCCCACCACTCTCATCCTCTTGGAACACTTCTGTCACTATGTGACGAAGGCCATCATAGAAAACTATGTCACCTACGGACATCCTGGACCATAAGTTCCAACAGAGCTGCCAGATGGCTTCAGCTCTTGAGGTAACCCAGGCAAGACCAGCAGAAGAATCACCCAGTGAACCCACAGAAGTGTGAGAAATAATGATTGCTGTGTTAAGCCACTAGGTTTTATTGTAATGTGCTATGTATCAGAAGGTAATACAGCTCTATGAGGTACTGGATGAGCTGACCACAGGGTACTTCCCCTCCTCTCTATTTTAGCCATTCTGGCCTCCTTGATATTTCTCAACCTACCAAACATTTCCTGCTCTTCTCTCTGCCTGAAGTCCTTTTCTTCCCAGTATGCACCTAATTCCTTCATTCACTAAGTCTCCTCACCACTCTGTGGAAAAGAGCAATCATCTCCCTCCCTGATCCCTCTCTAGCTTCTTCTCCTGCTTCCTTATTATTCTTAGCTTGTATGTACTATAATCTTAGCTAGCAATACATTTATATTCTCTCTTAACCTGAAGGCAAACTCTAAGAAACTAGAAATTTTTATTTGTTTTGTTTACTAGTATATCCCCCACCACCTAGAATAGTGTCTGGAACATAACAGGTATTCAATGAAAAGTGTGTTGAATGCATTATTTTTCAATTCCTGGAGATTATTCCAAAAGTATTCAAAGTAGAAAACGTGCTCCTCAGATATATGTTCCAGCTAATATGTAACACATTATAGGGACCAAGAGTGAATCTTACTAAATAAATAAATAAATCATTTTAAAAACCCCTAAAAATCCCAGAAGAGAGCACCTAGTGTATATGTGCTAAAATTTTTCTGGAACATAGGAATTAGAGTGCCTCCATGGAGTAGTTGCAGATCTTGTATTTATACTGATAAAAATTTTTTTTATATTATTCAGTTTTCTCACTGGGATTCTTTTCCTAAAACGTCTTTATTTTTCTGATCCCTAAACAGAATTGTGTGGCTTCAATCATTATGGTATCCCAACATATATCACAACTTATTTCTGACTTTATACAATTCCCTTCCATCTCACCCCTTAACTTGGGTCTAAGACATTAGATTTGTGTATATTTACTTTGCAGTTGTCTTTTTTCAATTTGATTTTACTTTTAGAGCAGTTTTAGGTTCATAGCAAAAATGAGTAGAAGGTACAGAGATTTCCCATATGCCCTGTACCCACAACACATACAAAGCTTCCCCCATTATTAACATTCCCCTCAAAGTGGTACATTTGTGACAGCTGATGAACCTATATTGACACATCATCATTACCCAAAGTTCATAGTTTACATTAGGGTCCACTTTTACTATTGTGCATGCTCTGTATTTGAACAAATATGTAACTTGTATCCACCATTATAATATCAGAGTAGTTACACTGCCTAAAAATCCTGTGTTCCACCTATCTACCCCTCCCAACCCCTGGAGGTCTCTGTCTCTTGACTGAAATAATTTGGATGTTAGTGAGCCCTAGGGAAGGTCCTAATCACTGAAGACATATGACACATGCCAAAGAGATCAAGTCAGAAAACATCACCAGACACCCCTAGTGCTCACTGTACAAAGGTAGTGGGTCAACATTACACACCAACTGCACACTACACGATGCTGAGTATTTGCAAGTCAGTTCTCATAGGCTAGAACCCACTCCTATTCGAACCAGAAACCTGAGTGTCATGCTGGACTCTTTCTCTTTTGTTTTGTTTGTTTTGGGGTTTTGTTTTTGGTTTCCTCCCCATTTACTCAGTAAATCCATATGATTTAACTTTCTAAATAGGCATGTAATCCACGCCCTCACCTCCCTTCAGTTCATCCACGTGACTATAGCCAAGGTGCTCATTATCTCTTGTCTGAACTGTCTTAACAGCTTCTTACCTGATATATTCTTGCCTTCCACCTTGCCCCACCTCTAGTCCATAAATGGCCAGCCTGAGCATTCTGTCAGCAGATGGAAAAACTAGGGAGAAAAGGATTTAGCTATTCTTCCTAGTGTAATTTTTCAAGAACCTGAAGACGTTCAACCTTACATCCACCATGCTCACTTATTTTCCTATGAGACTAGAAATAATCTCTTGGAGAACCTGCAGTGAAACTTTCTTCTCCAGCTGTTTGTTTTTTTTTTTTTTATCCTTTTGAGAGAATACTTTCTATCAGAGCAAACCTGGAACACTTATTTGCGCCTTCTCTTCTGTTTTTACCTACATTGTCAACAAATAGTGGGTCTGAATCCCATTTTATGAAGTCCCAGGAGATGTTACTGCCTTTTTACTATTTGAAAATTTAGTGTTTTAATATTAGTCTCTCTGGTGGCTTTATTTCTTCTTATTATTAGCGTTTTCCCTGTGCTCTACTTTATATCTTTTGTTTCTTTGAGATTTATAATATATATAGTTTATACATGTACATATATTTTAATTCGGCAGTCCATCCTGTCAAATAATTACATGCAACACTCTCAGATTTTCAGAATGTTCTCTGTGTTTACTTTAACTTATTAGAAGTTCCGTTCTCTCTTCATGGAAGATTAGACATACAAAAACTGACTACAAGTGAAACTCTGTTTGGGCCTCTGGGCTCACATTTAACTGGGAAAATATGAATCCTTTCCTGCTGATGCCTCATAGGGTCCCAGACATGAGGGAAGTGAAGAGGAAGACCTTTTTAGCATTCTTTTTAGCTCTGTCTTTTATGGACTCACTATGCATAGAGAATTCTTCTGTCAGTTTGTATGTAAGATTTCTGATTTTGATTTTACGGAGTTTATCCATAAAACATATATAGAATTGTTAATAGCATTACATATAAATAATTATTAATATATTTAGTAATTAGAAAAATCAGATTTGTTACTAAATTCACTGAAAACAATAGCTTTTAGTATCTAAGAAATACTTTGAGTTCAAATACTTTCACATATTTCCTTTATTTTACATTTAGAAACCCTTAAAAATAAGCATAGTATTTTACTATATTAAATCATTTGTCATTAAGCAATGAATACTACTTTATTCTAAATTTCTGTGACAAGTGAAAATTCAATGTCACTAATTTAGTCTACCTTTTGCTAAAGTCTACGACGAATCACCTATTAGCTATAACTATTACTATATAACTATAGTATACAGTTATATACTACTATATAGTTATATATTACTATATAACTATAACTATACTATTACCTAGTAGCTATAACTATTTCATTTATACTTTCCATGTTGATTATTTTCAAATGGTAAGTACTAGCAGTTTTTTCCTTTGTCTTCCATTAATGAACAACTTTGAATTAGGCAAATTTCTGGATATTGCTGTAATTACATCAGAGAAGGACAGGAATATGCTTATAAACTAGTCACACAGAACATTAGGATTTGTAGAAATTCACAAGCATTGTCAAAGTGTGTACCCTATACTTGTGGATCTTTGCCCACATCCTCCTTCTTTTGGGGAACTGAGTGATTCAACTAGAGTTGCTTTCTTTCAGGAAAATGCCTAAACTGACATATCACTGATACACTCCCCACGCAAATTCATCTTTACATCCTCTACTGAATTTAAGTTAAAAACATTCTGTCCTAGAAAGCCAGTAGAGAAGGTAAGGTGGTGAGAAAAGTGTAGATAAGTTTATGGATGGTCACATTCTGAGGATATTTGTTCTCCTACTTTAGGTATATTGTATAATAACAGGATTCCCACCCCACCCCCACCTCGAGTTGGTTTGGGAATAGAATGATGCCTATGGTCCTACTCAGAAAATTTAACTCCAGTCATTGAAATCTTTGGTCTAAGGTAGAAGCAGAGACATCTCCAGGAAGAGGTCATTTTGAGTAGCTGCAAGTTCAGGCTGAGAGGAGCAAGAGAGAACCAGAAGCTGGAAGTCACCTAAGAAGATGGGACAAACATCCATCCAGGGTCCTAGGCCCTGTGCTCAACTCTTTCACATCCCTTTTCTCATATGATCCCCCAAACAGTTCTATAAATAGCTATCACTGATTTTATAGATTAGGAAATCAAGGATTAGAAGAAGCCAAATACTTTGCAACTTTCCTAAGTAGCAGAAACCTCAAACAATAACCTCTCCTTTATTCAGCCTTGTTTTTAAGAAAAGCACACAAGGGAGATACTTAAAATTTACAAATACCTGGCTAACTGCCAGCAGAACACTCCCCCATGCACTAAACACCCCAGGTTCACCAGCTCTGTCCAGAAGGTAAATGTCATGGCATTTATGATTTCTTTTATTGGTTACCAACATCACTCAAACTGTATAAACCCAAACTCAGCACAGCATTCATCTCGGTAAATAAAGTTTTCCCAGGTAATGAAAAACTACAGCAAAAGAGCAGATTTGAATATCCTTATTCAACAACAATAACAAAATCAAACTTATTTAAAATATACCAAAGGTGCTTCTACAATTCTTCCTATTAACATTTGTAATAGATTTTTATTCTTTAAATTATCTATGTAAATTGGTATCTTCCCTTCTAAGTTATAAACATGTAATCATCTCCAACCTGAAAAAGGAATCTTTTTGAAATATTACGAGATCAGATTTATTGTTATTTGAGTTGGCAACAAATTAAGTGTATTGTTTCCAATGAATCACATTTAGAAATGTGTATAGAGTGCATCTGAACATATTTACATAAGTAATTTAGAATTATGTTGCTTTTCCATAAATAAAAATCTTAGAGCTTTCAGTATTACTTTAAATATCATCTTCATTACACTAGAAGAAATAATTGTGTTTTTAAAACTAAACACATTAGTTGTGCAAATGAGAATGCTCTTGCTTTTGCCAAAATGTGGAAATACAAGACCTCAACTAACATAATGTGCTTTGTGTTTTGTGGAACAACAATTGCATTTCTCTTATACAGAGATGTGTCATTAGAAAGCACAATGGGGGCACCATGCTGTCAGTCTTTGGGGTGAATGAAGCTTGGTATTGATCAAAACCAGGACTTGTGGATGATGCATTAAGTGTTTTTGGATTTTTGTTTGGTTTTCTTTTTCGTAAGTGGTATCTTTCTTTTTCATAAGTGGTAGCTTCCAAATACCTAATTGAATATGAAGTTAAGCTTAGGAAATGTGCAGTCTAATTTTCTTACACAAATAAATCCCTAAGCAAACATGATGTAAATAAGCTTTATTTTTATTTAGTCTGATTGTAGATATCTAGATCCTTGTGTTTGATATCTTTGAATCCAGAGATTCATAAAGCCCCCCTTTATGGTTTTATATTATATAGGAAAACAACTTTCTTACAGAAAGAACTCCTTAGTAATAATGATATATATTTGCATTCTCCTCTTCCCTTACTTAGAAACTACTTTTTGATCTACCTTCTCTCTGAAACGCATTAGGTGAGTAAGTGGAAAATTTATTATATAACTATAACCTCAGTTAAGTCATTTGAATGATTATTACTTTAAAATAGGATAGCATGGGCTTCCCTGGTGGTGCAGTGGTTGAGAGTCCGCCTGCCGATGCAGGGGACACGGGTTCGTGCCCCGGTCCGAGAAGATCCCACATGCCGCAGAGCAGCTGGGCCCGTGAGCCATGGCCGCTGAGCCTGCGTGTCCAGAGCCTGTGCTCCGCAACAGGAGAGGCCACAACAGTGAGAGGCCCACGTACCGCAAAAATAAATAAATAAATAAATAAATAAATAAATAAATAAATAAAATAGGATAGCATGCTTTTCCCCTATTACTCTTATTCCATGGAAACTCAGAATTATCTGTTTTAAACATTAAAAATGCTTTGATCTCTTTATAAGAATAAGACATATGATTTCCAAGCTCTTTTTAACATTCGGTAAATGTTCATTTAACATTAACACAAATTGTGCACTGTATGTCTGTTGAGCACAAAGCATTATGAAGGACCAAGGAAAATAACATGAAGTATAAGATATGATTCCTGCTGTCCATGGCCTTATTTTTTTTAGTAGGATAGGATAGAATCATCTAGAAATGGCCATATGTTATTTTTGTCCTCAAAAACCATTCAACTTTCTTCTAGCCAACTAAGTACAGTTGACCCTTGACTAAAAAGGGTTTAAATTACACAGGTCCACTTTTATGCAGATTTTTTAAAAATAGTAAATACTAGAGTTGAATCCATGAATGCAGCAGAACCATGGGTGTGGAGGGACCCCAGATAGGGAGGGCCAACTATATGTTATACAGGGATTTTGGACTGCACCAAAGGTCAGAGTCCCAAAAACCCCATTTTCAAGGGTCAATTGTACTATCATTCTCTTCTATCCATTAAGACTCAAGCAGTTTAGGTAAGACAGACCCTACCCTCAGATGCAGATGCCCTGTCTTCCATTTTGGATCTAAAGTTAAAAGAACTTAAGACCTACAACTATAATTATCTCAGAAGCACGATGAGAGAGCTTGTCTGGAAAGGAAGCCAGTACTAAACAAAAGGAAGCCAGTACTAAACACACAGAACAGAGGTAAGCCACGACAGAGATTCTGACAGCCATGCTATCCCATGTATTGAGTTGGTCCAATGCTGGTAATGCCCTGAACTTTAGACAGTATGTTGCTATCTCTCTCACCTGCAACAAACACATTCCTATCTGATATACACACCAAAAGCTAAAGAAGAAAGTGATGAATAGCTGTTCACACTGTATTCCAAAAGATACAAAATAATTTTTTAGTTGCATGTATCCCTGTTACACCACACATCCCTTTCCTAACGTCCCTATCCTAATGTGCCCATATGATTTATATACGTACACTGCATCTGTGACCTTGTACTAGGCTTTCCAAGTTAAATCAAATATTCCACTTACTGTGATCTTTCCTGCATCTAAAGTCAAAAAGGAATACTCTAATTCTACATATTCAGTCAATGGAGATGTCCCTTTGAGGCAGTTTGCCAATTTTTCTATAGTCAAGTTCAGAAATGTGGCTATGTTAAAATGAATGTCAAACAGCAGAGTCATTAAAATAAAACCTGCTGTCCAATTTCATAGACACAGAGTTCAATGACACCCATAGCAAGCATCAAGCTTCTAATAGAAAACTTCTTGTCAAAAGCAATCTCACGGGCCTCCCTGGTGGCGCAGTGGTTGAGAGCCCGCCTGCCGATGCAGGGGACATGGGTTTTTGCCCTGGTCCGGGAAGATCCCACATGCCGCGGAGCGGCTAGGCCCGTGAGCCATGGCCGCTGAGCCTGTGCATCCGGAGACTGTGCTCCACAATGGGAGAGGCCACAACAGTAAGAGGCCCGTGTACTGCTAAAAAAAAAAAGCAATCTCACCTAATTTTATATAACATTAGTCATTACAAGATGAAAAATTATTGCTTTGACAAAAAGATCTTATGGTAGGTTCTGAATTCAGAAAAATAAGCACACTTTGTACAATCAAAACCTACCAAATAACTCATTAATAGTTGTTAGCTGATGTAAAAAGTTAAGCCTAAGTGTATATATGAACGGAATATAAGATATTTAGTTACTGAGTTAATACTGAGAAAATTAAAGTTCAAAGATAGTATATTCCAACTTTCAGTTGCACAAAAATAGATATTTCAGTTTGCTTCCAAATGTCCAACTTTTGATCTTTATTAGTAATTCAAATGAGCAGACAAAAAGTGGCCAAGATGGCAGAGTAGGAAGACCCTGAGCTCATCTCCTTCCATGGGCACACCAAAATTACAACTATTTACAGAGCAATTATTGATGTGAAAGACTGGAAGACTAGTAGAAAAGATCTTCTACAACTAAAGATATAAAAAAGGAACCACAACGAGATGTGTAGGAGGGGTGGAGATATGGCATAGTTAAGACCCATACCCCAAGGTGAGTGACCCACAAACAGGAGAATAATTAAGATTACAGAGGTTCTCCCCAAGGAGTAAGAGGACTGTGCCCCACACTGGGGCACACTGTAATTAAAATGGTAAAAATGAAAGATAAAGAGATAATATTAAAAGCATCAAGGGAAAAGCAACCAGTTACATACAAGGGAACTCCCATAAGGCTCTCAGCTGACATTTCTGCAGAAACTGCAGACCAGAAAGGGAGTGGCATGATATATTTAAAGTGATGAAAAGGAAAAACCTACAACCAAGAATAATCTACCTGGCAAGACTTTCATTCAGATTTGATGGAAGAGTACAAAAGTTTTATAGACAAGCAAAAGTTAAAAGAGTTCAGCTCCACCAACCAACTTTACAAGAAATGATACAGGGACTTCTCTAAGTGGAAAAGGCTACAAAGAGAAATATGAAAATTATGAAAGGAAAATATCTCATGGTAAAGGCAAATATACAGTAAAGGTAGTAAATCAACTACTTATAAAGCTAGTAGGAAGGTTAAAAGACAAAAGTAAAATCATCTATATCCATATTAAGTGGTTAAGGAATAAACAAGACAAAGAGATAAAATATGTCGAAAACAGTAAATACGGAGGAGGGTAGTAAAAAATGCAGGGTTAATGCTTCTGAACTTAAGAGATCAGCAACCTAAAATAATCACATATATGTATGTATGTATATATATATATACACATATATATATACACGTATGTACACACACATATAAGTGATAGATACCTATATATAAACTTCATGGCAACCACAAACCAAAAATCTATAATAGATACACATATAAGAGAAAGGAATCCAAATATTACACTAAAGACAGTAATCAAATCACAAGGGAAGAGAGCATCAAAAAGAATAAAATACCTAGAAATAAATCTAACTAAGGAGGTAAAAGCTCTGTACTCGGAAAACCGTAAGACACTGATGAAAAAATTGAAGACAAACAGATGGAAAGATATAATGTGCTCTTGGATTGGAAGAATATTGTTAAAATGACCACACTACCCAAGGCAATCAGATTCAATGCAATCAAAATACCAATGGAATTTTTCACAGAACTAGCATTCTAAAATTTGTATGGAAATACAAAAGATCCCAAACAGCCAAAACAAGCTTGAGAAAGAACAGCAAAGCTAGAGATATCATGTGCCCTGGTTTCAAACTATACTACAAAGCTACAATAACCAAAACAGTATGGTACTGTCACAAAAATAGACACATAGATCAATGGAACAGAATACAGAGCCTAGAAATGAGCCCACACCGATATGGGCAATTAACCTACGACAAAGGAGACAAGAATATACATTGGGGAAAAGACAGCCTCCTTCAATAAATGGTGTTGGAAAACTGGATCGCTATATGCAAAAGAATCAAATTGGACTACTCTATTCTCTCACACCATGCACAAATTCAAAATGGATTAAAGACTTAAGTGTAAGACCTGAAACCATAAAACTTCTAGAAGAAAACATAGGCAGTGAGTCATTGACATTGGTCTTAGTAAGGTTTTTTGTTTTGTTTTGTTTTTTGCTATGTCTCCTCAGGCAAGGGAAACAAAAGCAAAAATAAACAAATGGAACTACATCAAACTAAAGCTTTTGTATATCAAAGGAAACTATCAACATAATGAAAAGTCTACCTACTGAATGGGAGAATATATGTGCAAATGATATATCCACTAAGGGATTAATATCCAAAATATATAAAGAAGTAATACAACTTGACATCAAAAAAGAAAAATAATCTGATTGAAAAATGAGCAGAGGGTCTTGAATAGACATTTTTTCAAAGGAGACATACAGATTGCCAACAGGCACATGAAAAGATGCTCATCATTAATCATCAGGAACATGCAGATCAAAACCGCAATGACACACCACCTAACATCTGTCAGAATGGCTATTATCAAAAAGACAACAAATAACAAGTGTTGGCAAAAGTGTGGAGAAAATGGAGCCCTTACACACTGTTGGTGGGAATGTAATTTATGCAGACACTATGGAAAACAGTAGTGAAGTTCCTCAAAAAATTAAAAATAGAACTACCATATGATCCAGCTATTCCAATCCTGGCTATTTATCTGAAAAAAACAAAACACTAATTTGAAAAAGATATATGCACCCCTATGTTCACTGCAGCATTGTTTATAATAGCCAAGATACAGAAGCAATCTTAGTGCCCATCAAAAGAAGAATGGGTAAAGATGTGGTATATACATACATACATACACACACACAAGAATATTACTCAGCCATTAAGAATGAAATCTTGCTATTTGTGAAAACATGGATGAAACTAGAGAGTATTATGCTAAGTAAAATAAGTCAGAGAAAGAAATACTGCATGATTTCACTTATATGTGGAATCAGAAAAACAAAACAAAACGAACAAACATAACAAAACAGAAACAGAGTTATAGGTAACAGAGGACAACTGGTAGATTACAGAGGGGAGGAGAAAAATAGGTGAGAGATATTAAGAGGTACAAACTTCCAGCTGCAAAAATAAATGAGTCGTGGGTATGAAATGTACAGTGTGGGAAAGAGTCAATAACTATGTAATATGTATGTGACAGATCATAAGTAGACTTATTGTGGTGATCATTTTGAAATATATAAAGATCAAAATCACTGTGTTGTGAAACAGGAACTAACAGTGTTATAAGTCAATTATACTTCAAAAACAAACTCATAATAAGATGATCAAATTTGTGGTTACCAGAGGCAGGGGTGGTGGGGGAGTGGGAATTGGATGAAGGCAGTCACAAGGTACAAACTTCTAGTTGTAAGATAAATAAGTACTAGGATGTAACATACAGCCTGATAAATACAATGAACACTGCTGTATGTTATCTATGCAACTTGTTAAGAGAGGAAATCCGAAGAGTTCTCATCACAAGGAAAAAAATCTTTTTCTATTTCTTTAATTTTGTATCTATACAAGATAATGGATGTTCACTCTATTTACTGTGATAATTCTTTCATGATTCTGTAGATCATTATGCTGTACACCTTAAACTTATAATTGATATACAGCACTGTGTATCTCAATAAAATTGGAAGTAAAATAATAAAACTGGCAGAAATAAGGCAATTAAATCACTTCCTGCCTGTGGGACAGCAATAGCACAGAGGCGTACTTGGAAGTAGCAAAACAACCTTCAACACTTATGCAATAATATCTGAGACTGTTTCTGAAAGTTGTTCCAATAAAATTTAAAGTTTCTAGTGGCATATTCCAATTAAATAACATTTCACTTTAGCATTCATTTAATTACAGTCACATATTCCCAAGTCATAAAATATTTCTTCTGTAATCTTTTTGGTTTCAAAAACAAATCATTTTTATTAATAACAATGGAAAATTTACTAGCCCACATAAAAGTATTAACAGCTCTTATTCCCAATGTTAGATCGTTGGTAATAAAGTAAATAAAATGTGCATACTTTATAACTCAAATCATATCAGTTAGTTTATGCCCTAAGCAAATAATTCTGCCGTTATGGGTCAAAGCCCAACATGGGATGTTTATTGTTCATTTTGTCTTGATAAGACAGGTAGACAAAAAATGTCATTTTGTAAGGAAATATCATTATGAGGAATTGGAATCAGAACCACCATCTGCTAAAAGTTACCCACTGATAAGACTGGAAAAGAGCTGAGATAATTCAAGACTTGTATTTGACGCAGAAGAATTTCACCACAATGAGATGATCAGGTGGTTTAAAAACAGTTATAACTGAAAGCTTTGCTGTTTGAACATACTTGTTTACAGATAAAATGTCATGATTGTTTTTGTTGATTTTATTGATTTTATTCTTTTCTTTGCAAGAGGAAAATGATGTGATTAGATTAAATAAGAGTTCTCATCTTACCCAGCTGGGTCTATGTAGATGCATTTATTGCTTAGCAAGAAAAAAAACCAAAACAGAACACTTCAGAATGCTTTGCTATCTTTCCCTCTGAAGTAGCCTAACGGATAAAGATGATATAAACTTACCCTACGGAATAAGGACAGTCTTGAGATTTGGAACTAAATGAGTGACCTGGAGTGGGCACCAGAAGGCTGGAAGTCAGAGCAGGCCAGAGGTAAGGGGTTGAGGTGTAAATACAACAGGGCACTGCACTTGATGAGGGCTGAACATTGAAAAATGGGAAAGTATAAAATAATGACATATTTTTATGTGTTTTTTTTTTTTTTTTTTTTTTTTTTTTTGCAGTACGCGGGCCTCTCACTGTTGTGGCCTCTCCCGTTGCGGAGCACAGGCTCCGGACGCGCGGGCTCAGCGGCCATGGCTCACGGGCCCAGCCGCTCCACGGCATGTGGGATCTTCCCGGACCGGGGCACGAACCCGCGTCCCCTGCATCGGCAGGCGGACTCTCAACCACTGCGCCACCAGGGAAGCCCTTATGTCATATTTTATGTCACCTTCTCATAATGACAGGGTGCTACTGGCATTTAGTGCTGAGACCGTGGTTGCTACAAGTCAAGTCACGAGTGAGAGTCCGCTCACTGAAGAACTTTCTGACCCAGTGTAACAGCAGGGCTCCCATTGAGAAACACTGGCAGGATAAAGCAGATTTCATGATTTTTTATAGGTAATAGTATTCAAGTTCAGAAGGATGGTCTTTACAGGCAGATTTAGGAATCCATGCCTGGAGACTGAGCAGTGAGAACAGGGCCTCAGGAGCAAGGTGCTGGCCAGAAACGCCAGTCAATTAAATGATGACCATTACCCATCAACACTCACGTCATGCACTTCAGGGCAAAGACTGAAGATATGGACTTTCCTCTCTGGACCACTGTGGACATGAGTTCTTTACTACCCAGAGCTTCCAGCCTGATTGTAGTGGCCAACACTGCCTTCAGGAAAACTCAAAATTCACAAGACACATTTCTGGTCTTGAAAGTCACTAATTTATGGAGGAAACAGTTCACCCACCACTTCACCCTCAATTTGTAACCCTTATACCTTACTTCACTGTCCGGGTCAGATTTCTTTAGGACCAACATAGACACTGTGGTCAGCAAATACCCTTGGCTACCCCTGTGGATCCCGCTCCCCATAAGTAAATCACTTGCTAGCTTCTGCCACTCATCAGGCCTCAGAGTCCACGGAGAACAGGTCCATGCATGGCTGGTATGGCTCCCAGACCATAAATACACACATTAGCACCTGCAGGCTATGCTGGAGGCTTTGACCTATCCCTCTACTGTGACTTATTAAATGGCCTGGATTTTCATTTCTGAGCCCCAAGAATGAAGGGCATTTAATTTTGCACTTTAGAGGCAATAACTGGTTTTTAGCTTTAGAACTAAGAAGAGAGATCAATCATGCATCCAATATATATTTTGCTAATCTGAGCCCTAGAGGGAAAGTCATAGCATCTGTGACTCGCAGAGCAAAGATCTAGGCTAGGATACAAGAAAGTGAGATGAGGCAGAGGTTGGCAACTCAAAGAATCATCCTACACACTTATCGTCAGGGAGCCATTTGGTTATTTGTGATGAAAAGCTCTGCTTTTTCTCCTAGAAATATTTTCTCATCTGCCCATCAGTGGGCTCTTCTCTCACTGAATGGCCTGAGATCAGTCCTCTCTAAGAAAGCTTGAAGAAACCATGGGCTTCATGCCTAACTGCCTACAGTACCAGCATTCCTTCAGTCCAGGATATAACAGGAGAGGGAAGCTTATTCTGAGCCTGTTGAGTAGTGGGGGCTTTCCTTCATAGAAGAGACCCTAGGAGCTGTTCTTAAGTGGAAGGGCTTAACTGTGATCTGCCTTTCTCGGCTCTACTTGGTTACAGAGGGATCCCCATTTTAGGAACTGAAACTTTGGAGTCCATTCTCCTTGGATGAATACTTGGCAAGAGAAAGAATTCTTTTCCTTTAGGATTTCACAGATATGTAAATGCTCTTCTAGGTCGAGATAAAAGTCATTCTGCCACTTTTTTTTTTTTTTTTTAAGGAAAAAGTATGTTACTATTACTGATAACAATATTAGTACTTTCCCATGTAGAACCATGCATGCTTTGAATGGCTTTCTTGAATGCAGGCCCAGGCTCTCCTCCCAAATGTTTGGTTCCCCAGAGCTTTAGAAATGAATTGCATGAATTACATATCAACCAACTTTCTAAGACTTGCAACACTTCCCACACTCACAATTCAGAAGCTAACCACACATAATTGTAAATCACAGGCATCTAAAACAGATGATTATCTTTCCAGAATTAAGTTCCTCTTGAGAAACTATTTTTAACCAAATGGTTCACTGGAATGGATTTCCTCTAAAGGAAATGTGATAACATCTTAATCCATTATTAACTCATTGCCTTTAACTTCAGCCTTGATTTTGAGCAGCAATGAAATCAAAGATTTAACACATGTTATACTCATGTCAAAGATACTTATAGCACAATGGATCTGGTTTAAATTATGAGAATGACATACATCACTCTGATTAAGGTCCTAATCAGGAAGCAAAGAAAATCTTCCAACTGAACAAAATGTAGTCAAGCCCACTGACTACAATATGTATTTATCAAACTTTCCTAAAGAACTATCTCAACAAGTTATATAACTCCCACTTCCAAGATAAAATAACAGTGACCTGGTTTACCCTCCCACTTCAACAAGACAAAATACGTATTAAAAAGTTTTTAAGACACTGGACATGAGAAAATGAAGGACAGTGAGCCCTGAGAGATGGAAAACAAAACAGATGAACTAAAAGATTGTTTCAGCACTGCCTTCAGCCCATTTCCAGGCCGTTGAGCAGGGAAAGGGAACCCAAGTAGAGCCCGGAGCAGTCCCTGCTGAGGAGACAGGGCTGAGACTCAGAGGAGATCAAGGCAGCTCAAGTTTGCCGGATACCTAACAGGAGAGAGTGGCATAAACACAACTCCAGAGATCTGCAGAGTTCTCCTCAGTTATTCAGTAGAGAACTACTGGCACATACATATATGAGGAAACCACTTGAAACCAGGACGAGAACCACCTGAAAGGATTCGAAGGAAGAAACAGTGACTGGTACCCACACAGGGCTAAAATAGTACCTGTCACTACAGTCAGACTGGAAAAACCTCAATTTATAGGCAACTGTAGAGTGCTCAGAATGGTTTTGCTTCAATAATGGGGAATAATTAGCCCTTATCTAAGCACTGCTCTGGTCCCACCTAATGAATCTTAAATGTAAGACCCAAGAGTATCAAACTCTTTCCAAGTACTTTAACTGCCTCCCAGAACAAAGCTCCGTATCTTTACAGGAATACAGAAATACCCAGCACTCAACAAATGTTTAGTGTGTACCTCAAGCAGAAAATCAGAACCACCTAGAATTTACAACCTGATAACATTTTATGTAGGAACAAATTCATACTGTAAAGACTTGTCACACCAAAAGATAGGAACCAAGAATACACTAGTTCTCAAGAAGCTTTACAATCTTGTAGGGAGCAGGGAGGGTGGCAGGTATCATCACAGAACTATGTAGTAGGTACAGCGAGATTGCACAGGTTGGAATTAATAATTCCATGTGGAAAATGCTTTGGCAAGGGTTTTTCGTGTTTCAAAGAACAAAGGGGCACTCATTTTACCTCAAGTAAAGTAGGGCTGATTAAAAACATACTTATGAACTAGAAATGGAAGCAATGAGAAAGCCATGAGGAAGTTGGGAGTATCTCTGGGCCACATAGTCTCTCACTTAGGGAGGCTTTGTTTCTGCCCATGCGTCTTCTCTGCTGTCTTCCCTCTATGGACTGTTGTCCCCAGGACTGCAGCTTGCAAAGCACAAGAGGGCCACTGCAGGCCCAGATAACCCATGACCTGGCTGTACCTGTAGCTACAGGCCCAGTCTCTGTTTTCCATATCCCCCACTCAGCGTTTTCAGCTAGACCACACCATGCATGCCATTAACTTAGGTGTCCCACCCCTCTACCCAATCAGCTGTGACTGCAGACTGGACACAGCCATCCCCCCTCAGCAGCTTCTGCATTTAGGGCAGAGTCACTTAGCAAAGGGTGTGGGTAGGCAAGAATTCCCCACAAAGGAGGAGGCTGGAAAGAAAGGGAGACATCTGCCAAGTAGCTGGATGAGACAGAGAACATTCCATGCAGAGAATACCAAAGAGATATGAGTACTCAATGTCTAGTGCCTAGAAGATAAATCTATCAGCCTCCTCTGCTTGGGCAAAGACAAAATGCCTTTATGCAAGTCAGTTCCACAACGGGGTCTGCCTGTGTGGTCCTGTCTCTGGCGTGTTCTTCTTACAGAGACTGCCTGTTCAGGGACCTCCTGGCTTAACCAAATACATTACTAGAAAGAAAGCATCCAGAACAAGTTCTGTCTTTGTGCACCCCGGCTGGTCAGACCAAATCTGCAAAACTGTATTGCATCTGGGCAGCCCCCTTAGTGGGCGGTTGGCAAAGTAGGCTGGATTGAAAGGAGGTAATGGGTTGTAAGAAGAGTAAGAAAACCACATCTTGAAGAATGAGTGAAGAAACCGGGGATGTTTCAGTTGAAAGCAAAAAAGTAATTAGCAGGAGGCTACCTGACAGCTGACTGAAAATATCGAAATGCACCGTCAGGTGAAAAAGGGTAACACTGGATCTGACAAACATACTAGGAGGAAAACTAACCTCATGAAATGGAAGTAATTGAAAGGCAGATTTCAACTTAATATAAAGAAAAATACTAAAATTACACAAATATAACTATTAAAAGGGAAATGAGACTTTTGTAATCCATAGAATGCCTCTTGACTAAGATCGAAGACTAGATTACAGCTATTATGCAGTGTGGCAACTGAAGAAAAAAAAAGAAAACCCCTGTAACTGCTTTTGCTTTTGTTACTGAGGTAATGCAAAGCCAGAGTTTCTAGGATTGAAAGATATTTAGCAGTGAATTCAGAGAAACAATTTTAGTTCTTGTTATAGTAAGATATAAAACCTACACATAAGTAAAATAAAGGTAACAGAAACTTTTTGGTCTCTTCTCCCACCCCCAAAAAAGCAATCAGAGCTTTGATTGTGGAAAAAAATTTAGTCATACAGAGAAGTAAAAAGAATCAAGTGATTAAATAGCTATGTTCTATTTTGCAGCATGGCCCACAAAGTACAGAGGAACAGTTCAGTTTTAAATGACCCCAGTTCTGAAAGTAGAGCATTTTTTCTTCCACGACAGGACTGACCCAATGTGCTAGTAGTGATGTACTGAGCACCATTTACATTCTGCCTAAATAATTCGTAAAATTAAGTTGACTAGAGAAGGGGAAGAGGGACCATGAAGACAGGGGAATGGGAATATATTCTGTGTGTTGGCATCTTCATAATTAGCTATGAAAACCCCTAATCAAAACCTACCTCAACCACTTAGGAACCTGTTTGACTCTATGTCAACCCTATGCCCTTTTCTTAACTCTGAGGATGTGACACGCACACCAGAGAGCTGCATCCTATCCCCATCACTTACTGTGACTCACTTACTTGGATCTCTCAGTTTCCTCATCTGTAAAGTGGAAATAATAGTGGTAGCCTCTTCACTGCATAATTCTAAGAATTAAAGCTTCCTATATATAAAATACTCAACATTATTTCTCTCTCTTCATCTTCCTAAACACTCTGCCCAACCCTCAGCCCGTGCCCCCACACACTCACCCACATCATCTAAACCGCCTCCCCTTAATTTTAGAGATAAGAAAGCAGAAGCTAGTCTACATTCAAATTTCTGTCTTTTTCAATTAACAGTGAATAAGAGTTCTTTTCAGAATTATTCCTAGGTAGTTAAAGATTTGAATTTATCCTAGTATTTGTATTTTTAAAATGTTCTGCAAATACAGAAATAAGAATAGCCTGTTAAACTGGATATCTTTTAAGGTGATATTTGATTGTGTAGATTTAAGTAAGTTATTTTTAAGTGCTACAGGATTCTTTTTTGTTAAATTTTATTTATCTTTTTATACAGCAGCTTCTTATTAGTCAATTTTATACACATCAGTGTATACATGTCAATCCCAATCACCCAATTCAGCACACCACCATCCCCACCCCGCTGCGGCTTTCCCCCCTTGGTGTCCATATGTCTGTTCTCTACATCTGTGTCTCAACTTCTGCCCTGCAAACCGGTTCATCTGTACCATTTTTCTAGGTTCTACATACATGCGTTAATATACGATATTTGGTTTTCTCTTTCTGACTTATTTCACTCTGTATAACAGTCTCTAGGTCCATCCAGGTCGCAACAAATGACTCAATTTCGTTCCTTTTTATGGCTGAGTAATATTCCATTGTATATATGCACCACAACTTCATTATCCATTTCTCTGTTAATGGGCATTTAGGTTGCTTCCATGACCTGGCTATTGTAAATAGTGCTGCAATGAACATTGGGGTGCAGGTGTTTTCTCTGGGTATATGCCCAGCATGTGTTTTCTCTGGGTATATGCCCATTTCTCTGTTAATGGGCATTTAGGTTGCTTCCATGACCTGGCTATTGTAAATAGTGCTGCAATGAACATTGGGGTGCATGGTTTTCTCTGGGTATATGCCCAGTAGTGGGATTGCTGGATCATATGGTAATTCTATTTTTAGTTTTTTAAGGAACATCCATACTGTTCTCCATAGTGGCTGTATCAATTTACATTCCCACCAACAGTGCAAGAGGGTTCCGTTTTCTCCACACCCTCTCCAGCGTTTGTTGTTTGTAGATTTTATGACAATGCCCATTCTGACTGGTGTAAGGTGATACCTCATTGTAGTTTTGATTTGCATTTCTCTAATAATTAAAACTAAAGTGACGTTGAGCAGCTTTTCATGTGCTTCTTGGCCATCTGTATGTCTTCTTTAGAAAAATGTCTATGTAGGTCTTCTGCCCATTTTTGGATTGTGCTGTTTGTTTCTTTAATATTGAGCTGTATGAGCTGTTTACATAATTTGGAGATTAATCCTTTGCCTGTTGATTCATTTGCAAATATTTTCTCCCATTCGGAGGGTTGTCTTTTCATCTTGTTTATGGTTTCCTTTGCTGTGCAAAAGCTTTTAACTTTCATTAGGTCCCATTTGTTTATTTTTGTTTTTATTTCCATTACTCTAGGAGGTGGATCAAAAAAGATCTTGCTGTGATTTATGTCAGAGTGTTCCTCCTATGTTTTCCTGTGAGAGTTTTATAGTATCCGGTCTTACATTTAGGTCTCTAATCCATTTTCAGTTTATTTTTGTGTATGGTGTTAGGGAGTGTTCTAAGTTCATTCTTTTACATGTAGCTCTCCAGTTTTCCCAGCACCACTTATTGAAGAGACTGTCTTTTCTCCATTGCATACCCTTGCCTCCTCTGTCATAGATTAGTTGACCATAGGGGCGTGGGTTTATCTCTGGGCTTTCTATCTTGTTCCATCGATCTATGTTTCTGTTTTTGTGCCAGTACCGTATTGTCTTGATTACTGTAGTTTTGTAGTATAGTCTGAAGTCAGGGAGTCTGATTCCTCCAGCTCTGTTTTTTTCCCTCAAGACTGCTTTGGCTGTTCGGGGTTCTTTGTGTCTCCATACAAAGTTTAAGATTTTTCGTTCTAGTTCCATAAAAAATGCCATTGGTAATTTGAAAGGGATTGCATTCAATCTATAGATTACTTTGGGTAGTACAGTCATTTTCACAATATTGATTCTTCCAGTCCAAGAACATGGTATATCTCTCGATCTGTTGGTATCATCTTTAATTTCTTTCATCAGTGTCATAGTTTTCTACATACAGGTCTTTTGTCTCCCTAGGTAGGTTTATTCCTAGGTAGTTTATTCTTTTTGTTGCAGTGGTAAATGGGAGTGTTTCCTTAATTTCTCTTTCAGATTTTTCATCATTAGTGTATAGGAATGCAAGAGATTTCTGTGCATTAATTTTGTATACTGCAACTTTACCAAATTCATTGATTAGCTCTAGTTTCCCAGTGGCATCTTTAGGATACTCTATGTATAGTATCATGTCATCTGCAAACAGTGACAGTTTTACTTCTTTTCCAATTTGTATTCCTTTTATTTCTTTTTCTTCTCTGATTGCTGTGGCTAGGACTTTCAAAACTATGTTGAATAATAGTGGTGAGAGTGGACATCCTTGTCTTGTTCCTGATCTTAGAGGAAATGCTTTCAGTTTTTCACCATTGAGAATGATGTTTGCTGTGGGTTTGTTGTATATGGCCTTTATTATGTTGAGGTAGGGTTCCTCCATGCCCACTTTCTGGAGAGTTTTTATCATAAATGGGTGTTGAATCTTGTCAAAAGCTTTTTCTGCATCTATTGAGATGATCATATGGTTTGTATTCTTCAATTTGTTAATATGGTGTATCACATTGACTGATTTGTGTGTACTGAAGAATCCTTGTATCCATGGAATAAATTCTCACTTGATCATGGTGTATGATCCTTTTAATGTACTGCTGGATTCTGTTTGCTAGTAGTTTGTTAAGGATTTTTGCATCTATATTCATCAGTGATATTGGTCTGTAATTTTCTTTTTTTGTAGTGTTTTTCTCTGGTTTTGGTATCAGGGTGATGGTGGCCTCAGAGAATGAGTGTGGGAGTGTTCCTTCTCTGCAATTTTTTGGAAGAGTTTGAGAAGGATGGGTGTAGCTCGTCTCTAAATGTTTGAAAGAATTCACCTGTGAAGCCATCTGGTCCTGGACTTTTGTTTGTTGGAAGATTTTTAATCACAGTTTCAATTTCATTACTTGTGATTGGTCTGTTCATATTTTCTATTTCTTCCTGGTTCAGTCTTGGAAGGTTATACCTTCCTATGAACTTGTCCATTTCTTCCAGGTTGTCCATTTTATTGGTATAGAGTTGCTTGTAGTAGTCTCTTATGATGCTTTGTATTTTGGCAGTGTCTGTTGTAACTTCTCCTTTTTTCATTTCTAATTTTATTGATTTGAGTTCTTTCCCTCTTTTTCTTGATGAGTCTGGCTAATGGTTTATCAATTTTGTTTATCTTCTCAAAGAACCAGCTTTTACTTTTATTGATCTTTGCTATCGTTTCCTTCATTTCTTTTTCATTTATTTCTGCTCTGATCTTTATGATTTCTTTCCTTCTGCTAACTTTGGGTTTTGTTTGTTCTTCTTTCTCTAGTTCCTTTAGGTGTAAGGTTAGATTGTTTACTCCAGATTTTTCTTGTTTCTTGAGGTAGGCTTGTATAGCTATAAACTTCCCTCTTAGAACTGCTTCTGCTGCATCCCATAGGGTTTGGATCATCGTGTTTTCATTGTCATTTGTCTCTAGCTATTTTCTGATTTCCTCTTTGATTTCTTCAGTGATCTCTTGGTTATTTAGTAACGCAGTGTTTAGCCTCCATGTGTTTGGTTTTTTTTTGTTTTTTTCCCTGTAATTCATTTCTAATCTCATAGCATTGTGGTCAGAAAAGATGCTTGATATGATTTCAATTTTCTTAAACTTACTGAGGTTTGATTTGTGACCCAAGATGTGATCTATCCTGGAGAGTGTTCCATGCGCACTTGAGAAGAAAGTGTAATCTGCTGTTTGTGGATGGAATGTCTTATAATTATGAATTAAATGTACCTGGTCTATTGTGTCATTTAAAGCTTCTGTTTCCTTATTTATTTTCATATTGGATGATCTGTCCATGGGTGTAAGTGAGGTGTTAATGTCCCGCACTATTACTGTGTTACTGTCGATTTCCTCTTTTATAGCTGTTAGCAGTTACCTTATATATTGAGGTACTCCTATGTTGGGTACATACATAATTATAATTGTTATATCTTCTTCTTGGATTGATCCCTTGATCATTATGTGGTGTCCTTCCTTGTCTCTCGTAACATTCTTTATTTTAAAGTCTATTTTATCTGATATGAGTATTGCTCCTCCAGCTTTCTTTTGATTTCCATTTGCATGGAGTATCTTTTTCCATCCCCTCAATTTCAGTCTGTATGTGTCCCTAGGTCTGAAGTGGGTCCCTTGTATACAGCATATATATGGGTCTTGTTTTAAGTATCCATTCAGTAAGCCTATGTCTTTTGGTTGGAGTATTTAATCCATTCACGTTTAAGGTAATTATTGATATGTATGTTCCTATGACCATTTTCTTAATTGTTTGGGGTTTGTTTTTGTAGGTCCTTTTCTTCTCTTGTGTTTCCCACTTAAAGAAGTTCCTTTAGCATTTGCTGTAGAGCTGGTTTCGTGGTGCTGAATTCTCTTAGCTTTTGCTTGTCTGTAAAGCTTTTGATTTCTCCATCGAATCTGAATGAGATCCTTGCCAGGTAGAGTAATCTGGGTTGTAGGTTCTTCCCTTTCATCACTTTAAGTATATCATGCCACTCCCTTCTGGCTTGTAGAGTTCCTGCTGAGAAATCAGCTGTTAACCTTATGGGAGTTCCCTTGCATGTTATTTGTCATTTTTCCCTTGCTGCTTTCAATACTTTTTCTTTGTCTTTAATTTTTGCCAATTTGATTACTATGTGTCTTAGCATGTTTCTCCTTGGGCTTGTCCTGAATGGGACTCGCTGTGCTTCCTGGACTTGGGTGGCTATTTCCTTTCCCATGTTATGGATGTTTTTGACTATAATCTCTTCAAATATTTTCTCTGGTCCTTTCTCTCTCTCTTCTACTTCTGGGACCCCTATAATGTGAATGTTGTTGTGTTTAATGTTGTCCCAGGGGTCTCTTAGGCTGTTTTCATTTCTTTTCATTCTTTTTTCTTTATTCTGTTCCGCAGCAGTGAATTCCACCATTCTGTCTTCCAGGTCACTTATCTGTTCCTCTGCCTCAGTTATTCTGCTATTGATTCCTTCTAGTGTAGTTTTCATTTCAGTTATTGTATTGTTCATCTCTGTTTGTTTGCTCTTTAATTCTTCTAGGTCTTTGTTAAACATTTCTTGCATCTTCTCGATCTTTGCCTCCATTCTTTTTCTGAGGTCCTGGATCATCTTCACTATCACTATTTTGAATTCTTTTTCTTGAAGGTTGCCTACCTCCACTTCATTTAGTTGTTTTTCTGGGGTTTTATCTTGTTCCTTCATCTGGCACATAGCCCTCTGCCTTTTCATCTTGTTTATCTTTCTGTAAATGTGGTTTTTGTTTCACAGGCTGAAGGATTGTAGTTCTTCTTGCTTCTGCACTACAGGATTCTTTTAACTCTGAAAATACCTGCTTACTCCCAGATTGGAGTCCCTTTGTGGCATTTACTCAGCATCTCAGGGGACTGAGAACATGATTTCAGCCCCTATTACTTGAATCCTGGTGATAGGCAGCCAATAGAAAAAGATTTGCCTAAGCTTGGTCTGGCAGGCACAGTTACAAGTATCTGACAGATATGTGTTTCATCACTAAGAAAGAAACATTTCATGAGACAAGTGTTCTCAACATTCATGGGAAATTTTTTAAATGCATTGTTCATTTCCCTTATGCCCAACATGTGTGCTGATATGTCTACAAGTAAGCTGGTATCATCAGCCCCCAAACACACAACTGCAACTAAATCTCTCTAACTGGTGCTCACAAGGCTCAGCCTCACGCTGTGAACTGGTGATGCAGGAATGTGTTAGGAAGACAGTCTTCAGTTCTGTTACTATGCAGCTGACAGCCTCACTAGCACTTACTACTATGCCAACTATAACTCCAGGCAACCAAATAGGCTATTTCTATCAAGTGAAACCTTCCTTCATGAACTATCTAATAAAAAATAAACAGCAGAACTAGAATATTTTGCAACTTCTAGTAAATTAGTAGATCTAGTAATGATCATCATCAGTGGCTGCTAAAATCATGACAATTAGATAAAAAACAGACATTATGTACGTCTGATGAAAGTATATAACCATCTGTGAAGTAGAGTTGCCTCTCCAATAATGGAATTTTCATGTGACTGTATCTAAATCTAATTTTAGTTTACAGAAAATACAAGGGAGCTATTAACATGTTAAAGGACACCATGAAGATACCAAAGTTTCCATCTCCTATCTATTGTAAACAGTGCTGCAATGAACATTGGGGTGCATGTATCTTTTCAAATTATGGTTTTCTCTGAATATACACCCAGGAGTGGGATTGCTGGGTCACATGGTAGCTCTATTTTTAGTTTAAGGAAGCTCCTCCATACTGTACTCCATAATGCTTGTACAAATTTATATTCCCACCAACAGTGTAAGAGTGTTCCCTTTTCTCCACACCCTCTCCAGCATTTATTGTTTGTAGGTTGTTTGATGATGGTCATTCTGACTGGTGTAAGGTGATACCTCATTATAGCTTTGATTTGCATTTCTCTAGTAATTAGTGACACTGGGCATCTTTTCATGTGCTTTTCAGCTATTTGTATGTCTTCTCTGGAGAAATGTCTATTTAGATCTTCCACCCATTTTTTGATTGGGCTGTTTTGATAATGAGTTGCATGAGCTGTTTGTGTATTTTGGAGATTAATCCTTCGTCGGTCACTTTGTTTTCAAATATCTTCTCCCATTCTGTGGGTTGTCTTTTCATTTTATGGTTTCCTTTGCTGTGCAAAAGCTTTTAAGTTTAATTGGGTCCCGTTTGTTTATTTTTATTTTCATTACTCTAGGAGGTGGATCAAAGAAATCTTGCTGCAATTTATGTCAGAGAGTGGTCTGCCTATGTTTTATAGTATCTGGTCTTGCATTTAGATCTTTAAACCATTTTGAGTTTATTTTTGTGTACAGTGTTAGGGTGTGTTCTAATTTCATTCTTTTACATGTAGCTGTCCAGTTTCCCCAGCACCACTTACTGAAGAAACTATCTTTTGTCCACTGCATATTCTTGCCTCCTTTGTCATAGATTCAATGTATGAATGGATAAAGAAGATGTGGTACATATATACAATGGAATATTACTAAACCATAAAAAAGAGCAAAATAATGCCATTTGCAGTGACATCGGTGGATCTAGAGATTGTCATACTGAGTGAAGTCAGACAGAGAAAAGACAAATATCATATGATATCACTTATATGTGAAATCTAAAAAATGGTCCAAATGAGCTTATTTACAAAACAGAGAGTCATGGGCTTCCCTGGTAGCGCAGTGGTTGAGAGTCCGCCTGCCGATGCAGGGGACATGGGTTCGTGCCCTGGTCCGGGAAGATCCCACATGCCGCGGAGCGGCTGGGCCTGTGAGCCATGGCCGCTGAGCTTGCACGTCCAGAGCCTGTGCTCCGCAACGGGAGAGGCCACAATGGTGAGAGGCCCGCATACCACAAAAAAAAAAAAAAAAAAAAAAATCAGAGAGTCACAGATGTAGAAAACAATCTTATGGTTACCAAGAAAGAAGGGGAAGAGAGGGATAAATTGGGAGATTGGGATTGACATTCACACTAGCATATATAAAATAGATAACTAATAAGAACCTACTGTATAGCACAGGGAACTCTGCTCAATATTCTGTAATGACTTATATCGGAAAAGAATCTAAAAGAGAGTGGATATATGTGTATATATATATATATATATATATATATATATATATATAAAACTGATTCACTTTGTTGTACAGCAGAAACTAACACAACATTGTAAAGCGACTATACTCCAACAAAAATTAATTTACAAAAGCTACAATCAAAACTAATGTTTTAGAAACTCTACAGGAAGAATGACCAAAGTTCATCAACAAATAAGAATCTATAGATTGAAACTTGAGATAGCAACCAACTGCACTTATGGAACTTAATTTTATCCTAATTTTAAAAAACACCTAGGGCTTCCCTGGTGGCGCAGTGGTTGAGAGTTCGCCTGCCGATGCAGGGGACATGGGTTCATGCCCCGGTCCGGGAGGATCCCACGTGCCACGGAGCGACCGAGCCCACGAGCCATGGCTGCTGAGCCTGTGTGTCCGGAGCCTGTGCTCCACAACGGGAGAGGCCACAACAGTGAGAGGCCCGCGTACAGCAAAAAAAACCAACCAAACAAACAAAAAAAACCACCTAAAATTAAAAAAAAAAAAAAACTTGAAACATATAAACACTGACCAGAATACTTAATATTAAGGATTAATTTTGTATAAGACATAATGCTTATGAAAAGAGTTCCTATTTTATAAATAAGAAAATATTATCTATAAATCTCTAAGTCTATAAAGTTACAGTGAATCTGTGCTCATTTACACAGGAAAATTGCATTTCACATTTCCTAAAAAAGTGGGTGCGCTAAATAATTAATTACATTTTTGAAGAGACCTAAACTAGAAGAGTAATATGGTGTAAAAATTTTGAAGATTGATAAGAGTGAAAAAAACATTTTGTCATTAACTTTGAAAAAGACATTTTTCAATAATTTGTTCTATTTAATATAACTTCCCGAAACATATTGATAAAGAAATAGAAAGCACAAAATGTTTTATTACTATCAATAATGTTTTTAAATCAAAAGAAAGCCACTCCCCCACACACAAAAATCCAGATGATTTTACAGGTAAGTAATAACCGATGTATAAGAAACAAATATTAAGATCTGTGCAAACTATTATTCCAGGTAATAGAAAAAGTGGGATTTCTCCATAATTCTCTGTCTGAAACTAATACAATCTTGATATCAACAATAACCAAAGACAGTATGAGATGGAAAATTCTGAACCATTTTTACTTATAAACACAGAGGCAAAATCCTAACCAAATTATTGGCAAACTAGTACGTTTTTTAAAAACCAAGTTTGGATTACTCAAGAAATAGACGTTTTGATATTAGAAAGTCTACTAATTTAATCCACATTACAAAAAATATCAAAGGAGACTAGAGTACATGAGTACTTCAAGTGTTGAATTACTGAATGTTTTATTCAATTGTTTTATAATATAAACTTAAGTAAACCTCACAAGAGAATTTCTTAACCCAATGAAAATTATCTGCAAAGAAATGCTAGAGCAAACAGCATTCTTATTGGTGAAATAAAACAGCCCCTTCAAAAAATCAGGACAGAGTCAAGGATGCCTGCTAGTTTCTATTAAAAATTGCCACAATATCTGTGGCAATAAGGCCATTATTAACCTCAGATGATAGACCTGTTCACAGAAAAAAGCCAATAAAAATCTACAGACAACTTAGAAGTATTAAAAATGTTGGTTATAAGGTAGTATATATAGAAATGTAATTGATTTTTCTATATTTAACAGTCATCAACGGCAGTTTAAAATATATCCTTCCATATAGAAATGGTGTATGCATGTAAGCACACATTTATACACTCATGTACCGTATATGTATATAGTCCCTAACAAATCTATTATCTGCAACAAAATTAAGGTGTGCAGACTTGCCCTATGAGACATGTGATCTATTCAGTGTAATACTGATGTAAAGGATAGATATACAGAAGAATAGAATGGAAACCCTGAAACAAACCCATTCAGAGCAGAGGCCTGATAGGTGACAGAAGTGACCTTGCAGGTCAGCTGAGAGATGGACTATTCAGTAAATAGTACTGGATCATGGGCTATCCATATAGAGAAAAACTGGACGCTCACCTCATACCCTACACAAAAATCAACTCTAAGTGTATTAAAGGCTTAAATGTGAAAAGCAAAAACTAACCTTTAGGAGGCAACTGAGATTAGCTTTATGACCTTGAGGCAGGGAAATATTTGTAAAATAAGATTCAAGAAACAAACTAGAGAAAAGAAATTAGACTATATCATTAACAAACAGTTTGCATTCAGAGTAAATGAAGTCTACAAAATTCTAACAATAGACAAACTAATCAATGTAAAAACAGAAAATATAAATAGGCAACTAAGAAAAAAGGAATCCCAAACAGCCTATAAAGACATGTAAAAATATTCAACTTCACTGTGAAAAGGTAAATGCAAATTAAAGTCACAATAAGATACTATTTTACACCCATCAGAGAAGCAAAAATTTAAGTTAAAGTCCGACAATATCAAGTGTTACCAAAGATGTGGAATAACTGGAATTTATACTCTCCTGAAAAGAATATAAATTAGTATAGTCATATGACCCAGCAATTCTCTTCCTGATTTTATATTCTTCAGAAATATTCTCAAATGTACACAAGGATACAGAGATAAAAGATGTTTATAGTAGCATCGTTTATATATACATTTTTTAAAATGGAGACAATCTGTACCTCAGAAAATGATAAATTCAGGCAATAAAATACCATCCAGATTAAAATGAATTGAACTAGAGCTTTCACACACCATTGTAATTATAAATGTTAGAAAAAACACAAAAAAGTATTAGAATATGGAAATGTAGCAATAAATAGTTTTCAAAAGGCAAAATAGCAGCATACATAGAGCTGTGACAGGGCGAGAGAGAGTCATGGGCATATACACACTAACAAACGCAGTAAGGTAGATAGCTAGTGGGAAGCAGCCGCATGGCACAGGGATATTGGCTCGGTGCTTTGTGACAGCCTGGAGGGGTGGGATGGGGAGGGTGGGAGGGAGGGAGACGCAACAGGGAAGACATATGGGAACATATGTTTATGTATGACTGATTCACTTTGTTATAAAGCAGAAACTAACACACCATTGTAAAGCAATTATACCTCAATAAAGATGTTAAAAAAAAAAAAAGATGGTATCTACACACACACAGACACACACACACACACAGACACAAACAGCAATACAAACACTACTATAAGTACAAGCAAATGCAAGGAAAATAAGAACACCAAATTCAGGCTAATGTTAACACAGGGAAGGGACGAGAGATGCAATTAGAGAAGAAGATACAGGAAGATCTTAACTCAATTGGCAATTTTCTATCTTTTAACATCAGTGTGGGACTATCTGTACTTATATGAATCTTCATGTATTTTGATATGTCTTGCTATTTTACAAATTTTAAAATAAAGTTTAAACAAATGAAAAAAAGATATACCAGGCAAATTCTAATCAAAAGATGGTCCATATCACATTATTAATATCAGAAAAAATATATCTTTTGGCAAACCCATTAATAATATAAAGAGTCATTTTTCAGTGTAAAATAAAGACACTTAGAAACCTGAATACATATGTGCTGAACAGTGTATCTCCAAAGTACGTAAAGCAAAAACAGACTTGTTAAGAGATATCAATAACCCCTCTGATCATAGAGAAACAATTTACACCCCTCTCTCAAATGGATAGATCAAAAAGACAAAATTAAGTTTTGAACAGAATTAACAAGCTTTTCTAATGACATGAGTGTTTGTGTAAAATACACATTTTCTACATAGTTTTTGCCAATGTATATAACATCTAATAAAAAAATTTATATTAGGACAAGAGTAATTTATAAAGTAGCAAAAAATAGCTCTAAATACTAATACCTATATTGAGAAAATGATAAAATTTTATTGATGGATATAAATAACTGATCTAAATAAGTAGAAAGATATAAAATGTTGATGGGTGAGAAGATAGACTACTATGAAGATGAAGATGGCAATTTTCCTAAGTAAATCTTCACATTCAATGCAACTGCAATCAAAACATCACCTGTATTTTTCATGAACCTCGAAAAGTCAATTATAAAATTCATAGAGAAAAAAAGGTCACAAATAGTAAAGACTGCATTGGCGTAAAAGAATGAAGAGTTGACTTGCGACACGTGAATTAGCTATTGGTTCAGCGATAGACAAAAGACCAGTGGAAAAGAACAGAGCACCCACAAAGACACTCATAACAATACAGAACTTGCTACATATGAGAGTTGATATTATAAATCAGTGGGTGAAAGGTGGACTATTCTAAAATGCTGGGACAACATATATATGAAAGTATGTGAGGTGTAGGAATTTTACCATGCTTAAATCAAAACACAGATAGATTAAAGGCATAAAAATTTTAAAGTTTTGCTTTCCACATCTGTAAGTAAATAAGGGAGGATATTTTTATGGCCTCTCAGTAATGAAGGCTTTATTTAACAGGACATAAAAAGTACACACGAAACATAAAGAGAAAGATTAATAAGCATACTGAAATCTTTTAAAGATATAATTTTGAAAGCTCACGTATACAAAGTAGAAAAGCCACAGGTTGGGAAAAGCCATCTTCAATGCATATAATAAAAGAGTACTGATAGAAACCTAAGTAGAACTACTACAGAATAAATAGAAAACCCCCCCAAAAAAAAGAAAAAAGACATTAACAGGTAATTCGTTGACAAAGAGAACCAAGTGACCAACAAACATGAAAGACTGCGTCATGTTAGGGGAAATTTTTAAGTCTTTAGAGAACCACTTCAACAGTTTATCAAACTGATAAAAGTCTGACAATACTAAGTATGAATAAATGTATAAAAATGGGAACTTTCAAAATTTATGGGAGAAATATAAATCCTATCACCACTTTAAAAAGCAATTTTTCATTACTAATAAAAGACATTCATTCAATTGATTTCAACTTAAAGTTACCCCCTAGAAAAGCTTTTATACAGGTCTACAAGTAGTTATGCAGAAGGATTTTGATTACAGTTCTTCTGTAATAGGAGAAATATTAGAAACAACCTAAATATTTACTAATATGAGAATTTGTGGTATAATCATGCAGTAAAATATTGTATATCAAGCAAAAGGAATGAAATAAATCTACATATCAATTTGCCAGAACGTTAAGAAATAAGGTTGAATGAGAAAAATTATGCTAAAATAACATTTATGTAAAATTATAAGATATACATAAATACTATATATTGTTCATGGACATATTTTATAGAATGACAAATATGAATGCAAAATCAGAATAGTGATTTCCTCTGGGCAAGCAGGAGAAGATAAAGGATGAGGGGAGATGTATAAAGACCATCAACGACATCTGGAATTTTTCTTAACTTGTAAAAATATGAACAAATGTAGTCAATGTTAGCATTTATTAATCCTGGGTGAATATATGGGTATCTGCTATGTTATTCTCTGAAATAATATATTTTAAAATTATGAATGAATAAAAGCGATCAAAAATAATCAAAAGTTTGGTCTAAATTATATGGAGGAAGTCTACTGAGGAAATTAATAATTTGCTCTTTAATGTTACACCTTTATTATAAGAAAGGTATATTGGGATTAGATTAAGTGCAGTCATGATTGAAATGGTATCAATACTTTAATTCTGATCTGGAAAATGGAATGTGAATAAAGTAAGCATAATAAAGACATGTTCTGTGGCCTAGATCTAATCAAGACAAGCTCACTACCATTTACATAAAAAATGCAAAACAAATGATGAAATAGATAAAAGCATTCCTCCCCCTTGTCCAGTCATCAGTCCACTAGCAGAAGCTCTTTTAAATGAAACTCTTCATAGCAGTAGAAATCATCAGTAGCAGAGATCACCCAGAACAATACTAGTATTATAATTGTCAATATATGCCACTGATATTTTTTCAATTTTATGTAATTTTATGCCACAAAAAATGCTAAGTGGACTATAGAAAGAGTCCAACGAATAATCTCAACAAAACCATAATCTACTGAAGCAAATGCCATTGCTTAATTCTCAGACTTCATTTTTTTGTTAAATTATCATCATTGGGTACAGTGATCACTCCCTTCACAAAAATCTTTCATCATTTGGATCTTAGAAGCCTACTGTCTTGGTTCTCATTTTTTTCAATTATCACTCATCCTCAGTCTCCTTTGTTGTTTCCTTGTCATCTCCCTGGCCTCTAAACACTGAAGGGCTATATTATAATTGCCAAGTTTATATTCCTTGTCTGAATCTTTCCACTGATTTCCATATATCCAACTGCCTATAATACATCTCCACTTAGAAGTCTCTGACACACCCCAAACTTCTGGTTTCCAGCCTCCATACTAGGATGCTCTTTCTGCAACTCTCCTCAGTAGATGGCAACATCATTCTCCTAGTTGTTTATCAGAAAACCTGGAATTCTCCCTGACTTCTTGAATTCTCTTCCTTCCCCCACATTCAGCAAAAAGCAATATCATTTTTTTTTCCCCACAATATATTCACAATCTGGTGCTACTCGTCACCTTGATATATACTACACTCGTTAATTCCAGCATCGTCTCTCCTTTGAATTGTCACAGCATCCTGGTCAAATGTCATCATTCTGTTCAAAACTCTTTGGATGGTGCCTTTGGTCAGAAAAAGCTTAAGGGCTTTCAGTACCTTCCCAGGCCATATGTAACTACCTTGTACCTTGAGTATAATCTGCCTGAGGCCTTTCTACATACTGCTTCCTCTGCCTGAAATGCTCTGCCTTCCTGGCCTAAACCCTCTATAAGGAACCTTAATAGAGAGGATTTCCCCAGTCATTTACAAAATATCAACTACCATTTTCCCCTGTTATTTTTCCTCCACCAAAGTTAACACTTTCCAAGTAATAATTAGTAATTAGACAATAAGTAATTGTCCCTCCCACCTAACTTCTAGTGCCTAGAAGAGAGCCTGGTAGGTGGCAGGCACTTGGTATTTGTTGAATGAACAAATAAATGCCACAAATACTTAAAGATATCCATATCATCAATTTTGCCTCTAATCATATCTGTTTTGCTCTTATACTTTTGTTTTTTTACTATTCATGTAATGATCTCCAGTGAGATTTTTATATCCTCAGAATATATATATTTGCTATATATTCTGACTCCTGCATAAGTATAGCAAATGTAGACAGGAACACACCCTATTCAAGGATTATTTTCAAAGAAATATAAAAGGGCATCCCCAAAAGACAAAATATGTAGTAGTGTTTTGTTAACAAATTAATTTTTAGTGAATACATTTTATATACTTATATGTATTTTATATACCTAGATGTAATGTATGTCTAGGGCTTACACTCTACATAAACATGTAATATAATTCCTTACTGCTGCTCTCCCAAATATTTGTTAAAATTCACCATTAGGGAAAACCCAAACGGTCAATGTGTCAGGAAGAATATGTAGAAAGGAATAAGCCCTGTCAGAGACATAATTCTGTAAGTGGTGCTGCATGTCTGATCTGCCCATTTTTATGTGAAATCCTCAAAGAAATATCTTGTGTGATTAGAGTCCAAAATCTTACCTATAATAAAGAAATTTTTTGCCACAGAATCTCTTTGAAGATAACACCAGCGTATGTTAAGAACTGATTCAAATTAGTAAATGGACAATATTCAGTTTATTAAAATCTTAGTCATAAATAATGTAAACAAAACTCTACCAAATCCTTCAATGTGAGATTTCCGTTACTTGCCAATCCACTTCATTATGCTATTTATAACTCCATTGGCCAGATGGGGATAAAAATACTTTCAGAAATCCAGTATCAGTTCAGTTTGAACGAGTACCCTCTTGCTCAGAGCTGACACACAATGAACAAAAAAAAGGGTGAGACTGTGTCTTGCACTGACAACGTCTAGGTTCTAAATTATGGAGGTTTATTCATCTATAACTTAGTTCTAGATATTTCTGATCCTATATACAGCTGCAAAGATTTGTTCAAATGCTGGAATGGCAATTATAGTTCAATATTTTTCAATATAAAGCATAGGCTTTAGCTGTTTACTATCTGGGGATAATTCTTTGATCTTTGTGCTTCAGTAATGGTGTGTTTCATAAACATCCCTTCTTATCATTAAGCACAGAACAACTTCCAGGATGAGTAGAACTTGAAAGCATACATCACCCTTTTCTTTGGACACTCCCCGATTCATTCTATCAGTTATCCCCCCGGCAATAGCAGCAGTAACTATTTCTGAATACTTTCGATTTTTCTTTTGTGCTATCATCTTGTTTCTCTCTTTACTTTTGACAACATCTGAGTTAAAGTAATAGCTAGCACCACAATAAGTACCTGATACATGCCCAACTAAATTTTAGTATGAATATAATACATGTGAAAATCATTATGCACATAAATGAGCCCACCTTTCAATATCATATATATATATATATATATATATATATATATATATATATATATATATATATATATACTTTCAGCCTCTGGGGTATGTGGAAGTGTGGTTGACAGCAGTATTACTATTCTCCTAACACTGAAATTGAGAAGCTGAGTCAGTGATGTGAAGCACGATGTGACAGACAAACTAAAGTTGGGGGGCTTGGGGGAGAGGAACTCTAGGAGGGAGGAGAATTTGGCTACAGAATGAGGACTTGCAGCAGCACATGTAACAGCTGAAGACTTGGTATTATTTTTTCTGCACTCTCTCTGTTCCAGAATGTGTTTCATTAATCTCCCAGCAAACATCTGAGATCTGGAATTCTTTTGCCTTCATTTTGACAAGAATATGAGGTTATGCAGAAGGCAGTGAGAGGCACGACATGACAGAAGTAAGTAAAGTTAACAAGGAGTCCCTAGTACTATTCTGGTAGCTCCAAATTATTTTAATTGCAATAATAATTTTCTTTCTCTGCAATACAAACAGGCTTTATTAATTATGGTGACCCTGGCAACCAAGTCAATGAGCTACTTTTTCTTCATCCTTATGAAAATGTGGTTCTTATTTTATTCAATATGCTTTACACATTGCTTTCCTAACCATCATACATAGAACTTTAATCATGAGGCTAGGATTTAAACTTTCTATCCTAAGGTCTTTAATAGATAGTCAAAATGCCTATGGGGGTCCATGAAAAGCTGAGGAATTCAGACTCTCTGCTCACTTGACCTTTCTGAGCCAATGGAGTTACAGTTACAGTGTAGTACTCCAATCGAAGTTCTGACTTTTGTTCCCTAGTCCCCTTCTAGTAATAGCTTTTCAGTTTGGCTTAGTATGAATCCTCAAAATACTTCATCCACCCCTCTCTTCCTTTGTTCCTTCTTTCTTGCTCCACAGGTAGCTTCTAGATTGGTCTGGCAAGAGTCATGAGAAAACCAGTCTGGATGGCATGAAAGATGCTTATCAGGAAATAAGTGGGACACAGGGTTGGGAAGGCAGGTCAGACCTAGATTATAATGATGAATGAATCCCAGGTTTTTTCTGATTTTCTGGAATTTATGGTATGGACAGTGAGAATCGTTGAAGGGTTATAAGGCCCAAGAATTGTTTAAATGAGTAATTTGGACCTATTATAGATCGATCTCAGTGGCAGGCCACACTGGCTATCTACTGCACAACTCCATGAGTTACCTGCCAGTTTTACTGCAGTCCATGGCACGTGCCCCATCTGTATAATGTAATCACCCTAATCAGATATATGGGGGTAACTTGCAGCTAGTTATAAAGATAGTTTTTCAGTAATCTAGACAAATAATTATTTGAAACAAACAAGGTTTGTTTTGTTTTGTTTTTGAGTAGAGGTATGGAATAGAAAGCAGAATTAAAAGACTACTGTGGTTGTCTGCAAACACAGTAAGTGTTGCGTTAGGATCTAGCGGTGAGAATAAAAAGAACGGAGCAGATGACAAAGTCATTATGAAGCAGAAAGCAACAAAATAATGACTCATTAGATGCATGGAGGAAGAGAAAGTCTGAGGAAAACAAATATGGATGACTTTGAGATTGCCTCATAGGGAGAGTTGAAATGATGAACAAAGTTAAAAAAGATGGATTGTGTGTTTGATATATTTTGCTTGGGGCAGAAGTGGAACTAGAGAGTAGGTCTTCTGACTCCCAATCAAAGACTTTTCCCCAGTATTCTATCAAGATTTTCCATTAAAATAATTATCATTCTCCTTTTACTTTATACTTTTAGAAGACAAGTTACTCAATACGCTTAGCATTTATGATCAATTCATCAAAAAACAAAATCGTTAGATGAAGTTATTTTACATTTTCTCCCCCAGGCATTGATCTTCCACTATAAATATTAAGATCAATACCAGATATATTTGGGAAGGGAAGAATCTAATATTTAAAATGAGCTCACCTTGCCAATCACTATACGAGAAATTTCACATTTTATTTAACCACAACCCTGTGGAGTTACATATTTTCTGTACTTTACAAGTGAGAAGCCTGGCTGAGAGAAGTGAATCAAATGCCCAAGTCCCCATGGCGAGAAAATTATGGGGTTGAGATTCAAGTGCAGGTCTAACTACAGACGCCTTCCTTGTCTACTCTTAGTAGATAATATCTCAGCATAGATAGTTCTAATCGTGGTGAGGCTGCTGGAGGAAACAGAAAGTAAAAGCAATATTTATTTTTCCTCTTGGCTTCATTCTTTGCCGTCAACAATGTTTGATAAGTTTTATTTAAACTGGACACTACTAACTGAAGTTCTTACGGTGATAAAACTATCTGATTGTGTTTTGTGTGCAGGAAAGCTTATCTGAAATCTCCAGGTATCATCACTGAAGGGTTCACTACTGTAATTATCACAGGTTGGGTGCCATCTATTCCAACAGATCAGCGTCACATCATCTCAAGTCTAACAAAGTGTGTTTCCTCTAAAGCAAAACCAACACAAAATATACTGCCTAGTCTAAACTAAGAGTGAGGATGCCTAACAAATAGGCCAACCAGACTCTAGGTGTATGTTTCTCCGTGTTAGAGACATGAAAGAACTATTTGGCAGTGGAGGCATGGGATACTTGAATAGTAATGGTAATTCAAGTGTGATACTAGCAAACTCATTAATATTAAGATAAGCCTGCAGTTAAAGAGGGAGAGACCAGTCCCGCCCCCAAGGCACTGTAGAAACTAGTATAAAACTGCTTTGAAGGGTACAAATAGGAAAGAACCTATTCTGTTTATATGTCAAATTTGGTTAAATGCATTCATATTTTGATTTTAAAAGCATCAGTGGAGCACCTATTGGATATCAGCCTCCATGTTAGGGCCTAAGGATGACAAAGAGAAACAGGACACGGCCCTGCCCATAAGAACCTTCCAGTCACCTAGAGAAACCAAAAAGAAAACAATCTGGCCCTCTTTGTCAGCAAATCACATCTGTGTCTATAAAGTTGGTCACTATGAATTAAAACTTGAAGAAAAAAACCAGAGAGGAGAAAAACTCAGTCATATACCAGTAACTATATTAGGAAAGCAGAAGGTCACATGTATCTTGTGCATTTGCAATAGTGCCATTTTTTTGGTCAAGATTTTCTATTATGACTTAAAAGAGAATAAAAATTGAAACTAGTATTTCTGGGGGAAGAAGTGGCATAGAGACTTCAGGTGCTTGGTTTTCATAGACCACTGTGAACAGATAAGGAAGGGAAGCCAATTAAAGGCCATTACAAGTCTGAAATGACAGGCCATGCTACTACATCCTTAAAACCCACTGCAGTCCTCAGAAATCCAGGCCGTTGAAGGCGAAAGTAGAGTCTAGAAAACTCATGGCCCTGAGAGGAAATATCCAAAGTCACTCTTGATTCAGACAAAGAAAATACACTGGGTGTCCCCCAGGTGGGAGGGTCTCCAAAATGTAAGCGTTTCCTGCGGTAAAGAGGAACACAAAGCACGTCTGGTCTGGGAAGGACTCTAGAACTAAGGAGCAGAAAGGGCCATGTGGCATTTCCCATAAAGGAAAGCCAATCTTTCATTAAATTAAGATTGTAAACATTTCATATCCATACTTTCAATTCCACTCTGCTTTCCTACTTCCGTCCATCCTTCCCTTCTTCCCTACTATAAATGGCTACAGAAATTAGTATATTTCACAAAACAAGCCGAAGATCACATAAGCAAGTAATGATAGTAGACTTTTGATAAGGTATTTACTTTTTTTTACTTTCTGATTTTTTTATACAGCAGGTTCTTATTAGTCATCAATTTTATACACATCAGTGTATACATGTCAATCCCAATCGCCCAATTCAGCACACCACCATCCCCATCCCCCCCTGCCGCTTTCCCCTCTTGGTGTCCGTACGTCTGTTCTCTACATCTGTGTCTCAGTTTCTGCCCTGCAAACCAGTTCATCTGTACCATTTTTCTAGGCTCCACATATATGCATTAATATATGATATTTGTTTTTCTCTTTCTGACTTACTTCACTCTGTATGACAGTCTCTAGATCCATCCATGTCTCAACAAATGACTCAATTTCGTTCCTTTTTATGGCTGAGTAATATTCCATTGTATATATGTACCACATCTTCTTTATCCATTCGTCTGTTGATGGGCATTTAGGTTGCTTCCATGACCTGGCTACTGTAAACAGTGCTGAAATGAACATGTGTCTTTCTGAATTATGGTTTTCTCTGGGTATATGCCCAGTAGTGGGATTGCTGGATCATACGGTAATTTTTTAGTTTTTTGAGGAACCTCCATACTGTTCTCCATAGTGGCTGTATCAATTTACATTCCCACCAACAGTGCAAGAGGATTCCCTTTTCTCCACACCCTCTCCAGCATTTGTCATTTGTAGATTTTCTGATGATGCCCATTGTAACTGGTGTGAGGTGATACCTCATTGTAGTTTTGATTTGCATTTCCCTAATAATTAGTGATGTTGAGCAGCTTTTCATGTGCTTTTTGGCCATCTGTATGTCTTCTTTGGAGAAATGTCTATTTAGGTCTTCTGCCCATTTTTGGATTGGGTTTTTTTTTTTGATATTGAGCTGCATGAGCAGAGGTGTTTACTTTTGATAAGGTATTTATTTCTTTGAAAATGTTTTCTATTGTAGCTTGACAAGAACTTGGTAACCAATGATATTATAATTGAAGCATTTATAATTCAGATTTTATCATTCTTTTATTGAAGTTTCTAACTATATAGAAAAAGCATCATTGGTAGAAGAGTTGGCAGGTACTGTGAGGGTCAGCACCCCTTCCCTGGAAGTTCAACTCAAATCCCCATCACATGGCCACAGAGGGGTGACTGGCCTCTTTGGTTTTGGCATCACACCCAAGCTGATTATATCTTGGTCTATTTCATGTGCTCATCCAACCCGGCTTTTCTAGCACCATTACTTACAGCAGGGGCACTCCCCTACCTGCATCACAAACCCACACTCTACATGCTCTCAATCACTTTTTACCTTTCACCTTACATCCCAACACCAGAGCTTATAATTTTCTGAGTAAATATAGGTGTTCAAATGATGAAGTAACCCAAAAGAAATAAATATGCAATTCGGTGACTCTGATGGTAATTTTATTGCAGATGCTAAAAAAGTTAATTTTCCCTGCCTTTATAGTCATATTTCAGTTTTCACATCTGTTTGGAAAAGTTCAACAAGGAAGAGGTATTACTACACAAGGAATATGGACTCTCTAAAAAACAATTACCCAAATTAGAGTTTCACGGGACAGAAGTGCTCCTTTATCTGCTACTTTTAAGTTAATTTTTTTTTTGAAAAACATAGGCAATGATGAGATGACATAAAAGGAAAAAATATAAGGATGTTTCAAAATGTTTTCCAACTACGTGAAACGCCATTGAACCCTCTGCATAAGCCCCTCTGTTCCTGCAGGCAAATTTTGTGTAAGAAATTTCAACAAGCAGAAGAGCAGTCACAGAGATAACACCGCAATAAGATTTCCCCGCAGTCAGTGCAGATGTGACCCGAATGCACTATTAAACACATTGCTCCCACAGGGAGAGGCGGCAGGAATTCAACAGTTGTGAGTATCTACATAGCTCTCCATCTATCACATTCCCTTCTGAGGTTAAGCTCTGTCATATGCCCATTTCAGTTTGATGTAATTGGAAACAGTTTACGTTTTTCTCCCTCAGGCAATAGTCTTGATTTTTTTTTTAACCCCTTATTCTCCCAAGACAAAATTATTATCTCAAGTCCCCATAAACCAAAACCCTCTATTCATTGCCTCTGGGCATTTAAAAGTATAAAGCCAACTTTTTGGACTGTTTCTGGAAAACAGTGTTCCAGTGACATTTGTGCCCTTTCAACATAACCCAGTTATTGTAGCACAGTAGTTTGGAGGAATATTGGAGGAATCCTTTACTACATCTGTATTTATACTATCTTTCTGTTGAAGTACATATCCACTTTTAAGTGCATATATACTGTATTCCCTGAGTGCTATTGGGAATGTCTGCTGTTATTAGTTATGGTGTTGGTAATAATATTTTAATTGCATATGCTGCATTAATACTTCCGTTCAGATTAGCCTGATCTAGTATTTCTAGAACTCATTTTAAGCTTTTGCTGTAAAAGTCTTTTGTGTATTAAATTGTTTCGTCAAAGGAAAATTGTCAGGGTTTCCTTTTCCCCCACCTCTCTAGTCACTATTGGAAGAGCTCCCACTATAATAGGGGGGAAAAAAATCACACAAAGAAGCATTAGTGAAATAATGAATCACACCTGCACTGCCCTAGCCTAACTGTAATATGTAATTACAGGTGGCTATACAATTAGAACCATTGTTTTAATAACACCTCCATGTGTCTAAGTACCTAATGCCGCTCACGAGGTTAGATAAAAAGTACAGTATTTCTCTCTTCCTTTTATAAACTACTATAAGAAACGGGGAGGACGATCCTTACAATGATAGCAGTGACAGCTACATCACAATCTTTACTGAATGATCAAGCACCGTGGTAAGTCTCACTCACTTTCCCTGCACTGTACTTCAGATACACCAGCATCTGCTTCTGATCCCATGTCATACAGAGTCAGGTCCTCTCCAAGTCCAAGAGAAATGATGAGCTAATGTTACAAGGCAGAGTCCATGCTCAGAGAAACTACTAATTACCAGCAAGACAAGCTGCTTTCCTGGGGAGTGATGGCACAGCAGTTGGCTAGGGGGTGTGCCCATCTCCTGGGCCTTCCAGGACTCTATTTTAGGAAATAGACTTATCAGAACCAAGGAAGTCTAAAGGAGCACTGTGCATCATTGTAATTGAATTCACTGATACTTAGGGCTTAAGTTGATGTAAAACATTTCATTCCCCCTTCAGTTACCACTGTTACGACTCAAGACTGTTGAAAGAATATGCAGAAAAAAATCACAACTTTTATGTTTATCCAGATCAACCGATTTATGATTCTTAACGTGAATTCTTGAATGAAAGTAAAAACACGTAACGGCTATTTAAGAATAAAACTAGCTTGGATGAGGTTCAAATTCTTTTCCTCTTAGGGACAGATGATTCAAAAAGGAGAATTATATCTTTTAGTGTATAATTTAGCTGGGAATATGCCTTTGTAACTTGAAAGTGAAAGATAATTATGACCATTTGTGATATTAGATTTTTAGGTTTTGTGAACAATTAGTTTCACCTAAGAGGACAGAAAGAGGAATGGTATATATGTATACCATACATATATGTAAACCATATATGGTTTACATATGTAAACCATACAATAATGATTTCAATACCAATCAAGAGAACTTGTAAATATCAACCTTAAAACAGGAGAGCTTTGGGATACGTCACCGACTACAGTAAGGAGACTAGCTTAAGTAAACAAACTCAAATATTTTAGCTTCAAAGTTTCAAACACAAAGCTTCTACAGATATTAAGTTGCAGCTCAGACTTTATATAATTTCATTTTAGATATCTGAATAAAGCGGAATCTGATATCACAATCAGAATTTTACTTATTTTGCTTTAATTTGGCCTTTCTTGCATTTGTGAGAAAGTCTTGATTCTTTCTAGAATATTTTGGCATCTTCCATCGAATTGATTTAAGCCCTTTCCTGTAAAGCATAAGGTACACACAAGAACTGTGTGTGTGCCTTATGGATCACCTTCAATCCCTGTTAAGTAGAGGCTATCAGCAAGCATACTGGAAAGGTCTAAAAAGTGAGAATCAATGATATATTATTAAAAGTTATCAGCTACTTGCACTCTGGCTAACCACGCCAGTTAAGGTCACAGCCCCAAACTATGCTATTCAAAATCCAGAAGTTATAGATGAATTTGGTTATAGATTGATAACTACTCTGTGTGGATGTGGATGTGTGTGTTAGAGAGACAGAGATATTGGGGGGCAAGGCATTTGTTTCAAATATCCTGACAAACTTCTAAGAAGCTCTGGTCACAGCTCAAGAACAAAAGGTGATGTATACAGCTTAGAGGGAGTCTTCATACAGGGCAGCCCAATTCCTATTAGGGGAGCAGAGTCGAGTATCTCTTTTGCTGAAAACCTTAGAAAAACTTAACTGAACAGCTATGTTCACCCTAAACTCCTCAAAAGGATATATTTGCAGATGTCAGAAAGCTTGGTGATACACACAGTTTGCTGGATGACAATACTAGCACCTGAAAGATCTCGGCGAACAATACTGATAGCTAGAACCATCAAGATTACATTTAATATAATATAAATTCTGGGCTTCCATTTAAACATGGTAGTTTGAACAACTGCATTTTTTCTACTCTTTCCCAAAACTCTATTATAATGATGGTGAAGGAATTTTAAAAAGACAAATATCCAAGGTCAATGAGAATGGGAGACAAGATCACAACAGAGAAATGAGAACAGAAGTTCTGAAGCAGAAAACCAGATGCAGAAGCAGTAGCTGTCTTAGTGTAGCTGAAGAGAGAAAATAAAACCAATAAGAAACAAGTTGTGGAATCTAAAAAAAAATGGTACAAATAAATTTATTTACAAAACAAATAGAGTCACAGATGTAGAAAATAAACTTATGCTGCCAGGGAGAAAGGGAGGGGGGATAAATTGGGAGATTTGGATTGACATATACACACTACTATATATAAAACAGATGACTAATAAGGACCTGCTGTATAGCACAGGCAACTCTACTCAATACTCTAATGACATATATGGGGAAAGAATCTAATAAAGAGTGGATATATGTATATGTATATGTATAACTGATTCACTTTGCTGTACACCTGAAACTAACACATTGTAAATCAACTCTACTCCAATAAAAGTTTAAAAGAAACTAACCCAACATGCCAGGATGGCACATCATTAAATTAAGACACTAACAATTTCAAAAAAAAGACTAAACCATCATGCATGTCTCTTTTCAAAATACATATGCATATAAAGTTAAAAAAAAAACAAAGTTAATTCATATCACAGATCTTCCCCTGCCCTCCCTCTCCAAAGGATGTGAATTTCAAGTTTAAAAGGAGATTACGAGGGCTTCCCTGGTGGCGCAGTGGTTGAGAGTCCGCCTGCCGATGCAGGGGACACGGGTTCGTGCCCCGGTCCGGGAAGATACCACATGCCGCAGAGCGGCTGGGCCCGTGAGCCATGGTCACTGAGCCTGCACGTCCGGAGCCTGTGCTCCACAATGGGAAAGGCCACAACAGTGAGAGGCCCGCGTACGGCCCCCCCAAAAAAGAAACAGGAAATAGTCAAGTAGCTTGAAGTATACTTTTCGACAAGTTTTATCATTGGAAGACTGATGACTGGCATTTCTGATGATCAATCTCACAACGTGAAAGACAGAACCCACGTGGTATCTCTCCTCACAGGGCAGTTACAGCCTCCACTGAGATCACAGTCATCAACAAGTGAGTGTGAAAAGGACGTCATAAGGTCCTAGGTCTTTCAGTTGGGCTTATGTCAGCCCCAACAGTTACCAGCTGAATGTGTAGTTAATAAAAATAAGATTGACTTTCACTGTAGCCACTATGGAGGAATTTGATCTTCAGACAGAGGATAAACAGTAGATTGGAAACATCTCATCTCCATTGTTTAATTACCATGACTGATTGTGTGCTGAAGGGTCACTCTTGGTGAGCTTTTAAGATGTCATGTGAGTTTTCTTAAAAAGTGTGGCAGAACTTCTTGATGAAGGTCACACTGATCTGAATCCAATTTTACTGCTTTATTTCTTTGGAATGAGTGATGTGACTTGAGTAGAGCTTCTGTGAAACTTAGCACTTGGATAAAATAAAAACCTAACATCATTAGTATCAGAAACACTAAGGTGAAAGCTTCTTAGTGAAATCTGAAAAGTCTCCCTCTAATAAAATTATTCAGATATAAAATTGTTTAATGCATAAAACTGGTACCAGATCTTGTTATTATGCCCAGACCTTATAGGTATGTTTTCACAAATAATTATCGTCTTTGAAAAACCTTTAACAGTGTTATCCTGATTTGCCTTTTCAGATTGGGCAAATTCCCATATCCAGAAAGAATGTTTAAGAGGGTCAGATTTTTAAGAGCTTTATTAAGACAATCCATATACCATATAACTCACCCACTTAAATGTCAGTTCAATGGTTTTAGTATATAACCAGTTGTGCAACCATCACTACAATCTAATTTTAGAATATTTTCTTCACCTTCAGTAAGAAACCCCATTCTCAATAGCAGTTAAGAGTGGCAGACTTGTTGCAGTTTCATTTCTTCCCTTAAAAAAAGAAAGTTTAAAGATTGCTTGGTTGTTCACATACAGCAGCCTAATGTACTTTTTGGGGGATAGACCGATTCTCCTCTGGTGCCTGAAAGAATCTTCTATATGTTCGTTCATACTAAGGGTTTGTGGATGATCAGTTGGTGCTAATGATGGGCATTAACGTACTGTATTTGCCTGGCACTCTAAGTGGTTCACATACATTAACTCATTTATTCACATGACAACCCTGTGAGGTAAGTACTGTCATTACCTCCATTTTACAGGTGGAGAAGTTGAGGAATGAGGTTAAGTGCCTAAGAAATACTAGTTTTTATTATTTTACTAGCCCAGTCATTTGGTATAGTCTTTAACTACTGGACTGCAAAGTCCTTTTCTTCACTTCCTTCTAAAAGTGGGTATTCAAGAACTTCTACAAATACTGTTTCTGCTACTGGATAATGAAACTCAGGGTCCACTTGCATTCCTTTGACTACGCATCTTTGTAGAATCAAGTTGGGTGTCTAATTTGCACCTATACTTACTTTATATATATATTTCAGATATAGGCTATTTCCAAAGTTTTGTGTGTTTCAAGTTCCAAACGAGTGACCTTCAATTTACCACAGAAATAGTGTTTCCACTAGTTGTAAAGTCCTCTGGTGAGTCCACAGACGCTTGAAATGTACCTAAAAAGTATAACTCTGTAACCACGGGCTGTAAATCCATTATGATTTAAGGGTATTGAGCACCCTATAGACCAAGGTCCACCTTTGGGGAGATTCTGAATTTCAACAGAAGCCCCCTCTGCGGGACTCTGCTACCTTCTGCTCCTTCTGAAGGGGAAGGAAGTTGCAAGTGGTATGTTTCTGCACTTGAGGGAAACCAAGCCCACCTCTTTTGACTCAACGTCTAGAGTTAGAGTGGAAAAGGGACTCAAAGGTGGGGAGTAGGTTGAACGCTGCTTATGATTCCAGCATCAGGACTGTGAGATTCAGGTGGCAGTAGGATGTGTGTATGCCTGTTTGGAGAAGGGGCATGGCAAGGGTCCAGGCTGTATGCAGACTTAAATGGTTCTCTCTTTCTCCTTGAAGATAGATTTTATATGTAAATGTAGAGTATAACTAGGGAAAACACAAGGTGAATTTCTCTAAAACACAAATTGTTTTTTGTATAATGCCTCTCAATTTTATTTAGTGTACCAAAGCATTTCTGGAATGCTGGAACTAAAATTTGTGAATGAGAAGTACCTAAACATTAAGGAGAAAGTTTAAAGACAGCTTTATAAGAGACAGCATACGGTACAATGTGATTAAGAGCATAGACTTTGGGGCCAGCCTGCCTAGGTTCAAATCCTAGCTCTGCTACTTTGAAATACCCGTATGTGTATACCGGTACTTTGTTTTACACATGTACAAATTTAAATCATCTTGCAATGAACATTTTTATAGTAATAAAAGAAAATGTTGATAACATGTACTTTAATTCCCTTTTGAGCCAAAGAATCACTTGAGAGCTAAACAGATAAATGAATTAATCCCCAACCGGAAAAAAGGGTAAATGCCACGAAATCTCCTATGCAATACCATTAAATTCCTATTCAATCACTCCAGGCCCAGTACTGGGTGAACCTTATATGTACATACATGCATGTGTGTGCACGCAACTTCCAATCATTCCATTTCAATCAGTAGGATACAGATACTAAATACGAATCTGCTAATATTATGGTTATGTTGTACATGCCTTATTTTCTAATTTTGGAGGGTAAGTGTTCTCTTACTTTCCCAACCCCTACAGGACATAGGACAGCCTGCTAATATTTTCTGAATTAAATGTACAAAATAATAGAGCTCAATTGAAGGAGAAAAAGACTAATTACTAAAGAGGTGATGGATATGTCTTAAAATAGAAGTTTGCATTTGAGTTGATCAATCCTAGAAAGATGGGAAGGACATCGAGAAGTGGAGAAATGAGAAAGCACGCTGCAGGGAAAGGAAGCAATGTGGGCCAACATACACCAGAAAGTAAAACCTGTCAGGGGAAGATTGGAAAGTTTGCTTGGATGAACATAAAGTACAAAGGGGACATTAGGTAGAGAACAAAGGTACAACATCTGCATGTGATTAAAAACTGAAGGCTTAATTTTTTATAATGTAACAAATGTAACTAGTAAGAAATTGATGTGTGAACGTTGTGTAAGATTTAAAAGCATGTGTCCACGACCATATTTAGATGGACACTGCACTCCGCATTCATGAAAAAGCACCCTTCCTCATTAACAGCAATTGAGTAAAGAATTGCTATTTTCTTGATTATATGCAACTTTTGGTCAAAGGCCAGGATGTACGTGCCTGTCTGACAAGAGGAGATAGAGCGTAGCTCATTCTTCCCACGTGAAAGAAAAGTTGCTTTACAACTTCATGTATGCAGAGATGGCCAACATGAAGCCCCAAAGGACACTCAAGTTTTGGCACTAAAATATATGCATATTCCTTTAAACACAGAAGAATACTTCCTAAGTATGTGGGGTGCCTTAAATGGCATAAATATTAATTTAAATATTAACAGAGCCCTGCAATTTGTTGGTAATGAGGGAAACAAGATAGAATATGGTAGAACATAGTGCTAAAGGATTTTCCCAATCTCCTGAGAGAATGCCCTGAATTTATATTCATGTACAATACTGACACGTGTATAAAATCTAAAATATTGCACATGTATTTGATAACTCCAAGGACTATTCTTATAGCCCTGCTTTAAGGTCTTAAAAGGCCAACAGCCATATCATTAGAAAAATGTGGTTCATTTCTTTACTGGTTATTAATTTTTCTCCTTGGTAGTGCTCTCAACTTTATCATAGTTCAAACTTTTTTCACATCAAAATTCTGGTTTGGAGGAATGAAATGTAATTTCTATTAAAACTGCCTCCAGGATATAATTTGAAGAAGAGATTATAGCATTTGGACTTAATAGACAAAAGTACATAGATTTTCTTTAAATATTCCCTATGAAGGAGAGTAGATAAAAAATGTTTGATAACGGTTAGATCTTCCTGAAGATAACAATGTTAAACCTTAATAACTTTAATATACTAGTTTAGAGAATTCCAATTCTGTATGCAGTTAATCAGTTTTACTTTGTAATTTTATGTCTTTTTCCAATGTTACGATAAGAAACATAAGCTTCCTGTCTGAAGTCATCATCGTCAAACCCACATTTCAGGAAGTCAGTCTATTATCAGCTTTTCCAGATGTTTCTTCAACTTGTCAGAGGCTGCCTGCAACTAATTTGCTTCCTTTAAAGAAGCAGAGTCCTTTCCTCAAGTTAAGAGCACAGCATCTGCCAACATCTCATTCCTTTTCCTAAGATTGGTGAACATGTGTGTGCACTATTCTCTCATCTCCGGCAAGTGTGTCATTGTAGCTGCCTTGGTCAGAAGTGTCCTTCTTGCAAAAAGGAAATGTACTGTTCCTTTTAAAATACTGAAAATTCTGAAAATCCCCAAACCAACCTGGAAGTGTTTTGCAATAACTTCGTCTAACAATGTCACCGTGTAAGAGGATTTATTAGGGGGTTTTGACCTCTCATCCAATGTCCCATCTGATTTTTCCTGCACTTCCTGTAGCCAAATAAGAGGGCTACAGATGTTCAGTGTGAAATGATGTCATTACGTATGTGATATGTTTGTCAAATTTGCCAAATACTACATGGTTTCCAGGTTGTAGAGAATGAAGAATAAAAACCACAGGCAGGAGGTGAGACTTGGGAAGTCAGCCTTCTCTGCCAGCCTTGTAACCAAGATTAGGACTCTACATGTTCAAGCACTTCTAAAATACTCTACATCTTTGTCAACTGCATTATTTTTCATTTTCAACCAGTGTATCTTACTTGGGATAAGTTTTCACTTAGGTAACAGAAAGCAATTCCAGTAAATCATGGACTTAGTTCACTTGCTTACATGGAGCTCTGCTGATGCTATGTCCCATGCAGTCTCTGCTAATTTTCTCACCCCCCACCACTGCCCCACCAAATCCTTTCCTCCAATTTCCTTTTCTTGGCTTTCATGCTCACTTTAAGTACCGAGTTAATTCTCATCCACAAAGTAACATAACTGTAGCCCTAATAATAGATACCTCAGCAAACTGCCATGGGAGCAAGGATGGAAGTAAAATATCTTCTTTGGTAAAAAGGGGTAATAGAGGCAAGTCCAGGAAAGCATCAAATGGGAAATTATGTTGGAGCTAAACTTTACAGAGAAGTGGAGAGAGGGCATTCCAGGAAGCAGGAACACCACGAAAAGGGACAAGGGTTATGAGATTTCATGGCACACGCAGACAACAGGCAGAAGTCTTTTTTAAAAGAAAACCATGGCATATATCAGGAAGGGAGATGGAACAGCAAGGGACTCAGTCGTCAAGGGCTTTGGATGATATATTGAAGAGTTTGGACTTAGGCTATAAGCAAAGGGGAGCCACTGATTACTTGGGAGCAGAAAAGCAACATGATTAGATCTGTGCTATAGAACGCAAGCCCCGCTTACAGTGTAGGGAGTGAAATGGATGGTAGCTAGGCTGAAGGAAAGAGGAAAGTCAAAACCGCTGGAAGACAATAGAAAGATGATGACTAAAACTAGAGTAGGACTAGTGGGAATGGAGAGCAAGGAAACTATCTGAGACATTTTAGGACATGCTTTATTAGCACATTGGGTCAAATGATCAGAGAAGAAATATTTATCTCATTCCCGTCACCTATTAAAATATCATGGATCAGTAAGCATGAAGTAAGGGCTCCATGGAAACACTTTTTTGGTGGGAGGGGGGCAGGAGAGGGACACTGGGGAGAGATGGGAAGCAGGCACAGAAATCTGTTTGCTCATCTGTTTTCCCTACCAAGAGCCCCTTCATTATCACCTCTGTTTAAAGCTCTCACTGTGTCATAGTGCTGACTTTCAGGAAATGCTCAGAGAAGAAAGGATGGTTGGGGTGGGGAGGACAGACAGGATGAGCCTTGGAACAACAGAACTGTGCTCTGGGGACAGACGATGGAGGCCAAGAGGCCTCTCCACCATATACCAGCTGTATGACCTTGGACAGGCCACTTAACATCACAGAACTTCAGCAGCAGCATCTGCAACAGGAAGATAATAACATCTGCCCTGCCTGCCTACTGCAGACAAGAAGGGAAATGTAAGGAGCCAATGTGTATGAGAATTCTTTGCAGAATTGTTATATGAATGTAAAAGATTATAATTAAAGGATCACAAGTGTTAAGATAATGGGCATTTCACTGTTATGGAGATAAGAGACAGCATCTTTACTCCAAACGATATTTCATAAAGACATTCATACCCACAAACACATGTATGATTCACTGGAGGCACGATGAGCAGGGCTAAATCCAACCACTTAATTTAAGCTTGCTATATGAGATGTCAACAGGCCATAGTGGAAGAACAGAAAATCTAGATCCATTATATAATGAGCTCACTCGCTAATGATATAGTTAGACTGGGCATTCCTTAAGGACTCAGCACCATTATAAGACCTAAGTTCCCACTCTTCTCATCAGTGAGATGGAAAAACGCTTCTCACAATAACTATGTCAACTAAAATGCTTGATATAAAAGTAGGGTTCTATAACTACTAGTTTCTGTTCCCTGCATTTATTCATCTCCTACATTTAGCAAATAAGTAGCATATATTGAGTGTGTCAGGCACCATTCCAGGATTTGATACAAAAGAAAAGAATAATGACAAGGTCCCTAGTACAGCTGCGGAAACAAAGTAAACAAGAAGACAGACTGTGACAAGCTCTATGAAGGAAACAAAAGCATGCTGTGGCAGAATCGGTGATGGTGGGGTGTGGGGTGTAGATGGGAAAGCAACTTTAAAGTGAGAATCAGGGAAGGTCTTTCTGAGAATATGACATTAAGCTGGGATTTGACGAGTGTGAAGGAGCCACCTGTAAAGAAACACAACAGCAAGTTAGCATTCCAGGCAGAAGAAACAGCAAGTGGATAGGACCTGCAGTAGCAAAGAGCTTGGAACGTGAGAGGCACTGGAAGAAGAGAGGGAGTGTGGTCCAGATGAAGTGGGAGACAGGTGGAGGCCAGATCACAGGGCATCACTGTGAGAGTCCGGATTTCATTCCAAGTTCAACGGGAAGACACCAAAAGGTCTTAAAGAACTGACATAATCTGAATTATAGCACCTAACACCGTGGCTTATGTATAAGAAGCACTGAAGAATGGAATATCATATTTCAGTTCTATGTATTTTATATTCGAGATGTCTTTTAACTTAAAGATATGGCAATAAAGAAATATTACCTACCATGTTTAAATAGAAAAGCATTCAAAGTTTTAAATATTAATTATGAGATCAACCTAAAGACCAGTGATTCCTGGGTATGATGTATTAAACTATTTTTATCAGTCAGGTATAAATCTTCTAAAGAAATTTCTAGACTACTTAACAGTCTAGCATAAAATCAGGCTCAAAAGAAATCTTTGCTGTCACAATCTGGTTTTTATCCCTTTCTCTAAGGTCTATTTTCCTTCCTCGAAAGTATGAAAAAATATGGAGTCAATAAGAGCAATTAATAATTCATAAAGCAGGCATTAAAGTTTTCAAATCTTAGGTCTTAATTCCCCCCAAATATGAATGTATTCGACAAGTATAGTTAATTAAGTGAAAGATAAGCTTACATTATTATTTGTTTGTAAATAGATTAACATCGTAGAAAGTGATTACAGAAGCAATTAAAAAGAAAAACTGCATTGATAAAAAAAAAAGTATGAAAAAAAATAATGAAGAGGGGGTTATTTTTCCAGTGACCTGCTACCACGATACCAACCAACAGCAAGAAGTAATTTTCTTTGCTAACCCAATGTAGTTAAAGCCACTTAGAGAAAAGAATGTATGTCCTACTTTTCTCCCTCTCACACGGATTCATTTTTTCATGATGTTTGGTACTTATCTTCAGGTTCAGCTCCTCTGATTCCCAGTCCTATGACAAGCTTTTGTTTGGCTAGTAGAAACCTTTCTCTGTGTTTCTGTGTGGCAACCTATTGCTTGGCTGGATTCCTTCTCATCCATTCCTATGCTTTCATTTGTTTCTATTTCCTTTCTTTTTCTCCCCTAGAGAGTCAAAGAATATAACATTTCAGATAAAATTGTATTAGGACAAAGCTTTCACATTCTCCAATAGTTCTTCCTGTGGTTTTAACTGAGTGTTTCAGGATATATGCTCAGCAGTGGGCCATGACTTTTTATTTTAGAAGCCCATGTTCTAAATGGAAATGTCCACTGTTTAGAAGGAAAGTTCTCTAGCGCTGGGCTCATGGAACAGTGGTAAAATAATCACTCAGTGAACAGGAGCCTCAGGTGGGTTGATCTCTCCTCATTTTCATCCCCAACTGTTCCCAAAGGTTAAAGGGGCCACGTAAAGATTCAAAGAGCGACTAGAACAAAAGAGATAGGGCAAGGGATTCTTCCTCTTGAATGGACACAGTGGAAACCAATTAACAGGAAGAATTTCATGTGAGGAATAATTAAGAAAAATAACGGTTATAGCTCAAAAGCGAAATCACCTAGCAACTTCCCTGGAACTTAGTGTCAGGTAAATGCCATTTAAACCAACAATTGTTTTACAGTTAATAAAACTATGTTTTATACATTTATATAGATTTATAGAACATCTGCTAATCTTTCATTATGTTGTATTTAAGTTTTTGAAGAGCAAGTGTCCTCACTAATTAACAATGCCTAACATATAACTATGTTCCCCATACAGTCACTGTCCTATGGTAATGATGAGTACATCTGCTCAGTGAGAATTGCCTGGGAACTCTGATCATACCATCCTTCCTACTTCTGCGCCTGTCCAGCCTTGGAAAGGAGCAGATCTAACTGAGCCCTGTTATTATTCAGGCCATTACCCAGTTTTGATCACTGATGTTTAAAGTGGGTGTAGAGACACAGCAACTCCTTATTAGAGTTCAACAATTTCTGAAACATAGCCCCTACTTCTTGTCATTTGAAGTTTAAAAGTTACTAATGCCATCTTAACCTTGTTCTCTAACTCCCAGTCACCACCACCACTCATCCACTCGGCGACATCTCTTAAACCAGTCCTTTCTAAAATCCTCCACTGTTTGTAAATGCTACACGTCAAATAAGCAACACTCATCTCCAGTCTTGCCATTACTAGCAATAAACCTTTTTTTCATTTATTTTCATTTTTATTACTTAGAGCCTATTTACTTCTAAAAAGATGTGGTGACTTAAGGAAAAATCAAGTAAAATAAAACCAAAGACCAGTAAGGCAAAGGAAGCATGTATATCATTTGAAAAATGAAAATGAAAGGCAATTATATTCTAAATCTGGATAAATGACAGCTACTACAAGTCAGCACAAAACTTAACTCTGAGTTTCCTGACAGGCAAGCAAAGTATAAAGCACGGTCATCACTCTACACCTGGATTATTTCAATAATTTCCTAGCTGGTCTTCCTGATCACTCTAGTTTAAATCATACTGCATACCTTGATCATAAACATAAAACCTCAAGATTAATAATAATTTTAGTCCCTTGCTTACCTCTTACTTTTAAATACAATCACGAGAAAGAATGAATAAAATGTCAAGCAAAGGCAATAATAGACCCGTGTCTGCAGAATCCATGCAGATTGTCTCTCCCCTTGTCCATCCCAACGCATAAGTCTCCCTCTTGTATTTGCTGGTTCTGTCCCTATCTGGAAGACACAACTCCCTCCCAGTCTGACACCCCTTGTTCATACATGATCATGGTATAGCTGTGGTCCTGGCTTGAGCCCCAGCTGTGTTCCCCACCAAAAGTTGAGAGAAGCCTGAGAATATCTGGGTCAACCTACCAGAAGACTATGGATGGATTACTACATAGTCCCTGAATAAAGAGAGGATCAGACACAACACACTTGACGGAGTAAGGCAGCCTTAGTGCTGAGGAAGAAGAAAAGATGAATAAAACATCAAGGTTATCACTAAGATTTTTCTTCATGTCCAGCTCCCTCCTCTGTTCTACTTACCCCTGGCTGGACTCATGACTAAGTCCTGGGAGGTAGAAGATGTGAGTAGGGTATAAAACCATGATTAGAAATTGATAACTTGTTTTGTTTAGTCTATAACACATCAGGGCAACACATAGATGATACAGGCAATGTGACTACAATGATTATAATGACAGATGGCCAGAAGCTTGTGTGCCCCGAGCCCCATCCAGAGGAAGCAGTGACAGCCCACCTACAATGTCTCCTTAATGCTCTGTGGGAGGGGTGGCATACAGCAGTCCAGGGAGGGGCCAAAAGGAATGAGTGGTGGTCCTATTCTAGGGACGGGGTGGGAGGTATGGGAAAAGAGAAACAGAACAAACATGGATGCCACGTGGTAACTGATGTGACTCACTTGTGAGTTCAGGTAGAACACTTCTTGTGATTCCCTGAAACACTCTGTGGGATATTCAGGGGTTTATGACCCTGTATTAATAAGAGTTCACAGGTAGGTAACAGTGATATGTGTCCTCCAGAATATGCAATTTAGACTACAGAACACCTAGGCCAATACCAAACTGGCTTCTCCTTTGTGGATCAGGGCTTACATCTTCCCAGCTGGGCTTGCCTGTGCCACCCAAACACCTGTCACACTGCTGCCTATAACAAAGCCCCGTCCAGTTAGGCCAGAGGCTCCCGTCCATGCGGCACTCAGCCCCATCTGTGCATTTTCTCGTGCTCTTCCCATAGCCAAGTCTTCACTTGCCTACTGACCTCAAGACCATGCTTCTAACAGCTTAGATTTCACTAACCATTTCCCCGTGTCTGCATTCTCAGCATCATTATCAGGCATGTATCTCAGGGTTGCTTTAGAGCTGCTGGTGGTATATGTATATTCAGCTTAATCGTTTTAATTTAGGCTTCAAGAAACACAAAAGCTAAATGCCATCTTCAATTAATCAATAAGGATTTACCTAACTACTTGCTCAGAAATGTTGTTGATATGCATGAAGAAAAGACACTTCGCCATTCTAAAGAGTTTGCTAGGGCAGCACTTCATGAACAGTATGAGACAGTAAGTGATTGAATGGGTGAGATCATTAAGGGCAGGGACAGTCAGCAATGGTTTCAAAACAGCAATGAGATTTGAGCTGGGTCTCTTACAAAGCTACAATCCAATGGTGGGCCAGGGCTGCAGTCATCTCCAGGATTTGCTGGGAAAGGATCTGCTGCCAGGCTCACTTGCATGGCTATCAGCAGGGCTCACGTCCTCACTGGCTACTGGCCAGAGATAATGAGAGGCCCACTTGAGGAGAAATTTAAGGCCACTTACAAATGGTGGTTGGCTTCCCTCAAATGGAAGAAATAATAAAGACTGTGGCTTCTGTCTTGGGTGTTCTAACAGTTTCAGAAATGGCATTCATTTACTTTTTAAGCATATGCTATTCCTAAGAAACCAGTCAAATTCAGCCCACACTCGAAAGAGATTATAGATTACACAGTGTCATAAAGAAAAGGAGATGGGGATTATTGGAAGCTCTCCGAGGCTGCCTACCACAGAGGACTTGACAAGTGGTCAGGCATAGCTAAAGGTGCTTCTTGAGGGATGGGTGGGAGCCATATCATGAGACCTTACATGCCATGCTAAAGAGTCTGGAATTTATGCAAGTGATTATGAAACCATCAATATAAAAACTGCATGATAAAGTCATACATTAAAAAGATTATTCTGAATGTTTATGAATGTTTGAGATGTACCCACTGTACTTTGTTACAGTGATATTAGAAGCAGGAAAGTTAAGTAAAAAAACCAAAGGATGTGTTCTTCCTTGGTAATTTTTTTTTAATTCAACAACTACTTTGCTCGTTTCAAGGATTTTTTTGAACATAAATAATTTCCACATGGTGTTTCTTAAGTATATTTAAATAAACAATTCTATTCAATGGTTACAAGGTATCCTGCATGTATGAAAAGGTGTACTTGGAAAGGGCTTTCAAAACAGCAGAAAGTGTCCAGATCAAAGATAAAGACAGACTGAGAAACTTACTATATATTAAAGGAGACTGAGGCGACATGATGACTAAATGCAACATAGCATCGTGGATTTGATCCTGGGACAGATCAGATATTAGTAGAAAAACTGACAAAACCAAACAAAATATGGAGTTTAGTTAATAGCATTGTACCTGTGTTAATTTCTTAGTTTTAATAAATGTATCAGGGTTGATATCACAGGAAGCTGAGTGAAGCATACAAAGAAAATTTTTGCAACTCTCCTGTAAATCTAAATTTCAAAATATAAATGACAGCAGGAAAATAACATTTAGATACATAACTGACAATTCCAGAAGAAAATTGGATGTGACTGCTGTTAGAAATCACTGTTCTCATTATATTGAGGAAAATAACTTAAAAAAAAAAAAAATCAAGCTCTGTGGGTGGTAGATGGTGGAAATGCTGCCAGATTCTAAGCTGTGGTATCTCAGGGAGGAAACAGAGCTCACCATATTCTCAGGAGGGTTTCATGCTGATAAAAATAAATTAAGATTTTCTCCAAAGGGCCTTTTCCTAAGTTTTGTATTAATCTGATAGAATTTTTTGTTATTTTGTTCAAGAATCTATAGTTCATATTTAAAGAGAAAGCAGAGCCCCATTACATAACAAACTAAGTGTACACACTGGAACACAGTGTGTTTGTATTCTTCACCTGAAACGTATAAGCAGGTAGAAAGAGAAATGTATGTTTTTTTTTTTTTTTGCGCGGTACGCGGGCCTCTCACTGTCGTGGCCTCTCCGGTTGTGGAACACAGGCTCTGGATGCACAGGCTCAGCGGCCATGGCTCACGGGCCCAGCCGCTCCGCGGCATGTGGGATCTTCCCAGACCGGGGCACAAACCCGTGTCCCCTGCATCGGCAGGTGGACTCTAAACCACTGCGCCACCAGGGAAGCCCGAAATGTATGTTCTTTTGAGTACAGACAAACATCTCTTTGTAGACCTTTGTTTTTGCTTTCCATATGGCATGGTTTGGTCCATATGTCCAAAATAACTCCTCCACTCACCTATCTGCAAATTGAAAGGAGATTTTAACTGGGTTTTCTGAAAGAAATAATTCCAGCTCATTATCAGTATAGCAGGGTGAATCTGGCACATAGGGTTCTCTCAGTCTATGCTGTTTGATTTGTTTTAGCTGTAGAAATGCTTTCCCAGGAATAGGGCTAGATCGTGAGTAAGGCACAGGAAGGAGGAATTATTTTAGATTAAAAAAAAAAATCAGCAACACTCAATTTATCTGCTTTTAATTTCTGATCTGCAAGCAAATCTTAAAGTAGCTATGCTATAATCCCTGGCCTACTGAGTAAGGCTGCTTGCAGTGGTGCTACTGTTTCTAGCTCTTTTTTCTCCTCCAGAGGCTAACAATAAATTATCAAGACAAGTAAGTACTTAATCAATACAGCAGAAACTTTAAGAGGCAATGTGTCCACATTTATAGTTAGGTAATACTTATTCAATGTTTTAAAAATCTATGCTCATTTACTATACATAGGATATCAATTAGCCAGCAAAATTTAACCAACTGCCTACTCTATGCTTAGCATTGCAAAAGCTCAGTGGGGATAAGTACTAGTATGAATCTCAAAATGACTGCTATGGAGTCAACTGTTGGATCCCTAATCCCCAGTATGATAGAATTTGGAGATGGGGCCTCAGGGACAGAATTAGGTTTAGATGAATTCTTTTTTTTTTTGCCATATGTGGGCCTCTCACTGTGTGGCCTCTCCCGTTGCAGAGCACAGGCTCGGGACGCACAGGCTTAGCGGCCATGGCTCACGGGCCTAGCCGCTCCGCGGCATGTGGGATCTTCCCGGACCGGGACACGAGCCCGTGTCCCCTGCATCAGCAGGCGGACTCTCAACCACTGTGCCACCAGGGAAGCCCTAGATGAATTCTTAAGGGTGGGGCCCCATGATGGGATTAGTGCCCTCATAAGGGATATCAGAGAGCTTGCTTTCTCTCTCACTCACTCCTTGCTATGTAAGGACACAGAGAGAAGGCTGTCAACTGAAAGCCAGGAAGAGAGCCCTCACCCAGGGACTAAACTGGACAATACTTTTACCTTGGACTCCCCAGCCTCTTAAACTATGAAAAATAAAATTTCTATTATTTAAGCCACCTAGTCTATAGTACTTTGCTATAGCAGAATGAGCTAATACAATGACAGTATAAGAAAACAGAGCAGGATACCAGGTCAATACTAAAATTGTGAGGTGTAACAAGCTTTGGTCAAAACAAACAAACAAAAACAGTGAAATGAGGATAACCAGGGAATGGTTCTTGGAGGGTTTGGGACTGGACCTGATCTTTGCAGGTCTTTCCAATCTTTCAGCTGGACTCACTGGGGTCTTCAACCTATAGGCTTGGTCTCTGCCCAAATTCATCCTGACCACGACTAGGCCTCACCAGCCAGCAGGGCCACATGAGATTTGCTGCTTTCAGAACCTGTATCTGCCAGAGGGGCCTTAGTCCTTGGTGCCCACCAGGTTGCTGCCTGGCCATATTCCTTTGTCCAGCTGGTCAGTCCTTATGCTTAGGCCTTTGCTTGAGTTACTTTCCCTTAGACTTGGTTTCCCCATTGAGATGGCTATGCCGAGCTCCCACCAAAGATAGGAGAAATTACATGAGTGAAAGAGGACGAGAATAAAGGACTTTGTTAATATGGAAGGAGAGGAATGAAGACATACAATTGGAAATGAGTATGATGTTGTTATAAAATAATCTTAACCCTCCCAAACATATACACCCTGACTGGTAAGACTAGATGAGCTAGGCTAGGGAATAATGGGAAATAAAACAAAGGGGGCCAAATTATATGGAAGTTGGTGAGACTGTATGATAATTATGTGTCAACTTGACTGGATTAAGAGATGCTTAGATAGCTGATAAACATTATATGTGAATGTCTTGGGAAGACATTAGCATTTGAATCAGCAAACTGAGTAAAAACAATCACACTCACCAATAAGAGCGGGCATCATCCAATCTGTTCAGGACCTGAATAGAACAAAAAGGCTGAGGAAGGGTGAATTCTCTCTCTGCTGGAGCAGAGACATCCGGATTCTCCTTCCCTCAGACATCAGCACTCCTAGCTTTCAGGAGGTTTTGACTCAAGTGGGACTTACACCACAGCTTTCCTGGTTCTCCAGCTTGCAAAGGGCAGATCATGGGACGTCTTGGCCTCCATAACTGTGTAAGCCAATTCCCACACTAATTTTCCTCTTATCTATCCTACTGGTTCTGGTTTTCTGAAACTCTCTGTCTAATGCTGACAGAAGCAAGCAGAGGAAAGGTAACAGTAATGGAACAAATCTTGTCTTTGCACTCCACCATCAAAACTGCTTGCAAGAAATGCATGCAAACTTTAGCATGCATCAGAATCTGGATGTGGGATTTCTGACTCAGCTGGGGGAAAGGAGGCATGGAGTGGGCAAACCAAGAATTCACGCTTCTAACAAGTTCTCAGGTGATGCTAAAGCAGCTGGTTCGAGGATCACAATTTGAGAAATGCTAGTCTAAGGATAGAACTCTTCCTTACTTTTACATGAGAAAAATCTGCGTTAAGAAGTATGTCTAATTGTCTCTTATTACTCAGAGTTTAACAGACCACTACCTGCCATCTGTACCATTAGCAGCCCTCTCCCTAAAAAAATAAAAATAATCTTTATCACTAAAATGCAATGTTGCCCAAAGATAAGTCAAGGAGTGGGAAACATGAAACATTCTTTCCATCTGATTTTTAATACACTAGTCATGTAATATGATAAAACAGTCAACATAAGAAAAAAATTATTTTAATTCAAATGCCTTGCCTCATATAACCCTGACTTCAATTAGAATTAAGAATGGGTTTTACATACAGATCAAAGAGGTAAGTAAGATGTTAACAGTAATTCTATAATATTTTTATATATTGGGTAACCCAACAGTTTAAAGAGGTCATTAATGTCAAACTTATGTTCATTTAAAATATAGCACAAAACAGGGCTTCCCTTGTGGCACAGTGGTTGAGAGTCCACCTGCTGATGCAGGGGACACGGGTTCGTGCCCCGGTCTGGGAAGATCCCACATGCCACGGAGCGGCTGGGCCCGTGAGCCATGGCCGCTGAGCCTGCGCGTCCAGAACCTGTGCTCCGCAACGGGAGAGGCCACAACAGTGAGAGACCCGCGTACTGTAATAAATAAATAGATAGATAAATAAATAAAATATAGCACAAAATAAAATTTAAAAGATAAATAAAATATAGCACAAGCAAACTTGGGAGACACCGTGTAGTCAGGCTGCATACATACGGTCTTCAGAAGCCTGGAGATTGCAAAATGAAATATTTGTTCCATCCTCTGAAGTTTCTGCATAAACTTCAGAACATTACACTGCTAGGGTGTGGCAAATTCAAGTTTTACTTTTTGGAAAATTCTGGCATTCCCCCCACCCCAAGTATTTTCAATACACAGTTGGTTAAATCCTCGGATGTGGAACCCAAGGGTATGGAGAGCCGACTGTACTAATACTGTTGAGAATCCCTGGCTTAAAACAATAGAATGTGAAGAGTACTACGAAATGAGGCTTCTACGAAAGAAGGGATCTGGCAAGATTTGAATCACTTTTCTGCTTCCTTACTAATCAATCCACATTTTCATTGAATTTCAAATATATTCCAGTTCATCCAAGAATATTTCATTGAAATACCCCTAACAGCAGAGAGGGACATTATTAAACTCTTCAAAGAGTAATATTTTCTCTTTTCTTCCACCCCATCAGAGACCACTCTGGCCAAAGGATAAAAAACAGACACACTAATGAGCCAATCCCATCTCTCCGGAATCTGCTCATTGTAGTTTTCCAAGCCTGTCTCATGTAACTCTCCTTAACGCACCTTCCATTTCATCAGGTTAAGTTACCCACGGCCCTCTCCTCATTCCTTTAGCCTCTCAATTGCTCTGGCACTGCGAGCTTGGAAAAGTTACCTAGATTCATCAATTCCCCTCCTCCTTCTCACTCTTTATTCCACCGCTAATAGGCTTCTACTCCCTTTGCTTTTTAAAAAAATGTTTCTCCTAATGCCAACCAGGACACTCCGATTTCCAAATCCAATAGCAACTTATCAGTATTCTTTGAAGTATACCACCATACTCTTTGAAGTACAGCAACTTCAAACATTTTGCTATATGCCATAATAGATTTGGTCTCTCCTTTTACCTGTTTAACTTACTCCCTCATTTACTTTAACACTGAACTTTCTTTGCTCCAAGTCTCATACGTCTGTCTTTCCTGCCCCTCTTTCATTTTTCCCTAAAAGTAGGCATTTTCTAAAGTTCTACTCTCAGGTTTTCTTTCTTTCCTAGTTTTCCAGCCATCCACAGGAGAATCCAGGCCCCAAATCCATGTTTCCAGACCTAAAACTGTCTCCATTACCTCACATTTATTTTGGTAAAACATATAGGGTTGACTCTGACTCTGGTTGTCCATACACAAATTTCCTTCAGGCTTCATTACTGAAGTTTATACACACTGTTGGTGTGAGTGTAAATTAGTACAGCCCCTTTGGAAAATGTTTGTCAGCATTCTAAAAACCTGAACATATACCTCTCTTACAGCTCAGAAATCTACTTCTAGACATATTCCCAATAGAAGTATATGTATATGTGCACCAAGAGACATGTACAAGAATATTTACAGCAACACTAGTCATTATAGCAACAAACTGGAAACCCAAAAGTCTATCAATAGAAGAGATGAATAAGTTTGTAGTATATTCTTCCCATGAAATACTATGTAGTATTGAAAAAGAAATACTACATGCATCAACCTGGTTGCATCTCAGATAAAATGTTGAGCAAAAGTAAATAAACGATATCATCCAGTATGATTTATATAAAGATCCCAAACAAATCAAATCTCTGCTGAAATAAGTCATAATAGCAATTACCTTAGGGGGTGATGTGTGATACTTCTGGGGTGCTGATAGCATTCCACATCTTAATCTGATTGGCGGCTACACGGGTGTGTCCATTTCATAAAATAGTATACCAGCTATATAAATATACAATTTTTTTTACCCTTTATGTATGTGTTATATCTTAATTAAAACACTTAAAACATTTCTGGAGCCCATCTTTAGATATTTCAAATATCCAAATGTGTCCCCATCCTCTCTTGTAACCAACAGAACCATAACTTTCTAACAATACTGTCAAGTCCTCTTATCATTATTTAAGAGATTTGTCCTTCTAGCAGATTGAACCCTCAGACACATAATCATCACATGATTATCAACCTCACTATATAACTATTCATATTCAAGATGAATTCAAGAAAAGTCCAAAAGAAATCTGCAATATTAAAGCTATCCACCATGTCATTTTCAACACATGCCATTTACATTTTTCATTCTTCATGAGGAAGTTTGAAAATCATAATCTAAGACACAGAAATACTTTTATGCCTTTTCTAAAAACTACTCTTGACCCTTTTTGCTTTTCAGTGTGATTGAATTTAAATGTGAGTTTCTAATTTCTTCATAGACATCCACTTAATATTAGAAGCTAAAAAGCTAGATTGACTTTAACTTCTTTAATATGTATGAAATTAACATGATAATTGCACTTAAATATATTTGCTTGTATAACTTACAGTGAGAACCTTCTTTTTTGCCGATTAAATGACTTTCTTCCGTATATAGGGATAAAGTGAAAACAAAGGTCACTACTAGAGAAAGCCTATCAAATAAAAGTTCAACTTACTCTTGAATTACGATCTTACATAAATTAAATTCATATAGTAAGATTTTTTTAAAAACCTGGAACGTTTTTATAAAGAAATGAGTTGAAATCTTTCTATGGCTTTTCAAATAAATATGATTAACTGGCAAAGCTGCATCTTATTTCAGCATTTGTCATCTAGACCAGATTTCTAATATTACTCTGACTTTTCACATTTTCTTTCAAAATCTATCATTTTCTGTGATAATTAATCATCTGCAGACTGTAGTCTCAGTCACTGTGTCATGTCAAGAATTGGAAATTCACAGTTAATAAATCTCTGGGAAAGAAGTCAGCAAAAACAGAAAAATCATTTTGATTCCAGTGCGGGGCTACTCAGCCTAACAGGCGGCCTGCGAGGAAGATTATGGCCCCCAAGTTTTTTGAGAGTGTTTTAGTTTTAGTTTTTAAAAGGGAGTCAACACACGGGTTCGTGCCCCGGTCCGGGAAGATCCCACATGCCGCAGAGCGGCTGGGCCCGTGAGCCATGGCCGCTGAGCCTGTGCGTCCGGAGCCTGTGCTCCGCAACGGGAGAGGCCACAACAGTGAGAGGCCCGCGTACCGGAAAAAACAAAACAAAATAAAAGGGAGTCAACATATTTTGCAAAAAGTCATAACTTCTTTGGGTTTCTTCATACTTCTTTTAAAGCTTAGTTTCTGTTTTGTTTTTTTTAATTTAAACACATTTGAGGTGGGAAAACCATTATCTTTTTTCCCCCACCACTTAGGGCCACAAAAGGGATTAGTCAGGGCCTCCTTTAATACACTACTAGATAAGGGTTATGTGGTTTTGCAACACAACCAGAGAAGAAAAGTGACAAATAAGAACTTTGCAACAAGGAAAATACAAATCTGGACGTGACTACTTCAGTCTCTACCCAACAATCTCTCTAAATAAAAGAATATCATGGAGATAAGTGGAGAAATATCCAAGACATGCTTTCAGAGACATTCTGCCCCTTTCTCACTTGGGATTTATTTCTACAGTCAACAAGAAAAGTAAATTTGGTTTGCAACTGATTTTCCAAAATTTCTAGTTCCTGCCCAGTGTTTTTAAATAAATGCCTTTACTACAACTTCAAGATGTGCTGGCAATAAACAATACATTATTAAAAGCATGCAAGAACAACAAAAATTAAATTCGAACCACTTACAGTTCTGTGTTCATCTCCGGTCTCTGAGGAAACATCAACACTTTAGAAAACCAGCCCAAGTCCTGCCTTAAATACACATCGCCTTCAATCAAGAGGGAAGGTTCCACAGACCACACAGCAGTTTTCAATCCCAGATGAACAACGGAATCACCTGGAGAACCTGAGAAAGAGGATAACAGGATAGCCAGTGATTCACCTCCAGCATTAATTGACCTGAATTAACTGATGTGGGGAGGGGTCCCTGGCATCAAAGTGCTTTCAAAGCACCCAGGTGATTCTAATATGCAGACAGGGTTGAGAGCCACTGTTTTAAACCTAAAATTGATTCAAACTAAAGTAAAAAGTCTTTGGTTCTTAATTTCTCTATCACATGTTATTTTTTACTTAGGAAACAAGCTTTTAAAGATTTAGCTCACTAAAATCACAGCCACAAAAATAAAATATACTTAATTTCAGACTTTTTTGCTAAGTGCCATATTAATTGAATCAGAAAACATTCACCTGAATTCTTAGCCTGTAATGATCAGTATCAAAAGACAGACTAGACTTGCTAGAAGGGAACTCCTCAAAAATTTCTCAGCTAGATTTACAAATGGATGACTTTACTGGTCCTACTTTCAACATTCCTCTTTGCTAAGACCCTGCTCCCACCCCACACTTTTATTAGCACTCAACAAAAGAAGATGGAGAAGCAATGGTGCCCTGGGAAATGGTTAACAAGTAGCTCTGAGGCTGGAACAGGGAAGATGGAGGAAGCACTGATTTGTAGCATTTGTTGATTTCCCTGGCGTATATATTCCCAACATGGCCGATTACAAGCTACCAACTGGCTTGCAAATTTTTGGAAAACTTAACAATCTTCTGAGCCAGTATGAGCCAGTTCCAGCACTCCACTGTGAAATTATTAATATGTTTGTGTATCAGAGTTCTGGACTGGTAAGAACTGAGATTTAGTCATATCCAGCATATTATTTGACATATCTCCCTACAGATATTGATTTCAAAATTTTGACTTACAGGGGACTTGAGGAACCTTCCCCAGATGGGGATATTTTTGAACTATGTTTTATCCACAATTGGGGTTCAGAAACATACAGATATGTCTGTGTAACTCAGAGGGAAAAGGGTAAAGATTTTAGTGACATTAAGCAACGAACAATCAACAGGAAAGGTTTCTATGATGAGCAGAATTCAGCAATAAACCCTAAGGGTCAGAGAGGAGTTGATATTGTTAGTCAAGTTCATAATGACAGCAGATATGGAAGGTTATTTAGATGCAGCTGATTTGTGCCAGGGGAAAGAAAAGGATAGTATCAGTAAGCTAAATGGTTTGCATCACTAAACTCAATATCAAATATGCTGCAGGCTCTACTGTGTAAGTCAGGGGAGAATCCATCCTCTTTGCTTTTGAGAGAGGTACTGTGAAAAGAGATGATTGTCACAGTGGTCTCTGGAAGAGGCTAAGAATACTCAGAGGTCTTTGGTAGACACTGGAGTTCCAGAGTAAGTAGTTGGAGATTTAGAGATCTAGAGTCACCAGAATCCTGGTTTAACTGTCAATATGTTAATACTAGACATTTGGGGACATACAGGTAATTTACATTTTATCATCTTCCTCCTGAAACTGCATATCTAGGCAGAGGAGCAGTCTTAAGAGTACACTCAGAATTAGACTAAAATCCCAACTCCACCACTTAATATCTAGGTGACCTTGTGACATTTCTCTGTGTATCAGTTTTTTCCTCTGTAAAATGGAGATAATGATGGAACCTATTTATCATAGGGTTATTACAAGAAATAAATGACGTAATACATGCAAAACATTCAGCATAATGCCTGCATAAATATCCTATTGCTTTGACCGGGGGCATCGAGAAAATATAGGCAAAAGATAGTGCCGTGAGGTATACAGTATTACCCACACTTGAGGGAAAATGTATTAAAGAAACGAAATATCTCGCCCAAGATTATGCATTTAGTTAAGCTGCTGTGATCCAGAATTTGAACCTGATTCAGCCTGACCCTGAAGCTCCTCTTCTTCCCATAAGTTCTTTCGATGGGAGAGCCCATACACTGTGAACAGATTCTCCAAGATGCTTACTTATCTTAGAGGTGGTCTGGATGACAGATGTTCTACTGCTAAGTTTTTTGTTGTTTTATTTTTTAAATAAAGAAGGGTCAAAGTTGGGACAATTTTATGAGCAATCAAATAGCCCTCTTAAATTCTGATTAGAAACAAATTTCTGCAGTGGACTCCCATTCCTTTGCTCCCACACCTCTCCTCTACAGGCACAGCATTTCTCCATCCAGGGCATAAGCAAAAGTCAAATAATGTAGCTTGAATAGCTAGCTATCTCCTATTCTGCCTGCGTCAGAGCTTCCTGTTCCATCACTCTTATTCACACCCTGCATGTGGCATAGTCTCTCAGCCAGCTAGCTACTTTCCTCTACTTCCATTCTGGATATCCTTCTTGTTATTGTTTCCCAGAAGTGATAATATATACTCTTTCCCGAAATGTGTGTGGAACAAACAAAAGGTCCTAGATATAGTAATAAGTTCATGATGAAAGAAAGCATACATGGCCAAATAGATTTGGGAAGTTCTAGGCCAAAGTTTAGTATCAGAGCCTTTAATATTCTAAGGCATACTGAATATCTTCAAGAGGGAAATATAATACACAATATTTGCAAATACAGTTTTAGAAGTGTGGAGTGCCCCTTGCCCACTCACACTATTTTCATTGACTTTCATTGTCTTCTGAGAGTGGTAGCTTCCATTCATTTGCTCTTCTCCTCACTTGCTAGTGCTGCAAAGCATACCCACCAGCCAAAATATTCCACTAATAGACGCAACTTTAGTTCTTGTCTAATGAATTATGAAATACAACTGCCAGAATGTGGTGCAGAACATTCAGAACAGGTCCCTATGTGGGACTGAACTTGTGATGCACCTTGCACTTCAACAGAAAACTCTTATGAAGCAAGAAGCAGAACTTTCCAAGTATAACTGAAATACATAGATAGCTGGTTAACTGGATAATAAACTGTTGGGATGGCCACAATAATGAACAGCACTTTTTATTTGGATTAGAACGTAAACCAACATATTGAAAATTATATAAACTGATTATGCAGAATGAAGAAATGACAACATGTGACAAAGGCTAACTGGAGAATGCCGACCTAGCCTAATATTAATCTGTTTGAAAACACAAATTGAGTCCCAATTGCATATTCGTTTTTCACTGGGCAATTTTCCATCCACTTTTTTCTCTCTCTTATCATCATTTGTTTTTTACAGACAGGCTACTTCCAGGTTAATTTGATTACATTTTGAATGGCCTAAATTTTATTCTCATACCCTTGTATTATTGATAATCTGGGGCTGTTCCATATGTTGTTGAACCTTCTCATTTTACCTTTTGCATCACAGTTGTTCATGCTTAATTTGAATAGATGATTTAACCTTGAGTTGTGATGTGAACTCAAGGAACTTCTTTCAGCTGAAACTTTTCTTTCCCTCTGTTTAGAAAAGGCAAGGAGTAATGAATATATTAAGTAAATCTGTCCTCTCAATTACAGACTATCAAATAATGTTACCTAACTGTACTGATGAATAACAATGAATACTAGTTAAATATAATTTTATGTTAACTTACTTTACTTGGGGAGAAATTAAGTTGCTAAAAATATCAAATATTTCAGAAAAGATGTGGAGGATGGTTGAACTTTCTCATTTGGGAAGTGCCAGCATTTTGCTGTTCTCTGAAAATAAATAAGCCCTGAAACAATTGTTCTCTATAATCTTATACGAAGTATTGCCATTATTACTTATTTAAGGACACGCTAATGGTAATGTTTGGTGAAAATGCTATGAATACCTGAGAGGAGATGGGGCCCATGCATACTAAATAATGGGTATTATAATAAAATGAACAGGCTATAAATTGACTCTACTGGTTGCATTCAATAAAGCCATAAAATAAAGCAGACATGGATTAGAGTGGTTCTAATGGATAGTTTACATACTAAGCTACTGTTAACACAATGTGTTTTAAGAGCTTGCTAATGATGAGGAAGAGAAGGAGTAAAGGTTAGATTGAGAATGAAGGCAAAGAGAGCATCCTTGCTTTATTAGACAAGGGAGGCTAGGAATCAAATAATCATGAGTTCCTGATTCAAAAAGTTCAAAGTTTGGGCTTCCCTGGTGACGCAGTGGTTGACAGTCCGCCTGCTGATGCAGGGGACACGGGTTCGTGCCCCGGTCCGGGAAGATCCCACATGCCGCGGAGCGGCTGGGCCCGTGAGCCATGGCCGCTGAGCCTGCGCGTCTGGAGCCTGTGCTCCGCAATGGGAGAGGCCTCAGCAGTGAGAGGCCCGCGTACCGCCAAAAAAAAAAAAAAAAAAAAAGTTCAAAGTTCATTTAAATAACAATGGTACTGTTTAAAAGTAGCGAAAACAATGGGCTAAGCCTATCTTCACAGAAAAAAAAGATTGAGGAGAAACTATACATTGAAAATAAATCTATAGGTAAAGCATGTATATGCCTCTTAACGTGATATTAAAATATAAGGTTTTTTCTTGTTTTGATGTCATTTAAAACAATAGTTTAATTTTTCACTAAGGACAGTAAAAAACTACATTTTCATTTAATTAACCTGCAATGCAGTAGATAAAATTGGAACAGGACATAACAAACTATAAGCTGAAACTGAAATGCACTAAATGCAAAATGATTACATCTAATGTTTTCGGAGATGCTCTTTAAAATGTCTTTACTAAAACATCGTCGAGTTCTCACCTCCAATTTCTCCCCTATCTCTCCTTTACCTAGCAACAATACAACGTTAAAATCCTTTGCTGCTCTGGTACAAATATTGCCTTAATATTTGTAGTTTATCTTTATGAGCTTCAATATGGTTGTTAAAATGATTGTGCAAATGCTTTTGTTTTACTGCAGACGGAAAGGGGCAGGCATTAATCAATTGTTCAATATAACTGCAAGCCAGAATAATTACTGTGTTAGTAAGGATGGCAAAAGTCACTGAACCACTGTGGACAAAACAAAATGTGTGAGTGAGTCACTGACTGGGTAGCGCAAAATGTCAACTTCCTCAGCAAGGCTTGGCAGAAAATGAAAATAATTTGAAGGAAAAAAAAAATACATGTTGTGCTGAAAAACCTTTGAAACAACAGGCTTTTCAATGTGAATTGAGTATTAATGAAAGAAGCATCTCAGGAATGCCAACAAGAAACATAGTTACCCATGTACATTCCGTGCTCACCCAGCATCCAAACCAACTTGCATGGATTGTAATTTAACACTTTCAATGACCACCATTCTGCTGGGCATTGGACAGATCCATGGAAAATACGTTATTAACTACTTATTCATAATTCTCATGCTCCCTTTACTCTCCACACACAAAACCCCAAAAGATTCACTCTAGGGCTTCCCTGGTGGTGCAGTGGTTGGGGGTCCGCCTGCCGATGCAGGGGACGCGGGTTCGTGCCCCAGTCCGGGAGGATCCCGCGTGCCGTGGGGCGGTTGGGCCCGTGAGCCGTGGCCGCTGGGCCTGTGCGTCCGGAGCCTGTGCTCCACAACGGGAGAGGCCGCAGCGGTGAGAGGCCCGCGTACCGCAAAAACAAAAACAACAACAACAAAAAAGATTCACTCTAATATTCAAGTATTCTAAAAAACTAATCACTTAAAATTAAACCTATTTATTACCCCACAAAGTTCATTATATAACTGGCTGCTGACCAATACTGTTCACATAGCTTGTGTTTGTGTGCGGGTGTGGCTGTTATTTAATGGAAAAGCTCTTACTGTAAGAAAGGCAAGAAGAGTGTGTCTTTGCGCACTTATTCAGTAATAGATGTAACTAAGGATGACGGATGTCTATTAGATTCGTATTTATTTTTCATGTTTTTTTTCACTTTTAGAAGTAAAAATATTCTTTTTATTTTCTAGATAGGAAAACTAAGATCCTACATCTTTAATTTATCAAAAGTCTTATTTGTATTTCCCATACTGCATTCTTACTTCCTAAAAGTATATTTTGAAAAACTCATTTAAAGGACCCCACAAAGACTCAGTGTTCTCTGTCCATTCCAAACGCCTCAGTTTTAAAATAATGTGGATTTTAATTTGTCTTTCTTCACTAGAAGTACTCTTCAATGTGGTAATAAAGAAAGATCACCTTTTTTAGACCTTTAAGAATTTGTTTTTTAGTGCATAATAACCCATGGCTCTCTTCCACTTTTATAATATATTTTGCAGTTGCTGTTCATTATATAAAGACACACACACACACACACACACACACACACACACACACAAATAATTTGAAGGGATGGAAGTGGGGAAATCACTATATTGTTCTGAAGTCTAATTACCTTTAACATTCCAGAAGTCCCTAGGAGTTCTATTCTTCAGAGTTGAGCGCTCTGAAAATTTACCCCCAGAAAACATGTCAGAAGGAAGGAAGAAGTGAAGGTGTGATGAGAGGAAGAGGAAAGGAAAGAGAGGATGAAAATCACACTATTTTGAAATAAAGACCAAGGTCATTTGTTCATCCCGTTATGAAACTTGGTTAGACTATTGGGACACACATACATAAGGAAGATAGGAAACTTTAAAATCAAACTGTTAACACAATAATACTAAAGTTAAAACATGTCAAATGGAAAGTTCATGTATGCAAATAAGGAGATGTTATTGAACATGTAACCATGCCCAGGTCCAAATTTACATGTGTTTCTATGCATTTCATATCTATCGTACAGGCAGTAGCTTAATTTCCATCTCAATTGACCGTTATCACTCAGTTAATAAGGGATTCAAAACTGAATTAAGCCAGAATTATGATCATTGTTGAAGCTCGGTGATGGGTACATAAGAATTTACTATACTATTCTCTATACTTTAGTCTATATTTGAAATATTCCATAATAAATTTCCATTAAATTTAGTCTAAATCCCAAGTCCACACATTTTTTATTTCATGCATTAATCTTCCATACTTTCTCCCTTAATTGGGGTTTGGATGGGAGATAGGACAAAGCAAGTACTAAAATTACTACCATTAAAAATGAAATATAGGTGCTTCCCTGGTGGAGCAAGTGGTTGAGAGTCTGCCTGCCGATGCAGGGGACACGGGTTCGTGCCCCAGTCTGGGAGGATCCCATGTGCCGCGGAGCGGCTGGGCCCGTGAGCCATGGCCGCTGAGCCTGGGCGTCCGGAGCCTGTGTTCTGCAACGGGAGAGGCCCGCGTACCACAAAAAAAAAAAAAAAGAAAGAAAGAAATATATGGGGCTTCCCTGGTGGCACAGTGGTTGAGAGTCTGCCTGCTGATGCAGGGAACACGGGTTCGTGCTCCGGTCCAGGAGGATCCCACATGCCGCGGAGTGGCTGGGCCCGTGAGCCATGGCCGCTGAGCCTGTGCGCCCGGAGCCTGTGCTCCACAACTGGAGAGGCCACAACAGTGAGAGGCCCGCGTACCGCAAGGGAAAAAAAAAAGAAATATAATGATCAAAAAAGAAGTGGAAAATAGCATAGGATTTCAGAGAAAGAAGAGATCATGTTGAAATGGAAGGATCAAGAAAGTTTTGAATAAGAAGTGGCATTTGGGGTGGGACTTGAAAAATGGTTGCATGCAGTTTGGGGAGGATTTGAAGAAAAGGGGGGAAAATGAGCAAAGGCAGAGAAGTGGGAAAAATTCTGCATGGGTTCAAGGCAGAGAGGTTTCCCAGTGCGGCTGGAGCATAAAGGACGTAATGGCAGTTTTACAAGGTAAAAAAGTAATTATACTTTGATTAGCAGTGTATTAGAACTCATTCTACATCTTTACCAACATTTAATGCAGTCATTTTAAATTTTTGTTATTTTGGTGGGTTTCAGAAGTTTCTCGCTTGTACTTTAATTAATGACATTGATATATTTTAATATCTTCATTTGTCATTGGATATCCTATTTCTGGAGGGCCTGTTTCAGACTTATGTTTGTTTGTTTGTTTTATACTGCATTGTCTGTCTTTTATTTATTGACTGTTAAGAATTCTTATATTATGGTGAAATATACTCTTTCTTGAGAATATATATTGCACATATCTCCTTCCACTCTCTTGCTTATCTCTTTATTCTTTAAACAGCATTTTTTAAAGTATAGAAAGAAATGTTTACTAATTAACTAGAATATTTTTCCATCATAATTAGGGTATTTTGTATACTGCTAAAGACATGATTCTTTACCCCAATGTCATGAAGATATTCTTTTTTTTAATTGAAGTATAGCTGACTTACAATATTATATTAGTTTCAGATGTGCAACATAGTAATTCGATATTTTTATAGATTACACTCCATACAAAGTTATCATAAACTATTGGCTATATTCCCTGTGCTGTACATTACATCCCTGTAACTCATTTATTTTATACCTAGTAGTCTGTGCCTCTTAATCCCCTTTACTTCTCCCAACCCACTCCCCTCTGGTAACCACTAGTTTGTGCTCCATATCTGTGAATCTGTTTCTGTTTTGTCATATTTCTTTGCTTCAATTTTTAGATTCCACATATAAGTGAAACATTCAGTATTTGTCTTTTTCTGTCTGACTTATATGAAGATATTCTCCTTATTTCTAACAGAAATATTATTTTATTTGCCTCTCATCTTTAGACCTACAACCTGCTAGGAACTGATTTTTAAAGTATGCAAACTCTCTCTCAAAAGTAAAAAGATTAAACAAATATTGAACTTGTAATGATATTCATGCCAGACTATTTAGGAAAAAGTATATTGGTGTCTGCAACTTACTTTCAACGCACCAAAAATGATGGGTTAATGAAAAGTAGAAGTACAGGTAGTAAGATATATATATGATAAAGCAAATATACTAAAATACTAATGATAGACTATAGATAGTGGGTATACCAATATTCACTGTAAAATTATATTTCAACTTTGCTGAATATTTGAAAATGTCCATAATATGTTATAAAATATTTATCAATGTATTTCACTGTGTTAAAAATAAAGGAAAATTGATATGATCATCTCAATAGATTCAGATAAAGCATTTGACAAAAGGCCATACCCATTCATAATACAAACCCTCAGAAAACTAGGAATGGAAGAAAACTTCCTCAGCTAATAAAAGAAACTTATTGTGCACTGGATTGTGAACCCCTCCCCCAAAAGATATGCTGAACTCCTTATCCGTACCACCTGTGAATGTGACCTTATTTGAAAATAGAGTATTTGTATCAATAAATGTAATTAATTAAGATAAGGTCATACTGAATTAGGAAGAGAACATGACCCTGATGACATCCTGATTTCAGACTTTTGGCCTTTGGATTTTGAGAGAATAACTGCTGTTGTTTTAAGCACAAAATTTGTGGTAATTTATTCTGGCAGCTCTAGAAAACTAATACAGCACCTATGAAAAACCTACAGGTGACATCATACTTAATGGTTAAAATATAAACACCTTTTCTCTAAGACTGGGAAACAGCCAAGGATGTCTGTTTTAATCACTTTATTTAATATTGTACCTGAGGTTCTATCCAGTGTGATAAGGCAAGAAAAACAATGAATGTATACAAATTGGAACATGTAAAGTATATAATAATCTTTAATTGCAGCCAACATGTTCATGTATGTAGAAAAGCCTGGGGAATTGGGGGAAAAATGCTACTAAATTTAAAAGTGGGTTGGATAAGTTGTATGACACAAGCATCAGAAACATGAAATACCTAGCAATTTTTAATAAAATGTGTGCAGAACCTGTACAAGGTAAACTACTAAACGTTTCTATGAAATATTCAATCGGAACTAAAGAAATGGCCAAATATATTACCTCCAAGGATTGGAAGAGTCAATATTGTTAGGAATGTCAATTTTGCCCAAATTAGTCTATAGATTTAATGCAATCACAAACAAAGCCCCAACAGGTTTTTTTTCTTGTAGAAATTGACATATTAGATCTAAAATTTATATGGAAATGCAAAAAATCTAGAATAGCCAAAACAATTTTGAAAAAAAAGAACCAAGTTGGAGGACTGACACTTACTTGATTCAAAGGTTTAATATAAAGCTGTAGTAACCAAGACAGCACAGTATTGGTGTAAGGACAGACACATAGATCAATGGAAAGTAATAAACAGTTCAGAAATAGAGCCGCACATACACAATCAATTAATTTTCAACAAAGATACCAAGGAAAATCAGTGGGAAAGTACAGCTTTTTTAACAAATGGTATAGGAACAATTGAATATTCATTAGCAAAATAAACTCAACCGTCACAACACCACAAAGAAGAAAAAAAAGAAACAAACTCAAAATGAATCATAAATCTAAAACTAAAATCTTCTGGAAAAAAAAAACACAAGATAAAAAATCTTCATTACATTAATTAGACAACGATTTCTAGAATACAGAAAGCACTAACCATAAAACAAAAAAAAATTTTTTGATAAACTATTTCATTCAAATTAGAAACATCTGCTCCTGGAAAGATGTCATTTAGATATTAAAAAGGCAAGCCTCAGACAGGGAATAAAATAGTCATAATGTGTATATCTGACAGAGTACTAATATCTAGAAAGAATTTTCACAACTCAATAAGAAGAAGACAAACAACTCAATTTTTTAAATGGCCAAATGGTTTTAAGGAGTATTTCACAAAATAAGACGCAGAAATGGCTAACAGTGACCAAAAACAGGCTCAGCATCGTTGGTCATTAGGGAAATAAAAAAGTGAAACCACAATGATAAGCCACTACACACTCATTGAATGATTAATTTTTAAAAACTGACAAGATCAGTGGTTGATGAAGATGTGTAACAACCAGAATTCTGGGAGCGTAAATCCATTTTGTTTTTTACTTTGGAAAATAGTTGAGCAGTTTCTTATAAAATTAAACATATATTTACCATGTGATATAGCAATCCATTCCTAGGAATTACCCAAGACAAATGAAAATATATGCATATAAAAAGATTTGAATATGAATGTTTAAGGCAATTTTAATCATAGTCACACCAAACTGGAAATAATTCAAATTATTACTATCAACAAGTAAACGAATAAACAAATGTTGGTATATTCACTCAATGGAATACTACTTGACAATAAAAAGGAATCGACTATTAGTAAGTACAAAATATGTATAAATTGCCAAAGCTTTATTAGGAGCAAAAGAATCCAGACACAAACATATACTGTATAACTCCATTCACATGAAGTTTCAAGCAGAAAAAGTAAATATATAGTGGAAAAAGATCAAAGGCTGCCTAAAGCTCACAGTGGATGACAATTTACTGCCAGGGAAGAGTGGAGCTGTGGGGGGTGTTGGAAATATTCTATATCTTGGTTGCAATGGTAGTTACATGGGTAAATTCACTAGTGAACTATAACTGACCTGCACAGTAAAAGTGCATGAATTTTATTAAATGCAAATAACACCTAAATAAAATGGATTAAAAAAATTTTAATAGAAATTTGAAAAATAGTAAAAAAAAAAAAAAAAGGTAAAACGGAAGGAAAGAAGGATGGACGGATTACAAATGCAATAACTGCTGAAAGAAGTTTTTAACCTCAAAAACCGAGAGTAGAAAGGGAAGAGGTTAAAATCATTGCAACATAAAACTTACAGGTTTGAAAGAAGAGACCTTGTGAAGCTCATGCAGAGGAAATAGTGCCAGCTGGCTAAGGAAATATGTACATATCGGTAAGAGGAGAGCACAGTGAGTCTGTTTTTAGGAAGTATAGGCAAAACTACAATGGAACTGTCATTCCCAGACTAAGCGGCCATTGTTGGAGTGATGCTGACTGAAAAATAAAGCAAACAGAAGAAGCAGGTCCCTTCTCCCTCCTCCAACCTTCCATGCTCCCTACTTGCAGTCTCCTGAGGAGCCACTGACAAAGAGGAATTGTGGTTTGCAGGGTCCCCCTTGTAGCATCACAAGACTGAGTACAGAAAGATGGGTTTGACAGTGAGATGCAACAGCACAAGAACCAGCATGGTCTACCCTTTTGACTACTCAGAATCCCTTTTACACACCTTTTAACATACTTTTAAACATCTACCAGTAACAAAACAAGTTCCACAACTATCCTGCTTAGAAAGACACTCCCACCCACCCTCTCCCAGAAGTGAAGACACATGACATCTCAATAGTCATTGTATCCATGGCCCTAAAGTAGTTGCAGTATCTGTTTCTGGGTGTTGTTAATTGCACCTCAAATTTAGTTACAGTTTTCTCTGAATATTCTGTTACTTAACAACTAAATTTTAAAGCTAACTACCATCAACAATGTTATATAAAATAGTAAGGGGTGATAAAGAGAAAAAAAATTAGCTAAGACACACATACACACACACACATACAACCAAGGCCTCAGATGGCCAGTGTTTCCACATTGGTAAGTTAACACAAATCTTTATTCCTGAAAGATCTGAAGTGTCTGAATTCTCAGTGATTCTGCCCTTCTTTGGTTGCTGTAATTTTACGATGGAGTTAGAACTACTAAGCAGCATCCTAGAGAATCCTTTGGGATCCAGACAGAGTCTCTCCTGTACCCATTGTACAGCTGCATATTCATAAGCACTGGTTACATGAGTGTGTTCACTTTGTAGAATTAACTATGCCATATACTAATGATATGTGTACTTTTCTGTCTGTATGCTAGACTTCAGTGAAAAGGTATTATAAATTCAAGGTAAGAGGAAATGAGAACCTAAACCAGAGCAATGGTTGTAGATATAAAAAAAGAGGTTGAAGAAACTGAAGAAATGCTACAAAAGTTAAATTGGTTTTATATATATTAAAATAATGTATATATTAATACATATACTAAAATATATATATTAAAATGTATGTGGATATATAAATATGTGGGATAAATGGAAGCAAAAAATATCCATAACACTAAGATTTCTGGCTTCAGTGATTTGATCAATTAAATGAGACAAGGAATATAGCAGGAGTAGATGATAAAGGAGAAATAGAATGCAATCATTTTAGAACATGTTAAATTTGAAATGGCTATAAGATTTGCAAATAGAAACAGCAGGTCTGCTGGTATTTGGAGGCCTGGAAAAGATGAGTAGGGAGATTGGGACTGAAGATATGGATTGGAGAATCACCTATTTACAGGTGGTAATTGAAACCATCTCAAGAAAAACACATAGATGAAGAATTTATGAAGAATTTTCTCATGTACTGATTGGACAATAAGCAAATACACAGATGACTCTACTCACTATTCTAAATCTTCATTGATAATCACTAAATCTCACATGGCTCCATTAACGTTGTAATTTTTTTTAAAAAAATCCAATGAATTTCTAACAATATGGATCTTACAAAATATTATTTTTCCTGGGCCCTACATACCTTATAGGTAGCACTAAGTGGAGACCTCACTTTTGTCTATAAGGTAAAAGTTAAGGTCACCTGTCACAAGTTAAAAAGACAGTTTTTGTAGAGGTTTTAAAAGAGTTATGACGATTTAGCACAGTCATTAATGATAATGAGAGACAGAGCTGTTTGAGGCCATATAAAGTGAGTCATGACCAATTTTTAAGGACCTGGTTAACCATGGAGACCATGAATTTGTATCGAGGAGTCTATATATTTGAGGAATTTTATTCTAGCAATCCTCAACAGCTCAGCTATAAAACGCAGACAGTGAGATTAATTCTAGGCTGAGGATTTACAAGATAGAAGTAGCAGAAAGATGAGGACCCAAAGGAATTAAGGGAGGTTAGGCGATCAAGCATGGGTTCCGGAATGAATACTGAAGTTAGGTAAGAGAAGTAAATAGTAGTTCCTGGAGACAAAATCCAGAGCAGAACAAAGATGGTGGACTTCTGGGAGGATGGGAGAGCGAGAGATGCAGGACAGCAAGGTGTCAGCGTCTTCTATAATTGTGACAAGAAACTGGGAGTTTAAAGATTTATAAACAGAAGTCATAAACCTCATAGGAGGGAGCTTATTGCCACAAAAGTTGATGAATGATGGTGTTTTAGTTTCCTACCGATGCTATAACAAAACACAGAAATTTAGTGACATAACACAACACAAACTTATTGTCTTGCAGTTCTTGAAGTCAGACATTTGAAATCAGTTTCACTGGGCTCAAATCAAGATGTTGGCAGGCCTGTAATTTTTCCCAAAGATCTAGGAAGAACCTGTTCCCTTGCTCTTTCTAGTTTGTAGAGACCACAAGCATTTCTTGACTCATGGCCCTTTCCTCTACATTCAAAGCCAAAAGCATAGCATCTTCTCTCCTCTCTCCTCTCTGCTTCATTTCTTATAACTTCTTTCTATCTGACACTTATCTTCCTGCCCCCTCTTATAAGGACCCCTGTAGTTATTATTAGACCCACCCAGATAATCTAAGATTATATCTCCAGCTCAAGATCCATAACTTAATACATCTTCAAAGTCTCTTTTACTATGTAGAGTAACATAAGCCCCAAGTGCTGGGTATTAGGATGTGGACATCTTCAGCGGGTAGGGTGGAGGCATCATTCAACCCACCACAAATGATGTATTGAGAGAATGAGTACTTCTATCTGAAATGCTCCAGGTGCATTTGTATTCACAAGGAAGGACAGGGTTTACCTAGGGCAACAAAAATTAAAATCGTATTGTGTGAAAAGGTTTAGTAACTAGGGTACTGTTAGTGTGCCATAGGGGTTGCTTCTAGAAGCTAGAGCTAAAAGGTTTGGTAGAGAAGGGAGTAAGTAGTGAGAAGGTGGATTAAGCAAGAGTCTCAAGAGGTTACTAGTATGTATGGGAGAGAATAGAAGATAGGAGAGGAGTACTAATTAAATAGTGTCAGTAATGTGGAATTATCTGGGCTTAAGGTTGAAGCAGATCTCTGATGTCAAGGTTGAGTCCCATCACAGTACAGAGTGCCAGAAGATTCAGCATGAAGAGTCTGTGATGAAAGCTCCAGGTAAACTGACTGGGATTTATGCTACTTATTTAAATCAGTAACATAAATCTGCAATGGCTCGGAAAGGATTACTGTGCTTTTTTTTCATGTTTGCACTGTCTTCTCATTTATTAGAAAGGACATTCCATTTTATGACAAGCTTTATCAAATTGAAACACTGAATGCTCCTATTTTCTTGAAAATGTATAAATTTAGAGTTAATTCTGAAACTCTGAAAACTTCCATTACAGTGAAAGGAAAACTGTCTGTATTTCAAACATTACATGATAGTTATTGCACAGTCCCAAGATGAACAGAATGAGAAGGTCAATACAAATTATGTCTACCTTAAGTGGTATTTCTGCAAGAAAGTCCAAAAAAAAGAAAATCCATTTGTATGATATCCTGCAAAATTCCTGGGTATTCTGGTTCCTAACCAAATGCTGTTCATAATTTGCAAGTTATTTCAATAAAGTTTAAATATTATTCTTATTATCTTTATTTCCACTCTCGAGTTGAATATCTTCAGAGAAATTGATCCTAGGTATAACAATGGAAGAGCTGATGCTGGTTGTTATTGGGGACTTGAATAGTTAAAGACTCCGGGTGGCATCACTTCTTTCCCTTCTCACTTCTGGTCAAGGGTAAATTTCTAAATCTTTTGCTTTGATTTTTATTCAAAATGGTACAGAGCCATGATGCTGTACGAACTTACCTAATATAACTTTGGTTTTAAGCTTTTTATATCTTAGGCATTTAAACCTACTATTTTTTTCTTTTGTGCTGAAAAAGTTAAAAACCAAAAAGGAGAAAAGTGAGAGAGAACCCCTGCCTTAAATTCTAAGCATACTTGGATGAGCCATGAGATGGGAAGTTATATAATGGTTTCATGCTCTTTTTGCCAACCCAGTGACCTAACTGTGAAAAGCACTTCCTACCCCTGGGGTCAATTTCATCTCATGAAATAGCAAAACCTGAATGAAACAGCCAATAACTGGGTCTGACTGGCTGGTAACAGCTCCTGCAGCATTGTCAAATCATCAGCGATTTAGCTTTCAAAAACACACAGGAGACGGATTTGTATTTTCTTCTTCATTACAACCAAAAAAAACTGATACACACAATATAAATGTAAGGAGTTTATCCTTTTCTTTATGACTTTTCCTCTGCAGACTTCTATTTCTCCTTGTGTGCCCTGTAGCTGAATGCAGAAAATTTTCACACAAGGCCTATAAAGCAATAAGTAAACTATAAGTGTCGAGTGAATATATTTTTTCCAACTATAAAAAGACCCAAGAGATACTTCACCCACAACCTATAGGAAAACAGTTCAAACCTGGAGTCTGGAGAGAAAGTATTGGGTCAACAGGATGACTTTCTTTTTCCACAGAGCATAACAGAAATGAAAATGAGAGCTTTCTTTGTTTGGGGATGAGATTTATCACCTTAGTGTGGAAAAACTGACTATCCTATGCTCTGATTGGCAACAATATAAGTTTTCATTAATTAAGAAAGGTGAAAAATAGGACTTACATGTATATTTTTCTTATGTAGACATCTTTTAGAATAGTATTTTTCAAACTATGGATCATTAAGTTATTGTGTCCCAACATACATTTTTAATTAAATACAAATATCTTGAAATCTTTAAGTAGTAAAAGTGTCCACTGTTTCTTGACATTCTGTTTCAGTTGCAGTAGGTGAGTACACATATATGTGTATATGCCGTTGTGAAATAAAATGTATTTCTTACTGCAGATTGCAGTCAATGTTTAAATATACTACTTTACCACACTGGGGTACCTGGGAAAAATAATTACAATGGCATCCTCTTTGTATAGGTGAGTCCTGAGGTAGACTGCAGAAGGGATGAGTGAGAGTCATGAGCTGACAATGGATAAACATGATCTTAGAAAAATTCCAACCTAAGTATGGCAAGAAAACTGTAGGCAACACCACAGAGAGGTCACTAGAATACACTGTGATCAATTATAGAATCACTCTAATACATTTCTGTGTCCTATTGCCAGTCTATTTTCTCAGTCTTTTCTCACTTTCAAGACTAACTCATAATGCAAATATTTATTTTAATAAGAACAACATATTTAGTCAACATTTAACAAAAATGATAAATTTAAATGAATGGTAAGCTCTCTTGTGAGTGAAAATCAATGCAGTTTTAAGAATTCAATCAAAATATATCATTGCTGGGACTTCCCTGGTAAGATTCCACATGCCAAGGAGAAACTAAGCCCATGAGCCACGACTACTGAGCCTGCGCTCTAGAGCCTGCACGCTGCAACTACTGAGCCCACGTGCCACAACTGCTGAAGTCCACGTGCTCTAGGGCCCACAGGCCACAACTACTGAGCCCACATGATGCAACTACTGAAGCCTGTGTGCCTAGAGCCCAAGCTCTGCAACAAGAGACGCCACTGCAATGAGAAGCCTGCACACTGCAACGAAGAGTAGCCCCTGCTCGCTGCAACTAGAGAAAGTCTGTGCACAGCAATGAAGACCGAACGCAGCCAAAAAAAGAAGAAAAAACATATATATATATATATACACACACACACATATAAAATTCCTTTAAAAGTCACTTCTTTCTTCCTTCAAATCTAAGAAGTTTTTAACTGAGAAGTGAGTTTCAGGACGTCACCCCTTCATCGCTAGGTTCCAGCCCTCTTGGAATTTAAGCCCAGACTCAGGTATAAATCTCAAATCCAGTCTTTGTCCTGGGAGAACTAAAAAGACTTTTCCCACTACTTGAGGGGACAGGAATACATCAGCACAATCAAACCAGTCAAATTAATGGGGGAGAAAGTGAGACACAATATTTGGCAATTTACTACTGCAAAATTAGCCTTCTCTAATGCTGTTTTCACAAACAAAATATCTCTAGAAAAATCTTATCTTGCAAATGTCTTTGCAATGTGTGTGACATGTATAAGTTAAAGATGAACCAGAACAGTATGCTTAAACATTGGAAATTTAAGTAGATTTTTAAGAAACTGCAAAGACTTTTTTTAAAAGGGATTTAAAAATTGTTCAGGTATAATAAGCTGAGTCATTAATAGGAATAAAACTAAATAAAAATTATTTAATGTCTTAAATGTCTAATAAGTAGATTTGTAATAATTTTCTACCAAGAGGCCTGATTCAATGTGTTAATGAATACTTTAACAGTAGTAGTATACGATAAACCTGAAGAAAATTTCCAGTTGATCTGAGTGCTGAAAGAAAATGGGAGCTAACACTGAAATTGAGAATTAATATTCTTGCAACATAAGAATTGAGATTAATATTCTTGCAACAAACAAAAGCCCAGGACCAGATGGCTTCATAGGCAAATTCTACCAAACATTTACAGAAGAGCTAACACCTATCCTTCTCAAACTCTTCCAAAATACAGCAGAGGGAGGAACACTCCCAAAATCATTCTACGAGGCCACCATCACCCTGATGCCAAAACCAGACAAAGATGTCACAAAGAAAGAAAACTATAGGCCAATATCACTGATATACATAGATGCAAAAATTCTCAACAAAATACTAGCAAACAGAATCCAACAGCACATTAAAAGGATCATACACCATGATCCAGTGGGGTTTATCCCAGGAATGCAAGGATTCTTCAATATATGCAAATCAATCAATGTGATAAACCATATTAACAAACTGAAGGAGAAAAACCATATGATCATCTCAATAGATGCAGAAAAAGCTTTTGACAAAATTCAACATCCATTTATGATAAAAACCTTCCAGAAAGTAGGCATAGAGGGAACCTACCTCAACATAATAAAGGCCATATAGGACAAACCCACAGCTAACATCGTTCTCAATGGTAAAAAACTGAAAGCATTTCCACTAAGATCAGGAACAAGACAAGGTTGTCCACTCTCACCACTATTATATAACATACTTTGGAAGTTTTGGCCACATCAATCAGAGAAGAAAAAGAAAAAAAGGAATCCAAATCGGAAAAGAAGAAGTAAAGCTGTCACTGTTTGCAGATGACATGATACTACACATAGAGAATCCTAAAGATGCTACCAGAAAACTACTAGAGCTAATCAATGAATTTGGAAAAGTAGCAGGATACAAAATTAATGCACAGAAATCTCCTGCATTCCTATACACTAATGATGAAAAATCTGAAAGAGAAATTAAGGAAACACTCCCATTTACTACTGCAACAAAAAGAATAAAATACCTAGAAATAAACATACCTAAGGAGACAAAAGACCTATATGCAGAAAACTATAAGACACTGATGAAAGAAACTAAAGATGATACAGATGGAGAAATATACCATGTTCTTGGATTGGAAGAATCAACATTGTGAAAATGACTCTACTACCCAAAGCAATCTACACATTCAATGCAATCCCTATCAAACTACCAATGGCATTTTTCACAGAAGTAGAACAAAAAATTTCACAATTGGTATGGAAACACAAAAGACCACGAATAGCCAAACCAATCTTGAGAAAGAAAAACGGAGCTGGAGGAATCAGGCTCCCTGACTTCAGACTATACTACAAAGCTACAGTAATCAAGACAGTATGGTACTGGCACAAAAACAGAAATATAGATCAATGGAACAGGATAGAAAGCCCAGAGATAAACCCACACACATATGGTCACCTTATTTTTGATAAAGGACACAAGAGTTATACAATGGATTAAAGACAGCCTCTTCAATAAGTGGTGCTGGGAAAACTGGACAGCTACATGTAAAAGAATGAAATTATAACACTCCCTAACACCATACACAAAAATAAACTCAAAATGGATTAAAGACCTAAATGTAAGGCCAGAAACTATCTAAGTCTTAGAGGAAAACATAGGCAGAACACTCTATGACATAAATCACAGCAAGGTCCTTTTTGACCCACCTCCTAGAGAAATGGAAATAAAAACAAAAATAAACAAATGGGACCTAATGAAACTTAAAAGCTTTTGCACAACAAAGGAAACCATAAACAAGACGAAAAGACAACACTCAGAATGGGAGAAAATATTTGCAAATGAAGCAACTGACATAGGATTGATCTCTAAAATTTACAAGCAGCTCATGCAGCTCAATATCAAAAAAACAAACAACCCAATCCAAAAATGCACAGAAGACCTAAATAGACATTTCTCCCAAGAAGATATACAGATTGCCCACAAACGCATGAAAGGATGCTCAACATAACTAATCATTAGAGAAATGCAAATCAAAATGACAATGAGGTATCACCTCACACCAGTCAGAATGGCCATCATCAAAAACTCTACAAACAATAAATGCTGGAGAGGGTGTGGAAAAAAAGGGAACACTCTTGCACTGCTGGTGGGAATGTAAATTGATACAGCCACTATGGATAACAGTATGGAGGTTCCATAAAAAACTAAAAACAGAACTACCATATGACCCAGCAATCCCACTCCTGGGCATATACCATATGTCCTGAGAAAACCATAATTCAGAAAGAGTCATGTACCACAATGTTCATTGCAGCTCTATTTACAATAGCCAGGACATGGAAGCAACCGAAGTGTCCACTGACAGATGAATGGATAAAGAAGATATGGCAAATATATACAATGGAATATTACTCAGCCATGAAAGGAAACGAAATTGAGTTATTTTTAGCAAGGTGGATGGACCTAGAATCTGTCATACAGAGTGAAGTAAGTCAGAAAGAGAAAACCAAATACCGTATGCTAACACATATATATGGAATCTAAAAAAAAAAAAAAGTGGTTCTGAAGAACCTAGGGGCAGGACAGGAATAAAGAGGCAGACGTAGAGAATGGACTTGAGGACATGGGGAGGGGGAAGGGTAAGCTGGGACAAAGTGAGATAGCGGCATGGACATGTATACACTACCAAATGTAAAACAGATAGCTAGTGGGAAGCAGCCGCATAGCACAAGAAGATCAGCTCGGTGCTTTGTGACCACCTAGAGGGGTGGGATAGGGAGGGTGGGAGGGAGACACAAGAGGGAGGAGATATAGGGATATATGTATATGTATAGCTGATTCACTTTCTTATGAAGCAGAAACTAACACACCATTGTAAAGCAATTATACTCCAATAAAGATGTTAAAAAGAAAATGGGGGCCTTCCCTGGTGGCGCAGTGGTTGAGAGTCCGCCTGCCGATGCGGGGGACATGGGTTCGTGCCCCGGTCCGGGAAGATCCCACATGCCGCGGGGCGGCTGGGCCCGTGAGCCATGGCCGCTGAGCCTGCGCGTCCGGAGCCTGTGCTCCGCAATGGGAGAGGCCACAGCAGTGAGAAGCCCGCGTACGGCAAAGAAAAAAAAAAAAGAAAAAAAAAAGAAAATGGGAGCTATGAAATCCTTTTTGCTTTATCGAGGACCTATAGTTTCAAAACACGATAGGAAATGAGTAGTGACATGGCAAGTAGCTCCTGGAGAACCAACAGAAAGGAAGTATCAGGAAAAAGATTCTCTTAGGAACAAAAAAGATTTTTTTAAATCACATTTTCAAGTTTAACTTGATCTAAAATGTTTAAATTTAGGCTAAGAAAAATATGGGCATTTCTTCATTGCACATTTCTTAAATCACACACACTATCTCTCATTCTTCTAAACAATATAACCTAAGACTAGGGTTTGTTTATCTATGTGCTCACATTTCCAAAAGACTCCTTTCTGGATCAATCACTGGAAATGCTTTGAGTAAATTCATCTCTGTGGATGTAAAAGTAGGAAAAGATGACTAAGATGATTCATATATTCTTCTGAGATTGAATTTAACAGCAATACCCAGGAGAAATAACTGCAACAACATATGTACTTTCCAGAGGACTGAGGACCAAATGATTCTTTCTCCCTGCTTCATTCCACACTGCCCTGATACCTCAGACCTCCTGGGAATGCAGGAGAAAAGCACCATCATGTGGGCAGGACTCCCTGAGACAGCCACCACACTCAAGTGTATATATCTGTGCTGCCTACAGGTAGCCCTCTTTTGTCTGTACAGTGTATACTGAACATTCCCCACACCGGTACTTCATTTTCACTTTCTGAAGTGGATTTACAGCTACCAGTAAGTGGTCCAACAGTCAGATATTCAGCGCCTGTCAATCAATCCAATTCCTTATTGATATCAAGTATATGAAAGATTCAGTGCTGGGCTTAAAGGAGGAACAACAGTACTAATGATAATGAATATTTATTGAGCTATTACTATGTACTAAGCACTATTCGTTCTTCACATGCATTTATTTGCTCATTCACTACTACCAATAGCCCAGTATACCACTGAACCATATTTATACTAACATAATGTGAGAAACTTGGGCTCATATAGGTAAATTTTATTTTGCAGAGCTAGTAATTGGTAAAGTCCAGATTTGAATTCAGATGGTATGATAATAGAGTCTTAATCACTACTTTGTACTATTGCACAGTAAAGAAGAGAAAAACAAACTATCTAATAGTGTATAATTTTGAAATTATATCAGCACATTGAAATTTGAACAAAGAATATCCAAAACAAAACCTAGAAAACACACATTGAAATCCAAGCCCAGGAGCTGAGAAGTTGTAGAGAATCAGTACATCTTGCTTCCCCAACTTTGTCCTGGGACCAGGCTGTGGCCCATCTCAGATCTATGCAAAATATAGTAAGGAAAAAAAGGAACATGAACAGGGTGAGTCCGTGGAAACAAAGAATCAGATCTACAGAGACTTTAAATATTGATATCAACTGAAAAAATAGAAATATATTTAATATATTTAAAGAGATAAAATAAATAATTCTCAGTTTGAATTAAGAACAAGAGACCATCAGATATGACTGAACAAATTTGAAAAAGAGCCAAATAGAACTTCTGTAAACAAAGATATATTAGCATGGAACTTGATAAAGGGATTCTAAAATGCATAGAGAAGAGCAAAGGTCCAAAATTCCCTAACATACTTCTCAAGCAGAATATTTAAGAAACTTAGAAATGTCAAGGTATATTAAAAAGCTCTAGTATTTAAAATGTGTGTCACTGCTACAGAGCTACTACAGACTAACGCAGTTGAATAGAAAGCAGAAACAGAGATATACTCATATGTAATATCTTAACATGACAGTGATGAACTGCACATCAGAGAGGAAAGAATGATATTCAGTAAATGTTGAAGGGACAATTGATTATTTTATAACTGCATAAAAACCAATTCTTGAAGAGTTCATAATTTAAATAGGAAAGCCAAAAGATTGAAACTATAATAAAAATTGGAGGAAGAATTTATCACCTTGCAGAAGGGAATGATTTCTTAAACAAGACACAAAAATTATAATCATTTTTTTAAAGTTTGATCTACCTTACTAGATAAAATTGGAATTACTGCCCATCAAAAGACATCATTAGGTGAATGAAAAGATAAGCCAAACACTGGGAGAAGGTATTTACAACACATAAACAACAAAGGATGCATATTCAAAACATACAAAGAACTCAATAGCAGTAAGAAATCCAACAGAAAAATAAGCAAAAGACATAAACAAGCCTTTCACAAAAGGGCAAAACTCAAATAGCTGATATTCATTTTAAAAGACAATATCATTAGTACTTGGTGAAATGAATATTGAAACTACAAGAGACCACTTCACACCCATATATTATCAAAAATAAAAGTCTTGTAATACCAAGTGCTGGTGAGATGTATAGCAATAGGAACACATATAAACACCTGCTGAGCCTGTAAATTAGTACAATCACTTTGAAAAAATCACTTGGCATTACCTTCTAAGTTAGACGTGAGCCTACGCCAAAACCTACGCATTTTATTCCTACATGTGACCCTAGAGATACTCTCACGTATGGACATAAGAAGACATGTAAAAGAATGGTAATAGCAATATTTTCATAACATCAAAAAAAAAAAAACCCGAAATAACCCAAACACCCATTGAACAGAGAATAAGCACACGTTACATTCATTCCACAGAACACTGCCATTCAAAATGAATTAACTAGAGCAGCATGCGTCAACATGGATGATTCTCACAAACATGACATGTTACATAAAGCAAGATGTGAGAAAATAATCTGCAGTGTGCTACATATATATAAACTTCATAACTATCCCAAACTAATTATATTCTTAGGAATGATGCATGCATATTAAAACTGAATGAAAACCAAGGGAATTACAAATGCAAAATCCAGGGTCGCAGAGATGCAGGGGGTGTGTGATGGGGAAAGGAACACCAGGGACTTCAGAGTTCTTAACATGGGTAGTAACGCCCCATTTTGGGGCACTGCAGAAACTCATGATTAGGAGTGCAGTGTACTGGACTTCTGAATGTCTTGTTGAATTAAACTCTTATAAATATAAATTGGAAGTATTTTAATATGTGATAATACTAAGACATTTTTTTACAAGAAATTACTCTAAAAGCTCAGTAATGTAACAGACCTTATCCAGAGGGAAGCTTAAACAGAATCAAGACGTCATCTTGAAACTATTCAGTGTTTTATTCTGCACTTCTTCTCACTCAATATATTCTAGCATTTCCAGCTACATTTGTAACTGAGAAGGGTTTCGGGATATAGTGCTCTTATGGCAGCATCCCCGGCTATAACAAAGCAAATAATTTTAACACTACAGTTCCAAATACAGCTCTGAACGTCACTTGAGAGATGAGGTTGACCTCATTTTCTCCACTTGAGCAGTCTGTAATTTGCCTCGGCCTGTTATCCCTGCATGTTTTTTTTGGCTTTTCCTATCCATTACACTAGTAAGTTTGGTCCGTAATTACTCACCCAAACTTTAGGTTTGATTTATTTATTTAATTCGAGTGTCCATCCTTGACTCTGTTCCCATATGGAATGGATCTTGATCTTATATACCCTATACCAAAACATTCATTGTAAGCATGTAAGAAATGTAACTGCTCCATGAGACCTCTAGCGTACATGTGTCCAAACATTTACAGATTGAAATATATTTTATTTTACTCTATTCTGCTTTCTATTTCTCTTTATATTACCATTATTTCATTACATTCATCTTTTAAAATTGTGCGTAGGTAAGTTTGGTATGCATTTTATTACCAGATAATGAAATATTTATTATTAAAAGCAGTGTGTACAGACAGGTGGTCACTTCACTATGATTTATTATACCTCCCACACTGGCTATCATATCTGCATAAAATATTTCATAATAAGAAAAGGAACCCTTTTTTATCAAACAGTGCAAGAGCAGTGTGAGTACTATCTACATATTTGCTTGACACTGGGGGTGTGGGGTAGGGGCAGTTTATGGGTACGTGAGAGAAAGGGATCAACAGACGAGGATAAGAGGACACGCCTACGGAGAGAGGGGACCTTCCCCATCCTGCCCCACCTACATCGGGTACCCTGGAGGGCGAGGTGGTGCCCGTTCTAAAAAGCTTGTGGGTCCTACCTTTTCTTAATCCTCCTTGGAAATAGTAAAAAGAGAGTAATGGATCACTTCATTTCCAGCATAGAGTTCACTGTCGAAAATCAGCGGTTCCCACATCACAAATCTCACCGTGCCAAAAACTTTGCGCAGTTTACCGCGTAGTACAGGGTTGAAGGGCTGACCTGCGCAGAAAGAGCGAGCGTCGCGCTACGTCGCGCGTGCGCAGACCCTCTGGGCGGGAAGCCGGCATTAAGCGAGAGTAGATGAATGGCGGCGAGGCAGCAGGGCGGTCCCAGGGGGTGATAAAAAGAGCAGGGGACCCAGGTTTTGAAACTGAGGCTCAGAGCAAATACATCGGTTATTACTGGAAATAGTTAAGACTTCAGTCCCTAATTGGCCCAAATAAAGATCTCGGGACACAAAGGAAACAAAAAGTCACATTTCCTGGAGCTGCGTCTGAAGTAAGGGCTTAACTACAATAAACATGCCAGATTCCTAGCTGCGCCGTAGAACCACAGCAAATAAGGTAGAGAAGTGATAATGTTTACTAGAACTCAGAAGCTTGATTTGCAATTGATAAAACGAGGATAATATAAGAGACATAACTGACTTTACATTTATCTGTTTACCTGACATTTTAAAGTTATATAAAAATTTTTCCTGATTATGTTGGTTAGAGTGGTGAATGGAAGTGAAAAGACAGTGATGAAACATATTTTATTACAAAAATGTCCTCAGCTCAGGAAAAGGAATATTTTGCTGTATGTTCTACTTCTGTTTGAGATAGTCACAGTACATTATCAGATTTAAAGAAAGCCTTCCACCACCAACACTGAATTCATTTATGTAGCTTGCTTTATCACTAATGAATATCTGATTTTTTTGTTTAATATTGGGAAATATTTTATTTGAGAGAGGCTTTTCAAATATTTTAAAATACAAACCAAGCATTGTTTATTTATCTTTACAACCTATTATAAGTGACATTAACATTTCATGTTATTTCATGTAATAAATATAGATTCAGTACCACTTTCAAGTAAGAAGATTGTCTCCTGTCAGGAACGTTTCCCAAATGTCCAAAATTCTACTTTGTCAGTTTGGCTTTGCGTATCAGAACACTAGAATTGCAAGCAGCGTTGAGATCTGAGGACTAAATTAGGGACTTCTCTCCAAATTAGTGTCTCATAAAATTTGCCAAATGTTGGACACAAACTCTTCAAGATGCATTCAGTTTTGAGACTTTGAATATTCAAGCAGTTTTTCTTGGGAGGTAAGAAGGATATGGAAGCAGCTGGCTGAACAAGACACTTTTCTGTGCTTAGCTAATTGCACACAAAATTTTACATGAAACAGATTAGAAATCTTCTGTTATCAGTTTGACCCATACAATACTGTATAAACCATTGCTGTTGACTTTGCCCAACACTGAATTTTCTGCTAAGTACAGCTGAAAGTATACAAGATCAAGGATCTTCCTGAATGTTAAATGACATTACGTAAGAGCATGCGGTATTTACCATCCCCTTTCTTTGGTATTCCTAACCACGGCCTGCGTGTAAGGCAAAGTACACTAAATGTGAGCGGGACCCAATATCGCATTTACTACCTATTCAGCACATTTGCCTGCTTAATGATCATTCCCAACCAATCAAGTCTCCTTTCTTCTCCTCTAGTTTTTTTGAGATATGATTAACTTACATGTAAGTTTAGATGTACAAGGTGATGATTTGATACATGTATATATTGCAAAATGAGTACCACCATAAAGTTAGTTAACCCCCTTCATCCCAACACCTTTCTTGTTTTTCGGTGGTGTTAACTTTTAAAATCTACTCTCAACAATTTTCAAGTATATAATACAGTATTGTTAATTATATTCACCGTACTATATATTAGAACCTCAGAACTTTTTCATCTTATAGCTGGGAGTTTGTACCTTTTGACTGACATCTCTTCATTTCCTCTCCCCTGTCCCCTCCAATTCCCAGCTCCTAGCAACCCTCTATGTCCATGAGTTCAGCTTTTTTAGATTCCACATACAAGTAAAAATATACAGTATTTGACTTTCTCTATCTGACTTATTTCGCTTATCGTAATGCCCTCAAGGTCCATCCATGCTGTCGCAAGAGGCAGAATTTCCTTCCTTTTTAGCTGAATGCTATTCCAGTGTGTGTGTGTGTGTGTGTGTGTGTATCACATTTTCTTTATCCGTGTATTGATGGATACCTAGCTTGTTTCCGTGTCTTGGCTATTGTGAATAATGCTGCTATGAACATGGGGGTGCAGATATCCTTTGTGATAGTGTTTCCATTTCCTTCACATACATACCTAGTAGTAGAATTGTTAGATCATATTGTAGTTCTATTTTCAATATTCTGAGAAAACGCCATGATATTTTCCATAGCGGCTGTACAAAATTACTTTCCCACAGTTGCACAAGTGTGCAACACAAGTGTTCTCCTTTCTCCACAACCTTGCCAATGCTTGTTCTCTCTTGTCTTTTTGTTAATAGTTATTCTAACAGGTGTGAGGTGATATGTCACTGTAGTTTTTATTTGCATTTCCCTGATGATTGGTGATGTCAAACATCTTTTCATATACCTGTTAGCCATCTATATGTCTTCTTTGGGAAAATGTCTACTCAGGTCATTTGCCCATTTTAAAATCAGATTGTTTTGTTTGGTATTGAGTTGTATGAGTTATTTATATATTTTGGACATTAACCCCTTATCAGATAGATGGTTTGCAATTTTTTTTCCATTCTGTATGTTGCCCTTTTATTTTGCTGACTGTTTCTTTTGCTGTGCAGAAGCTTTTTAATATTACATAGTTCAATTTGTTTATTTTTCCTCATTTCTTGCACTCGTGGTGTCATATCCAAAAAGTTTTGCCAAGATCAATGTCCAGGATATTTTCCCCTTGTTTTCTTTTAGGAGTTTTGCAGTTTCAGATCTCACACTTAAGTCTTTAATTTATTTCAAGTTAATTTTTGTGAGTGGTGTAAGATGGGGATCCAGTTTCATTCTTCTGCATGTAGTTGTCCACCACCATTTATTGGAGAGACTGTCCTCTCCCTATTGAGTGTTCTTGGCTCCCTTGTCAAATATCAGTTGACCATATATGTATGGGTTTAATTCTGGGATCTTTATTCAGTTCCACAGGTCTATATGTCTATTTTTATGCCACTACCATACTGATTTGGTTACCGTAGCTTTGTAAAAATGTTTGAAATCAGAAATTGTGATGTCTCCAGCTTTGTACAGTTGACCCTTGAACAACGCAGATCTGAATCATGCAGGTCCACTTATATGCAGATATTTTTCAATAGGAAATGCTACAGTACTACATGGTCCATGTTTGGTTGAATCCACAGATGCAGAGGAACCTCAGCTAAGGAGGGGCAATTGTAAATCAAATGTGGATTAACCCCCTGCATTAATCAAGGCTCCACTGTACTTTTCAGGATTGCTTTGGCTATATGGGGTCTTTTGTGATTCCATATTAATTTTAGGATTGCTTTTTCTATTTCTGTAAAAAAAAATGTCATTGGAATTTTTATAGGGATTGCATTGAATCTGTAGATTGCTTTGGACATTTTAACAATATAAATTCTTCTGATCCATGAACATGAGATAGCTTTCCATTTATTTCTATCTTCTTCAGTTTCTTTCATAAATGTCTTGTAATTTTTATATACAAAACTTTCACCTCCTGGGTTAAATTTATTCCTAAGTATTTTATATTTTTGATGCTATTATAAATAGGAATCTTTTCTTTTTCAGATAAGTCCTTTTTAGCGTATAGAAATGCAAATGATTTTTGTATGTTAATTTTGTATCCTGCTTTTTCTGAATTTTACTGAATTTGTTGATTAGTTCTAATAGTTTTTTTGTAGAATTTTTAGGGTTCTGTCTATGTAAGCTCATATCATCTGCAAACACAGTTTTACTTCTTTTTTTTATGATTTGAATGCCTTTTCTTTCTTTTTCTTGCCTAATTGCTCTGACTAGGACTTCCAGTACTATGTTGAATAGGCATAGTGAGAGCAGCCACCTTTGTCTTGTTCCTGATCTCAGTGGGAAAGCTCTCAATCTTTCATTGTTGAGTATGTTTGTTGTGGGTTTCTTCTATATGACCTGCATTATGGTGAGGTTCTTTCCTTCCGTACCCAATTTGTTAAGAGTTTTAACATCTTTAATAGATGTTAAATTTAGTCAAGTGCATTTTCTGTACCTATTAAGATGATCATAAAGGTTTTAAGCTTTTATTCTATTAATCTAGTGTATCACATTTATTGCAAATTTCAAACCATTCTTGTATCCCAGGCATGAATCCCACTTGATCATGGTGTGTGATTCTTCTAATGTACTGTTGAATTTGGTTTACTAGTATTTGTTAAGAAGTTTTGCTTGCATAAAACATCATATAGATATAACAATCTGTTTTATGCTAATAACTTAAAGGTGATTGCATACAAAAGCTTTACCCTTCTATTTCCCCACCATAACTTACGTTTTTGATGTCATCATTTACCAGCTAAATCTTTCCAACAATATATAGTCTTATTAATAATAGTACAGTTGTAGGTAAATGCTATTTTATTTCTTTCTCCAAAAGTGAAAATATCAATAGCTCAAATTTTAGCTTTGCCCCTCACTAGCTGCTGGTCTTTGGATATAATTATGGTCAGTGTCTTAATCTCCTATGTGTGAACTAAGTGTCTGAATAGATGACTTCCACAGATTTCATAACCACGGCATAGTCTGTATTGTTTGGCAGGGGCTTTGCTTTCTGTTTATAAAGAAAGCAAAGAGCTATAGTAGAGAATTACAGTGTATTGACAGACAGAAGAGTTTGAGGTCAGCCAAAGAGTATGTTTGATTAGACAGGGGCCACAAAGGAAACAAGAGACATAAATTACAACTCTCCTTTAACATACGCTGTGATCTTTGTCTATAATGTGGGATTTTGTGTTCAAGAGTTTTTAAATCTGACCTCCATCATGGAAACTATAAGAAACAAAGCTAAAACGTATACAGCCGTACCACCCTGAACACACCTGATCTCGTCTGAGCTCGGAAACCAAGCAGGGTCGGGCCTGGTTAGTACCTGGATGGGAGAAACAAAGCTAAAACCAGTTTTCACAAGAATATGCACAGGAACAACAGACAAAAGAAACAGGCAGGAAGAATCCCAAACAACAAATTAATTTCCTTTCAAATAAAAATTACAGTTCGATTACAGTATACATAAAGTTCAAACATTCCTAGAGCTTGAAACAAAATGCCCCTAAATTATTTTACCCAATATATAGTTACTTACAGTAGATGGCTAGTTTATAAAAAGAAAAAAAATTTTTCCTTCCTTATCCTAGCCTTGTGCCTAAACTAAGCAGTCCTGAGAATGTAACTTCATGAATGGGTGTTATTTAGCTTGTATCTCTAGAATAGCAGTAGACCAAATAAGAACTTGGACTTCTGAAGATTCTTTGTATGGGGATCCTTAGTTGACAATGTAATATTTTTAAAGAAGGAAAATTGTACAAAGACATTTGTGGTGTCAATTTTTAAAGCATCTTTGCAGATACACCATCACTTTCAAGTCAGGAGTCTGTCTTAATCCTCAATAAATTGGAAATGATTCCTTTTAGTTCAGAGACTTTGAGTCAGATACAAGAATGGTAAAACCTGGTGGACCCTAAAATAGTGCAGTTTGTTAGATAAACAGTTACATGTACATTCAGAGTAGTGTCAATTGAGGGTTATGTAATGGTTGTAATGACATCAGTTTTGATTTTTTTTGGGGGGGGCCTCCTCAGAAGTGAACTTCTTAGCTCTTTTAATAAAATAAATAGTAAATAAATAAAGGATGAAAAACTACATTTTAAAAATGCCTACACTGGGTCAGTCACTATGTTAAAACCTTTGCCCTCATTGTCATTTAAATCTTATGTTACCTTTTGAGACATGATTATTCCCATCTACATGGAAGTAAATTTGTCTAAGATCACATTGAAAATAAGCGGGGCAGAGTTGGGACTTGAGATCAGATTTCTCTGATGCAGTCAGCAATCATCTTCTGTGCTATAAGTATTTGTAGTCACAGCTATAAGACCCCACTGGGTCTAATATCTAGAAATCAAAAGCCTGTTCATCTTACTACTAAATTAATTATCTCCAGTTGAACTAGTTATTACCCACTGCCTCTTGTTGGCCTGAAAAATGGGGATAACTACAGTAGTTCTTTCCTACTTCTTAGCCAGGTTCTGATGCTCAGTTAATTAATGTTTCTGGGCTGCTTTGAAGCCTTCTTTAGGTATTAATGGAGATTTTATCCTATGAATAAGATGGATAGTTTGAGGGTCCTTTTTGCTTCCATGAAGAGGATTTTAACTGCTTACAATTGAACTTCAAGTCCACTTATAGTTCAATATGCTCTTCTTGGTTATATCTCCTACTAAGTTCAATATCACTTGGATCCAGAATTTTATCTGAAGATAAGTAGTGAATTGAGTACTTTACAAAATGCTATGCAAGCTCAAAATATAATCATTATTAATTTTAGCAATCAGCCTATTTCAGCAGTGTTAGTGTTTTTCATTGCTATACTCATGGACCTTCCTGATTTTATCTCTCATTTTTCCTGATCCTGAGCATGTTAATATTATGTGAAAGCTATGTATAGCATAATCCTCAAAAACTATTCCATAGTTTGTTTTTTAATTTGGAAATCTCATTGCATTTAATTCTAATTCTTAATGGAATCTATTAATTAAATTTAGCAATTCATAAGGGAAAATATATTTGAAAATGTGGCCACTCTAAACCAGGGTATTGATCATAATAGGCTACTTTATGCCATGGTAATTAATTAAGCCCTAAGTCCCAAGGCATTAACAAAACAAAGGTTTATTTCTTGCTCATACTACATGTTCATCGCAGCTTGAGGGGGGCTCTACTCCACATTGTCAGGCAGGGACCCAAACTGATGGAGGTTCTAACATTGTATAGCTGTACCATCTAAAACGAAGTAATCTTGGTTACTGTGGCACGGCAAAGAGGAGCTGGAGAATCTTGAATCTTTTATAGTTTTTTCACTGCTTCAGTCCATGAAGTCACTGGGGCCACCGAACAAACATTTCCCTGGCCAGAGCTAATCATAAGACTCTACTTAACTGCAAGGATGCCAGGAAATACATGGAAGCACGTGAGTTGCTTGGTGAAGTTTATTGTTGTTACCACAAACAGGAACCATTTAAGTCTCAACTGTGTCTAAATAGCCAGCTTTTAAGAGCCCAGTAAAACCACATTTGTTCTTTACAGTCACTACTATCAGCACCGGTCATTCTTAACCATGTTTACTAAATTCACTTGTGAACGGCACATCCTTGCTTCTTCCTTATTTAAGGCAATTTACAGTGCTATAACCTGCATGGTTTTCCTATGACACAGGTTCTAATAATCCACAAAACAACGAAGAAAACTGGGACTTTTAGAGATCAAGTAAACATCCTAAAGCAACAAAGCTAGTAAGTGGTAAAACTGTGATTTCAAAATGGGCCTGTCTGAATATGAGACACTTTGTGTCAACTCAAATGGGCTTCCTTCATGTCACAGACTTAGATTTATGCAGTTTTGAAGGAGATAAGAACAGATTTCTTTTTTCCAAGCACCAGTTCCTTCCCAAATTAAAACAACTACCAGATCTCAGCTGTAGCAGCATTCTAATAACTGATCTCTTTTCAAACTCTGAAAGGAGAATATCAATCTATCATGATTCTAGAAACAAATAACATCTCACATAAGAAACTGAGCTTTAGTCAAAAGATGATGTGAAGTAGATGGTCCTTACATCCTAGGTCATTAGTAGAAATTTACAGACTTCTTTGATATAAGCCAGTACACATTTTGGTGTATAATGTTCTTACTTACCCAAGACCTACAACTGAAAACTCTTGAGTCTAGTCATTTTCAAGTTTCTTCATGTAGAAATATCAAGGAAATGTGATTTCCCTTGAAGCTCATGCTTTGGAACCTACAGGATAATCTAGCTAAAACATGGGAAATAAAAATCCAATGGCATGCTAAATAGGACCATTGTTTGAGATGTGTTACATCAGATAAACTCAGAACTTCTCCTCTAATAAAAGAAAATATTTATCATTTTAATCTTGACAGGTTTATGCCTGAGCTATTATACTCTACTTACTTCGAGTAATTCTTTAAACATTAAGTCGTGTTTTGAAATGATTGTTAGGAGCAGAATTTGTAATGATATATAAATCACTTCAAAACACTGATACAAAGAATTGTTAAGAAATTTATTATTTTAACATATTTTGAATCTAAAATATTTCTCCTTGAAACAGATTCACAACTAGGATGTTTGTTCATCCCTGTTTTGTTTACTAGGCTTAGGAATCATATTGATTCCAGAGCCCTGAGATGGATGTTCAAGGTCTAACATGTTAATATTCCACTTATCCAGAGATCAACTACTTAGTAACATCAATCACCCAGAGCCCCACAAAACAGAAAGATCCCAGACCAGCTAAACTATATAACACAAAACATATTCATTTTTTTAAGGAGGGTCTAATTTGGGACATGCTCAGAGCCTCTTTGTTCATATTTTAGACAGAATTTTACTGTGTGAGTTACTAACTCAATAAGATGGAGGTAGGAATTTTTTTTTTTAGAAATTTATTTATTTATTTTTGGCTGTGTTAGGTCTTCGTTGCTGCACGCAGGCTTTCTCTAGTTGCCGTAAGCAGGGGCTACTCTTCATTGCAGTGTGCGGACTTCTCATTGCGGTGGCTTCTCTTGCTGCAGAGCACAGGGTCTAGGTGAATGGGCTTCAGTAGTTGTGGCTCGCGGGCTCTAGAGCACAGGCTCAGTAGTTGTGGTGCATGGGCTTAGTTGCTCCACGGCATGTGGGATCTTCCCAGACCAGGGCTCGAACCCATGTTCCCTGCACTGGCAGGCAGCTTCTTAACCACTGCACCACCAGGGAAGTCCAGAAATTTTTAAAGAGAGGAGAGTTATAGAGGCTGGTAGGTTCCTCTTATTTTATATATATTTTTTTAGTTGCTACACATATAATTGTAGCCAGAGTAAGAGTCAAGGCCAAAGGTTGACACTTGTATCTGATATAAAGGGTGAGTACTGCCAGGACGTTCTTATCATAGCAAGTATACTTTAGTACCAGTGTGGTGGTAGGGAAAGGGGTAGAGGTGAATAAACACGGATCAGGCATTTAGATAAACAGTGGGGCTTACAGGATGCATTGGGATGAACAAGGGGAACAAGCATCAGAGGGCTGAAATAGAAATCATAGAGTATAACACTGAAGTCAAATCACCAAACTCACAATTTTTTTCTTCTAGAATATATGTGTTCTCTGTATAACAGAACAAAACCTTCAGAAGATCAACAATTCATAGCTTAGTTTATGAAAGAGCCTTTTTTGTCCTCATCACAATTTTCTAAATCAAGACAGGAAGCACACAACACCCTGACATTAAATTGAAAGAAGTATATTCAGACATTATATTTATCCTTCCTTTTCTTCATTTCTAAACAAATATTATCAGCACTAGGTTCTAGCCCTTAACATAAGTCACTAATCAGACTTTTTTCCTTAAAAAAATAAAAACCCTTTTTATGGACAGGGAAATGGTAAGAAATTGACACAAGAAAAAAGGTCTTAAATTTCTATGTGTCAAAAACAAAATTTGAGATTTTAAAAAATTATAGCTTCTATTTAATTATTTTATTTTTATAGTTTTTTAATTATAGTTTTTATTAAGTGTTCTGAATATTGAAAATTCTGCCATATATACATGACAGAAATAAATACCCATATAGATAGATAGATAGATAGATAGATAGATAGATAGATAGATAAATACATATGTTTCTGCACTTTTGACATTGGTGGAATAGGACCAATCCTTCTGTTGATAACTAGAAAAGCTGACATGGATATATATGCTTAAATGTTTGAATTATTAATGAACAGTCAGAATAGTGAAGAATTAGACATTCTTTGTTAGTAAAAAATAGAGTATTTAAATACATAAATATAAAGTAAAGAATAATCAAGACATTCTTAAAATAGAAAAACACAGGAAAGGAAGAAGTAAAATTGTCACTATTTGTGGATGACATGATACTATATGTAGAAAACCCTAAAGCCTCCACCAAAAACCTATTAGAATTAATAAATGAATTCCGTAAACTTGCAGGACACAAAATTAATATACAAAAATCTGTTGCATTTCTAGACACTAACAACAAACTCTCAGAAAGAGAAGTCAAGGAAATAATCCCACTTATAATAGCATCAAAAAGAATAAATTAACTAGGAATAAATTTAACCAAATAAGTGAAAGATTTGTACACTGAAAACTACAAGAAAATCATGAAAGAAATTGAAGACACAAATACATGGAAAGATATCCCATGCTCGTGGATTGGAAGAATTAATATTGTTAAAATGTCCATATTATCCAAAGCAATCTACAGATTCAATGATTTCCTATCAAAATATCAATGCTATTTTTCACAGAACTAGAACAAATAATTCTAAAGGACCACAAAGGAACCTTCATAGCCAAAGCAATCTTGAGAAAGAAGAACAAAGCTGGGAGTATCACACTCCCTGATTTCAAACTATACTCAAAGCTATAGTAATCAAAACAGTGTGGTATTGGTATAAAAACAAACACAGATCAATGGAACATAAGAGAGAATCCAGAAATAAACCCAGACTTATAATGGTCAATTAATTCATGACAAAGGAGGCAAGAATATATAATGGGAAAAGGACAGTCTCTTCAATAAAAGGTGTTGGGAAAACTGGACAAATACATGCAAAAGAATAAAACTGGACCACTACCTGACACCATATACAGAAATTAACTCAAAATAGATTGAATACTTGAATATAAAACCTGAAAACATAAAAATCCTAGAAAAAAACATAGGCATTAAGCTCCTTGACATTGCTCTTAGCAATGGTTTTTGTATATAACTCCAAAGGCAAGGGCAACAAAAGAAAGAAATAAGCAAATAAATAAAACTGCATCAAACTAAAAAGATTCTGTGCAGCAAAGGAAACCATCAACAAAATGAAAAAGCAACCTACTGAATGTAGAAGATATTTGCAAATCATATATCCAATAAGGGGTTAATATTCAAAATATATAAAGAAGTCATGCAACTCAATAACAGAAAAAGTAAAAAATCTGATTGAAAAATGGGCAGAAGACCTGGATAGACTTTTTTCCAAAGGAGACATACAGATGGCCCACAGTCATACAAAACAATGTTCAGCATCACAAATCATCAGGGAAACGCAAGTCAAACCCAGGAGATGTTACCTCACACCTGTCAGAATGGTTATCATAAAAAAAATAATAACCAAAAACTAATAAGTGTTGGTGAGGATGCAGAGAAAACGAAACCCTCATGCACACTGGTGGGAATGTAAATTGGTGCAATTACTATGGAAAGCAGTATGGAGGTTCCTCAAAAAAATAAAAATAGAATTACCATATGGTCCAGCAATTCCACTTCTGGGTATCTATCTGAAGAAAATGAAAACACTAATTTGAAAAGATATATGCAAACCTATGTTCATTGCAGCACTGTTTGCAATAGCCAAGATTTGTAAACAACTTAAGTGCCCAACAGTAGATGAACAGATAAAGAATATGTGATATATATATAAATATATATATATATATATATATATATATATATATATATATAATGAAATACTACTCAGCCATAAAAAAGAATGAAAACTTGCCATTCAAGGAAACAGGGATGGACCTAGAGTGTATTATGTTTGGTGAAACAAATCAGACAAAGAAAGACAAATTCTGTATAATCTCACTTATACATGGAATCTGAAAAGCAAAACAAACAAAACCATACTAAACCCAGGCTCATAAATACAGAGAACATAATGGTGGTTGCCAGAGGGTAAAGGGATTGGTGGGCTGGTGAAATGGGTGAAGGGGATCAAGAGGTAAAAGCTTCCATTTATAAAATAAGTCATGGGGATGTTAATGTACAGTACAGAGACTATAGTCATAATACTGTATTAACTTTGTATGGTGACAGATGGTAACTAAACTTACTGTGGTGATCATTTGGCAAGGTATACATACACTCACACTAGGGAGTAAATGCCACATAAATAGGAACCTTATCTTTTTTCTTCACTATTATATTTCTAGCATTTAGAACAATGCCTGACATATGGTAGGCATTTAATAAAATTTTGATGCATGAATGAATAGACCACAATACAAACTATTGTGACAATATCTTTACTCATTACTTCTTTAGACTAGATTTATCAGTGATCACCTAATGTAACAAGTTGTGATCAGCTCAGTTTTTTTTTTTTTTTTTTTTTTTTGCTGTACGCAGGCCTCTCACTGCTGCAGCCTCTCCCGTTGCGGAGCACAGGCTCCGGATGCGCAGGCTCAGCGGCCATGGCTCACGGGCCCAGCCGCTCCGCGGCATGTGGGATCTTCCCGGACTGGGGCACGAACCCGCGTCCCCTGCATCGGCAGGCGGACTCTCAACCACTGCGCCACCAGGGAAGCCCTCAGCTCAGTTTTGATCTTTTGTTTGTTTAGTTTTTAATTATAATAAGCCTAGTGGCCACTGTGTTTCAACTTTGGCCCAAGAAATTGTCTAATCTTGTTCATTTAATCCTTAAGTACCTTGTCTCATTAGAAATGATCATTTCTATTTTAATCTAACTCTACATTATACTCTCAAGAAGAATGAAGGGCAAAATTCAAAGAACTGTTTTAATGATAAGTTTAAATTGCTACATCATTTTATGACCTCCTTATTTCCACCATTTAACCCATGTTTTTTTACTGCCTTTATAATGTTTGTTTTCATTGCCTTTAAAGCTCCGCTTGAGGGCAGAGAACATTTATTGCCCTGAACTGTCCCCAGTCATATTTCTTGGCAGGAATCTAAAAAAGAAGGAGAAGAATGAAGAAGAGATTGTCCATTTTGAGAAATTAGCTTCTACTTTTCCCATATAAAATTATGCTCTTCAATTTATCACACATTTATTGAGAACCTACAGAGTCCTGGGTACTTCCTGAGGGCTGAAAAACAAAGATTAAAAAAGGATTTCCTACCTTCAAGTACCTCATAGCTTACTAAGGAAACTTCATATTTTTAGATTGAGTCAGAGGAACATTAATTCATTATATATTTAACAATCTGTTCTGTGAGAAAATATTATTCATAAGTTGGAAAAGAAAAGAGAAATTATTAGGTATTCTTTCAGTGAAATACTGGACTTTACTGTCTGGGCTATTTTGCAACTCTATTAGGGCAGAGTTTAACTTACAGATATTGTTCAATAGAGATGCAAATAATTCCTGTCTGGCAGAAAAATAGCTCTAAAAGTTTATTTCTCCTTGAGACATCAACCGGTTTCATAGCCTGTATACCTTATCTTAACATTCTTTTATTAAATTATACATATATCTATGACAGTGGTGTGCTGGAGCCAGCTCGGACTGGCTCATGAGAACCAATTATTTAATTTTCAAGAACTTTGAAAGCTCACTGGCTTCTCATTGGTGACTTAAAATCAGCCATGCTTGGAGTACTTGGACTACAAAAACTGGCAGACACTACAAATCAGGGCTTTTGCATGCTTGTTTGTTTGTTTCCTGGAAAGCCAGGTGAACTGATTTTAATCTCTTATTGGTTCCCTCATTAAATGATGAATTAAATCCAATTAATGACAAATAAAATTCTTGACATGCTTATTTTATGTCTTTATAACAGCCATGATTTTTAATTTTTAAAAAATTATACTCTAATAGTTGACATCAATTGCCTTTCTCAGGAATTGTTGTTCTACTATGTTAAAGAAGAACTTCATTTTCACTGTCACTGGAACAAACACAGAGTGCTAGATCAAGATGGCCTGTTTTAGGAGGACAATCTAAAAGCGTATGTCTGTAACAATTCATCTTAACCAAAGGTTAAGAGTAGGTGAACTAATATACAATTCCCATACTGATAAACAATTGAATAACCTAAATTCACCAACCTGACTTTACTGATTCAGGTCTCATTCCCTTTTAATGTATAGCTTGATTGCCAGGAAATTACCATTTTTCAGTATGTTCCCATCTATTTCTGAGGATTTCATTTACTAGTTCAGTTGAGCCTCTGAAAATGTAAATTCAAATCCTCATTTCTCTGAAAAGAGATAACTACTACTCAAAGAGCTTTGTTGTTCTCTTATACAAAGGTCCAAAATACGCTTTTAGTCCATGCTTAGCCATAAAGATTTACTTTTCATTTTTACAGAGCAGTTTAAAAAAAATAGTGCTTTGGAGAACTAAAAAAAGTCTTTTGAGATAATGAAATATAGGTCTTCTTATCCTCATTTTACAGATAAGAAAACAAAGGTCCAGGGCCTTGGGAAATTTCACGTGTTCTACTAGGCAATTATGAAATGGCTTGGCTGTGGCATTCTCTGTAAAATATGGAAAACAGATACAGCCTGCTTTAAATGAATGGAAAATAGTTTTATAGCACTAAGTTAAAAAGTATGCAAACAAAATCAAAATCACAAGTGTCAAAATCACAAGACCAAGACTGAAGCTAAAGTTAGGTTCTTAAATTGTTTTATTTTCTGTGCATATTCAGCGAACAACTCATAATTACCAAATCTGGCAAGCAGAGAAAACACTGGGTGATTTGAGATGCTTAGTTTTTGTGTTTAAATTTTTAATTTGTAGATAAGCCACGGAGCAAGTTCTTGGCTCTTGACAGAAGTATCAACGTTCTTCGGTTATAGGCTTAATTAGGTGCATGGATTTCTTTATAGTTTGGCCATTTGGCAGTAATACTTTTTTTTCAATATGAGGGTTTGCTGGCGTTTTCACATCACCAGTTAATTTTTTTTTTTAAGTCACTATTGTGTTTTTCACAGTTGGGTGTTCATTGTGGCTTTTGAAATAATTGTCTAATGAGGCTGAGTCATTTTAAAGCTTTTTCATTGAGTAAAAATGCTTCTGGTAGCCAAGGTAATTTCAGGGAAGCGCTTTGATGAGCACTGTTTAGGATTATACAAAGTTTAGGATTATACAAAGTTTCTAAGGAAAAAAAAGGCTTAGTGAAGGTTAAGTTTGGCTAAAATCTTCCCTTTTGCTTCTCTCTGCACATGGAAAATACAGTTGTAGTAAGGCCAGCTTCATAGATAGCCTGGAAAAAAATAATTGTTATTGGAGTGAATTTTCATGAGTTTGAATATCAAATCGAAATACAGAGTATGATAAATCATAAGGACTATTATTATTCTCTGTTTTCTCCTGACACTGCAAATATGACTTTAATTTACAACACAATTGCTTAGATTTTGTCACTTTCTTGGTTGGCTTCAGGGGAGAAATGAATGAAATAGGAAATCAAACTTTGATCTTATTGTGTCTATCAGAAATAAAGGCCTAAAGGCAAGGCTCTGCTTTATTTGAGGATAATAATAAAAAAAGGTACCTTTGTACTTTTTCCACTTGGCTAGATTGAACTACATTTCCTAGAATGCCCTTATTTAAGTTTCCACTTAGGACAGTCCATGAGAGAGAGTCTTGGGGGACTTAGAGGGCAGAAAGGAAGCACCAGCCATTCTGTAGCTCAAATGTGTTGTTGCTGATTTGCTGACCCACCTTGTTATTGTGAGACACAGCTGAGGCGGCAACTGTTCTATCTTCCTATGCGTTCTCCTTCAGTTTCTCTGACTCCTGGGCCATGTGTGTGTGTTTAGTTCTGTGAGATACTACCTGGCTTCTGCAAGACACCCATGTGACTCACACTAGAGGCAATAAAAACTGGCATGGGTTTCAGTCCTTTCCTGTGGAGTTCCAGGCTATGCTTTTGAGTTCCAGTTTGCTCTTGGTCTCCCCAGATTTACATTTATCTTCCCTTCCCAACTGCTTGCTCTGAAGACTCTAAACTCCAGCATCAGATGTAAAGTAAACAGCCCTGCAGAGACTAACCAGTTACACAGGGCCAAATCCCAAGTGTATATTATATATTTATATATATATATATATATATATATATATATATGTATATATCCTAGTGTTTATACTTCTCTGGTTGAACCCTGAATGATACGGTGCCCCTTCAGAAATAAGAGAGGCATTTGAATAGTAGAATAAATGCCAAAACAAGATTTTTAACACAATTATCAAAAATATTAGAGACCTGTTCTACCAACAGTTGCCCACATCCCTAGTTGAATCCTCTCTCATGTAACAGACAAGCATATCAACACCATGTGCTTTGAGGGAAATACCAATAGATCCCAGATAAGGAAAAGGGAGTCTAGAACAAGTTACCCTTTTATACGTCGGCAAATGGAAGGTTTGGATAGAGTTGATCCTGTATAATAATATGAAAAGAAATAGCATGATAAGTAGGTAGAAATTCAGATGAAGAAAAATGGAAGGAAGAATCTCAATTATGTGAGACAGAGAAAAAATCCAGTATAGGAAAGAGAAGAAAACATCCTATAGCATTTGTTTTGTATATAGAAAAAATTTAAAAGAAAATGAAATCAGTGAAACAAAATGAGACATTACACCAACAGAATATGATTAATAATGCATAGCTAAGTCAGTAAATTAAGGATAAAACACTACCAGTCCTCAAAACTAATATAAATTAGAAGAACAAGAAACAACACATTGGGCTAAAACCTAACTGGAAGCATGGAGGGAAGGGTCAAGATAGTCACAGTCAGGGCAAATGAAATGACAGTGATTCCATTTGAGAAAGATAACAGATATGGTTAAATGGATAATAGTAATAGAGCCTAAGATTATTTAATGAGTATGATGTTAAGAAGATTATTAGCAGTATAAAAAATGTATGCAATAATTTTCCTGAAATAAGTATTTAGAGTGTTAAAAATAATAGTTGTCTTGAATGAGTTGGGAATTCTCAAATATTCTTGAAAATTTAATTTGATATATTTCTAGAAATCAATTTGAGAATTGAATTATCTTAAATCCTTTCTAAAATTAGAAATGACTATGCTCTCTGGGCTCCGCTTTCCTTTCATAACAGAAAGTTTAATGTAATTGTAAATTAAATTGTTAGTTTCAAATGTGGCACCAAATGCGTTATGAGATAACCCAAAACATAGATTTTCAAAGGGGATATCTCGGAACTGGTTACACCACTTTAAAAACTCCTTACTGTCAAGAAGATATAAAAAGGGTCAGGAATTGGATAGTCGTGAGGATCTGTAAAGAGATTTCTTCGAAGAAAACTGTTGCCATATTTGAGTTCTCCATTGATCCCACATACACACAATCATACACACACAGGGGTTAGGGATGGGTAGAGCTCTCCTTTCCTCAAGCCTGGAGATCTGGTGGTAACAGAACCACTACATGAGTTTGACATCTCTTCTAGAATTTGAGAAGGGCAGGGTACTGGTATCTGACTTCTGCTAGATAGGAGAGTGAGATAGATGGACTGCCAAGCAGAGTGCAAAGTGAAGGAGAGGTGATATTTTGGGTTTGCCTGTGCTTCCAGGATGGATTTGAACAAAATATTCACTAGTGTTTATTGTGAACCATATGTAGGCCAGGTTGGAGAGAGAGCCAGCCTGGAGCTATTTGACTTCTTCCTAAGAAGACTACCTACATGTCCTGTAAGACTCCAACAGAGAAAGTTTACATGGAAAGGATGACAGGAGAACCAAAGACTGAAGGTAAAGCATCTGTCAAAGAAATAGAATACACCAAGATCAACTGAGTTGCAGTTGGAGTGTCCCAGTAGGAGAGATTTTAACACCCCGTGAAAGGTACATATGAGAGAAAGGTCAGTTTTTCTGACAATTCCACAAAGCCGAAAATTATATTTCAACAATACCAATCAAATCAGAACTTTCTGTTCATTCTCTCTTCCTTCTTTGTGCCAATTCATGTGGTCTTTAAGAATTACTGGCAAGTGAAGAGAAAGGGAATAAATAAAGGAGAGAAACGAAGCACTCTACTGCCTAAAAGCAGGTAGTGATTTTCTACAGACTACACTTACGGGCAGTGATGAGAGAAGCTTGAACAAATATGGATGTGTGATTAATATATCACAATTCCCAAATCAAAGCTATAATTTGCACAGGACCAACTGTTACCTGAGGGAGACTAGAAAATCACAGGGCCATCAGAGTTTTTATCCAGTGAAAGGGGAAAACATTTTCCCCAGATAAAAAAATTTAAAGTGACAGTGGGAAATTTTTAATTATAAGCATTTTTGACCTTTTATTAAAGTATAATGAACAGAATATTACACAAATCACAAGGCACAGTTCAATAAAGTTTTAAAAAGCAATCGTACCCTTATAACTAGCACTCATACCAAGACATATCACCAGCACCCACAAAGCCCCACTCATGCCCCCTTTGAATCATCTCAGTCAAAAGTAACCACTTTTTGGGCTTCCCTGGTGGTGCAGTGGTTGAGAATCTGCCTGCTAATGCAGGGAACACAGGTTCGAGCCCTGGTCTGGAGGATCCCACATGCTGCGGAGCAACTGGGCCCGTGAGCCACAACTACTGAGTCTGCCCGTCTGGAGCCTGTGCTCCGCAACGAGAGGCCGCGACAGTGAGAGGCCCACACACTGCGATGAAGAGTGGCCCCCGCTTGCCACAACTAGAGAAAGCCCTCGCACAGAAACGAAGACGCAACACAGCAAAAATAAATTATTTTTTTTAAAAGTAACCACTTTTCTAACTTCTGACATCATAAATTAATTTTGCCTATTTTTGAACTTTATATAAATAGAATCATATGATATGCATTCTTTTGTGTCCAACTTCATTCACTCAACATTATGTTTATGATGGTCTTCCATATTTTTGCATGTCATTGTAGTTTTCTTCATTCTCATTTCTGTATATATTCTTCTACACCAAAGGTTGGCTCTAATATGGGCCATGAGCCAAATCCGACTTACCACCTGCTTGTATGACCTATAAGATAAAAATCGTTTTTATATTTTTAAATGATTGAAAGAAAATCAAAAGAGGAACATTATTTCAGGATACATGAAAATTTTTATGAAATTTAAGTTTTAGTGCCAATTAAAGTTTTATTGCACATTCATCTGTTTATGTATTGTCTATGGTTGTTTTCAAGCTCCACTGGCAGAGTTGAGAAGTTGTGACAGTGTTGACAACAAAACCTAAAATATTAACTGTCTGACAATTTATAGAAAAAGTTGACCAACCCCTGTGTTATGTGAATGTAGCACAATTTATTTATTTGACTATTGAAAAGCGGTAGTTTCAGCTTTGGGGATATTGCAAATAGTGCTTCTATGAACATTTTTACACATTTCCTTTGTGATCTTATGTGTGCATATCTATTACATGTATTACATGTTTTTACCATGAATGGATGTTGAATTTTGCCATATGCATTTTCTGCATCAATTGATATGATCATGTATTTTTTCTTCTTTAGTCTGTTAATATGATAGAGCACATTATTTGATTTTCAAATATTGAAACAACCTTGCATCCCTGTATTTAGCTCCACCTGGTTACAGTGTATAATTCTTTTTTATATATTGCTAAATTCTATTTGCTAATATTTTGTTAGAGATTTTTACATCTATATTCAAGAGAACATTCAGTCTATAGTTTTCTTTTTTTTGTACTGTCTTCATCTAGTTTTGTTATCAGGGTAATCTAGCTTTATAAATTGATTTGAAGAGTGCTCCATCTTGTTATAATTTTTATAAGAGATTGGGTAGAATTAATGTTAATCATTCATTAAACATTTGGTACCATTCTCCCCAGAAACCATACGGGCCTAGAGATTTTGTGATGGGAAGTTTTTAAATTATGAACTCAACTTTCCTATTACTTATGGAGTTATACAAATTGTCTATTTTATATTGAGTAAGTTGTGGTAGTTTGTGTTTTTTGAGGACTTGGTCCCTTTTCATCTAAGTTGTCAAATTCAAGTATATAGTGTTGCTTGTAGAATTCTCTTATTATCCTATTATTTCGTGTTTAATTCCTGAATTGTTAAGTTATACCTTGTCTCTTTCTGTCCCTTTCACTTTCGCCTCTCCTACTGTTTCTCCTACCTGTGCACACCTCTAAAAGGATGCTGTTCAACAATTAGTTTCGGAGGAAAGCAGGAAAACTATAGAATGTACAATATTTCATTCAGCTATCAGCTAACTTTTAAAATATAAACAATAGGAACTGGGCAGTTGCTCTTGTTGAAAACAAGGATAAACTTATCAAAATGCCCTAAGCTTTTAAATTGTAACTATCTAATTTACTTTTCTTCTGTCTCAGCTGGGCCTTTAGGGGATCCTAGAGAAAAGGGCACAGAACACACGACGGGATTTTTGCTGTGACTTAACTCCTGCCATTTACACACTAATGGAAGTGAGAAAAATTCTGTGGGAATACATAGTGCCTCAACTTAATCCTAAATCATCTGAGAGGCCTATTTGACCTTTCTTGAGAGCTCTGCAAGGCAACTGAGTTGTCCCAGTCCTCTGAACAATTCCTTCACTCTCCTCTTTATAAACAGATGTTGGCAGACCAGACTGTTCCCCAGGATTTGATTCTGTTTCCCAGAAGCATAACACTATTTTCCACAGAAATACATCATGGGAAGGAACTCACACACACACTTAAAATACAAATTTTAAGGATGGCAGAGTATTGATGTATGGGTGATAAAAAATAAATAGAGGGCTTCCCTGGTGGCGCAGTGGTTGAGAGTCCGCCTGTCGATGCAGGGGACACGGGTTCGTGCCGCGGTCCGGTAAGATCCCACATGCCGCGGAGCGGCTGGGCCCGTGAGCCATGGCCGCAGAGCCTGCGCATCCAGAGCCTGTGCTCCGCAACGGGAGAGGCCACAGCAGTGAGAGGCCCGTGTACCGCAAAAAAAAAAAAAACAGAAACATATAAAAAATAATAAAAAAAAAAAAGATTGGGAAACAAGATTCCTAAATATAAACACTATTCTATCAATTGGACTTTAAGCAAATCCTTAAAATGTCCCAGTTTCCTGTTTGCTGGATGCATATATTTTTCTGCATCCCTCAAACTTGGGGAGAGTAATTACCGAAAGAACACTTACCAGACATTGGGTCATATAGAAGTAAGTTGAAAGAGACGTATGCCACCAGTTAACCTAGTTCTTCCTAGTAGTTAGTTGTATGATTTTTTGGATACTTCTACACGGCTAAGAGTAGCCCACTTCATGTTTATGAAATGTTTGTTAAATAAGATTATAGCATTTTAGAAATTTTGCCAAATTATCTCATTTGGAAGACAAGAAATCCAAAATTGGAGCCATTTAATCAACTCAGTGATAGAGTCAGGTCAAGAAGACATGTCTCCTAGAACTTTTCCAGCCCTCTTTCTATCGCATCCCCATTTTCTTTAATTTAGCAATCTGCAAACAACAGCTTACATATTGCTGAGAACAATAATTGTATAGTGCATCCATGCATGACATATATCCCTTTCTTTTGCAACAGTTCTTACCGGAACATCAAATTTTAAGATAAGAGTATCGAGTTAATGAAAATTTGTAAATAAATAGGAGTCAATCAAATAGGATGAATTAAATCTCAGTCATTGTGAGCGGAGAGTCTGCACTTAAATAATAAGATCACGTTCTGTTTACATAGCTGGCTATGTGAGTTCCAAATGAAATTAGTGGAGCTCTCTTCATCTTCACTACTTGAAAGAGTAAATACAATTTGGCCTTCTTTATTTTGATTAGTTTTTACCATGAGAGTATGTGTCTTTGTGGGTACAATTAAATGAGGCTCAGAGACCTATTCAATCTAAGAGCTGGGAAGGAGTGTAGAAGTTGCCTAGTCTAACTTTACTATTCATGAAAATAATGTTTATTTAACCAACTTTATTAAGGAATGATATATCTGACATACATAGAAAAGCAAACAGGGAATCAAGCTCATAGTCCAGGGTCTTAGTGAAAGAACCAGCAAGAGTTGGATATAGGGAGAGGCAGCTTGGAGACAAACCAAAGCAGATGGCAAATTTAAGAGATGATCTTGGCCTAAGGTAATGGTAGAATCAGGTATAGATAAAATCAGCAGGGCAAGAAAGAGATCAGGCATAGTGAGTAAAGGTTCTGGGTCACATTGTGTTAATGTCCTCCAGTCAAAGACTCCAGCAAGAGGCCTGTAGTTATACAAGTGAGTGCGGTACTTGCTGCAACAAGAGAGAATGCTCACTGTGAAAAACACTGGGGCATCTAAGGAAGAGTGCATTAGAAAGAACCTATTATACTTCGGTTTTGTTGGGTAATGTGGAGGATAATTCAAGATAATGAATATTCACTATTGACTGGGTTTTCCGAAAAGTGGGAACAATTTTACAATTACATATCTCATAAGTCTTACCTACAGGGAGGGAAAACTAAAGTGAGGTTAAAGTTGTAATTGGTAAAGAAGCAGCAATCATTCATGTTAGCCAGAAGGGGGTGTTTGGCAATTTTTGTGGTTAGGACAGTGTTCACATTTTGCCTGCATTTAAACATGATTAGAGAGCAGTCTTGTTTTTCATCTTCATCCATCATAGTCATAGAGTAGCCTAGCCTGATTTTCATGTTCTCTGGAATTACTTATGTTCAACAAGAGAACACCAAGACCTAGGTTTGGTCTCCAGGTCCAAGGCCTGGCTGATTACGCCAGGCCAGATCCTGAAGGTCAGGGGCTGCTTTTCTCTTTCTCAGTTGGAAATGGTCCAGGAAACCAGATAGCTCTATATAAAAGTGAATATAATAAAGAGAAATCACACTCAAGTCCTTATTCCCTTTAAGTCTAGTAAGTCATACTGAGTTAAGCTCAGTTTTAGAATATTGCAAATAAGATTAATTAAAAGTTTGCTATTTGGCTTTCTCTGTTGATATGAGTGTGTCTTGTCTGGAATGGAAGGGCTTTAGTACCATGAGTCATAGGAGTGTGTGACTGAAAACCAGACCTGTGACAAGGTCACGACGGAGATTCTGAACGTTGGCCAAACACCATACTATATTGGAGCAAGTTTGTACTTCTATGAAGGCTATCCCAGGTATTCATCAAACCAGTGCCAGCATGAGGGTATGGATAAAAACTTAGATACGCAGAATCATGAGTAACACATTAAAAAAAAATGTCTGGCTAAAAAGAAAAGCCCCCCAAAATTTTAGAGTGTCACTCTCAAGTTAACTCTGAGCCCATATTGCCAGCCTTATGTTACATGGCCCAGGCCAGTGTATTCCAAACTGATCTACATAAAGGTATCTCAGGACTGCCACACACTTGTGATTCAATATTGTTTTTATTTTTAGTTTATAGCAGTACTGAAAAAAAAAAGTATACACACACTTAATGAATTTTATGCTACATTTTAACAATGAACAACAACGAAGACAATCAACTTGTTACCTGATGATGGAAATCTAATTCATATATCTGAAGATCTCAGAAAGAACAGAGATCTGTTCACATAAAATTTTCCCAATGAGTACACCTCCACTCTGTATTATGCTGGGCATAATTAGTGACTAGGTAAGAATTAGTATCATGTGATAATGCACGTCACCCAGCTGAGTGATAATGGAGTAGGATTTCTTTATAAATTCTGGATACTAACCCCCTTATACACATTGCAGATAATGCACTTTGCTATTATAACTTTTATTACTATTCTTAGTTTTCAAGTGTATTCCTGATGGTTGAGATTGTCTGAAAAGCTGCTGCAGGTAAGTGTTCCTACAATTAGGTTTTTCTTCCCTCTTTATAAGCAAAGTCATCTGACTTGAGATGACTTAAAGCCTAAGGCAGAATTTTCACCCTTTATTATATACAAAATGGAACAAACATAAGTAAAAAAAAAATTTAAGCAATAAAATTACACTTGATCAGCTTTAATTTGCTTTTTGCTAAAGTAATCATCTTAGAAGTTAATGTAAGAGTACCCTTCACATCTCTCCCTAAATTAGCTTATTTGGGAAAATTATTTCGAGAGATTTCAAGTTATGCTAAGTCTCTTCTAAAACAAATATATTCTTCTGTCAATGAAAATTGGGAAGAATAAAGGGCACATTAACATACAAAATATACAAAAAAAATAGTGCTGGAAAATCAAACCCTCTTGTTGCTAATCTTGGTAGCAAAAGCAACTCTATGGATTTAACACACTGTGTACATTTTGCTAACAGACTAAAAGGTTAAACAAATTTAAACTGTTAGCATGAAACTAGTCCCCCAAGCTATTTCAACTTAATTTCTCTGGCGAATCCAAAGAGAACAAAAATGCCTGGCAGCTTGTTCCTTCAGTGTAGAAGCAGCCTTGTACTTTTTGTAGATGTTGATTTCTAAATATTTGTCATTTGTTCATTTTTTTGCTCACCTCTAGTATCCTGATGATGCTAAAACTTGTTCATTTTATAAGGTCTGTATTACTTGAGACGGAAAGACATTCAGAATTCAAAGAAAGATTTTTATAAATTTGTATTCCTAGAGTCCTAGAGATAGTGTTTTAAAATTCTTTAATAGAAACACTTGATTTTAGAACTGTGTGTTCTTTTCTTTCTCCTGAGTACATTTTTTATCATACTCTTGTTTTTACAAAACTGGCACAAAATACTCTTTCCATTTTATCAGTACAAACTGTCCATTGACCTAATTAATTAGAAGTGCTGTTCTCTGAATTTTTGCTTGTTTATCCAATATGCCTCATAGAGAAGTTCAGGTGGAATGCTAAGAGGATAGAATATCAATAGCCTCCAAAACCAAACTATGTTTGACTTTTAGGCCTGAAACAATATTATGGAGGAGAAGTCTGTCTCCAGCAACTTATCTCCCTTATCTCCACTCTTTCTTCTTCTAAGCATTCCTCCCAACCCCTCTTCCCCCAACACACACACTTGCCCACCTATGCACTCCCCCTCCACATAGACAACATGTAAATGAATGGGAATGGCTGTGTTCCAATAAAGCTTTATTAACAAAAACAGACTGTGGGCCTAATACGACCCATAAGTCATAGTCGGCCAACATCTTCCCTAGAGCCTTAGTGATATAGCCAATTAGCTGTGCTCATTCACTTACTCACTTCCTCATTTAATAAAAAATATAGAGCCCCTACTATGTGTCAATTACTTGACAAGGCTTATTACATATTGGTACAAAGATGACTGAGACAGTTTTTCCCTGTATGAGCTCAGAGTTCAAGGGAAAGATAGATTCGTCAAAAAAAAAAAAATTCGTAAGTTGATAAGGTAAGTGTGTGTCACTTTAGATTTGTTCTTGTTGTTGCAAGTGGCCAGCAAACTTTTCCCAAATAGTTTAAACAAAACATAGTATATTGGTTCGTGTAAGCTAAAGTTCAGGAGACATTAGAGAAAGGGACCTAACCAGGGCCTATCTGTTATCTCTGCTTTTCTTGAGTGGACTCCATCCTCGGGCTCCATGTGGGATCTCAAGAAGATTCAAGGTCATACCAACACCACACTTCATACCAGAAGAAATAATCTGGCTTCATGATAGCATAAAGTTCTGGGTTTATGTCTTCTTGGGTCTCATAAGATGATTTGAGTCATGTGCCCAACCTAAGCCAATCACTGTAGATGTGAGGATGGAATATGCTGAGTGATTTAGTTTAGGTCAGCTTCTCCGATCTGGGGAATTGAGGAAAGCTTCACCTAAAGCACATGGGCTAAGTGGAGAGGGCTGATTTCCCCAAAGAAAAATTGGGTACTATTATCATAATATATGGATGCCGTGTGGCCAGAACAACCAGTGTCCATCACAAAATGAAAATTTAGAGTGGGCAAAGAGCCTTTGGAGCAGTGGTTTTGTCTGCTGGCATGGATCATTGCCTTCTTCTAGGTGACTAGGACACTGACTTGTACACAGTCCATCACTAATATCCTACCCCTGTCCTTTGCACCATTGTTCATGACAGTCGGTTTGCCTCTCCAAACTCTCTACAGGTGGGACTGCTGCTCTTAACCTTAGTCTCCATGACTAGGCCATTGATATCTACTGCCAAACCTCCCTGACATGAGTTGCTTACTTACAAGGATCTACAGATGACCAAATCCCCTCACCTATAGTCTGTCCACCTACTGGGATAATTGGTCACCAGGCTGGATGGCCTTAATTGTCTAATCCAAGGACAATATAAAATTGGCATGATTTCTGGCCACTCAAAGCCCTCTGTAGCTGTGCTCCAGCTCCATAGTCCTAACAGGAATGAGTTGTTGATGTGTAATTCAGACATCCATAAAAGGAGTTTAATTGGCAGGGAAAAAGCTCATCTTAGCAACCAGGATTCATAGATGCAACTCTTCATATTGTATGTGCATAAACCCAATCCTAATCTTAGAATTAAGGCTAACAACAACAATAATACAATTATAACAGTAGTAATATAATAATAATTAAATGCTTACTATATACCCAGGTTCAGTTCTAAGTGTATATATTAACTCTTAATCCTCACCCCAACACTGAGTGGTAGATATAATGTTACCCTTACTTTATAGATGAGGGTCTTGGAGCAGGGAGTGTTTAAATACCTCACTTATCTAGAACGTGGCACAGTCAGGATTTGAATGCCGGCAGCCTGGGTTCCACCTTATGTTAGGATTCTGCCACTGATAGGCATTGTAGGACTCTGTTTCCAATTTCTGTGAAAACACAACTTTCCAGCTTTGGCATCAGGTACATTTTAAGAGGCTCAGGATAATCAGCTGCAGAGTAAGAAGTAAACCCCCTATTGTTCAAAGATCAGGGCCATATCTAGTCATCCTAAATTCTAACATAATATTTTCATAAACCGTGCTACATCATGTTGGAGCATTTTAATTCTCTCTCATGTCTTTCTGAGCAATTGTTAAATGGTAATAACTATTCATCTACCTTAAAAATGATTATTATATCTATCTGAAATATAAAAATTTGAAATTTTTTCCATGAAGATATTATAATTATACTAGATAATTATATTTATAAATCAAGTGCCTAACGAGGGATGATAGTGCCTCTAGAGTAGCTAAAATTCAAATCTAATGTTTCTTCTATCTTATTTGTATGGATTTTTTTAAAAGGTATAGTGGTTTTTTTCTTGGGTTTTAACAAAGTAATACAATATAAAATGCCATTTTACAAACATTTTTAGTAAAGAATTATACCTGTAAATTTATGATTGAAAGTAATTTGTGGCCTGGCTTTTAAAAGTGTGTGTGTGTGTGTGTGTGTACATGCACACACATATGTGATGTCTTTTGTGGTTTGGAAATGTGAGGAATTTTGTTTTTCTAAAATTAAAATAACAACTTAGCAGGAACATAAGTTTTGGATCATAAAACAAGACTATTGAGTAATAATTTTACAAAAGCACACCCGGAAATTATTGCTACTAAATGAATTCATGTTGTTTTTAGTATTACTTTGCTACAACATGCATGTCTTTTCATTTTGGATTTAAATGCTAGACTTGCTTGATTGTATTTTATAGGTCTCTCACTGTTTTCCTCTTCAATAGGACATCCATATGAATATTAAGCAACCATGGAGCAGGAATGAATCCATCATTCGTTTCTAAATGCATATCATTTCAGCAGATTCATGGGAGTATGAAAGAGTTCGTGGTAGTTTTGGCAAATGAGGGTGGAATTGTTTCAATTTTAGGAATGAATTGCTTTTTATATTTATCGCTTTTCTGTGTTCGTAATAAAAGTGATACTCATAAAAAAGGTGAAACAGTACAAACCAAAGTTATTTTTTAAAAATAGATGATCATTTCCAGAAGTGATGGAAAGATGAGTTAATGGATCTTTTACCCAATTTCTGGTTGTGTATATTATTAACACTTTTCCTTCCCTCCATTAATGCAGGCTAATTACACTATCTCATATGTGACTTTCAAAAATATATGTTAAAATTTTCATTGACTTCAATAAACTTTTCTATTCATAATACTAGCTAAGGTTTCTTAACTTTTTAATATGTGTCAGGCACTATTCACAGTGACTAACAATGATTATCTCATTTAATCTTCATAACCCTATTAGGAGGTTACTGCTATGATTCCTGTTGTATGGATGTGTATTCTGAGACACAGACTGGCTAAGTAACTTACCCAGGGTCTCACAGCTAGTAAGTGGTGAGAACCCAGGCAATGTGATTCCAGAGACCACACACTTAACAATTCATTGTTTTGCACCCATCAGAAAGAATTCTGCTGAAAAAATTAGTTGCAATACTCTCATTTCTGAAGAACATTTACAATATGGCCATAGGGTTTGTGCAGCTACTTCATTGCTCTCCAGTTGATGTCACACTCATCAAACAGTAATATCTATTAAGCATTAATCTTTTTTGCTCTTTTTCTAGTATAGCACTCATTCCTTTTCTTATATGTGCCTGCTGGGATTTGTCCCTGACCAATTAAAGATGATAGTAGCACAGTACCTATTAAAATTAAGTAGAATCTTAGACGTGAGCAAAAGAAACCCTGCATACCACAAAGGCACAAAACATACAAATTCATTAAAAAACTCCTAGGACTCTATATTACTCAGGAGCTGGTATTTAACATGCACACAGAAAGGCCTGTAACTCTAGATATATCTGTTCTCAATATGAACACCATTCAAGCCCCAGGGAATTGCTTTTAAGTTTTGTGCTCTTTGATTATAATTACATTTTATTTTTAATCTTTAGGTTTTTACCATCAATAAAATGCAAATTATGTGACAAATTTGATTAAGACAACATGTTATGCATAAAATAGGGACAAAAATGAAATTTACGGAAGAATATATAGCAATTTATATAATATGTATATCTTTATATTTTTTATGTATCCAAACACAGCTGGTTCCCCAACACAACATCCAAACATACACAGTAATAAATAAATTTAGTCCTCATCAACATTTTGCCAACTTTGAGATCTGTAAAAAACAAAATTTTACACATCTGATTTGCTGTCACATTGACAATACATTTTTCAAGGTGAAATAAAGCATATTTTCCTTTATAATTGTTTGCTTGACTTGTAACTCTTAAATATTTAAGCATGTAGTAGGTGGGCCTCCATTTGTTCTCATGGTCCAGGCACCACTAATGTTTGGGGCAGCCCAGCTTGAATGTATTTAATAGAATGTCACTACCATGGTGATTTGATGCTCACCTTTACCCATTTAAAAAATTAATCGTCACATTTTTCTTAAAGAGTGAAAAAATCTCACTGTTCCTTTCTTTGTACTCAAATTTCCATTTCACTTCCCAACAGTTTATCGTAATGCAGTACTCCTAGTAAATATATTTATACTCAAAGTCCTGTTATTAACCACTCTATCAATCTTTTCTGCAAAAAAATTATATAAATTGAAATTAATTTTTTATTCTTGTGGCTATAAGGCTTCACAGGTTAAAAGCACATTTGTGAACTGAGTATTATTACTAGCAATATTAATATACAAATGATGAAAATATATCAAAAGTTTTGATTAAAATATTGGACACAAAAAATGTATCGCTTAATGAGATAGCTGGGGAAGTTTTAATTAGTTCAGTATCCATGTATGCATATTACTTGTTGTTAGGTTTTAGCATCCATTCTACTCTACGTGTTCATTTTTTAGAGCTATAAGTTCTGAGAAACCTTCTTTACATAAATAAGTAGAGGGAAGAGAAGGGGACTTTAATTCTCTTGTCAACCATATCTGCCTTCAATTTTCTTGAAAAGAAAGGATTCAAACTTAACAACTTTCCACTGCCACCACACTGATCCAGCCACAAATCCCCTCTTGCCTGGATTATTACAACAGGACCTTAACAGGTGTCTCTGCTTCCATTCTTGTCCCCTGTCAATCTATACCACATTATTATCATCTATACCACATTGTATTACAACAGCTACAGTGAGTCTGTTAAAAGAAAAGTCAGATCATACCACTCCCCTGCTTAAAATCTCCCTTGGTTCACCACGTCACTCAGAATAAAAGCCAAAAAAAGCCTTCAAAGATCTGCATGATCTGATCTCCTTTCTCCTCTCTAACCTTATCTCCTAGTCTCCATCCTCATTCAGTGCACTGCATGGTCCACATGCCCTCCAACCCTCTACCTGGTCTCGGAGAGCCTGGACACCAGTTTTCTCTCTTCCCTCAACATTGTCAGTTACCTTCCTTCATATAAGACCTACTCCTTCTAGGTGAAAGTTTATTTCAATACCTCTCTCCTTCCATCCCTGGCCTTCCCACTAGTCATCTCCCATTTTCCTACTTGAATTTTTTTCTCCAGCAACTATCACTAACATGCTAGATATTTTAGATTTTAAACTTGTTTATGGTTTATTCTACCCACCAAAAAATAAGTTTAATGAGGGTAGAGATTTTGGAGTGTCATTAAAGATTATCGCTCCGTGTCTGGAATATAGTATGTGCTCAGTAAATACTTTTTGAATGATTGCATTGGAATTCTATACTGCATAACAAATTACTACAAAAGTAGCAACTATGAACAATATGCATTTTATCAATTCAGTCTCCTTGGGTCAGGAGTCCCGGCTGGCTTAACTGAGGCCTCTGCTGAAGGTCTTGCCAGACTGCAGGAGTCTCATTAGATGTCAGCGGGGTAGTATTGTTTCCTGAGTCTGATGGCCCTCTTCCAAGGTGGTCATTGGCAGAATTGAGCTCCTTGCAGCTTTAGTACTTGGTTGCTGGCTCTCAGCTTCTAGAGACACCCACAGTCCCTTGGTGCATGTTGCTCTCACAAGCCCTCTCAGGGCATGGCAACTTACTTTCTCAAGACCAACAGAAAAATTTCTCCCTCTGGTGTGTTAAGATAGTTTTATACACTGTAATGTAATCATGGCAGTGGCTATCCCATAATAGCCCACCCATTCTCCAGGGGAGAGAATTATACAGAGTGGTGTAGTTCAGGGGTTGGGAATCTTGGGGACCATCCTAGAATTCTCCTTACCACAATGACTGAATAAAAAAAGGAAAAGATAACCCTTATCTCATGGCGTCTTAAATAAGAAGACTTAAAGATACCATTCTTTTAAGTGTCCCTGTTATTTGAAACCTGGAGGCTTTTGCATCCCATAAGAAGATTCAGTTTGGGTGGGAGTAAAAGTAGGACAAGGACACTTATGAAAGAGAAAGGAGAACATCTTGACATCACTCAGGCAGATCAGTTTCAGGGAAGTGTATCCATGGAAGTTAAGACTCTGGAAACTGGATTCCCTTAAAACTATCTGTGTCCCTGTCAAGTCTCCGGATACCCACCAGACATAAGTACTCTTCAGTTTGAAGACTGCTGGGACAGTCTATTTTAGGGGTGGCCCTTATATAAAACACCGACAATCACCTGACACCATGACTTGCCTCCAGCCATGGTTACCTTGAGTTGCTATGATAAGATGTAGTTGCTAAAATAAAAGGACTTCTACACACCCACTCCTAATGCCAGGTTATCTCTACTTTCTAATTCCTTGATCATTCTCTCAAAAGCATCTCAAGTAGTCACCAAACTTTCATTTTATCTTTCAGCATACCTTCTCTACACACCCACTTTTCTTTTTGCTTTAGTTTTTGTAACAGATCCGGCACTATCATTTTTATACATCTTCTCAGCCATTAAGGGCCAAAATATATAACAGAAATAAAGACCAAGAGTTGGAAACTACTTGTTGCAGAATCCACTCATCTCTGATGGTGAGGGGAGTGTGATGAAGAAAGCTCATTGGCCAAGAGTGTACAGTACCATCTGTAGAACTAGCTTTCATTGGCTGAAAACACATGAGTAGTCAAATCATGAGGAACTATAAATAGATGTGAATGTGCTCAAATGAACATATAGTCAATCTGTTGTGTTGGAATGTTTTCATTGGGATTTATACACACATACCTACGTGTGTGTGTGTGTCTATGCGTGAGTCTCAGGAATAATTTGATATTAGTAACATTATAGCAAGTCAGGCTCATGGTGGTGTTAAAGTAGGTATACGGTTGGGGAAATAATAGTTGAGTTGGAAGTGGCTAGTGATATAAGAAGACACACAATGGGGAAACAGGTGAAGCTGAGTCACACTAGTGGAGCAGTGAGGGGAGATCCAAAAGAAGAGAACCTGAAGAAGTGTCAGAATTACCTGATCATTAAAGTTAGTCTGAAACCTGAAAGACCTTTTCAATTCCTAAACACTAGCACCATCACCAGCAGGTCTGGCTGTTCTATGTTCTGGAAGGATTTCCAGCTCCCTCATTGCTAAGAAGAATTCTTAAAATAAATTCTCAGTTTTGAAAGTAACCTGGGTCAATTTCTGTCCCTTCTGATAAGGATATTGCCTTAGAGATTTTTTTAATAGTATTTGTAATATGCTTTGTTTGTACCAAAATAGCACAACTGGATTACTGACTGTATATTTTAAATTATAAATGTCTTAACCTACTTTATAGAAATATGATTTTGTTTTTTAAAATTTGTGTTTATGTGTATGGGAAAATGTCTGGAAAATATGCCAAAATATCATCCATAGTTAATTCTGGGATTATGAGGTTTTCTTTAATCAATAGTATGGTCAACTCTGCCTCAAACACAAAACACATCTGTGTTATTTTGAAATAAAAAGTTATTTTAAAAAGCTACTCATAAAAAAATCCAGAAGGACTTTTTGTAGAAATAGGCTTCAGAGAGAAATTATGTATTTTTAAGTGAATTAAGGATTCACTTAAAATAGAATTAACACTCTAAGAAACACTCTAACAAAATAGAATTACCCCATTAGATTGTAAGCTCCCAGCAAAAGGACCTCTTCTGTGCTGTTCATTTGTGTGTCCCCAGTATCTGGAAAGAGACTTGGCATTATGCAGTTGCTTAATGAATATTTGTCGCATGAACAACTTTCCTCAAATAATACAACTGAAATATTAACATATGTACTTACTATTACCACAATTGCACATCTCCTATTAATTTCTAAATAACTTGAGAAAAAAGTTATATAGAAGGACTTTGAGTCTGTGCCTCAATATTCCTTATTGATCTGAGGATCTAAAAATGTACTTCTAAAAATGTACACGTAATTGCGTTTTTTATAACACTGCAGATATATTCAGTCACCTGTTTACTCACATGCATTTATGTATTTACTGGACACTGTCTGATGTGCCTGAAACTGCTGAGGAATGGCCTGTATAGCCTCATGAGAAAGATGACAGACAAAAGATAATAGACTCGTAAGCACACAAAGAGAGACTTACTTTCAACTGTAATAAGTAAGCATGATGGAGAATGACACCCTACTGCTGACTGAGTTAACAAGTGAAAGTCTCTTTGAGGTGGCGATGTTTAAGAAGACAGCTGACCAATGAGAAGTTAAAAGTGATGCAAGTGATGCAAACTTTATGGAGAAATATCATTCCTGGCAGATGGAACATGGAATGAGAGGCTCGAGAAGTGTGAATGAGACTAGTACATTTAACAAGCAGAGAGAAGGCCCATGTTGTCTGGATCATTTTGAGCAAAAAGAATACGAATATATGACATGAGGTTAAAGAATAAGGAAGAGAATCAGATCGTATGAATTCATGTTGTCATGTTAAGGATCTGAAGTTTCATCTCATGTGGAATAGGAAGCTACTGAAGAACTCTGGGCAAGGTAAAACATTTGATCAGGTTTTATTTTTTAATATTTTTCAATACATTTGTGCAAAAAATGTATTGGTGGGGGAACAAGACAAATACAAAGAGAAAATTTTCACAAGAATTTTGCAAATATTACTTATTCTCTTTTCTTATTGGGAATAGAGATATCTATTGAGATTACTACAGTTGTCTAGGTGAAAAGTGAGGGTTGCTCGGGCTGGAATAGTAGCTGTGAATATGTGAAGTGAATAGATATTTTGGAGACACAATTGACAGGATTTGTTAAAAGATCAGAAGTGGCTACGAGAAAAAGACAGGAATGAGAGTTGACTACCATGATTCCAGCTTGAGGAGATCAGAAAAACAGCTCTGGAAAGAGAGATCAAGAATTTAATTTTGAAAAAGGGAACGAACACATACTTGATCCGTGCAAGCTCTTATAACTTCAAACTTGGAATAAACTGGATAAATAAATTTATAATTGAATAAATAAATCAAAATTGGAATAATGCAAACATTGGGATGACCCCTTCACGTGGATGATTCACACATTAGTGAAGTATTGCATAGAAGAACAAGGAGAAAAAGAGGAAGAAAAAGAAGAAAAGAAAAGCTGCTCACACTCCTAATAGGAAAAGTATAAGGAAAAACCAAACTAAAATAAATAGTAGAGGACCTTCAAGATGGTGGAGGAGTAAGACGCGGAGATCACCTTCCTCCCCACAAATACATCAGAAATACACCTACACGTGGAACAACTCCTACAGAACACCTACTGAACACTGACAGAAGACCTCAGACCTCCCAAAAGGCAAGAATCTCCCCATGTACCTGGGTAGGGCAAAAGAAAAAAGAAAAAACAGAGACAAAAGAATAGGGATGGGACCTGCACCAGTGGGAGGGAGCTGTGAAGGAGGAAAGGTTTCCACACACTAGGAAGCCCCTTCGTGGACAGAGACTGCGGGTGGTGGAGGGGGGAAGCTTCGGAGCCGCGGAGGAGAGCACAGCAACAGGGGTGCGGAGGGCAAAGCGGAGAGACTCCCGCACGGAGGATCAGTGCAGACCAGCACTCACCAGCCCGAGAGGCTTGTCTGCTCACCCGCCGGGGCAGGCGGGGCTGGGAGCTGAGGCTCGGGCTTCAGAGGTCAGACTCCAGGGAGAGGACTGGGGTTGGTGGCATGAACACAGCCTGAAGGGGGCTAGTGTGCCACAGCTAGCTGGGAGGGAGTCCAGGAAAAAGTCTGGACCTGTCTAAGAGGCAAGAGACCATTGTTTCAGGGTGAGCAGGAGAGGGGATTCAGAGCACCGCCTAAACGAGATCCAGAGATGGGCGCAAGCCGCGGCTTTCAGCACAGACACCAGAGACGGGCATGAGATGCGAAGGCTGCTGCTGCCGCCACCAAGAAGCCTGTGTGCGAGCACAGCTCACTATCCACACACCCCCTGCCGGGAGCCCGTGCAGCCCGCCACTGCCAGGGTCCCATGAACCAGGGACAACTTCCCCGGGAGAACACATGGCACTCCTCAGGCTGGTGCAACGTCACGCCGGCCTCTGCCGCCACAGGTTCACCCTGCATTCCATACCCCTCACTCCCCCCTGGCCTGAGTGAGCCAGAGCCCCCTAATCAGCTGTTACTTTAACCCTGTCCTGTCTGGCCAGGGAACAGACACCCTCAGGCGACCTACATGCAGAGGCGGGGGCAAATCCAAAGCTGAACCCCTGGAACTGTGAGAACAAAGAAAAGAAAGGGAAATTTATCCATGAAGCTACAGGAGCAGTGGATTAAATCTCCACAGTCAACATGATGTACCATGCATCTGTGGAATACCTGAATAGACAACAAATCATCCCAAAATTGAGGCGATGGACTTTGGGGGCAACTATGGACGTGGGGTTTGCTGTATGAGACTGACTAGTTTCTGATTTTTATGTTTATCTTAGCTTAGTTTTTTACCGCTTGTTATCATTGGTGGATTTGTTTATTGGTTTGGTTGCTCCCTTCTTTTTTAATTATTATTTTTTATTTTAATAATACTAAAAAAATTGTTTTTATTTTAATAACTTTATTTTATTTTATTACCTTTCTTGCTTTCTCTTTTTTTTTCCTCCCTTTTCTTCTGAGCCATGTGGCTAGCAGGGTCTTCATGCTCCAGCCAGCTGTCAGGCCTGAGGCTCTGAGGTAGAAGAGCTGAGTTCAGGACATTGGACCACCAGAGACCTCTGGGCCCCATGTAATATCAATCAGCGTGAGCTCTCCCAGAGATCTCTGTCTCAACGCTAAGACCCAGCTCCTTTCAATGACCAACAAGCTCCAATGCTGGACACCCCAGGCCAAACAACTAGCAAGACAGGAACACAACCACACCCGTTAGCAGAGAGGTTGCCTAAAATCATAATAAGTTCATAGACACCCCAAACCACACCACCAGATGTGGTCCTGCCCACCAGAAAGACAAGATGCAGACTCATATACCACAACACAGGCACCAGGCCCCTCCACCAGGAAGTGGACAGAACCCACTAAACCAACCTTACTAACTGGGGGAAGACCAAAAACAATGGGAGCTACAAACCTGCAGCCTGTGAAAAGGAGACCCCAAACACAGTAAGTTAAGCAAAATGGTAAGACAAAGAAATATGCAGCAGATGAAGAAGCAAGGTAAAAACGCACCAGACCAAACAACTGAAGAGGAAATAGGCAGTCTACCTGAAAAAGAATTCACAGTAATGATAGTAAAGATGATCCAAAATCTTGGAAATAGAATGGAGAAAATACAAGAAACGTTTAACAAGGACCTAGAACAACTAAAGAGTGAACAAACAAAGATGAACAACAAAATATGTGAAATTAAAAATTCTCTAGAAGGAATCAATAGCAGAATAACTGAGGCAAAAGAATGGTTAAGTGACCTGGAAGATGAAATATTAGAAATAACTACTGCAGAGCAGAATAAAGAAAAAAGAATGAAAAGAATTGAGAACAGTCTCAGAGACCTCTGGGACAACAATAAACACACTAACATTAAATTATAGGGGTCCCAGAAGAAGAACAGAAAAAGAAAGGGACTGAGAAAATAATTGAAGAGATTATAGTTGAAAACTTTCCTAATATGGGAAAGGAAATAGTCAATCAACTCCAGGAAGCGCAGAGAGTCCCATACAGGATAAATACAAGGAGAAACACACAAAGACACATGTTAATCAAACTATCAACAATTAAATACAAAGAAAAAATATTAAGAGCAGAAAGGGAAAAGCAACAAATAACATACAAGGAAATCCCCATAAGGATAACAGCTGATCTTTCAGCAGAAACTCTGTAAGCCAGAAGGGAGTGGCAGGACATATTTAAAGTGATGAAAGGGGAAAACCTACAACCAAGATTACTCTACCAAGCAAGGATCTTGCTCAGATTTGACGGAGAAATTAAAACTTTTACAGACAAGCAAAAGCTAAGAGAATTCATTACCACCAAACCATCTTTACAACATATGCTAAAGGAATTTCTCTAGGCAGGAAACACAAGAGAAAAAAAGACCTACAATAACAAACCCAAAACAATTAAGAAAATGGTAATAGGAATATACATATCAATAATTACCTTAAATGTAAATGGATTAAATGCTCCAACCAAAAGACAGAGACTGGCTGAAGGGATACAAAATCAAGACCTATACATATGCTGTCTACAAGAGACCCACTTCAGACCTAGGGACACATACAGACTGAAAGTGAGGGGATGGGAAAAGATACTCCATGCAAATGGAAATCCAAAGAAAGCTGGAGTAGCAATTCTCATATCAGACAAAATAGACTTTAAAATAAAGACTATTACAAGAGACAAAGAAGGACACTACATAATGATCAAGGGATCAATCCAAGAAGAAGATATAACAACTGTAAATATTTATGCACCCAACACAGGAGCACCTCAATACATAAGGCAAATGCTAACAGCCATAAAAGGGGAAATCAAAAGTAACACAATCATAGTAGGGGACTTTAATAAATAAGGAAACACAACCTTAAATAACACATTAAACAAGATGGACTTAACTGATATTTATAAGAGATTCCATCCAAAAACAACAGAATACACTTTCTTCTCAAGTGCTCATGGTACATTCTCCAGGATAAGACCATATCTTGTGTCACAAATCAAGCCTTGGTAAATTTAAGAAAATTGAAATCATATCAAGTATCTTTTCGGACTGCAACACTATGAGACGAGATATCAATTACAGGAAAAAATCTGTAAAAAATACAAAGACAGGGAGGCTAAACAATATGCTACTAAATAACCAAGAGATCACTGAAGAAATCAAAGAGGAAATCAAAAAATACCTAGAAACAAATGACAATGAAAACATGACCCAAAACCTATGGATGCAGCAAAAGCAGTTCTAAGAGGGAAGTTTATAGCAATACAATCCTACCTCAAGACACAAGAAGCATCTCAAATAAACAACCTAACCTTACACCTAAAGCAATTAGAGAAAGAAGAACAAAAAAAACCCAAAGTTAGCAGAAGGAAAGAAATCATAAAGAACCGATCAGAAATAAATGAAAAAGAAATTAAGGAAATGATAGCAAAGATCAATAAAACTAAAAGCTGGTTCTTTGAGAAGATAAACAAAATTGATAAGCCATTAGCCAGATTCATCAAGAAAAAAAGGGAGAAGACTCAAATCAACAGAATTAGAAATGAAAAAGGAGAAGTAACAACTGACACTGCAGAAATATAAAGATCATGAGAGATTACAACAAGCAGCTATATGCCAATAAAATGGACAACCTGGAAGAAATGGACAAATCCTGAAAAAAACACAATCTTCCAGGACTGAACCAGGAAGAAACAGAAAATATAAACCGACCAATCATAAGCACTGAAATTGAAACTGTGATTAAAAATCTTCCAACAAACAAAAGCCCAGGACCAGATGGCTTCACAGGCGAATTCTATCAAACCTTTAGAGAAGAGCTCACACCTACCTTCTCAAACTCTTCCAAAATATAGCAGAAAGAGGAACACTCCCAAACTCATTCTACGAGGTCCCCGTCACCCTGATACCAAAACCAGACAAAGATGTCACAAAAAAAGAAAACTACAGGCCAATATCACTAATGAACATAGATGCAAAAATCCTCAACAAAATACTTCCAAAATACTAGCAAACAGAATCTTACAGCTCATTAAACGGATCACACAGCGTGATCAAGTGTGGTTTATCTCAGGAATGCAAGGATTCTTCAATATATGCAAATCAATCAATGTGATAAACCATATTAACAAATTGAAGGAGAAAAACCATATAATCATCTCAATAGATGCAGAAAAAGCTTTTGACAAAATTCAACACCCATTTCTTATAAAAACTCTCCAGAAAGTAGGCATAGAGGGAACTTACCTCAATAATAATAAAGGCCATATATGACATACCCACATACCCAACATCGTTCTCAATGATGAAACACTGAAACCATTTCTACTAAGGTCAGGAACAAGACAAGGTTGCCCACTCTCACCACTATTATTCAACATTGTTTTGGAAGTTTTAGCCACAGCAATCAGAGAAGAAAACGAAATAAAAGAATCCAAATTGGAAAAGAAGAAGTAAAACTGTTACTGTTTGCAGATGACATGATACTATACATAGAGAATCCTAAAGATGCTACCAGAAAACTACTAGACATAATCAATGAATTCGGTAAAGTAGCAGGATACAAAATTAATGCACAGAAATCTCTTGCATTCCTGTACACTAATGATGAAAACTCTGAAAGTGAAATTAAGGGAACACTCCCATTTACCATTGCAACAAAAAGAAGAAAATACCTAGGAATAATCCTACCTAAGGAGACCTGTATGCAGAAAATTATAAGACACTGATGAAAGAAATTAAAGATAATACAAACAGATGGAGAGCTATACCATGTTCTTGTATTGGAAGAATCAACATTGTGAAAATGACTCTACTACCCAAAGCAATCTACACATTCAATGCAATCCCTATCAAACTACCAATGGCATTTTTCACAGAAGTAGAACAAAAAAAAGTCACAATTTGTATGGAAACACAAAAGACCCTGAATAGCCAAAGTGATCTTGAGAAAGAAAACTGGAGCTGGAGGAATCAGGCTCCCTGACTTTAGACTATACTACAAAGCTACAGTAATCAAGACAATATGGTACTGGCACAAAAACAGAAATATAGATCAATGGAATAGGATAGAAAGCCAAGAGATAAACCCACACACATATGGTCACCTTATCTTTGATAAAGGACACAAGAGTATACAATGGAGAATAGACAGCCTCTTCAATAAGGGGTGCTGGGAAAACTGGACAGCTACATGTAAAAGAATGAAATTAGAACACTCCCTAACACCATACACAAAAATAAGCTCAAAATGGATTAAAGACCTAAATGTAAGGCCAGACACTAACAAACTCTTAGAGGAAAACTTAGGCAGAACACTCTATAACATAAATCACAGCAAGATCCTTCTTGACCCACCTCCTAGAGAAATGGAAATAAAAACAAACAAATGGGACCTAATGAAACTTAAAAGCATTTTGCATAGCAATGGAAACCATAAACAAGATGAAAAGACAACCCTCAGAATGGGGGAAAATATTTTCAAATGAAGCAACTGACAAAGGATTAATCTCCAAAATTTACAAGCAGCTCATGCAGCTCAATATCAAAAAAACAAACAACCTAATCCACAAATGGGCAGAAGACCCAAATAGACATTTCTCCCAAGAAGATATACAGATTGCCAACTAACACACGAAAGGATGCTTAACATCACTAATCATTAGAGAAATGCAAATCAAAACTACAATTAGGTATCCCCTCACACTGGTCAGAATGGCCATCATCCAAAAATCTACAAACAGTAAATGCTGGAGAGGGTGTGGAGGAAAGGGAACCTTCTTAAACTGTTGGTGGGAATGTAAATTGATACAGCCACTATGGAGAACAGTACGGAGGTTCCATAAAAAACTAAAAATAGAACTACCATATGACCCAGCAATCCCACTACTGGGCATATACCCTGAGAAAACCATAATTCAAAAAGAGACATTTACCACAATGTTCATTGCAGCACTATCTACAATAGCCAGGACATGGAAGCAACCTAAGTGTACATTGACAGAGGAATGGATAAAGATGTGGCACATATATACAATGGAATATTACTCAGCCATAAAAAGAAATGAAATTGAGTTATTTTTAGCAGGGTGGATGGACCTAGAGTCTGTCATACAGAGTGAAGTAAGTCAGAAGGAGAAAAACAAATTCCGTATGCTAACATATATAAATGGAATCTTAAAAAAAAAATCGTTCTGAAAAATCTAGAGGCAGGACAGGAATAAAGATGCAGACATAGAGAATGGAGTTGAGGACACGGGGAGTGGGGAGGGTAATTGGGACGAAGTGAGAGCATGGCATGGACATATATACACCACCAAATGTAAAATAGACAGCTTGTGGGAAGCAGCCGCACAGCACAGGGAGATCATCTTGGTGCTCTGTGACCACCTAGAGGGGTGGGATAGGGAGGGTGGTGGGGAGACGCAAGAGGGAGGGGATGTGGGGATATATGTATACATGGCTGATTCACCCTGTTAAATAGCAGAAACTAACACAACAATGTAAAGCAATTATACTCCAATAAAGATGTTAAAAAAAATAAAGAAAATAAGTAGTACATGAAAAATAAACAGATTAAAGAAGTAACATCAAATGTATTACTTTATATGTAAATTAATTCAATTCTCTTACAGAAGGACAAGATGTCAAATTGTGTTAAAAAAACAGTTATCTGTTATTACAACAAATATATGTAATATGATAGAGTTAGAAAAGATGTGGATGGTCAAAGAGATGCTTGGGAGTTTGAGATTGACATGTACACACTGATGTATTTAAAATATACAATCAAGAAGGACCTACTATAATAAATAAATAATAAATGCTAAAAATATCAGTAGTTGCAGATAATGTTAGTCAGGTGAAATATAAGGATAAGCAACTAACTAGGATAAGTTATGATAGAAGGCATAATTATGGAGCAAATATAGCTGTCATAAGCCAACACATAGCAACTATACTCATATTTTTTTAAAACTTTTAGAAATATCTCTTGAGATAATAATAAAATAACTTTATGCTGGGAGATTTTAATATACCTCTTCAGCATGTATCATATCTGGAAGATAAATAAAGAATGTCAATTATTAATTAATAACACTATCAAAAATCTTTATATTATCTATGTTATGATTGAGATGTCTCCACATGGAGACATTGGGTAGGCAGCCCAGGGCTCAGAACTGCAACTCCGTGACACTTCCTCTACATATAATGTTTCCATGGTCATAGATGCTTTTAGACGGTAAGGTTATGAACACTTTTAGTGTCTGAGGACTTATAAAAATTGGAGTCTAACATTTCTCTGGCCAGGCTTCACTCTGTTTAGTTCCATTACAATAGGACAAAAGTTTTATGACATTGAGACACTGAGACCATTCAAAATATTATACTATCCTTTATTATCTAATCAAGAAAATCTTAAGCAATAACCAGATATTACATGCACTGCTTACATTCCTCCAGCAAATGTGCTATTTCTCCCAACTCCAAGCAGCCTGGATACCTGACCTCATCTGGCTGGCTTGGTCTTTGAGCAATACAGAGAGAAAGCTTTGTCTACATCCCACAGACAGGCTTCAGTGGAATTACCAAGCAATTATTTCAATAGAGAGATATATTCTCACTTGTTCTATTACCGTCCCTGGAGCAGAAACCAAGGACCTCAAGTGACATCCAGTTTCAGTTCTTAGTTCATCTGAGGCAGGTTCAATGAGGACAGCAAATCACAACATCCTTGACCTCATTTGCATTCTATAAGAGGAGTTTTTTTTTTTCTATTCTCTAAAATAAACTTCAAGTAGCAAATATATATAATTGACTAGACAAAGATATTTCTCACAGGAATTTGCAATATGTGTAATTTATCTTCTATTCTTGTTACAGTATGTATAACTTATCTTGTGGGAAACGAATGGGAAAAGGGCACAGGTCGTTTTGCAACTTGGTTATTAGTCATAACTTATTAATACCATATTCTTCCCAAGAGAGATGAGTAATGCCATAGCATTGTTATCAGAGCCTAGGGAGGGACTTCCGTAACACCAAGTACTGCAAGTAGAATGAGATGAGGATACTAGTCATGGATGAAAAGAGAAAGACGCTAATTAAAAACAATTCTAAGGTTTTGAGTATAAGTTTCTGAGAAAGCCCAGAATAAGGATCAAGTTTTGGAAGAGAAATGAATTCAGCTTAAAACAAATTAAATGTTTGCTACCTAGTGGGACCCCTGAATGTGAATTCCCTGCAGGCAGCTGGAAGTGTGGGAGATGTCCAGAAGATAGATTGGAGGGAGAGTTATTACTTGGGTTTAATCCACACAGAGGCAATTATGTTTATGATTTATCAACCAAGCTCCTTTTCAGAAAATGTATTTTCTAGTTGTTAATATTATATAACTGATACTTTGTTGTCTAAACGTGTATCTTGGAAAGAAGCTGTTTATATAAATTGTAACAATCTTAGGAAATACTTAAAGCAAAAAGTTTAAGTAATCATTCCTCTTTACACTAGGTCTCTCAGGTTGGTGAAAGCATTCTTGAAAAGAAACCAAAATTTAAAACTTACTTTTATTTAAAATAATGTATTTAAATTTAAAATGTATTTATATGTAGACACACACACATTTAGGTAGGAGTAACAGAAAAGCCTTTGCAAATACTTCTCAAAGGAAGGAGATAGTGAATTTTGTGTAGAAGTGATGGTTTGTTCAGTGGCTGTTCAGTTCTACTTTTACTCAAGGACTCTTGTTCTCCTTTGCTGCCTCTATTCCTACATACAGTGTCCAAATCCCCACCCTCTCTTCAGGAATCTTACAAATGCCTAGAACTATTGCATGCTGGCATTTCCATGGGGATAACAAGAGCAAGAGGTTCTCCTGTCCTTCTTGGCCATCCTTCCTCTCCTTTGTGCATTGCCACTCTTCTCTTTCCACTTCTCCAGTCTCCATCTACCTAGTCTCTGAAAGAAGAAAAACTGATTCCTCAAGTTTGCACACAAGTATCTTCTTCTACCTTTTAAAGTTTACTCTTGCTTTGGAATGGGAGGAGGGGTGTAGGGGGAGAAGGAACCAAACTTTGTGTACCAATGAAGGAGAAAATGAGGAGGGAATATTCATAATCCTTCCATGCTACACTCATAGCATGCTTTCTTTTTCTCTCATAATAAAAGATGTTAGGCAGGGTTCCCCCCAACACACACTTAAAAGATCTTTAAAAGTAGGAATCATGTTTTACCCCAGTTCATCAGTGTTTAGTGAGTGAGGATGTGAGTGAATGAATGAAAAAGTGAATGAACTTTTATTCTTGGGTAGTAAAGATGTTTGAATAGGGCTTTTTCAGTTTACAAGTTTTTAAATATACATTATTATTACTTAATTCTTGATAGAATTACATGAAGTAATTTTAGAGGGAAAGGAAAAAAAAACTAAGATAATTGTAAGGTCAAGATGCGAATCCAGATCTTCTGAATCCAATTAGTGGCCATTTTTACTCTCTTATTCTATGTCTTAGGAGAAAAGAGATAAATTAGAACAGTGATGTCCCAAGCTAGAGAAGGAGGACGTTTATTAAATGATCCATGTAGATTAGGCCAATAAAAGCAGCTAAAGTCAGTGGAAGCAGCATCTCATTCAGCTAAACCCCAAATGGGGTTCCTCCCTCTTTGTACTGGATGCTTCCTCAGGCTCCTGGAGCTACATGACTTCTGATTTCATATGCCCCAAATCTTGACTACTGTGCCCTGTTCTCCATTCCATGACATGAAGGCTTTGGTTTTTTGATTGCCTTCCCTGTTGTCTCATGAGAACTCTTTTAAGACCTTATGCAAACTCCTTTTGTGGGCCCTACATGACTAAAGCCACCCCCAATCCCACCTCACAGTAAGAGTAATACTTGTTCCCATGCCCCTAGGCCATTCCTTGCTATTAATGCCTATAATGATAACTGCCAATTATTGAAGACTTACTGTGTGTTAAATATTGTGTTGATCGCTTTAAATGTGTATTAATTCTACTATATGCCTAAGGCATTTATATTATAATTCCCATTTTACTATCAAAAAAACCAAGATCAGAAGGGTAAGGTAACTTAGCTATAGTCAGTGACTTAGCTCATTAGCGTAGGAACTGTGGGTCAGCCTCAGCTCTGACTGATGACAAAGCCCAGGTTCACCCATTGCATTAGACACTTGGTACAAATACTACATCTTCAGTGAGTCCTTCTTGCCCTCGGTCACTTATGGTTCCTATATCCTGCCTTGTTTTTCTTCATACCACTGATCACTGATAAATTAATTTACTTATTATTTGTCTCCACTGACTAGAACTTAACTTTCCAAAAAGCATGGACTTACCACTTTTGTTCCCTGCTGTCTTCTCTGGTGTGTGGAACAGAGCTTGGCAATAGTTGTCTCTCAATAAATACATATTTTTTTAATATATGAGTGTACGATTCTATAGAATACTTGTTCTTTCACTTTCTAAGTCTACTTTCCTTAATATTTTCCTTGTGAGAAGAAAGGCAAATTACACAGAAAAATTAAGAAACAGTATCAGAGGCAATCTATGTAACTCTGAGCAACAGGAGGATTAACCAATTGTGCATCTGTTTACATGTTAAAGTATTCCAGCCCTGTATTACTGACAAGTTTACTAGTCAGCTTATGATGCTGCAACAAACATTCCCCAAATCTCAGTGGTTCACAATAACAAATGTTTATTTCTTGCTCACTTTACATGAAGGCTGCAATCGGCTGCAGATCTGCTGGCCTTGACTTAGCTCTATATGTGTTCACATTCTAAGTACCAGGCTAATGGACAGCCGCTATCTGGGGTGTGCTGTTCTCATGACAGAATGCAGATGCTCACAGAGGGACACAGCCAATCCCCACAAGTACATTCAATACTAAATCTATTCATATTCCATTAGCCAAAACTAGTGACGTGCCCCATGTCAACGGGAAATACAATGCCTACAGGAATCCAGGGCAAGGTCAGGGAGAGACTGAGTAAAACAACATACTACACAAGTGCTATGTTTCTACATTACTGCTGCCTATCTCCCTTCATCTAAGAACTTTTCCTTCACTACTTACACACATTTGTAAATGACCCATCTTATGTTCTTTATCAAGATTTTTTTCTCTTCCCCATGTAAAGTATACCCTACTTGTTTCTACTGAATGTTCTCCAGATTTTAATTATTCATTTTTTTTCAGTTTAGTCCACGCATTGTGGTTTTTATATATATTTCTAAGTTACTGACTTTCAAATTTGGTATTATTGACAAATTTAATCTCTTTCAATCAAAGACAACCTAAGCCCGTGAGCCCAAAGTCATTGGAAAGACCCTTTTGTGGTGAATATACCAATCCCATGAGATGATTTTTTCATTAAAAAAATAAATATAGTATTTCAATCTGCAGCTGTAAAATACCTTACCTGTTTAGTCAGAGAAAGTACAGTCTCAGTTTTAAAGATTTTGTGAAGTATCATGATAATTTTGCTGTTCTTGGAAGAACTTTATCAATATTTCATCATGACACTTTTCTCTGCAGGAGAACCTAAGAAAAATATTCTATTAATCATGGTGATATTAAAGCTATCTGTCACTTGTAGCATGCATATGCAATAAAGTAATCAGATAAAATTGATATCAGAGACAAATGGCCCACATTAAAAATGTCTGCTCGGCTTTCTAAAATTGGTCCTTTTTATGATGATCTCAATAACTAAACCTCTCAATTTGCAAATGAAGATAAATCCTAAGATAATTTTTGAACTCTGAATTGTGAAACAGGATAAAGAGAGGCCTAAAGTGACTAACAGTGTAACAGCTCAAAGAAATGCTTTAGAACTTTTTGAGACAAATATTTTTATAACTAGCTATTTTCTTGGACATTCACTTCAAATTTTCCATAATTATACTAAAAGTGAAACTGATAGAAGCATGTGGACTTAAGCAAGTTTCTTACATATTTGGGTTTCAGTTTTTTAAAACGTGTATCTAAAGAGACTAGAATCAGTATATCCCATATGTTAGTCTGTTAAAAAAAAGGAAGGAGTTGGAAGAGGGGGACATCAATAACGTAAGTTAGAGAATGCTTAATGACAAACACTGTTTTTTGCCTCCCATTATCCATTCTTCCCAACTTCCTCACCAGTGGAATCCCGATTTGGTGCAGAGTGACAATGCTCCTGGTTTAAAATCTCACGTCCACAGACTTCAGACTTCCTGAAAGCATATAATCTAGTTCTGGCATGAAATGTAAGTAAAAACCTACTGGGTGAGACACCTAGGAAAGCAACTGTAATACAATGCCTGGAGATGTAGGATTCTTCCTGAAAACTTTAGGTGGAAAAACACTCAATAACATTGGTTGAGCAGAAAGATAGAAGTAGCTCAGAAAATGATGACTTAATGAAGCCACTGAGCCAGCCCTGGACTGCCTACACTGGGCTTCTTTTCATGTGAGGAAAAAAAAAAAAAAATCTCCCTTTAGTTTAGCCAGCATAATTGGGTTTCTGTTACATGTGGCTGACCCAAACCCCTAATTCATAAAATCCTTCTCTTTGTCACTCATATATTCATTAGCATAATAAAAACTCTGAAAAGCCCTATGATAAAGAAGTCCACTTAACTTTATTTAACACAGAACTTTTCAAACTATCTTGATCAGAAGATACCTGAGGGCTTCTCTGGTGGCGCAGTGGTTGAGAGTCTGCCTGCCGATGCAGGGGACACGGGTTCGTGCCCCGGTCCGGGAAGAACCCACATGCCGCGGAGCGGCTGGGCCCGTGAGCCATGGCCGCTGAGCCTGCGTGTCCAGAGCCTGTGCTCCACAACGGGAGAGGCCACAACAGTGAGAGGCCCGCGTACCAAAAAAAAAAAAAAAAAAAAAAGAAGAAGATACCTGATAATTTCCCTATGAATTAGCATCCTAAGCTACACACTTTAGTAAAGTCCACACTTCTAGTAAACATTTGACTAGAGATCTCAAAAGGCATAGAAATGTAACATTCTGTAACTACATAGTTAAAAACCTAAAAGACTATGTCCATAACCATAACTGCCCCTGGATCCTACATGTCTTAGGAATCATTGCTACCAGTAACAACTATTGGCCTAAGCCGTTACTCAAAGAGTTAGCATCCCCTGTCTCCATAGGTGTTGGGTGCACCAGCGGCCTTAGAGGACTTAAACAAAAAAATCTCTGAAAATTATCTTTCTTCTTTACTCTAATTTGTCCAGGGGTGACTGTTTATCGAAACCTGAGGCAGATGATGATCTAATTCCTAAAGAAAAGTAAACAAGAGAGAATTAAATGTCTTTCTTTGGAATTTGGTTTATGTTCCCCAACTTATGGTATTATGACCACTTGATCAGCATTCTCTTCCTGTTATTTTTATTTTTTTTTAACATCTTTATTGGAGTATAATTGCTTTACAAAGATGTGTTAGTTTCCCTCTCCTTTCCCTCTACCTTGCAATCAGTGGAGTACAGTTATTCAACTTTCTCTTTCATATATGTGAAGGCATTTATGTCACTCCAGTAGCCATGATTGTTTTAAACTAATAGACTAAAGCAATAAACGTATGGAAATGCTTTGTTCATATTAATGCTTTTCAAATAAGCATCTGCATCTAAGAGTAAAGGTCATCATCACCATATATAACAGATTCCCTATTTGCAGAGTTCTATATTAAGTACAGATGAACCTCAAAGGAGGTAAATGCTTTGATTCTTATCCTATATTCTAAATAAAAGGGAACTGCATATAGAAAAATAATTGGGGAAAATGGTGCTTTATCATTTGTTCTGAGAACTGAACGGTAAATTTCTGATTTCTACAACTTCTTGTTGCTTCAATAGTAGGGTTTCTATTTTAAAGAGAGAATTACATTTAAGCCATTAGTCTTTCAGTATATTTACATTCTGACAAGGAAATAAACTGGAAATGGGGCAATTATCAGGGTGGTTCTGAGCATAGCCTGATTATTATTACTCCATTTGTCCTTTAAGCCAGACCAAACTCTACAGGCTATTGCCTGGTTTCTAGGGCTGAGGAGTTGCAATAAAAGAGAAAGTAAAATCTAAAAGGGTAAAAACCAAACTTCAAGTACAAGGTGTTCGCCATAATGAGTTTCTGCGGCAATGGGAGATAAGGCTAATTACTGCAGCAACAATAGGAAATTGCTCGTTGGGGATGCAAGAAAGTGCACTTCGCACACACAACAGGGTCCTTCGCACAGAGCTTCGGTATTCTCAGGAAAGACCTGGAACAGCAGCAGAACCTTTAGTGGGCATGGCCAGCAAAGTTCCTGCTTTGGAGTCAGCAGCAAGACGAGCTATCACCACCACCAGTAGAGATAAAGAGAGGAAAAGGAGAAAAGGGGTGTGAAGGCATTCAAAACAATCCACTGCGCACATGTGAGGAATCTGAAGGGGGCTAGAGTTCTTAGATAAGTATGGATTTGTAAACTTATTTTTACTCTAAGACCACTGTGGTGTAAAAAAAAAAAAAATGTGAATAAAACCAGAAAAAGAAGCAACAGCATATCAAAAATAAGTTTTTTTTTAACAAAAACGGGTCTCAGGAGATTGTAGAAGAAGACTGTATGAGGCTGTGGTGAGGTCAAATTATCTAAAAAATTGGGTAGACAATGGAAAAATAATTATAAGTAGAGAGGGATAAAAAGGAGAAGGCAATCATTGACAGACTAGATAGATAGATAAATAGATGAAAAATTATCATAAGTATGAACCCATTAAGGGCTTTCCATCCCTGGAAAAGCTATGATCAAGTGATCAAAAACACATATATATCTATAAGGCACTTTCTTTAAATTAGCACTATACTAAGCACTACAGAATTATAAATAAACGGCAGGTACTTTCTCCTCTAGGCCTGTGGGTGATAGCTGAGTCTGGTTAAAGGGACCTGAGAAGCGTACAGACCAGAAAACATGGTAAAGTAGGGCAGATTACAAAGAAGGAGTAAAAATAGAAAATAAAATCTTGTCACAGTAAGGTCAGGAAACATGAACTTCAAAAGACAGGAAAGGTAAAGTATTCTTGAAATATATGGACCTTACATATAAATAGCTGGGAGCTCTTTTGTTGTTATTAAATATAGAAACTCCCTTAGTCCCTTTTAATCCCTATCTGATCAAAAGCATTACTGAGCTACTGTATAGCCTAAAAAATGTATTTTTAGAATGAAGAGGTATCTGACAATTGGAGACAAGTTATATTAGTAAGCTTTTGAAAACATAAGTAACATATTGAATCTGAAAAATATGGAGTGGTAAAATTTCACATGGCGTAAAAATTATGAGGGACAAAAAGTAAAATCACAAAACAAGTGTTAATATCCATGAAGAGGACTGAGCGCTGGGTAAACACTAACAAAGATTTATTTTGAAAATTCTGTCATATTGAATCTCTTTTTATAAAAGTGTCTGATTTTTTTTTTTTTACAAACATTTACTTTAAGTTCAGCAAATATGTTTTTGGTCCCTTTAAAACTAGATAGTTACCCCCAAACTGGTGTGGTAAAATGGTAGTTCCTGATTATAGGACAGTGGAACCAAACAATAATTACAAGCATAATTATGGTATTTTTTTAATGTCATAGTACACAATATATTTCAGCTTCGTGACCTCCTCTGAATGTACAATAAGCATTTAAGTAGGCAGCCCCATCCTTCCCACGGGGAAGAGCAGAAATGTGAACTAAACCAGAACTCTGACCACAGGAACCTGGAAGGCACAGTCTCTAACCCACATACAGGCTTAGCCTCACAATGTAATGAGGGCGCTTGTAATGCAGACAATTCTTCCTCTGAAAACGTAGGCTCATCTCTAAAAACCTCTCAATTTTTCTCTTTACACATTTCTGCTTCAAATACTCTTTTAATAGGATTTTACTCACGGACGTGTCCCTGATGACGGTAGGGAAAAATCCACTTTGTTTCACTTTCTGCAAAATGTAAGTATTTATCACCATCCCATTATAAGACTTGTGGGGCATCTTTACAACATGAGAATAAAGTCCTTTGTAACTAAGAATCTTTATAAGCACTGTGGAAGCCTAAGTCCAGCATAGTTAATTACTGAGAAGTTTCTCCCATTGTTAGTCATTTTAGTCAAGATTACATTAGACCCTTAATTTGTTTCAATTTCATAATCACTTCAAAGTTTCCTAGATGTAATTTTTCTTTATTAAATGAACAAATGGATTTGGGTTATTACATGTGAGCTTATATTTTATAAGCATACTTTGTGGCATTTCCTATCACAGAAGTCTTATGTTTTCAAGAGGAGAAATAATGTTATTTACAATGAAAAACTAATTCAGATTTATAAAAGTTTTCCAATGCTTTTGAATAATCCTTTAACATTGTTTTTAAAAATCACATTTTTATACCTCTAGTATAAAAGAGGGTGCTATCCTAGAAAATAAAGAGAACAAGAAACATTAAAAAATTTACTTTAATGAACAGAGGAGATGCATCTGTGAATCAGAATAACAATGATATGAATTAGGACTTCCAAATTTAGAGAAGGTAAAATGGGATGTAACCAGGGGAAGATGGATGCCTGTGGCTGCAGATCTCAGACTAATGTGGCAGAATTTCCAAAGTGAGTAACAAGCCAACATCTCTTGACTGAAACATCAGAATGTGTGGGCTAACTGTGGGAACTTCCATGAACTAATATGGCAAAAAAAATCAGGGTAAGTAAGGCTGAATAAAGAATCCCACTGACATGCCATATTTTCATGTAAGCATTTAGTTGGTGAGGCAGAGCAAAAGATAATGATATAAATGAAGGCAGCCCCACATCTGCTAACTTATGTTGGATGGAGAAAAGAGCTACCCAACAGCACCATGAACTGTCCAGTCCTATAATGAACCTCCTATAAATAACTGGTGCAGAATGAGAACTGCGCTCAAAAATAAGCCCCTGTCAAAAACTAATCAGCATTGGTTCTTACCAAACGTAACATCACATGAGGGAGGAAAGGATAGGAAAAGCAAATAGCAAAGAACACCCACAAAAATAATCTTGCCACAGAGCAGATGACCAAAAATATTGCCATAAATTAAAAACACTTAAAGATGTGGTAGCTATATAAAGCAACTACTCAAATAAAAGGTACAAAAGATTACAGAACATGAGACTATATAACAAAGGTGTGAAATATGAACCAAAAGAGTTTAGGAAAGCAGTGGAATAGAAAGTAAAAACATCACCGAGATGAAGGCTACGTTGGCAGAATCACATAGGACAAAACGCTCAAGGAACATGGAGTGTAACATTGAGAACAGCAAGCAAAAGGAAATGGAAATAAAGAGTTAAAGAGGGGCTTCCCTGGTGGCGCAGTGGTTGAGAATCTGCCTGCTAATGCAGGGGACACGGGTTCGAGCCCTGGTCTGGGAGGATCCCACATGCCGCGGAGCAACTAGGCCCGTGAGCCACAAGTACTGAGCCTGCGCGTCTGGAGCCTGTGCTCCGCAACAAGAGAGGCCGCAATAGTGAGAGGCCTGCGCACTGCGATGAAGCGTAGCCCCCACTTGCCACAACTAGAGAAAGCCCTCGCACAGAAACAAAGACTCAACACAGCAAAAATAAATAAATTAATTAATAATAATAAAAAAAAAGAATAAGGTCTTTGAATGCAGAGAATGTGCTTTAAAAAAAAAAAAGAGTTAAAGAAGAGTTGCTTGGGCCAAGGTGGCAGAGTAGGAAGACCCTGAGCTCACCTCCTCCTATGCGCACACCAAAATTACCACTATTTATGGAGCAACTATAAATGAGAACAACCTGAAGGCTAGCAGAAACGATTTTCCACAATTAAAGATATAAGGAAGGAACCACAAGGAGAAGGGTAGGAAGGGCAGAAACGTAGTTGAGTCAAGACCCATACCCCCAGTTAGGCAACCCACAAATGGGAGGATAATCACAACTGCAGAGGTTCTTCCCAAGAGTCAGGGGTCTGAGCACCACATCAGGCTATGCCACTGGATGGGTCCTAAACCAGGAAGATGAGCCCCCATAATGTCTGGCTAGGGCTTGCATACTGGAGAGCCAGAGGAGTGTATGAAACAGAGACTCTGCTCTTAAAGGATGCATGCAAAAATCTCACACTCTCTGGGAACCAGCACAGAGCCAGTAATTTGAAAAGACTTCAGGTCCAACGTACTTGTTGATCTTGGAGAGTCTCCTGGAGAGGCAGGAGGAAACTGGAACTCCCCCCGGGGACAAAGACACTGGTGGCAGCCATTTTGAGGAGCTCATTCTAACACAAAGACACTGGTGTTGACAAGTGCCATTCTGGAGTCTTCCCTGTATCCTATTAGCACTGGAGGCTTATCCACCTACCAGTGGGCCAGTATCAGTCCCGGCAAACCCTGGGCCTTGCAGCCAGCTGCTCAGGGACCTGGCTCTTCCCACCAGCAGATTGGCACCAGCCTGAGACCCCCAACTCCTGGGTAGGTATCTGAAAAAAATGAAAACACTAATTCAAAAACATAAATGCACCCCAATGTCCACGGCTATTTATTTACAATAGTCAAGATATGGAAGTGACTAAAGTGTCCATCAGTAGATGAATGGATAAAGAAGTGGTAGTACATACACACAGTGGAATATTTCTCAGACATAAAAGATAATGAAATCCTGCCATTTGCAACAACATGGATGGACCTGGAGGGTATTATGCTAAGTAAAATAAGTCAGACAGAGAAAGACAAATGCCATATGATTTCACTTATATGTGGAATCTAAAAAACAAAACAAATGAATAAACAAAACAAAACAGAAAGGGACTCAGATACTGAGAACAAATAGGTGGTTGCCAGGGAGGAGGGGAATTGGAGAAGTAGGGAAATAGGTGAGGAGATTAAGAGGTACAAACTTCCAAGTACAAAATAAATGAGTCATGGGGATAAAATGTACAGCATGGGGAATATAGTCGATAATATTGTAATAACTTTGTTGGTGACACATGGTAATTAGACTGATCATGATCATTTCGTAACGTACAGAAATATCAAATCACTGGGCTTCCCTGGTGGCGCAGTGGTTGAGAGTCCGCCTGCCGATGCAGGGGACGCGGATTCATGCCCCGGTCCGGGAAGATCCCACATGCCGCAGAGCGGCTGGGCCCGTGAGCCATGGCCGCTGGGCCTGCGCATCCGGAGCCTGTGCTCCGCAACGGGAGAGGCCGCAGCAGTGAGAGGCCCGCGTAGCAAAAAAAAAGATAGTTATAAAGAGGTCATATTCTTTTCAGATCACCAGGAAAGTAAAGAAGGCCTGTAGGGCTCAGGTTGGAAGCTCTTACCCAAAATAAAGCCTGTGTATTTGTTGGTGTGTCCTGTATACTCCTTCTCAGAAACTGAGCCTGGTGATGTAAGGCACCTCCACATAAAGGAATTTTCTAGAACACAACTTGCTTAGTTGTGAACATACTCTCCTATTGATTGTCTCCAGGGCTTAAGAGAAAAAATACTCCCTTTACTAGGGATCCAAAATTGAGTGGACCACTAGTTTCGTAAAAAGCACTTAACATAGTAAATACAATTGAACCTTCTATTAAAACCACATGAGTTTAAACATCAATTTCAGCAATCTTTAAAGTTATATTTATATAGAAGTCATGAGGGTAAATATGTGCTGATCCTAGAATATCTAGGAATTTTCTTGGTTTTTAAAATTAATTTATTCTCAGCACTTTTTTATATACCAAGTTTCTGTTTGGCCATTTCCACTTGAGTTCTGATTAAATATATATTCATTATCAAGATACCGAATTATATTTATCAAGCATTTGCTATATGCCATTCATTATTCTAAGTGTTTATATGCATTATCTCAATTAATTCTCTTCTTTGTGAGGTAGTGACTACTATTAAGCATGTATTACAGATGAGGAAAATGAAATACACTGCACAGAAAAATGTGATATAATGTGTAAAAAGTGTATATGAAAACAATTTTGAAGAAATTGTTTAAACTAAGGTTCAGTAGCTTTAATCATAAGATAGTGATAACGATCATTATATTGATAATGATAATAAAAATAGTAACAGTGTTGTTTTGAGGATCAACACACATAATGCTCACAAAAATGTCTTAATTATAAAGCATTATACCAATTTACCAATAACATTATTGTTGTTATTAGGGGGTAAAAATTCTCCATTTGATCACCTCATTTATAATTAATGTTATGCATGGCTTTTATATTTTTAAACTCAACAGGGTTATACTATTTTTCAATAGAACAACAAATCACTAGTTCCTCTCTATAAAATGCACCTAAAAATCTGGTTTCTGAATGTTCCAGGGAAGGAGAGTTCAGATTAGCCTCTCAAGGGATCTTTATCTCAGAAATGTTAAGGACCACCGATAGTGGAATGAATTACCTCAGCAGTTGTTGGAGGGAGGTTTTAAATCATAGGAGCTATGGATTTTAAAAGCATGTGCTAGCAAATTCAGATTTATGTTATCTCCATTGTCTATTGGTCCCTTGACTTTTTTCTCTTTCCTAAAATAACTGTATGGACCTAAGAACAACCCCAAGCATAAATGATTCAAACCAATTCATTAGAAACTGTTTCTCATGGTTACAATTTGAGTACAAAATATTCCAGCAGTCAAAATAGAGCTTTTCAAACATTTTATGTGTTTACAATTTATAAGAGGTTTATAGGAGTTTGCTTCTTTGTTTTTAATAGTAATTTATTTTTCTCTTGTCTCCTAAAACATCCTTCTTTAAAATGAAGTCATATTCCAGATAAATTTTGAATACTTCATCTTTCAGGTCTTTTTTTCTACTTAACCTTATTCTTTCTTAAGCAGGCATTAAGGGAAAAAAGCTTGCTTTTCCAGGGGGAAGCAACTTAGCACATAAGGTTTCCAAAAGTATTACTAATGCAGGGAGAATTGTAGCATTGCCTGTCAAGCCTACAGATATTTAGAAATAACAAGAAATAGAAGGATGAGACTCAGTCTCCTTTGTTCTGAGAAACTAAGTCTATATCTCAAGGTGATACTAGCTTCACTCTATTGTATTCCATCTTCGCAATTTCTTGATTTAGATTATACAGCTTTGATCTCTACATTTCTTTCCCTCCCATTCTGGTATATCTTATATGGGCATAAAATCCCCTTTAAGTGGCTGACTGCCAGAACTCGTTTCCAAACCCTTGAATGTTCTTTTCCTCAGTCTCATGCTTTGAATTTGGAAGTGAAATTCATTTGTTTCAGCTTGTTCATTTGTTTTCTTTGGCCTGATGCGGCTTAAGTGCCATTAAGTGTTTCTATGATGTCTGAACATGAAGGAAGAAGAGAAGTACAAGACATATTACAAGCAGAGAGGGAACAGTAATGTCACAGAATTCTAGAATGCGCTCACACATATCATGCCCAATATTTTCCTCCCCACTATTTACCATGTACCTTCAAATCCTTTTAGGAAATACTCAATTCTACATTCACTAATGGAATCTTATTCATAATCAAAAGAAAAATTTAATATTAAAATATCTGTCAAAGCAAAACTGTTATTTTCACTTAATATTGGAGAAAATTTCAAGGCCTTTCTTTTTTTTTATTATAGATAGTCCTTGTCTGAGTTCTAGCCCATAAAAACTCCTAATTCTATTAAGATGAGTCTTATTTAAAAACCTAAATATAAAAGTTTCAGTAGATTGATTGCATTAATGGCTCCAATTTTTTACCTCTCCCTTCATTCACACTCTTGCTATATGACTTTGTATGTCTTCCCTCAAACAAAGACAGAATATATTTCCCTTGATTTTGGATTCAGCTACGTGATTTTGTTTTCCTCAGTGGGAGGCTAGCAGTGATGGTGCACTCAGGGATTGAAAAAAAAAAGCACTTAAGTGTCTGTCATTGCTCTCGCACTTCTACCAGCTATGAACACAGACAGGCTAGTCTGCTGGTGGTTGAAAGACAAGTGTAGCAGGATCACCTCACCCTAGTCATTTCGGCCAAGGGCATCCTACATCAGTCAAAACTAGTCCATACCCAACGTGCAAATGGGCCAACTATGATCAGCAGAGCTGCCTTGTCACTCCAGCTGACTACAGGTGCACCAGCCAGCCCAGCCAAGAGCACCTGAACACGTTAGTGTGAGATAAATAAATGTGTATTTTTTATTCCTTTAAGATGTCATAGTTGCTTGTTACGCAATATTACTGTGATGATAGGTAATCGGTATATATGTGTACAGACATAATATATGCACATATATAAACATATGCATACACTGTACTATAAATACCTAGAAATGTGTTGGAAGGTAAAAATATGTTTCTGAATAATAATGTGCAACATTTACATATATGTGAATAAATTTCATGATAGATTTAGAAATTTTAAGGATACAGTTACAAAAATAGACCATATTTCCTAAAGCCATTTTACCTAAAACCCCTTTGCCTAAAAGGAGTTTTCCAAATATTCAAATCCCTTTTCAATATGCTTGTGTATATTTGAATGATTTATTTTTACTTTTTACATTATGGGCAAATTTTAGCATTTTCATTTAGTTCTTAGAATATTTTTATCTTAATTTTGTATACTTAATAAATACTAGATATGCAACACTTTGGGAAAGCTGGAAATATGTTAAGGTTTTATTTAATATATTATTCATTTTTGAATATGTTAACACCTAGTTAATCAGAAAAAAAAAACTTTTTCAGTTAAAAAAAGGTTAGCAATCAAATCTTCCCAATAATACTAAGCTATTAAATACAATCATCTATGGGATGTGCAATCTTGATACAGTTTAATTATGGGTCATCCTACGAATCATCTTGTATTTCTTAACTCAGTGTTTCTCTACTGAATAAATGTATTGAAATATTTTAATCTCATGTGACATGCTGTGAACCTGAAATATCTTAAATCTTTCAAAAATGAAATATTTCAAATTAGTCTTTTAAGTGTTCAAGACAGATATAATGGGAAAAGAAATAATAATATAAAACAATCCCATCTTCATGAAAATGCTGTAAATTTGATAAAGATGTACTATAAATATTTTTAAATATGTTAAATGTATTGAAGGTGAACTGAAGCTTATTGGGTTGGCCAAAAAGTTCGTTCTGGTTTTTCCATAAGATGTTATGGAAAAACCCAAATGAACTTTTTCACCAACCCACAATATTTCTCCTTATCTCATCCTGCCACCATCGATGTGGTCAAGAAAACAACTTAGGAATTAGAAAGAAGTAATTATGGGTATGGTACCATTTAAGTTTGATGAATGCCAGAAAACAGGGAAGAAAATAGATCCTTAACTTAAAGCTAAGGTGATTATTTCACACAGTCACATGCATACACCCCTCCCCCCACAGAATCAGAGTACATTCATCCCTAGAAGAACATAAATTTCTCATGTAAAGTAGACAGTGAAATACATAAAGTCATCCTTGTTTGTCAAAGTATATTTTATTTTAGAGGCTGAGAAGAAAGCCAGATGATGTCCCTATTCAGAGCCCTCCTTTCTTTCTTCCCCTGTTTGCCGTTCATCAGGCTGTATTGTTTCCACAATGGAAAACGTATAAATTGTAAAATGTTGTACAGGTGTAGCTGTTTCAACTTGCACTGCAATTATGGAATTTAACCTTAAGGTATGTTGAGTTTTGCTTCTCCTGAAGGAATGGTACTAGAGAAGTACCAATAAGTATTGGGAAAAAATTCCAGTTAGGCACATTTTACATGGTGGCATGATCTGAAACACACTCATCATCTGATTTAAAATGTTTATGAGAGATATGCTAAATGGCAAAAAATGTGCAAGATTACAAAAAATAAAGCTTAGAGAAGATGGCCTTGAGAGGGAGAGGTGGGGAATTCCACTAGGTGCAGTATCAGTAGAGTTAGACTGAAAAACACACCTGAGCCACAAGCCGGGAAACTACCTGAGGCCACACCAATAAAGAGTGCTACAGATCCACTGCAACAAATGAGGCATTGGTGCCAATTACCGGGCTTTCCAGACAGAATTCCTGATATAACCGCCTGAATGTAATTTGGTTACACTCCCACTGAAGTAGACAGCGCCCTCAAGTGGACACTGGTTTCAGAACAAGCCTCAGTAGCACCACCCTACCACCCTATCTTGCTTGAGTGGTTCTGCAATTCATACAGCCAGTTTGCTGTATACACATTGCAACTGCTGACAAGCCCAGCCTCAACTCAGAGACCAGACTGCTGAGAGGCAGCCAACACGGAGTAGTCAGTGTCAGCAGAAACTTCCAACCAAAACCACACGTGCACAGTGCAATGACCAGAAGCAGGTTTTATCATCTCAGTTTTAAACATTCTATGTGCCTTCTAGAAAAGCAAAATGGTTCAGGGACTTTCACGAGACAATTGGAGAGATGTTGTTTAAGGGTACAAACTTGTGACTAGTGTATACATACGTTCTGGATATCTACGCACAGCATAGTAATCATAGCCAACAATACTGTATTACGAACTTCAAAGTTGCTAAGAGACTAGATCATAATTGTTCTCAGCACAGAAAAGAAATGATAATTACGTGACCTAATAGAGGTGTTAGTGAACGCTGTGATGGTAATCATATTGCAATATATAAATGTATCAAATCAACACGTTGTATGCCTTAAACTTGTACAATGCTATATGTCAATTTTATCTCAATAAAAAGAAAAAGAAGAAAACGGAGAGGAAATAACTAGAGAGAAGTAGGGAACATTGTTTTTCCACCATGAAAATAAGCAGAAAGGATTTTTAAATGTATTTTGAGTAAAACTATAACCTTATGATTACCTTTAAAGTCAGTGATTGAGCAACTAATACCATATAAGATATGAGTAACAGAAGGACTGTAAAATAAAGGATAATTCCAAGTAAAATCCATGTTTAGTACATAAAATAAATTACATAGTTTAAACATAAATAAATAGTTTAGCAGTTCATTTAGTTAAAAATTAGGTCCCTTCCTGTCCCCACTAAATAAATATTAAACAAACATTTAAAGACTATCCATTGGAAATGAAAATAAATCATGAGCCTGCTCGATGAAGCACCATATTCCAGGCAGACTCTGTGTAGTCCTTGACTAAGCATGTCCAAACCTCTGAACTAGGATAGCAGCTACAGCTGTAAATAAGGTATATATATACATTTATATATTTAAGATCAATTTATACATTTAAAATCAATAAAACACTGAGAACCTGTCTTTTTTTCAGTGTCTGTCTCTAGTTCAGGAATCCTGTGGTTGTTCTTGTCACAAAATTTTTTTTTAAATTCCTGTTTCCTACATGGGAAGTAGTTTTTAAACTTGTCATTCAAAGCCTATAAGCACCTGCATACATAAATGATGAAGGTGTGAACAAATATTATCTTGCAATATGTAGTTACTTAAAAAAAAAAAAAGTAGATAGGCAAAGGCGGAAAGAAAAAGAGCCCTGGGAGCTTTCCTTGACAGAGAGGATATATGCATAAAGCAATTATACAAAAAAATGAAACAAAACAAAACAAAAACAAAAAATGAAAACAAACAAAAAAACAAGAACAGCCAGACGAAATAAGATAAATATAATCTAGGCACCAGAATTAAGACAAAGATCTGCTCCACACAATGGCACTCCCCAAATCTAAATCTGACAAAGGGGACAGTCAAGGGGACAGGGAAAGGGCTAGGATGGGGCAGTCATCATACATGTTAGCACAAATAAAATAAGATTAAAATAAATTAATTAAAATAAAATAAAATAAGTCTAGATGACATCTCATTGTTCAACTATTAGAAGTAGATTTTCCATAGCTCAGGGGAAAGAAAGTATTCTTTCCATAGCTGGAAAGGAAAGATATGCTTTTGAAAAGGTTTATTATATACTAATTTAAAATTATGTTAATCTTCTTGGGAAATCAGGATTGCTGTTGCTTCTCATGGTGAGTAATTGCTTAGAGTTACTCATAGTTACCATTTTGTTGCTTTTCATTCCTTCCTCATTTCCATGTTTCTATTTGGAATCATTTCCCTTTAGTATCATTCCCTTTAGTATTTCTTGTAGTGCTGGCCTCCCAGGGCAGAATTCTCAGAATCATTGCCTACAAATATTTTTATTTTACCTCTATTTTTGAAAAAACTTTTCACTCAGGAAAGAGTAATTCTAGGTTGGCAGTTTTCTTTCTTTCAACATTTTAAAGATGCCATTCCATTGTCTGACTTGTGTTAATCCTCCTGAGAAGTCAGTCATTAGCTTTATTATTGATCTTGTGAAGGTTAACATATATATTGTTTTTTATATTTTCCCCCTATCTTTGGTTTGAAACAGTTTTGCTATGATACAGTTGCATGGTTTCTGGTTGGTTTATTTTTCCATTTTATCCATGCTTGGGTTCACAGCTCTTCATGAATCTTTAGTCTGATTACTCTCATCACTTTTGAAGTATTCTCAATCATTTGGTCTTCCAATCTTGCTCTGCTCCATTCACAGTTTCTCCTTCTATTATAAAAATTACATACATAGGAACTTTTCATTGCGTTCATGTGTCTTTTGTGATCTTTTTGTATTTCCCATTCTTTTACCTTCTCTGCTTCAGTCTTTCTTGTCTTTCTAGACATATATCCTTTTGTCAGATGTGCCAATCTGCTGTTAAACACATCTATTGCATTTTTATTTTAAATGATATGTTTAGTTCTACAATTTCCTTTTGTGGATTTCAGATCACTGGTTAAATTGCCTGTCTCACCCTCTATTATCTTGAACATATTACCATAAATTTAAAGTCTTAGTTTCCTGTTGCAAGAGCCTGCATTAACCACAGGGGTAATTGCTATTGTTTATCTTTTTCTCTTGGACATGTTTCTTGGTACACTTGGTAAGTTTTTTGAAATACAGTCATTGTGCATGAAAATTGTGAGAGGCTCTGGATGACGATATGTACCTCCAGAGACTCTTACCCTCATTCTCTGGCAGCCAGCCAGAGTGCTGACAGACTGTCTCAATCTAGGTGACTTGAGGCTGTTTCTCGGACACTGTAAGGTTTGAACTCTATCTCCTAGCATGTAAAACAACCACCCCCCTCCCCAGAGGTTCCTTACTGAAAGCCTTTGATGTTTAACAAGGTTTTTCCATTTGGGATATTCATTACTCCAATTTTTCTCTCCCCAACAAAGAAGTGAGACTACTGAAATCCTTGCTTGATTTTTATTTTTTGCTTAATTTTGGATCTCTTGCCCTGTGTAGCTTACAAATCAACAAATACCTGCAGGAGAAATAGCCCGCTTCTCTTTTACCACTTCTAAATCACTTCCTTGTACCCCACTTATCTCCAGAATCTTGGACCCTCAAGTCCTGGCCTCCCTCACAGGTCTATATATCTACTTTTGTATCCTAAACCCCATGGGATTGCTGAAAGTCCTGCTGGCTTTGCTGCCCCTTAGCATTTTCCCTAAGCCTTTCACTCTACCAAGCTTAAAAATTGGCACACAGACCAAGAGTATCACCACATGCAGAATGTTGGGCTCAAGTCAATAAGCCTTTCATCTCTAAAGGTCTTGGGCCAAGTCCTGGATTCTGAGAAGCTCTGCAGCACCTTCAAAAAGGCTGTGGTTTGGATATACGTGTGTGCATTGTATTCATTTCCTGATTTTTCTCAATGCGGTAATCATCTGCTATAAGTTCCTCCATCATAGCCAAAAGCTGACGCCCCAAATTACTTGTACCACAGATCAGAAACAAGAGAGAAAGTGGATGGCTACCCCAAAACTGTGAAAAGGAAAGAGAGGTGTAAATATGGTAGCAATTTCCAGTCAGACCCCTTACCCAGTGGTGAAGGTTATAATCTCTGATGCTGTCACATTGTGCCATATCAGCTACTTGATTGATGGGTTGAGCCTGTCAGTTAGTTGGGTATTTCTGATTTAGATATTCGTCTGCCTAAACATCCTGAACAAGAAAATCTCTTGAACCCCCTTTCCAGCTTCGCAATGTGTTAACTAATTGATGGTTATTTAATGAACATTAGTAGTTTATTCACACGCCATATGCTAACAATTTAAAATCCTTGTTGATCAAACCATGTAACAGTAAAGTCGAGAAAAATCCCACCTGCCTTCTTAACTCCTAATACTTTATTCATGCAATAGGAAGTTGCTCTAAGTGACATGTCATGAGGGTGTTTATTTATAGTTTTCATGAAAGCAACTTTATTTTCAAATAAGTGGGCATAGAAGAGCTACATTTTAAAAAGACAAGTTTGCTTCCATTTTGCAATTTTGTGACAGAAGTATATAATGCTTTCCTCAAATTCAGAATTGTTTCATGCATTCAACACTTTGAAAACAAATTCCAGTAAGTAATGTGTTACTCTTTGGTAACCTAAAACATTCAATCACCTACTCAATGGAATGGTTAATGGAACTATAACCATGGAAGTGAAATTATTTTTGTGAAAATATGAAATTCCTAATAAGTTCTATCACCGCTCAAGGGCATGTAACCTACTAAACTACCCAGAGCTCCTCCCTTTCCCTTCAACTAGCACGTGCTGGCAGAGGTATCTAACTGGGATAATTTCTTAGTTTCTTGATACCATAAGTTGTTGGATTTTCCTATAATTTTTATTTAATGTTTATAGAAGTAGAAAGTGCCCATCTAAGTAAGTTTTAAGAGGAGATGTAAATCAGCTGTTGGTGTTTTAAGCTTGGTTAAGACATCTTCCCCTGCCTTCTTCTGTGAAAGTCAGAGTCGTATGTTTGTTTCCTCAGGTAATAGAATGATGCTCTCTAGCCAACTGCTTACCCCCCAGCCCCGAAACTGCTCCTGCTTTGGCTTTATTTTTCAACAAAGAGAAAGTGTTTCTTCTGCCTCTTTGTACTCACTAAGTACACAACATTTCTCAATTATCAAAATCTCTACCCTAATTTGTGACTAAACACATAGAACTGTTAAAGCTGTTGATGAAAATTCATTAATAATCAAGTTAAGAGGAAAAAATGGATTTTATTAGAGCCAAATTAAGGATTATAAACTGGAAGACAGATCCTCAGAAAGCCGAAGAAACGAAAGTCGAAGGCACAGTCATATACATTTTCAAGACAAAAGGTTGTACATCAAAATGACATTGATATTTTACATAAAGTTCACCAAGCATACACAGTCCAGGTAAGGAAGTACAAAGCAAGCAGCAAGTCACCATGACTCCCTAAGAGTTGTGAAAGAATGCTATTCTTCTGAGAAGCTACATTGCTAGCGTCAGAAAAAAGGGGGGGAAAGATGATCTTTACAGTTGGGCAGTCACTCCTGTGTTTGAGGAGCTCTGGTTAACGTGTAGTGCAAATGCACACTGCACATTAGGGATGGAGAGAGGAGGCCCAAACAAACACACAGAGATAATTTTATGTTTAAATTTTCTTGTCTTGCCTTAAAATATAAATTTTATTTCATCAAGTCAAAAATTCATCATAACCACTACACACCTCCCGGAATGGCCAAATTCTGGAACACTGACAATATGAAATGCTGGTGAGGATGTGAAGCCACAGGAACTCTCATACTTTGCTTGTGGGAATGCACAATGGCGCAGCTATCTTGGAAGACAGTTTGGCAGTTTCTTTCAAAACAAAACACACTTTTACCAAACAGTCCAGCAATTGCACTCCTTTGTACTTAGGCGTTTCAAAGGAGTTGAAAACTTAAGTCCATGTAAAAACTACACACACAAGTTTATAGCAGCTCTTTTCATAATTGCCAAAACTTGGAAGCAACCAACCTATCCTTCAGTAGGTGAATGGATAAATAAACTGTGGTACATACAGGCAATGGAATATTCAGCGCTAAAAAGAAATGAATTATCAAGCCACGAGAGGACATGGAGGAACCTTAAATACATATTGCTAAGTGAAAGAAGCCAATCTGAAAAGGCTACATATTGTATGATTCCAATTATATGACATTCTGGAAAAGGCAAAACTATGGAGACAGTAAAAAGACCAGTGGTTTCCAGGGGTGCTGGAGGCAGGGGGAAGATGAATAGGCAGAGCACAGAGGAGTTTTAGGGCAGTGAGAATAATTTGGATGATATTATACTGATAGATATATGTTATTATACGTTTGTCCAAACCCATAGAATATACAAAAACAAGAGTGAACCTTAAGGTAAACTATGGACTTTGATTGGTTATATGTATCAGTATAGGTTCATCCTTGGTAAAAAAAACAATGCACCATTCTAGGGGTGTTGATAATAGGGGCACTATGCATGTGTGGTGGCAGCGGGTATACGGTAAATCCTTCTTCTGGATTTTGTTGTAAACCTAAAACTGCTTTAGAAAAATAAAGTCTTTAAAAGAAGTTCATTGTACCAAAATAAAATAAAATAAAATACCTAGGAATAAACCTGACCAAGGAAGTGAAAGACTTACATGCTGAAAACTATAACACATCAATAAAGGAAATAAAAAAGAGTTCAAAGAAATGGAAAGGAAAATCCCACAAGGACTCAGAGGCAAAAAATATACAAATCAATTTTCACTGCAAAGTAAATGAGCTGTTACAGTGGAGGATTACTGGACTGGATGTCAATATTATGACATAGTACGAGTGTGTTTCGTGTTTGGTAATGGCAATCATTGTTGCTTTTTGTTGTGGTCATCCATTTACAATGCTTGGTGTCAGTTTATTTATCTCTTGTAAAAATAAAATACAGTGTGTGTGTGTGTGTGTGTGTGTGTGTGTGTGTGTGAGTTGTGAAAAAAAAAAGGAAACTTTAAAAAAAAAAAAAGAAATGGAAAGGTATCCCATGCTCTTGGATTGGAAGAATTAATATTGTTAAAATGGCAATACTACCCAGAGCAATCTACCAATTTAATGTGATCCCTATCAAATTATCCATGGCATTTTTCACAGAACTAGAATAAATAGTCCAAAAATTTATGGAGAATCATAAAAGACCCAGAATTGCTAGAGAAATCCTGAAATAAAAAACAAAGCAGCTGCGGCGGGAGAGGCCACGGCAGTGAGAGGCCCGTGTACCACAAAAAAAAAAAAAAAACAACAAAGCAGGAGGCATAACTCTCCCAGACTTCAGACAATACTACAAAGCTACAGTAATCAAAACAGTGTGGTATTGGTACAAAAACAGGCATACAGATCAAAGGAACAGAATAGAGAGCCCAGAAGTAAACCCACACACTTACAATCAATTAATCTTCAACAAAGGAGGCAAGAATATAAAATGGGAAAAAGACAGTCTCTTCAGCAAGTAGTGCTGGGAAAGTTGGACAGCAGCATGTAAATCAATAACGTTAGAACACACCCTCACACCATGCACAAAAATAAACTCAAAATGGCTTAAAGACTTAAACATAAGACATGACACCATAAAACTCCGAGAAGAGAGCATAGGCAAAACATTCTTTGACATAAATTGTACCAATGTTTTCTTAGGTCAGCCTCCCAAGGCAATAGAAATAAAAACAAAAATAATATGGGACCTAATCAAACTTACAAGCTTTTGCACAGCAAAGGAAACCATAAAAAAACGAAAAGACAACCTACAGGATGGGAGAAAATATCTGCAAATTATGTGACAGACAAAAGCTTAATCTCCCAAACAAAAAAACAGCTCATACAACTCAATTAAAAAAAAAAAAAAAAACCAAACAACCCAATCGAAAAATGGGCAGAAGACCTTAAAAGACATTTCTCCAAAGAAGACGTACAGATGGCCAACAGGCACATGAAAAGATGCTCAATATCACTAATTATTAGAGAAATGCAAATCAGAACTACAATGATGTACCACCTCACATTGGTGAGAATGGCCATCATTAAAAAGTCTACAAATAACAAATGCTGGAGAGGGTATGGAGAAAAGGGAACCCTCCTACACTGTTGGTGGGAACGTAAGTTGGTACAGCCACTATGGAAAACAGTATGAAGGTTTCTCAGAAAACTAAAAATACAATTATCATCTAGCAATCCCACTCCTGGGAATATACCTGGACAAAACTATGATTCAAAAAGATACATGCACCCCTATGTTCATAGCAACATTGTTCACAATAGCCAAAGCATGGAAACAACCTAAATATTCATCAACAGACGAATGGATAAAGAAGATATGGTACACATATACAGTGGAATACTACTCGGTCATAAAAAAGAATAAAATAATGCCATTTGCAGCAACGTGGATGCAACTAGAGATTATCATACTAAGTGAAGTCAGAAAGAGAAAGACAAATACCATATGATATCACTTATATGTGGCATCTAAAATATGGCACAAATTAACCTATCTACAAAACAGAAACAGACTCATAGAGAACAGACTTGTGGTTGCCAAGGGGGAGTGGGGGAGGGAGAGGGAGGGACTCGGAGTTTGGGGTTGGCAGATGCGAACTATTATATTTAGAATGGATAAACAACAAGGTCCTATTGTATAGCACAGGGAACTATATTCAATATCCTGTGATAAACCATAATGGAAAAGAATATTTAAAAAAAGAATACATATGTGCATAACTGAGACTCTTTGCTATACAGCAGAGATTGACACAACATTGTAAATCAAATATACTTCAATTAAAAACAAAGAAAAAACCACTGTACTAGCCTTCTAACTGGTACACTACTAAGCTTTTATATTTCTAATCTTACCTTGTACCATTGTCAATTAATATTTTAACACATTGATTTTGTTTTTCATTTTTGAGCAATGAGATCTGTTAGATAAAAATTAATTATCCCTCCTAGAAGTGTGAGAAAAAATAATATAGTAAATATCTTTACAAATATATAGCTGAGATCATAGGAATGTAATGGAAAGATCCCCCAAAACCTCAAATGAAGAGCTAACTGCAACCATAGTGATAACCAGTGAGCTGAGGTTGCAGGTATCTTTGGGAGTTTGATTAGTCATAGTAATGTCTTTGAGCTTTATAAGCCCACGCCAGAGTTAGAAACAAGACAAAGGGTCCACTCAAGACAGAGAGTTAGAAAACAGATTCCAAATAAAGCTGAGAGTCCTCTCCTCCTAAAAGGTTTTATCCTCAGAAAAAGAAGGGATGAGAGGAAGCTCAACCACCATTAAAAGGAGATAACAGGGAAATCTGTCTCAGCAAGGGTGGAAGAGAAAGCCTCCCGAACATCTTATAACCAGAGTGCTGTACTTCACGCAGTTTTGAGAGTCAAATGTAAACCATCTGCAAACCAAGAAATTGACATAAAAACTTGCTACCATTCTAAATATTCATCAAAGATCTCATTGAATGGCACTTAAATAAAGACTTGAAAGAAGTGAAGAATGAAGCCATGTGATATGTGGAGAAAGTATGTTAAAGGTAGAGAGAACCAAGAACTCAATAATCTGAGTGAGCCTAGAGCCTGCAGTGACTCAGGACTGGGCCATGATCCTCAGACCTCTAAACAAGTGCTCCCATCCCACTTCACAGCTGTTGCCTCACTTTTGGCTCTTGGACATATAACAAGTCACTGGTCCATGGAACGGCAATACTGGGGAGCCAAAGAGAACATGAAAGTTGGTGACACCAGGCCCACAGGCAAAGCAGACCTGGGACATCAGACATCAGGTTTGGGCTGAGTATTATCAAGACAAGACTGCTCAGCAGGGCAATGTTTTCTCAAAGAGCAAGGCCCATTTGGGACTTCCCCAGTGGCACAGTGATTAAGAATCTACCTGCCAATGCAGGGGACACAGGTTCGATCACTGGTCTGGGAAGATCCCACATGCCGTGGAGCAACTAAGCCCGTGTGCCACAACTGCTGAGCCCACGTGCCACAACTGCTGAAGCCTGCACCCCTAGAGCCCATGCTCCACAACAAGAGAAGCCACCACAATGAGAAGCCTGCACACCACAACAAAGAGTAGACCCCGCTTGCCGCAACTAGAGAAAGCCCTTGCACAGCAACAAAGACGCAACACAGCCAAAAATAAATAAATAAAATAAACTTATTTTTTTTAAAAAAAAAAGAGCAAGACCCTTTTGAGAATTGACTTGAGCCTTTCGGCCAAGCCAGGTGTTATATTCAGAGACACGAAACAGAATGAGATGTTCTAACATATGTCTCTTAGGAGTTGAAGATTGAAAATATAGAGACAATGGCAAAAGATAATGTTTGAATGACTGAGAACTTCTCAAAATTGTTTAAAGATATAAAACCATAGGTTCAGGAAGATCAACATGTTAAAAACTGAATAAATAATCATGAAGTCAAACCTAGATACGTAGTTTAAACAGCAGAGCACCAAATACATAGAGAGAAACCTTAAATGATAATAATTTCAAGAAGTCATTCACCTTGCTTTAAAACTAACAAACAATTGTCATTACTTAATGGTAGAAACCAAACACTCAATCCTGAAGTGCGTGATTTTTCTCAACCTGCATCAATCTTCTCTATCTGAACTTATTTTTTTGCCATGCCCAACAAGTACATCTACTCAGTTCATAGGCCTTTGTACGTCATGTGTATTCTGAACTTCATCTTCCCATTTGTCTACTTCCAGAGTGCCCTGTTCTCTGCCATCATCACTTAAAGTCTTACCCAGGGTATAAAACACAAGGTAGTCTCACCTCCACTGTGAGACTTCTTGATCCTGCCAGCCCACATCTATGCCACTCACTGTGTCAAACAATCACATAATGCCTGACACTGCTCCTATTTATGGATGTGTATCTCCTTGCTCAGTTGAACTATTGTCCCTTAAAGGATACGTACAATGACAATGGTTTAAAGCTGTAGTTCTTTACCTCTTGGATCTCACAGATTTATAAACTTTGGGGTGGATATAGCATTCCCAATTCTTCCTTTTGCTGAGAATACATTAAAAGCCATCATCTACTATCTATGTCATTTCATAAGAGAAAGGACATTTTAACAATGAAAGTATATTAAGGACATAATCTCATGTAAATTTAATAAATTTACCTTAATATGAAGTTCACCATATTGTTCTAATTTTTCTCCCTTTACTAAAAATAACTAATAAAATCTTGATCAACGGCAGCCCCAATTGCTTCTAGACTAACATTTAGAAATCACTGCTCTACTATTACTTGATTCCCCATCTTCCTGCCTCTAGATTATGGCAGAGAAAAGATAAATAAATATTTGAATGATCAGATTAAGTGACCAAATTTGAATTATTTCTTCACATTTTCTTATTCTCATCATGGTCTCCATTTTCACCCACCATCCCCAGTCAGACCATTAAGTTTTTTTGAAAAAAGTTACCAACGCAAAAATAACTTTTTCTCAGAATTTTTAACTGAAGTCTTTCTGCGCGTCCTTGTAGCAGAAGCAGTTTTTACTTGTGATTCTACTCCGTGTATTTAAAGGTAAATGTCAAAGTCTACTTTTAGTTTCCCTTTATTGTCTCTTATGTTGACCATTATTTCTTACTTTTTCTTTTTTATTGTAACTCTAAATTTATTTGTTATCGTCTAGCACTCTCTTTTCTCTAAGTTGTCCTGGTTTTTACTTCTGTGCTTTTCTCAGCCATACTTAGATGCTCACAAAACTTTAATCACGTATTTCTACCCACCGTTTGTCTCATTTACAAAAACATTTTCCTCTGTGCACTTAAAATGCATTATTTTTACGAAGTTAATTTTTTTTTTTTTTTTTTTTTTTTTTTTTTTTGCGGTACGCGGCCCTCTCACTGTTGTGGCCTCTCCTGTTGCGGAGCACAGGCTCCAGACGCGCAGGCTCAGCGGCCATGGCTCACAGGCCCAGCCGCCCCGCGGCATGTGGGATCTTCCCGGATCGGGGCAATAACCCGTGTCCCCTGCATCAGCAGGCGGACTCTCAACCACTGCGCCACCAGGGAAGCCCTGAAGTTAATTTTTTTATTATTAAAGCAATACAATTAATTGTAGAATATTTTAACATATATTTTAAATGAAAGAAAATCATTCACAAATCTTACTCCCAAAGATAACAATTGTTAACATTTTGATGTAGTCCCTATATTCCCTTAGAGTCTTTTGCTGGGTGTTAACACTCTACCCTTTCAGTAGAAAAAGGATTATATATATGATAATTAACAAAAGAATATTTAGAGGTCCTGGATAGAAAATAATACAAAGAGAGAATGTATTCGCCTATAATATCTACCACTATCAGTCTGTTGCCACCATTAGAAAATTAGATAATACATCAAATCATGCTATATGAATTTTGAAGATGAATAAATATATGGTCTAAGGTCCTTGACAATGACCATTTCCTTAATCTATACAACTCTGCTTTTGAAGACAGCAAAAGAAATACTTGTGGCTTAACAAGTAACCTGGCAGTGTCCCCATCATGAAAATAATTATCTATTGTTATTAAGTGCTATACCAAGATATCACAAATTATTGATTTCAGAGGTTGCAGTATATTTGACAAGATAATTTGCATGCCTTCTTAGAAAATCTTCTGCCTCCCAGAGGGCTTCTGTGGGGATCATGTAACCCATCTACCCATTCCCCTTCAACATATGTATCACACATACATCTCACTAGCTACTGCTAATGGGCCAGTCATTAGCACCAGAACTCAAAGTTGGCCAGTACGTAAAGTGGCTTTCTTGGTTTTGTTTTTTGTCTTTTCCTGGAAATTGGACTCAAAGAATGAGTCACATTGGGAGTGGAGGCCAAGTAGTCATGTAGACTTAAGGGCAGAGGTCTCTTCTTAGGGTTTCAATATTGGACTACATGCAGAAACAAGCAATGACAAAAGAGTAGTGTAGCCTTAGAAAGAGAAATATCTTCCTTTTTCTAGATCTGATGACTTTCTGTTACTAGGCCCAGTCTCCTGTCTATGAAGTCTACCTCTTTTCCCTGTATTGAACTGCTATGCTTTGAATAACATTCACTTCTTTTTTGTTGTTGAGCTATTTTCAGTGTGTTTTTGTTCCTTGCAAGTAATGACTGAATGACAAGGTAGGAAAAGGGATAAGAGATTCTGTCTGGTTTGTAGAAAGATGAATGGAGCTTCAAGAAAACATCTCAAGGAATTGGCAGAGGGCAGGGGTGTGGGGAGGGGGGAGACAAAAATGGAAAAGAAACAGAACTGAAGGGAAGGAAACCCTCCCTACACAGATAAGCTTTGCCCCGGACTGATAAGTTCAATAAGGAAATATCTGCATGTCTTTTTTCTCTTTTTTTGTTTTTTTTTGTTTTTTTATGCAAGCAGTTAGTTTGAGTAACAGAGTTACTCTGTTACCAAACTCTGTTTCCCTGCTATGGGCAGCATCTCAAATCTCAGTTCAGTTCTTTCAGCCTTAGCTGAACTGCCAGAGATTTGGGCAGAGTTATACACAGAATCTGGGGTTCCCTCTTTCTAGCTTTCTCCTTTTCTGGTATTTTTCCTCTTCATATTCCAGTAGCTGCAGTTGCCCACTGAACCCTGTCTTCTGGTTCTTCATACAACTAAAATTGTGGGTTTTCCATCAGTTTTAGCTATCCCTGTTGGTGGAGGCTAAATGTTTTATAAACAGGAAACTCACAAGATTTCTTGCCCTTCTTCCAAGTATCATCTCTCCTCCAATTTCTACCTGTTTCTGTTTACTCTTCAGTGCCATCAAGTAGTTGTTTTATATATATTTTTCAAGAGTTGATAGTTTTTATCAATCCCAAGAGGGCTAGTCTGATAAGAGCTACTTGGCCCAGTGGAAGCAGAATGCTACTGCAAGTCTTTTTATAGTCTAACTTTTTCAGCATTGAGTCTTTCTCTTTATTTTAACCTCTCTGTCAGATGAAGTACCCCTTTGAGTAATCATTTTCATGACAAACTTATATATATATATATACACATATATATATAAAAAGAGAGAGAGAGCCTTTTCTTAATCTATGTATACGGGAAAGTGATACTCTCTTCCCTTCCTACACATAAAGCAACTTGGCTAGTTAAATATGAGTGTCACAGCTAGCATGGAGTACTGCAGAGAATATTGGAGAGCTAGGCAATGGGACTGGAGAAATTCCTATTTGATTCTAACAAAGCCATACAACATGAAAGCAATAAATTCAAGCTATAAACAGGGAAAACAGAACTGACTAGCACATTTTAAGACTATGGCCAAGGAAACTCCACATATCCTTTGGCTGCTCTAGATAGATCATCTCCCTATAAAGAATGAGAAAAAATAGCAAAAAATAAAACCTGAAGTGAAATCTTTATTAATCAAGACTTAGAAAAGAACAAACAAACAACCAAAAACTAATACAGGAAAAGAATTTAATAAAGGGATTGTTTTACCAAAGTGTGGGCAGGGTGTAGAAATACAAGGAAGGATGGTGCAGATCCCCAGGATTAGCAACCACAGGGAGCCATTTCTACCCCAAGTCTGAAGGGGCAAAGTCAGGGAACAGATCTTGGAATCTAGAGAGGAAGCTACAAGGACAGGGTCCCTCACAGGTGCTATGTCAAGTGTCAACAGCCTGGAAGGAATGAAGATAGAGAACTAAATATTTCAATCTCATTCTCTTTCTGTCCTCCAATCTCCTGCAGGTGCTCCCACTGGTTGGACTCAACTGGAAGCCAGAAGATTCTCCCGTCTATTGATGGAGTCCATAAATATTAGCTTCACAGTGAGTGCCCAGAGGGTGAAGGAGGGTGGAGGGTGGATTTAGAGGTTTAACTAGAAAAAAACCCTAGTGTAGAACTTATGAAAATTTTACTGTGGTTGAAGGGGGTAAGAACTTCATCCTAAAGCAAAAATGAAGTGAAGACATCTGAAAAGTATATGAACTACATGAAACTATATGAACTAGCATAGTTTTTTAAAAATAGGTTTGGTGTTCTCAGTAGGATATGAAAAGAGGCAATCTCTATGAAACAGATGCAGAAGGCTTAAAGGAGAGAACAGATTAAGATCTGAGTAAAACTGGATCAAATAATGATTTCTTTTTTAAAAAAATAAAGATACAGAAGCAAAAGCAGTAATAAGAAATATTGATACATTAGAAAATCGAATGAGTTCTAGTCAATACAGAAAACTCAACTGAAGTAGAAAATTTCCAATATAGAAATTATATATTAACATTATATTGATAAATATAACCAATAAAATTTAAATTCAAACCCAAGCTTAAAAGTAAAAATGAGCAATCCCTGATGCCAGAAAATAAGAGGCAACTTAAACAAAGAGTGACTGAGAACTAAAGTGTCCCATAGAGTATCTGGATTGAACATCTGTCTAAATGACTGGATTTTTAACACAGCTTCACCAAGATGCTTGTGGTGGCCATGGTCTTGGTGTCTGAGAGATGGAACTGAGCTTCCTAAGTAAAGAGAAGAATCTGCATGAGTTGTCTTATCTATGCTAAAGGACCAGAGAGGATATCCAGTGGCCTTAGGATATGGCAGAGGTCATCTAATCTCCATGGATCACTGGAAGAATAATTATAACCTGAAAGAAAGAGAAAACATGAACTTGTGGATGTGATTTCTGAATATGCACATTTACTCAGTGCAGAGGGAAGCACAGAGCCAAGGTACTTCCTTAATAACTGAAAGGACATTCCCACAACTTAGGTCACTCAGTCCTCCAAAAGAAAAATAACTCCCACTGACAAGGAGCCCATCTGTAGAAATTTCAGCATACATAAAGGAAATAGATTGGCAAAATTAGAAATGGCAGCTATGAACATGAGAAAATTCATATCTCATCAATCCCTTTAGACAACTCTAAAAGATATTATAAAATAGATTTGAAATATTCAGAGATGAAAATAATATAACCAAAATTCAAGAAGAAACTTTGTGGGGAAAAGAGAGGAGTCAGAAAAAAAGAATAAAATGTAAATTATAGAATTAAATAATGTAGTTTATTAACATTAAAAACTCAGATTTGTAAGCAGTCATGTTGGACAATATTAAAGAGAAAATTGATAAAATGATAGATAAATATAAAGAAATCACTGAGACTGAAACACAGACAGATAAAGGGATGGAATCGTGAAAGTTGAGATACAAACAAAGAATGAGATATTCCAGCTTATTTCTACTACAGTTCTAGGAGAGAATCCAGAAAATGAGAGGAAAGCCATATTTGAAGAGATGGTGTTGGAGAATTTTCCAGAGTTGAAGAAAGCGTGAATACTCAGATTAAAAACACTTCTCAAATCCTAAGTAGGCTAATTTAAAAACAAACCCACATATAGAATAACATATCATAAGGAAACTACAGAACATCAAAGATGATGAGAAAATAATAAAAACTTAGAGAATACAAATCACTTCCAAGTAATGATCGGCAGACTTCTCATGAGCAATGATACATGCCAAACCCAAATGGAGTAATATCTCCTAATTGCTGAGGAAAAGTAACATCATCCTTCTAACCCAATTTCAACTGTCATTTAAATATAAGGATAAAATAAATGCATTTTCAGATACAAACCCAGTAAGAGACTTTATACTTACAGAAAGTACCATTTCAGAAGAAAGTACTTTACCAGAAAGGAAATTAAATCTACAAGGAAGGAGTTCAAACACAGTATTTTAAGGTCCCCATCTTCTCTGGGCAGAAGATACAGTGTGATATTAAGCTTTTTAAAACTTATGTGCACATAACAATTTACAGATAACCTTCAAAACAGTGGTTCTCAAATGGGAGTGAGTTTTCCCCCATGGGATATTTGGCAATGGCTGGAGACATTTTGGTTGCCGTAACTCTAGGAGAGAGTAGAGGTCAGGCATGCTGTTAAGAAGCATCCTACAATGCACAGAACAGGCTCTCACAGCAAAGAATTATCCAGCCCAAAAAGTCATCTGTACTGTTGCTGAGAAACTCTGACTCAAATGAATAGAACAGAAAGTATAACTTTGAAACCAGTAGCAGAAAAAGCAAAATAAGGATGTTATGTAAAGAAGGAATGAGATCAAAGAAGTGAAGGACTTACATGGTAAAGAAATAAAATGATAGAAAGGTAATCATTATGAATATAAGCAAAACAAACTTATTTAAAAGGCAGATATTCTCAACTTGAATAAAAAGAAAGAAAATTCAGCTATTTACAAATTCATGTTTAGAACGTAATGGCATAGGAAGTTTTAAAATGGAAGAATGGAAAATGATACTAACCAAGAGAAAGATAATATAGCAAAAGTAGGGACTTCCCTGGTGGCACAGTGGTTAAGAATCCATCTGCCAATGCAGGGGACATGGGTTCAATCCCTGGTCTGGGAAGATCCCACATGCTGCAGAGCAACTTAGCCTGTAAGCCACAACTACCGAGCCCACGTGCCACAACTACTGAAGCCCATGCACTCTAGGGCCCATGTGCTGCAACTACTGAGCCCACATGCTACAACTACTGAAACCTGTGCTCTGCAACAAGAGAAGCCACTGCAGTGAGAAGCCCACACACTGCAACATAGAGTAGCCTCCCCAAAATAAATAATAAAAATATATATATAGCAAAAGTAGTACCATTAAAGCAAATAGAATTCAGTGTTAAAAGCAGTATTATGTATAAGTATGTACATTACTTGATAATATAACAATTGTGGACCTATGTGCAACTACCAATATACACCCAATATATAAAGAAAAAAGTATCAAATAGTTTTCACAAGAACTGATAAATTTAGCAGATAAAAAGAGTAAAACTGGGGATAATATACTTAAAAATTCTGACCATCTATAAAGAGAAAAGGATGAAACTAAGGCTATCTCCTAGCTATATTGATATAACAGCAATATTAAATATTTATAAACATGCATGTCCCTCGGCTACATAGGAAAGATTAGTGTCTTTCTGCTTTGCAACTAACAAGATTTTCCACTTTTGTCTGAGCATAAGAACACTGCCTAGAGCCAAAACTTAAACCTAGGATGTGTGTGTATGTGTTTGAACTCCAAATACTGTAGTTTTTCCATTCTATTATATGGTCTATATTAGAAAGGCACACAAATTTACCACTTTAAAGGTTTTTGTAAGATCTCTATGTTTCTGCAAAACGAATGATTAAAATTTTCAGCCCAGTTTTCTGAGACTTAAACAATGTTTTCAAATAAATGCTGTAGGCTGTATAACTAATCCCCCCTTCTCTCTCTAACACTCCTCAAAAACTGTAATACTTGCCCGCTTAATTATAAAGAAACTTCGAGGAAATGGGAATTACCACTTATAGACATTGTAAAAAGTTGATTGTGGTCGGGAAATTTACTCTGGAATCCTAAGTAAATCAACACTCAATTGCTTCCTGAGGGAATTGGAAAGTTCCAGAAACCATTCTTATGCTTTTCCCAATTTCGTATGTCCTCAGATAATGAGAATTTAAAAGTTATGCCAAAGTTCTGTCAGGGTTAAGTACACATTTTACATGATTTATATATGACTGTAAGACTATGTTGATATGCCCACAAACATTTTATAGCTGATGTTAGCATTCACTCAAGCAACACGGTAAGCTATTAAAAACGCATGTGGCATGGACTTATATACACTACCAAATGTAAAATAGATAGCTAGTGAAAAGCAGCCACATAGCACAGGGAGATCAGCTCAGTGCTTTGTGACCACCTAGAGGGGTAGGACAGTGAGGATGGGAGGGAGACACAAGAGGGGGGAGATATGGGGATATATGTATATGTATAGCTGGTTCACTTTGTTATAAAGCAGAAACTAACACACGATTGTAAAGCAATTATACTCCAATAAAGATGTTAAAAAAAAACACATGTGAAACAAAATTATTGAAATGTAAGTTTCATGTGAGGTGATAAAAGCAGACTAAACTTTAAATAAAAACTGTATAAAACTTTCATGCAAGAAAAAAGAATCATTCTGAAAAAATTATTTTCCAAATCGTTTATTTATAATAGCAAACTTCAGTGAAACTGGAAGTTATAGAAGAGGGAAATGGTACAAAATACAGCAAAAAGTAAAAGAAAATATAATAGTGTATAGTATTCTTCCTTTATCATTTGTATGATTGTTTAAAGCACTGTATATATGTCTGGGCCTGAAGGACAGAAAAGCATATTGAGGACTTCCTTGGTGGTCTGATGGTTAAGAATCCACCTTCCAATGCAGGGGACGTGGGTTCGACCCCTGGTCGGGGAACTAAGATCCCACATGCCATGGAGCAACTGAGCCCTGTGCTCCACAGCGGGATCTCCCACATGCCACAGCCAAAAATAAAATAAAATATTTTTTTTTTAAAAAAGCATACTATTTTTACTAGTGTTATTTACTGATACATCAACACTACCTCCTCAAACTGCAACCACAGCATTAGAACAATGTTCACTATGAACTGAGGTAAGGGAGGGCTTCTAACAGCAAATACATGTTTAAAATTGTGATGGTTAGATCCAACTGAAAGAGAAATTCTTTGATCTGTACTAGAAACTATAACCCTAAAAAGCAAACAAACAAAAACTACACAAAGGAGTAAGAAGAGAGGAGAAAATGCTAAAAAACTGTACGGAAATAATATTTCAGATCTTCCCAAGCAATGTAGTATTTAAAACAATACTGACTCTATGTTCATATGATTTCAATATCATTGGCTCATCCTTAGTTATGTTGTAAGAAGCCTTATGAATTACCAAAAGTCCTCATGTACTATGTTCTGCTGTTAAAATTATTTTACTTTCTACTTAAATTTCTTCAATACAATGGTAATATGTATTTTATATGTATTTCTGAACAATTGACATTCTCAAGGGATGTATGTCAATACCTTGATGAATTCCTCACATTTTAAAAACACAAAAGTATGTTATAACTGATGTGTTCCTTTATTAGCACTTTGTCTTTCCCCTGCATATCTAACACTAAAAATTAACTACATTTTTATTAGCATCTTATCAATGGCTATTTTTCAGAAAAAAAATGTTTATATCATGTAGGATAATGTAAAGAATAGGGAATGACAAGTAAAGCATAAAACTGTGTTGTGATTGTTCCCCGGTTAGCTAAACAGCTTGCTAACAAACACCAGAATTACAGTGTGCCACTAAAATCTATGAATTGGCAAAATTATAAATTGCTATATGCCCTGGAATTCTTAAGTCCTAGTGGAAACTGTGAACGTTGAATCTGCTAACATCAATTTTGTGTGTGTGTATATCATGGGTTGGCAAATGCTTTTTGTAAATGGCCAAATAGTAAATATCATAGGTTTATTCATATACACAGAAATATATGTACACTGCAATATGTATACATATGTATACTACATATATATACACAAGTATAATATATATGTATTGGTTTATCTTTCAATTTCCAAATATTTCAAAATTCTACTTTCTCATGGCATAGTATTTTAAGTTAAACGTTGTATTTTGAGATAATTGTAGATTCACATGCAGTTGTAAAAAAATAATTTGGAGTGTTCCCTGTACCATTTACTCAGTTTTATCCAGTGGTAATATCATGCAAAAGTATAGTACAACACCACAACCAGAATACTGACATTGATAGAATCAAGATATAGAACATTTCTACCCCAAAAATCTCCTTCATATTTCACTTTGAAAGCTGAACATACTTCCCTCTCACCCACAACAACTGCTTAATCTCTGGTGAGCGCTAATCTGTTCTCCATTTCCATGGTCTTGTTATTTCAAGAATCTTATATAAATGGAATTATATACCACGTAAACTTTTGGGATTTGCTTTTCTAATTCACCATAATTTTCTGGAGATCGCCATACAGGTTATTGCATGTATCAATAGTTTATTACATTTTATTGTTGAGCAATATTCCATGGTATGGATGTATGGCTGTTTGTTTAATCATCCAATGAAAGACATATGGGTTGTTTCCTTTTGGGGGCTATAAATATTCATGTTTAGGTTTTTATGTAAATATAAATCACAATTTCTCTATGATAAATACCCATGAGTGTAACTGCTGGATCAAAAATTGCAAGTTTAATTTTTAAGAAACTGCCAAAATATTTCCAGAATGACTGTAACATTTTACAATCCGATCAACAATGTATGAGTGACCCAGGTTTCCCATATCCTCACCAGCATTTGGTGATGTTATTACTTTTTATTTTAACCATTCTGTTAGGTGTGTGGTGCTACTTCATTGGCTAATGATGTTGAATATCTTTTTATGTGCTTATTTGGCATCTGTATGTTCTCTACAGTCTAATGTCTGTTCATGCCTTTGCTCATTTTCTATTGGATTGTATCTATTTTTACAGTTAAGTTTTTTTTCTTTTTTTAATACCTTTATTGGAGTATAATTGCTTTACAATGTTGTGTTAGTTTCTGCTGTATAACAAAGTAAAACAGCTGTAAGTATACATATATCCCCATATCCCCTCCCTCTTGAGCCTCCCTCCCACCCTCCATAGCCCACCCCTCTAGGTCATCACAAAGGATCGAGCTGATCTCCCTGTGCTATGCAGCAGCTTCCCACTAGCCATCCATTTTATATTTGGTAGTGTATATATGTCAATGCTACTCTCTCACTACGTCCCAGTTTCTCCTTCCCCTCCATGTCCTCAAGGCCATTCTCTACATCTGTGTCTTTATTCTTGCCGTGCTGCTAGGTTCATCAGTACCGTTTTTTTTAGATTCCATATATGTGCGTTAGCATACAGTATTTGTTTTTCTCTTTCTGACTTACTTCACTCTGTATGACAGACTCTAGGTCCATCCACCTCATTTCAAATAGCTCAATTTCATTCCTTTTTATGGCTGAGTAATATTCCACTGTATATATATGTACCACACCTTCTTTATCCATTCATTTGTCAGTGGACATTTAGGTTGCTTCCATGTCCTGGCTATTGTAAATAGTCCTGCAATGAACATTGTGGTACATGTATCTTTTTGAATTATGGTTTTCTCAGGGTATATGCCCAGTAGTGGGATTGCTGGGTCATATGGTAGTTCTATTTTTAGTCTTTTAAGGAACCTCCATACTCTTCTCCATAGTGGCTGTACCAATTTACATTCCTACCAAAAGTGCAGGAGGGTTCCCTTTTCTCCACACCCTCTCCAGCATTTACTGTTTGTAGATTTTTTGATGATGGCCATTCTGACTGGTGTGAGGTGATACATCATTGTGGTTTTGATTTGCATTTCTCTAATGATTAGTGATATTGAGCATCCTTTCATGTATTTGTTGGCAATCTGTAACAAAAAAGACCCCGAATAGCCAAAGCAATCTTGAGAAAGAAAGACGGAGCTGGAGGAATCAGGCTCCCAGACTTCAGACTATACTACAAAGTTACAGTAATCAAAAGACAGTATGGTACTGGCACAAAAACGGAAATATAGATCAATGGAACAGGAAAGAGAGCCACCTTATCTTTGACAAAGGAGGCAAGAATATACAATGGAGAAAAGACAGCCTCTTCAATAAGTGGAGCTGGGAAAACTGGACAGCTACATGTAAAAGAATGAAACTAGAACACTTCCTAACACCATACACAAAAATAAACTCAAAATGGATTAAAGACCTAAATCTAATGCCAGACACTATAAAACTCTTAGAGGAAAACATAGGCAGAACACTCTTTGACATAAGTCACAGCAGATCTTTTTTGACCCACCTCCTAGAGTAATGGAAATAAAAAATAAACAAATGGGACCTAATGAAACTTAAAAGCTTTTACACTTAAGTTTTGAGAGATTTTTATGTAGTGGAGATACCAATTCTTTCTCAGAGAGATGGTTTGTAAATATTTTCTTCCAGTCAATAGCTTCTTTTCTCAATCTCTTATCAGGGTCTTTCAAAGAGCTTTTTTTTTTTAAATGAAGTCCTATTTATCAACATTACTTTTCATGGATTATTCTTTTGGTGTTAAGTCTAAGAACATTTCACTTAGCCCTAAATCTGGAAGATTTTCTTTTATGTTTTTTTCTTAAAGTTTTATAGTTTTACATTTTGCAGTTAAGTCTGTGAACCATTTTCAGTTAAATTTTCATATAAGTTGTGAGAACTAGGTTGAGTTTCTGCTTTTGTGTTTTTTTTTTTCCTCTCTGGATGTCTAATTGTTCCAGGAGCATTTGTTGAAAAGGTCCTTTCCTCCAATTGATTGCTTTTGTACCTTTGTAAAAATCAGTTGGGAATGTTAGTTCTATTTCTGGGTTCTCTATTCTGTTCCATTGATCTATATGTTTATCCCAATGCTATAATTACACAATTTTGGTTGCTGTAGCTCTATAGAAAGCTTCACAAAATGAATTGGGGCATATTCTGTCCCAGATTGTGTGGAATTGTTGTCAGTTATTCTTTAAATATTTGATAAAATTCTCTAGTGTAATGATGTAGGTTTGGAGATTTCTGTGAGAAGCGTTTGTTACAAATTCAGTTTACTTAATATTTATAGGACTATTAAAATTGTCTATTTTATAATGAGTAAGTGGTGGTAGTTTGGGTTTTTCAAAGAATTGGCCCATTTTGTCTAAATTGTCAAATTTATGTGTATAAGGTTGTTTGTAGCATTTCATTATTTTCCTTTTGATGTCTGCAGGGTCTCTACACTGATCTTGTTTCATTCCTGACACTGGTAATTTGTGTCCTCAATTTTTTTCTTTGTCAGTCTTCCTAGAGGTTTGTCAATTTTATTGATCTTTTCAAAGGACCAGCTCTTTGTCTCATTGATTTTGGCTATTGTTTTCTGTTTTCAATTTTATAGATTTCTGTTTAAAAAAATTCCTTTAGACAGTCTTTTAGGTTAGGTCTGCTGAAAACAGATTCCTTAGTTTTCTTTCATCTGAGAATGTCTTGATTTCCCCTTCATTACTGACAAATATGTTCACTGAGTAGAGGATTCTGGTTGACAGTTAATTCCCTTCAGCAGTGGAAAAATATTTTGCCAGTTCCTCTGGCCTCCATGATTTCTGATGAGAATCCACTGTCATTGGAATTGCTTTTGCCTTTTAGCAATTTTTTTCAATTTTTTTGTCTTTAATTTTTAGATGTTTAATTATGATGTGTATTGGCATAGATTAATTTGGATTTATCCTTTTTGAGGGTCACTCAGTTTCTTGAATATGTGGGGTTTTGTCTCTTGCTAAATTTAAGATGTTTTCAGCCATTATTTCTTTGAGTACTCTTTTGGGGCCTCCTTGTTTTTTCTCTTCTGGGAATTTGATGATATAAATGTTAGATCCCTTATTATCATTCCACAGGTGCCCAAGGCAGACTCTGTTCGTATTTTTTTTCAGTCATTTTTTCCTCTATTATTTAAATTGGGTAATTTCTATTGTTTTATCTTCTGGTTCACTGATTCCTTCCTCTGTCCCATCCATTCTGCTCTTCAGTCCATCCACTGAGTTTTTTATTTTGGTTACTACACTTTTCCACTCCAAAATTTCCATTGACTTCTTCTTTATATCTTCTATTTCTTTGTCAAGAGTTTCTATTTCTTTGCTGAGGCTTTCCAATTTTCATTCATTTCAAGCGTGTTCATGATTGCAGAAGGCACACAAATTCATGGTAAAGGGAGATTGCATTTTGACACCTAGGCATTAGGCCTAGAGAGCAAACAATCCTAATAATTTCAAGAGGATAGAGGACTCCAGGAGGAATATGTCACCAAAAAAAAAAAAAAAAAATGAAACCAGCAAATGTGTTTGAATGTATCACTGGGAGTTTTATAGTATTATAGTTCTGTCTGAATTAGAGTTAAGTAATTAGAAAAATAAACTTTAAAAAATGGTAGATAATTATCACATCAAGAGAAAATAAAAATTATAAATTAAATAAAATGCCTCATACTACACGGCTCAGTTGTGAATATGTATAGTCATAGTATTGTCAATGAATATTGATTTCACTCAAAGTATAATATTTAAAATTAGGGGAGGGTGGTGTGTATAAGAGGATATTAATTGGGGCAATTACCAATTTAATGGAGGTAAATATTCATCCTTCTTAGTAGTAAGTCAATATATAATATCTAAAACAGAAAAGGAGAAAGAGAACTATAAGCAATTAAAACGAAATTTGAAGGTAACTATTGTAGAGAACTGTTAAGAGAGTTAAATATATTTGACTCTTGAAAGTAGAAGATAGTGATGGGAAGGGTAGAGTGAATATAGGACTATGGTTTTGTTCTTGTTGTTATGAGCCTGTATGACTCCAATAAAAATGAGGTTTACATTTTTAGAAACTATGTAGATTTTAACTCACATTTTAAGTGTGCTCCCCCAGTAGTAGAGTTAGTAACAAATAAACCTTTAAGTGGCCTAGATATGTGCTGTTTGTACTTGGAAGGACTTCTGAATTGTGAACCACTTCAATAGTTGCAAGTAGAACAATGATATGCATATTAGAAATCCCATAATATTCTGTAAACTGTAAGAAAGTCTTTATATAATTTTTTAAGACTTTCAACTAAATCTTCAAGGTTTCTCTGCTCCAGTTTCTCTGGTATCAACTCAGGGAGGAAGGAAAGAAGAGAGGGAAGGAGGGAAAGAAACCTTTAATATTACAAAAATACTTTTACAAAAGTATTTTTAATATTTTCAATAAACTACGAAAATACTTTTAATAAACTACATCAGTGAAAGTCTGTCACAGGATGAACTTAAAAAGGTTTTAAATATTTCCTTGTCCCACCTACTGGTTTCCTTTCCCCTGACTGAGTGTCCTAAGAATGCCTTCCTGGCTTCTCTTTGCCATTCCTTTCTGCTAAAACCTGCCAAAAGGAAAGTAGATAATCTGAGTCAGTTATACCTCAGCATACACGTAAGTCTTCATTTCTATTAGTAAGTTAACCTCAGTTATGCTAAGATAATAAAGACAAAATCTCAGTGGCTTGACACAATTTCTTTCTCAGTCCCATGAAGTCTGCTGGAGAGTATGGGCAGCTCTCCACAGCAACCAGCCTCCATGTGAAGAGGCCTGCATTCCAGGCCTCTTCAAACTGTTGGCACCTCCACATCAATGCATGCTTCTACAATTGCTGCAACAGCGGAAGAGACCAGAGAAAATCACGCACCAGCTCATAAATGCTTCTGCCTGGAAACGATAATTACACTCATATTTCATTGACTAAACCAAGTCACAAGCCACATCTTACTTCAAAGTATGCCTGCAAGGAAAGAAATTCTAAAAATCATGGTCAGCAATAATAATGTCCACCGCATAATTTTGCTGCTCATAAAGTTATTTAAATTTAGGCAATAACACTAGTGATTAAATGCAAGATTTTGTTCCTGTTAAAAGAATTTCAGTCACTAGTGAGGAAGGAGGAAAAAGCACGTTTAAGAAAAGAGACTTTGCCTGATGTTCTTTAAAAGTAAACATCCATGGTGCGTTCTTTCTCTGAGGAAGACAAGCCCTTCAGAATCTGTGAGGTAGAAATTGCCCTAAATTTATCTAATGCTTTTATTTGCAATCTGTGGGTTGCAAATCCCTGGGAGGAGTGTCTCATATTCATATTTTACCAAGAAATGTCCATAGTTTGAAGCAATAACACATCTTGAGTTCATTTGTGCTAATATTTTAAAAATTATGAAACCATTTCAAGATGTTAAATTCTTAGCTACTTCATGATATTGTCTTAATTGTTGAGAGTTTCTTTGGAGTCATATCCCCTTACTATTGTTAAGGAAAATTTTAAATGATGCAAAAGATGGCTGCACACCCTTGGTTATTATGCTAATAATTATCTAGCAAACCCATTATGACTCTCTAGGACCTAGGGAAGTGTAAGTTTGTTGGACTTACTATTTACTACTGATTACGGCCCAGACATTTAACAATACTTTAAAGTTAGATTTCTATATGTAGAAAACTAAACCATTTTTATTTGTGATAGAGCCCATAAGGTGTACCCCAGATCTACCTCCAGAAATGAAGGTCTTATTCCCCAGCTACTGGAAATACTTCCAAAAGACAGTCCTCAGTTACCAGTCCTCTTTGGGAACTGCCTCATTGAAGAAAACTGGCTTTCCCAAGGTCACACCTCCTCCCAAGAGTAACCAACTTCCCACGACTGGTGAAGTCATGTAAAGAAAGGGATATAAAAGGCTAACTCCCTCCTCCCAGCTCAAAAAAACAGAGCTGGATCAGCTGAGCCCTCCCTGGGGCAGGATCACAGCTTCTCCTTCTGCCCAATCGTGCTCTCTTACGCTCTCTTCATTAGGTGTTGATCCCATGAGCATTTCCCAGTAGATATTCTACACATCAAACTTGGTATTGGAGGCTGTTCCCTGCACAACGTAACAGTGACTTTTTCTAATAATGATAAAAGACACTTCTGTCCAGGAGAGAAAATAACTTCAAAGATTATGTTTTTATTGTCCTCATGGAATTAAGGCAATAAAATTTTTGTATCTGATTTAGCAATTTTATCCCAGCATTCTTTCTTTCATGGACTCTATATAATATAATCAGTTTCTGATATCTTCCATTGAACCAACTTTGTCAGTTTTTGATTTTCTCAGTGATAAGTTAAATAACATTTTGGCACACGTTTACTATTTGTTTGTATGATAATTAGTGTTTTTAAAAATATTTTAAAGTTTTTACTGTCCTCCATAAATTCTGTAGCCTAGGTCTGATGTTTTAAGTCTTAGAAGCCTCAGTTTGTTCATCTGTGTCATAGAGTTTATTGCAGAGTTTATTGTAGAATTTATTGTAAAGTTTATTGTAGAGTTATTGTAAAGTGCCTACCACACAGTAAAAACTCAATGTTGTAGCCGTCACTCATATTTTCTACAGGAGTTTCTGTTGTGCTTATTTCAACTGAATAATTAAAATACAAATACTGTCATATGAAAAATTATGAGAAATATTTGATGCTAAATACAGATCCTCATACTTGTAAAAGCTAGGAACAAATAGGGTCATTCTAGAACAATGTCTTATATGATGTAAAACTCCTCCCCAAACCTGTTTGAACATTCCAGTGAAGGAGAGCTCATTATTACTCAAAATGTATTATTGGGAAGTTCTAACAGATCAGAAGTTTCTTATATTAGAAAGCCAAAAACTGACTCAATTTAACCTCCAGATGCTAATCCTAGCCTTACTCCATTGCATTATAGAAAAAGCAGACAAGCTAATATTAATTGATCACACACTGTGCACATCTCTCTTTACATGCATCACATATTTTCACTCTCATATCAATCCTCTGAATTAAGTACGACCATTATTCGAAATTCACAGGTGATAAAACTGAATTTAGAGAGGTTAGACAACTTTCCCAAGATCACACAGTTAGTTCAAAGCCAGGACTTGAATCCAGGTATATCTGATCTCAAAGGCTTTGCTCTACTCACCAGACAGTCTCTACTCCTCCTCTTTATTATACTGGTTTTCAAACTCCTTCTACTCTCTCTTCTCCGTTCGCTTCAAATCCCCAATACCCTGCACAGCAAATAAGACCTCTCAGTCCCTTGTGTACCCCAAGGCTCTAAGGTCATAAACTCACAAACTTGGTTAAATCCCTCTTCCACATTGAAACCCTTCAACATTTGAAGATAATTATTTTATCTCCTTCGGGAGTTTTTGTTTCTCTGTGCAGACATCCTTCGATTAGTTCAGTTGACTTGCTATGACTAGATTGCCAAAACATCCACAATACTGTTTGCCTTCAACTTGGCGTGCTGGTAGACAGAGACTGCCCCTCTTACAATTCAGTACCCAAGGCTGAGCATAACATGGTAGAAATAGTCTGACAAGTATGGGGTAGTGTCCTTATGATGGACTCTTATTCTGACTCTAAGCCTCTGACAGGTAGCTCAAATTCTATTAAATTTTCAGTAGAGAGGTCACACTTAATAAATCATAGTGACCTTCCAGTGAAATACAGTGGCTGTTTTCATATGAGCAACTGTTTTAATGAAGGCTTTTTTTACCTGTGCAGTTGATTTCTTGAAACTAAGTGCAAGATATTGTGTCATTTCCAATTAATTTTGCCTCGTCGTTTTTGGCCCATTAATTTAGCCTATCAAGTTATCTCTCAGCCTTGATTCTGTTTTCAAATATGTCACTTAAACTTAAGCAATTCTGGGTAGTTAAAAATCTTCATAAAAATGTAGGACAGCTAGGACTCTTATTCACGTGATAGTACATACTTTGGGAGTAGAGATTTTAGAAAGTATTCAATCTACCCACAGTTACCATCATCCAACCTATATTCTTCTATGTTGCATAGTGCTAGTATAACCTTTGGCATATAATATGGGTTTCATAAATATGTCTTAAATAAATTAATGAATTGCCCAAAGCACATCAAGGGATATTTTCGTAAATGTCTTTCTGAAATTAGTATATACCATTTCTAAAGGATTTTGTTGCCCTATCCCATTCAAAACCCTTGTCAGTAAAGGAAATGTGATGTCTGACATTATTAAATCATATAAAACTATGCTGATCTCCAGCGAGCTTTGCTTCCTTTCTAAGAGCTCACAAACGGCCATTTAGTAATCTATTGCATCATCTTTCCCAGGATCGTGGCGAAGCTTCTGTTCTAAAGCTTGTGGTATCCAACTTCTTCATTGTTTCCCAAATTGGGTCATTAGTCACTGTTTTCCGTAATTTTTCAAAGTAATGTTGTGATCCTCCATTAACTTCTTCCTGCTTTCCCTAAAAAAAAATTGATTTGTGGCTGAGACCTGAAATATCTGTTCTACACAGATATTTGCTTGATTTCTCTCTCCTTATACGTCTTGGGCCTCAATCCATTTCTATGGGTTCTGTTTTTCCTATGATGTACAGCTTTTAAATTATTTTAATTAATAAGGAAAATGAAAGCAGAAGGAATTCTGTTTTCTTCAAGAAGCTCTGCTTTCTCTCAGGAACTTCTTAACATTTGTTTTCTGGTATTTTGTGGAGTGTAAGGTATGTGATGCAGTCAGGGGATTGTAGGGTAAAGAATGGGTGGAACAGATAATTTATGAAGTCGGCATTTTGGATGGGACAGAAGATGAAGACTGGTTTAATCAAGAGGCTGGCAGACAGTTTCACTTTTTGCCATGTGGGAGAGAGTAGAAAATAGAACATCTGGTGACTGTGAGCTTATCATGATAACATCTCGGCTACATGGGCTATTCCAGTTGGCCTTGGCTCATCATGAGGAAGCCAGATGAATCCAGCACATGTAAACATTCTGTGTGCTTTCTGGATGTTAATATCCGGGAACCAAGTCTACAGAGAATATCTAATCTAACTCTGATGTTATTTCATTTCCTGAGGGCACCAAAGCAGCCATAGTCCTAGGAGAAAGAAAGAGATGAATAAATGGACTTGTCATCACCCCAAACTCACAACTTGATTTGTTAAGACTTTCTGGTTGATTGGACCAGTGCTGTGCCTCTGTCACTATAGAGACTGTTCATCAAACTGATGTCCACTGATGGATGACAGCTAAACTGTATTTATCCATGAGTTTCAAAATTTCCTCCCTTTACTTCCATTATCACTGATACTAACAAGCAGAAAATAGACTAATTAGTTTTTGTTCTCCCCTTTCTTAGGCCAGTTAAACTTTAAAATATAACTAATATTTACAGTGTATCAACAGTCTGCTAAGTACCACAGATACATAAGTATGTCTTCATGTGAGTTATATAACTGTTTAAGTTAAAAAGTGAAAGAGCTGGGATTTAAACCAGGTCTATTGGATTCCAACATGTTCTTTTAACTACCAAGATGCATTTCTTAAGAGAAGCAATAGCAAGAAAAACAAATGTGACAAATTGGTGACAAATAAGACGTCACTGGGGTGGGACAAAGAATATTTATTTAACCCAAAAAAAAAAGAAAACGGTTCTGGCTAATCTACAAAGTAATGATCATCAGGTTTTGGGAAATTCAGAACTGGTGCATGCAGAATATTGTGATATGATTTTGTATGATTTTAAAGTAATGTTTATTTGTGGTTTATAAAGCTTGTAGAGAAATATACTTTATTGTGGAATTTAATAAATACTTAAATAGAAAGCAGTTTGAGTGTGTCTGTGGAAGATTAAAAAGAGATAAATACACAAAAACATAGTAAAAAAAATCCATCATCTCTATAATTGCTTGGCAAAAAAGTTTGTATAACCCTACTTAACTCTTGACAGTATATGATTGTTTGTTTCTAATTGTTTCATGCTTCCTCCTTAAGTTCTTTGAGGAGGAGATTTAAACTTTCTTTCTTGGATGTCAGACACCTGGAACGGTATATGTGACATTTATCGCCATATGTGGTATATGTGACATTTATAAGGATTAATATTCTTGATCTCTCTAGGGTACACAGTGTCAGGCATACTATAAATGTTGTCCTGATATGGTGACTTATTTGTATGTATGATTCTGACTGTGACATGGTACAGGTTATTGAAGTATTACAGGTCAGCTGCAAATTCATCCTTTTTGCATGCTCTGTGATAACAGAATTGGGCCTTGCAAATATTTCTCTTTTGCCACCCAGCAAGACATTAAGGCTTGTCTATAGAGGGTGCTAGAGGGAGACTTGGGGAGAAAAGAGTTCTCTTCTTGGTTCCTGGGTAGATCTCTTTCCAGGCTCCAGAAGAGAATGCTTTTCTCCATTGCCTGCCCTCTTGTGCTGAGTTCCAGAAGGATGCACCTTTCTCTAATAGCTGGCTGCAGCACACTCTTTTTAGCTTCCAACTCAAGCAGCAGTGGCATAGCCAGGGGCCCCATGCAGTACAAGGTAGTGCCCCAGCCTGGGAACTGTTCCCAGCTTCGTGTATACATATGCCCAGGATCCTGCAAGTTTGGTCATCTATCAACCCAGGGGGGCTGACCTTTATTTTGTACAGATGACCTGGAAGTGCCCTGGTCCAAGCCACACAGGGCAGTGGACTAGACTCCCGCATAGGGCAGCCTCCCCAGCTCCCAGTTGCATCAGCATCCAGTGGTCAGCAGGTATCCCCAGCACCTCGCAAGTTCTGAGGCTTGATAATTCTCTGTGGACTGCATTCTCTGACAACCCAGAGGGAAGATCTCTGGCAAGTCCTACCAGCACACCTCCACAGTGACTTTTCTGCCATCTAGCAGTCGTCCTCGTCCCTGCAAGGAGGTCTGGATCTCAGCTTGGGTGGGGTGAGGGTGCTTCCTTGGACACTGTGTCTCACCCTAGGGGTGGTGGCTGCTCCCTGTATCTGCTAACCCTGTATCCTTTCCAATTCTCTTTACCTCTCACAAGTTAATTCTCTGTGACTTCATTCTGCTATTAATAAGTCTTTATATTAAACTTTCCTTGTTCAAAAGACTTTGTACTTTCTGTTTTGTGACTTAATCCTGACCAATATAGACCTCTTAGTCAGGAAACTACTCTTGATTTTAAGTCTTTCTTTACCATCTCAGAGAGGGAGAGAGAGGGAAGGAAAAAGGGGTGGGGCGGGGGGAGAGAGAAAATAAATGTAAGTCATTTAAAAAAAAAGCAATCTCACGTATATTGTGTACTTAGTACATACAGGGCATGATGCTAAGTACCTGACATTAGTCTTTTGACTCTCACAATACCCTACAAGGTATGCCTTATTAATGCTATGTCACAAATGCAGAAAGTTGTTCAGATTCCAACAGCCAATGGTGGCAGGGGTGAAACTTGGACCCTAGTGTTTGCAACTGTAGAGTTCTAATTTTGAAAAAAACACTCTACAGCCCTCCAAATTACATGATATCTTAAACTAATATATAAAGTATTCATTCTAAATATAAAGTGTTCCTCGTCATATTATAATATCCTAGGTCTTAAAATATCCCAAATTTTAATAAATGAGCTATTATTTTGATATGTTTTGGCAGCTATAACAAAATATCATAGACTGGGTGGTTTAAACAGCAGACATTTATTTCTCACAGTTGTGGAGGCTGGAAAGTCCAAAATCAATGTGCTAGCCAATTTGATTCCTGGTGAGAACACTCTTCCTGGCTTGTAAAGAGCAGTCTTCTCTCAACGTCCTTACATGGTGGAGAAAACAGTGTAATCTAGTCTCTCTTACTCTTTTCATATGGACACTATTGCACCATGGGGGCCCCACCTCCATGACCTCATCTAAACCCAGTTACCTCCCAAAGGCCCTATCTCCAAATTCCATCACATTAAGGGTTGGGGCTTCAACATATGAATTTTGAGGGGACACAAACTTTCAGTTCATAACAGCTGTGGAGGAATTAAACATTGGTATCATTTTTACATTCGTTCCTCATTTTTATATGAAGTGCTTTTAACATGTTAGTGCTGAAGGAGAGAACTCAAGGTCATCTAGGCCATTGCCTAGACTTCAAATTCAATAGTCACATAATTCAATAAAGAACTGGGAGTGAAGAATTGTTTCTCTAATAAAAACTGTAGCCAGAATTTATAAGTTTCTAATTACTCAGCAGTTATAAATCCTTGTAGTCCTATTGCTATTTATATTATGCCCATGAAAAAAATACTGTGTCCAAACTAACATTTATACAATATAGTATAGTCAAACTCAATTTGCTATATCTGTAACATTTCTCCATTGATTGTTGTCTTTTAATATTCAAGCTGATATTCTAACTACAGAAAATGAAAATTTTTTCTAGGATTATCATTCAAAAGGAGTGATGAATTAATTGTCTAGGCAAAACTAAATGAAGGAAAGAAAAATTTATACTCTTCAAATTAATTCTCTAAAATTTGTTTCTGTAAAAATGAAATGAATTAATGATAAGTGGTACTAGCCAATTTATTGTGTGTGTGTGTGTGTGTGTGTGTGTGCGTGCATGTATACAACTCTGCCAATTTCTTTCTCAGTTCTACTTCATTATAGGTATGTGTGCTTGGGCAGATGTATTAAACCTCTTTAAACTTCAGTTTTCTTATCAATAAGTATAATAAAAACCATCTTGCAGATTGTTGTGAGTATAGGTGATAATAGATATGCACATGTGAAAAGCCTCAACAAATTTATCTCCTCTGTTCCTTTTCTCAGGAGACTAGTGGAGGATGTGCTCCACCTGACCAAGAAAAGGAAGACATGCCATTCAAGAAACAAGAATCCAACAAAAGAGAGAAGTAGAAGAAATCACACCCCTATCTTCTGGTGATGGTGAGGAGAGACCCAGGCTAAGTACTGGGTTAGAGCAGAAAGATGGAGGGCTGGAGGAAAGATAGCACGAACAAAACCAAATCTGGTAATTACCTGGTGTGTTTGAAGATATCAAGCGGGTTTGAATAAGTGATTGATACATAGAAAAAATAGCTATTAACTCCGAGGATACTCAACATTGTACAATAAGAGAAAAGAAATGAAATATATACTACATGGATCAGTTGTGAATAATATTTACAGTCAGTGTACTGTCTAAATACAGTATTGAGCTAACCAAAATATATTGAGATGATGGGAGAAGGGCTGTAAGAGAGCTAAATCCTTACTTCCCAATAACAGGAAACCATGAGATAATATGTAATACTGAAAAAAAATCAGGAAATGAAAGTATAAGCATGTTTGTTGATAATGATGATAAATACCAGAAGAAATAGGTAAAAGTCAAATCATTCTGTAGAGTACAAGAAGACAATTGCAATCCCCTGCCCACCCATTCCTTCCCCCATCTCCCCTTCCCAGAGGAAATCACGTCCACTCTTTTAGCTGTTTCATCTGGTATTGACCACCATGTTTCTAAAAGTTAAGAATAAGTTTGTAAAGAGACAGACTGTAGGTTTATACACCTATCACAAGATCCAGTCCACGGTAAGTAGCTACTACTACTTCTGTATGGTTGCTGTTAGATGAAGAAAGCCATTGATGTCATGTTACAAACTTTGGGATGCATTAAGAGACATACCATTAGGCCCATCAAAGATTCCAAAGTGCTACCCAAGGAACCCTTTGCACCTAGAGTCAGCAAGGTGGACTCATTTTGTGCTTTACCTCCCTATGCAGGTACAGAGAGAAAATGAAAAGGAAAGTAAAAGGAGAAGGAAAAGAGAGAGTTGAAGAATCTGGTAATACTTTCAACTTAAAAAAGATCAATAATCCGGAACCGTCCTTTTAAAAAACAGAACTACTTTGGAAATAGCTGCAGTATTTCAAATATGTCAGAAAATAATAGCTAACCCTTACATAGCACTTACTATTGGCCAGCACTATTCAAGAAAACAGACATATATTAATTCAATAAATATCGACAATACTATGTGGTAAATATACTATTTTAATCCCACATTTTATAGCTAAGGAAACTGAGACACAAAGAGATCAAGTAATTTGCCCGAGTTTACACAACTAGTAAATGAAAAGCCCGGTCTGGAACCCACACACCCTGGCTCTGAGATCTCTGCTCTTCACCATCACTGCATGAAATGAGGTCTGTAGAGACCCATGCTTGGGGCTGTGTCTCTTAGAACAACGAGAGGAGAAAGCTAGGCAGGTGGGGGAAAGATGGGTATGGAACTCTGTGTATCAGGGTATGCCTGTCAGGGTTGGAGGTGCTCTCTGGTAGAGGGAGGAGATGAGTGAGAATGAGCTGGTTGGTATCAGATGGCATTTGAGGTTACGGATGTGCCAATCATCTAGCCGGGGTCCAAAGTTACATGTGAAAGGTGTGCACCATACCTTACCATAGAACTCCTCCCAGAAGCCTAAATGCTTCTTCCCAGAATGGGAGCCCTCTGTGGCACAAAGAGGAAAGGAAATGACATCAGAGTCAGGGTTAGGAAGTGAGTTATTTTCTCCTCAGGAATAGGAAAACTAAACCACTGGGGCTGCAAAGGCAGAGAGTGTTCTAGGCCAACCAGGAGCGACTGTGTGGAATGTGCCCTGCTCACGGGAAATTTAGATGACGAGAAGGACCAAACACAGAACCGCAGGCCAGAAATGCTCGGAAAAAGTGCATTTCTCAATGAACCTTAATGGTGTTTTAAAAATAAAAAAGAATTTCTAAGAAGGGAAGACGCCTATTTCCAAGAACTTGATTATTAGGGACCAGAGCAGGGCAGAACTCCAACAGCTCTGTTCAGATTTTATACATTATCAGTAAAGCTGTTCCGAAGCTTGAACACATCCCTAACCTTCACCTGAGGAGGCTAGAACACATTTTAAGATTCCCTGGAGAGTGACTTAAGAGTACATAATAGATGCCTCTGGAATACAAACAGGACTGTTAGTGAAGTATCTCATTGCAGGGCAACTTCAACTCTTGCTCTTTCTCAGCTGTGCAGGCCCTTGGCTGCCAGCAGAGCTAAGAGGCAGAGCTCCCCAGAGACCCTCAGAGTCGCTGTGGGTCTTTGCTGAAGGGGAGTTCAGCTTTCAGGAAAGAGATAACTATTAACCTTCGGCTTAGCGTCTGAGCTCATCTAAGTTTTGCAAAATAAAATATAAATCATCCAAGAATTTGCTTTTCCTAGTTGTGAACCTAATGTCATCTAGGAATGTTGGTTCTGTTAAAGGCACTCGTGGACCCTCTGGGACTCTACGGGTGAGCCACAGTCACTTTCTACGGTGAAGCCTGGTTTGCCAAGGTCGACCATAGAAGCCCATGAGGCACAACATCAGAGGCAGGCAGGCCCTGCTCTGTTAAGCACATCCCTCCACCCACACATTGTTCCAAGGAGGAAAGCTCCTTCCCTTTTTAAAATGGCCTTTTGTTATTGACATCTTTAGGGACTACTGCTTGACAGAAACGCTTTAGAGTAGAGGGAAACTAGAAAATCTAAAGAGGACTCTGTCTTCCAAAAACCTATTTCAATCAGTAGTAACAAGGGGGGCAAGAGTTTACAACGTCTCACTGGGCCTCTGTAAAGGCAGAGGTCTAAGGAACTTACTCTTAGGACATAGATGTGATCAAAGGAACAACAAACTATAATGGCATCTTAATATGAATGTTTTAAGCCATGAGATGGGTTTTTAATTTCATCACTAAGTTATGGAACACAGTTTTTGGCTGCTTTCAGTAATTAGAAGGGTGTTTTTCCTGTAAGTCCCCATGTGTCTATAGTAAAAACATCTGTCCCACATCTGCCAAGAGTAAGAATGCACACACTGAGGAAAATTGCTTTTGTTCACGAACAACAAACCTTCAAACGATTCGACAAAAAAAAAAAATCTAAGCCTTTTTTTGTTGAAGTTATGTTTCTGATTTCTGGCATTACAAAGGGAGTATTTAAAATGTAAATTGATTCACTGTGGTCCTGTTAACTGAGACCAGCTGTGCAGAGGAGGACGCCACATCATTTGGTCTCATGTTACTCTTGTTTCCCTTCCCCGGTTTCTCTATAGCCACTCTCTCAGCATGAAAACACACTCTACTATCTGCTCAGATTGTTAAGGTGCAAACAAATGAAACTGATTCATAATGTATAGATCCCTGGGGGGAAATGTTTCCAATGTTTCATAGACGAGAGAGCCATCTTTTAATCTATGAAAATGAAAAACATGCACAAATCCTAGGGCCTGGCAAATCCGTTTTTCAATATCTACCTGCATCAGTCAGCATTTCAACAGAGAAGCAGAACCACTAGGATATAAATACATATATTTGGTTTGACCTTAAGCAATTGTGGGAGATGGCTGCACAGTCAATATGTGGCTGTCCTTTCTGTGTCTGGTGCTGGAGCATGAAGTCCACAGGGCAGGTGGTCAGGAAGGGAAGATGGAAGTAACAGGATGTAATGGGAGAAGAAAGAATAAACTGGAACCTGGGAGGCTGAGGCTGAAGCCCCGAGGAAGGTTGGGAATCTGCATTAGACTCTCAGCACCACCAAACCTCTCACTTGGGTGATGGGGGGGTCCAACAGGAGGAGCCCGCGCGTGCCATCATGGACTAAACATGCGCCGTGCCCGGGAGGCAGAGAAGCTGAAGCAGGAGACACAGCCTGGCTGGCCTAGCAGCCCAGCTGCTACGCCAGGGCAGCCGTGGAAGCCGGTAGATAAGCGACAGGTGCATGAGTGGAGGCAGCACCTGGTGCCCAGACCGACCTTCCAAGTATAAAAACAATATGGCTCCTGCTAACTTCCACCTTCCAAATCTCATGAAGAATGCTTCTTAGAGCTCACACTACGTAGGAACTATGTAAGAGAAGGAATGCCAGGAACATAGTTCCAGCTTAGCAAAGGTGAAAGACCACAAATCTACTTCCCCCAAAGAAAGATACTCTCATGCACCCAAGGAAGCAGGTGCAGAATATACATGTTACATTGTCTTTATTAAAAATTGGAGGGGGTTCCCTGGTGGCGCAGTGGTTGAGAGTCCGACTGCCGATGCAGGGGACACGGGTTCATGCCCCGGTCCGGGAAGATCCCACATGCCGCGGAGCGGCTGGGCCCGTGAGCCGTGGCCGCTGAGCCTGTGCGTCCGGAGCCTGTGCTCCGCAACGGGAGAGGCCACGACAGTGAGAGGCCCGCGTACTGCAAAAAAAAAAAAAAAAAAAACCTGACCTACATCCATATAAGGCATACTGCAATTCCAACAAATGCGGTTGAGCCACATACTAACATCAGAAGAATTCTAGGCCAAATTGTTGGATATAAAAAGAAAGTGTTATATATACAGTATGGTAGCATGTTTTAAAAACACATAATGTAAAATATTGCTAAATAGTTCTGTGGGTACCTTTGTTGATTTATTCAACACATATTTATCACCTACTGTGTGCCAGATACTCTTCTAATCACAAGGAATATAGCAATTAAAAAAGCCCTCTGCACTCAGAGAGCTTATGTTCTAGTTGAGGAGACAGACAATAAAAAGTAAATAAATAAAATTAGTCATGGCTTAGGTGGTGATAGATGCTACAGAGGCACAGAAAGCTGGGGAAAAGAATAATGAACACTGGGGGTGACCGCAAGTTTAAATGAGGAGGCCAAGGAAGGCCTCACCAAGAAGATATTTAAGCAAAGGTTTGAAGGAGATGAGAGACCTAGCTGTGTGGGGGAAAATATTCTAGGCAGAGGAAGTAACAAGTGCAAAATCCCTGGGACATGGGTGCGTCTGGTGTATTGAAGGATAAATGAACAAGGGGGAGCACAGTAACCTGTAAATCAGGTCAAACAGAAACTCATAGGCCATAATGCAAACTTTGGACTTTACTCAGAGATGGAAGTCTTTGGAGAGTTTCAAGCAGGGAATTCTAAAAATGAAAACAAATCATCCTGGCTGCTGTGTTGAGACAAAACTGTAGAGAGACCAGAGTGAAAATGGGCACCAGTTAGGCAGCTACTGCAGTAATCCAGGGGAGACATGGGGTGGCCTGGACCTAGATGGTGATGATGAAGTGGTTGGGTTCCGAGTACATTTTAAAGGCAGAGCCTGCAGGATTCTCTGGACACTGGAAATGGGCTGTGAGAGAGAGTCAAGCACTACCCTAAGCAGAGCTTCTTAGCCTGAGCAATTGAGGCAGGGCAAGTCTTGACAGGAGATGAGTTTTGGGCTGGCTGACTATGAGGCAAGCATTAAAATCCTAATGGAGATACCAAGTGGCTTCTTGTCTTTTTGAAGCCAAAATCATCTTGCACCCATATTAAAGCTAGGCCTGGCTCCTTGTAGGGGAAATTTCTGATGGACACTGCTGCAAAGTTACTGGCTTACATGTAACCCTCAGAAGTTCAAAAAGTACTTCCAAGGCACCAAGTTTGTACTCGGAAATAAGGCAATACGGCTGACCTTCATTTTCAACTATTTTGCTTATACCATCCGTACGAGAGAGCAATCCTACACACTGCCTATTTAACCACAAACACAAAACACTGGGAGAAAATGAGAGAGAATTTAGCTAATAACCTACTTGAAGTAAACCTTTTTTTGTTTTTCTTTTTTTTAAAGATAATCAGTTGTCTGGCTAAATTTTTTCAAACCTTTAAATGTGCTGATGCAGCCTGTTTTGGTTCTTGTTTTGTTAGACTTATATGGAAAAAAATGATCTACAAGCTCTGTGTCATCATTATCCTTTTATTTCACAACAATCTTCTGGGTTTGTGAATATTTGTTTCTTGAAATAAACTCACAGAAATTCACTATGGAGATGAATGAACTTTACGAATTTAGTACTCTGATTGGGTGAATCTAATTTCATGGAAACAGTACAAGGCTAAAATATCTTATCTTGAAGCACTTAAAATACAGATGTTTCAAATATGGATGGATGGTATGAATAGCAAAAACACTTTAAAAAATCAGATTCTTATGTTACTATTTTTAGTTTTGTATTATCAGTTGCTTAAATTAATTCACAGACAATTGTTTCTACTAATATGAGAGAATCAGCTTGCCTTCTTTTTCTTTTCTTTGGTTCCCACATATAAGGGACTGTGAGACTAAATAAATCATTATATATTCTACATGCAGTTCTCCTGCGACAGCCTTTCAAAAAAGAATTAGGAAGCTTGAATACTAAACACCAACAATCCATGACTAGGATAAGGTCAGTTTCAAGGATGAAGACATTTTTGACTTGAGTAGTTGCGTAAAAACAATTTCCACAATAAGGCTTTGTTATTGTGTCTACTTTATGAAGAAAGTCATGCTTTCCAATAACTTCACTTAAAAACAGAGAACGTACATATATATATTCTCTCTTTTTTCTGTCGCACACATCCCTGAATTGAATGTCAATGGCTCTTTAATTCAGATAAAACACAAGTTTTTACAGAGAATACAAGGAAGACTAGCCTGTTGGTAATGTTCTGAAGCCTTCCCTTGTGGCTTCTATTTTTGCATTAGTTATTGATCTGCCAAGTTTAAACTGTCGTCATCATCAATGGCACACGTCTTTGTGGGAATATTATTAACTCACACTAAACTCTACATTTCAAATCATAAGCCAACCTAACTGAACAACACTTTTGGGGGACTGTTAAGAGTATGCATATATTTAGAAATGATAAATTATGTTTTTATCCATCAATTTCTATGCATTTATTAACAAAGCCCCTATAATATGAATAGTTCTAAAAGCACACAGAACTATCATTATTGTTGAGAACACATGAATATTTACTTAGTGTTGTTAAGTGTGATAATGCATTTTAGTTAGGTAGCAATATACCCATATTTTTAGGGTATACTAGGGTGTGTGAGATATCTGGGTGCTTTAAAATACTTCACAGAAAGCCATCAATTAAGCACGTGTGCAAAATGGGTGATGATGGGTGATGTGTATATGAAAGTTCATTAATTATACTCTCGTGCATGTTTGAATTTTTTATAATAAAACATAAAATAATCCACTTGCTTCTATCAATCAACTCCCTTTTTTATAAATAATAAAATGAAATTCCAAATACAGAAATATGATTTCTTAACACTGTGGTCCCTATACTGGTGAAAATATGCTGATGTAGGCAGCATATCTAGGCTGTGTCCACAGAGAGGGTAAGAGAGCTAACATTTGGGGGAAGGTACTTTTTTCCAGTTACTTTAGGGATGATAGCATTTGGACCACATGACTCTCTGCAATTTCTCTATTGCAAACGGAAGAACTGAGACCTAGAAAAAGGTTAAGTAACTTGACCAATTCACATAAATAGTATGTGCTGAAGTCGGGATGTGAATCTAGATTGGAGTGCCTCTAAATATTGTTGTGTCTTAACCAGACTTCTGGGTCTTTGGGGTGAATTTCTGAAGAAATTTCAATCACCACCATTAATGTGAAGGAGAAATGAAAACACAATTCTGATCCTGTGTCCTTGCTGCGAAAAGACTTTTAAATGCTTCTTTATTAGCTAAGAGGGAACAAAAAGCTTCAGAAGGCTTACCATGTGTGCTCTTAAATGGCTCCAGCCCTGCCCATCCAACCTCCATCCACACAAGCCCCTCCATACACACTGTGATGATTAATTTCATGTCAGCTTGACTGGGTCATGGGATGCCCAGATATTTGGTTAAATATTATTCTGGGTGTGTTTGTGTGGGTAATTCTGGATGAGATTAACATGTGAATCAGTAGACTGAGATTGCTCTATCAGTAGATAGCAGATTGCTCTTCTTGGTGGGCTGCAGCCAATCCATTGAAGGCTTGCATAGAACGAAAAGAGAATGTGCTCTCTCTTCTTGAATATCCTTGAGCTGGGACATCGGTCTTCTCCTGCCTTTGGATTTGGACTCCGACTGGAATTAAATCATTGACTCTCCTTGTTCTCAGGCTTTGGAGTCGGACTAGAACCATGCCATTGGCTCTCCTTGGTCTTCAGCTTGCTGACTGCAGATCCTGGGACTCCGCAGCCTAGATAACTGTGAGTCCATTCCTTATAGTAAATCTCTTCATGTATTATTGGTTCCCAGACTCAGACAGATTTTGGTGCTGAGAAGCAGGGTGCTGCTATAAGAAATGCCTACAAATGTGGTAGTGGCTTTGGAACTGGGTAATGAGTACAGTCTGGAAGAGCTTTGAGGTGCATGCTAGAAAAAGCCAACATTGCCTCAAAGGGACTTTTAAAGGTAATTTTTTGAGGGCTCATAAGAAGAGAAGAGACGTGGAGGGAAAGTTTCCATCTTCTTAGAGAATATATAAATAATTATTAACAGAATGGTATAGAAATATGGACATTAGGGGCCATTTCTGGTGAGGTTGTTATAGGAAAGAAACTGTGCTCTATTACAAGTTAATCACTAAAGGGATGTTGCCTATAAGCTTAAATTATACATAATGGCCCATCTCTGGGAACCCTGCCTCCCAGGTGATGAGCCTTAAGCTAACATACCTTTGTTTAGCACACAGGAAACATCCCAACCAGACCCACCTGTGAATGGGTGCAGGAAGGAAGAAATTAGCACATCCCCTCCAGAGTCTGGCCAGAACCAGGGCTTTACTCCTTCCCCTTTTAGTACAAAAGAAGTCTGAAATCTAACTTGGGGAAGATGGTTCTTTGGGACACCAGTCTACCATCTTCTTGGTCTGCTGACTTTCTGAATAAAGTCGCTAGCCCTTGCCCCAGCAACTCGTCTCTAGATTTACTGTCCTGTGGTGCAGTGAGCAGTGCGAGCTTGGACTTGGTAACAAGGTCTCAGATGGAAACATGTTATTGGAAATTGGAGGGAGAACAATTCTTGTTATAAAATGGCAAAGAACTTGGCTGAATTGTGTTCATGTTACAATGGTGTGTGGAAGGCAGAACTTGCAAATGATTGAAATTGGATATTTAGCTGAGGAGATTTCTAAGCAAAGTATTAACATTGCTTCCTCCTGACTGTTGTAAAGTGCAGGAAGAGAGAGACGACATAAAGAAGGAGCTGTTCAGCAAAAAGGAACCAAAACTTTAAGATTTAGATAGTTTTCATCCTGCCCAGATTACAAAAACATGAGAAAGCATGTTCAGACAAGAACCCCAGGGGCTGGATTATCATGCAATCAAGAGATTAAGGGATTATATGAGGAGGGACATTGCCAGACTGGACTGAAGGGGATAGAGACAGGGACTTCTAATCAATACTGTGCGGGTGGGGTCATCCAGAGCCAAGAGCTGAGCTACCTGGATAGCTTTAGGGATAATATCCCTGCCCAGCAGAGCCTTTAGGGGCACAAGCCTTGGCCAGCAGAGCCACGGGAGTGGGACTGCTGCCCCAGTGGACTTGGTAATTGAACCAAAGGGGCTTAAATCTTTAGTCTTGGGATCTGATGGAGATTGGCTTCCTGGGTACTCAACTTGCTTGGGACCCATCCTCCTTTCTTCCTTCTGATTTCTCCCTTTTGGACTGGAAATGTTTACCCTATGCCTGTCCCACCACCATGCTTTGGAAACACAAAGCCTGTCTGGCTCCACAGTGTGATACTGTGATTCATACTAAGAAATATATATGCGGTCTTCATCCCTGTCTCTGGCACAGAGCCACTAAAATCCTTGGAACTGTCTGTGATGAGAGTGACAGATGTCTCTTGCTACATTAATGAGGTGACTTTCGGACCACACCTAAGAATTGAGGCGGGTTGCCAGGGGAACCAACCTGGGGTAGAGGGTTAGAACTTTCAGTCCCAGTCCCCTGATTTTCAGGGAGGAAAGAGGGGCTACAAGTTAAATCCATTGTGAATGGCCAATGATTTAATCAAGCATGCCTATGCAGTGAAGCCATAAAAACCCAAAAGGACAGAGTTCAGAGAGCTCCTGGATTGCTGAACACGTGGAGATTTGGGGAAAGTGACACATCTGGAGCTTTGATGCCCTTTCTCACATACCTTGCCCTACACAGCTCCCATCTGGCTATTCCTAAATTATATCCTCTTATAAGAAACTAGTAATCTAGTAAGTACAATGATTTTTCTGAGTACTGTGAGCCCCTGTAACAAATTAATTAAACCAAAGAAGAGGGAATTGTGGGAACCTCTGATTCATAGCCAGTCAGTCATAAATACAGGTAACAACCTGAACTTTCCAATTGTATCTGAAGTCCCAGGAGGGGGTCATGGGAACCTCCAACCTGTAGCCAGTCAGTCAAAATCACAGGTAACAACCTGGGCTTGTGACTGGCGTCTGAAGCGGGGTGGGGAATTGAAGTCGTATAGGGTTGAACCCTTAAACTATCCCTCTACACACACACACACACACACACACACACACACACACACGTTGGAAATTGGATCTCAGAACACCTGTTTACCCAGGTTCACAGCTGGAGAGAAATTTTGCCTCAGGCTGAACCATGCCTTGAGTCTCACTCATGCCTGCTTTAGATGATGTTTAAAGAAGACTTTAGACCTTAGACTTTAGAGTTGATGCTGGAATGAGCTAGGACCTTGGGGGCTGTTGGGATGGAATGGATGTACTTTGCTTTCAAGGATATGAATTTTAGGGGACTAGAAGCGGGGTATTGTAGACTAAATTACGTCCCTCCAGGAGTCATGTATTGAAGCCCGAATGTGATGATATTTGGAGACGGGGCCTTTGGGAGATAACTGGGTTTGGAGGATGCCATGCGGGTGGTGCCCTCATGATGGGATTCATGCTCTCATGAGAAGAGAGGGTTTTTTTCTCCACCAGGTGAGGACACAGCAAGAGGGTAGCCACCTGTAAGGCAGGAAAAGAGAACTCACCAGAGTCTGATTGTGCCGGCACCCTGACCTGAGACTTCCATCATCCAGAGCTGTGAACGATAGATTTTTCCTGTTTGAGCCACCCAGTCTGTAGTGTTTGTTGTGGCAGCCCAAGTAGACGAAGACACCCACCCACCTTCTGGCCATGTGCTTTGTTGTTCCTCTTGTACACGCCATCCCTCTACTTCAAATGTCCTGATCCTCTGGGAAAAACCCGCTCATTCTTCAAGATTCAGTTCAAATGCCACATTCTCTGGGAATTTTTCTAAACCTCCCAGGAAAGGTTAAATGCTCCTGCTACCATGCTACCATCGGTTCTGTATTACAGTGGGCGGAGCTCTTGTCACCCAGGGCTGTAAGGACAACTCATATATTGGGTTTTTCCTACTTGTCACAATTCTTTAAATCTCAGGGTCTGTACAGTAAACAGTGTGGAGCTAGTAGTCCAGGCAAGATGCAATGGAGGCCTGAATTACGCTAATGAAGAAGCAACAAATACAAGGAACTCATGCAAGGGAGGTTGGGGAAGACACTCACCTTTTAATCTCATCCAAACATCCTTTCTCTTTCTACTAATTTAACTGTCACCTGGCTACTTCCCCCACCCCTCCACTGATATGCTTATAAATGACCTCCTACTTGCCTTTTTAGTTTTTACCCTCCTAGATCTCTCTACTTCATTTGACACTATTAAACCCAGCTTCCTTGACAATGTCCTTTCCCTTGATTTCTGGTACACTGCGGATTCTGGCTTTCCTCCTCTGCCATCATTCTGGCCTCCTTTTACTTTGACCACTTAAGGGTTTCCCCAGTATTTAAAAGTTCTTTTCTTGGGTCCATTTTTCTCCCTTTATAGCCTCTTTACATATCTACCATCTTGATTTCAATCACCATTGAATGATGCTCACATCTGTTTCTCCAGCTTCAAACTCATACATCTAGCTTCCTGCTATTTGAATGTCCTGCAAACAGCACAGTCTTGCCATGCCCCAAACTAAGTTAATCAGTAAAGCTCCCAATACAAATGCTGCTCTTATCCCTACATTATTTATCCCTGTTCATGGCCCTGCCGTTCATATTAGATAGAGCTTCGTGTCATCCTTGATGCCTTCCTTAACATTATTTCCCACATATCTGTCAGAACCTGCAGGGCTTCCCTGGTAGTGCAGTGGTTAAGAATCCACCTGCCAATGCAGGGGACATGGGTTCGAGCCCTGGCCCGGGAAGATCCCGTATGCCACGGAGCAACAAAGCCCATGCACCACAACTACTGAGCCTGCGCTCAAGAGCCCACAAGCCACAACTACTGAGCCCATATGCCGCAACTACTGAAGCCTGCGTGCCTAGAGCCCATGATCCGCAACAAGAGAAGCCACAACAAGAAGAAGCCCGTGTGCTGCAACGAAGAGTAGCCCCCCCTCGCCGCAACTAGAGAAAGCCCGCGCGCGGCAACGACGACGACCCAACACAGTCAAAAAAAAAAAAAAGACACAAATAAATAAATAAATTTTAAAAGAAAGAACCTGCTAATATCAATCATTTCCTTGATTCCTTCCTTCCCTACACCCCCATATCCAATCGACCTCAGAGTGTTTCTGATCTAAATTCCTAAACACTTCTCAAGTCTATTCCTCTCTCTCTAAACCTAGCAAACCCTTGTTAAAAGAAAGCCTCTCTGCTTATCTCTGTTTCAGCCTAGACTTCTAACTCCTCTCTCTGCTTCTGTCATTCCTCCTTCAAATAGATCTATCACACAGCCTCCAGCACAGTCTAAAACATATATATAACCCCGCCTAAAACTCTTCTGTGACACTTCAAACTATGGGGGAAAAAATCCAAGTTTTTTAGGATACTGTATGATGCTTTCCATGATCTTTTCCAGTGGCTTTCAAATGTTTTATAAATTTTATTTATTTATTTTTGGCACATTGGGTCTTCATTGCCGCACACGGGCTTTCTCTAGTTGCGGCAAGGAGGGCTACTCTTCCTTGTAGTGCGCAGTCTCGTCATTGCAGTGGCTTCTCTTGTGGGGCACGGGCTCTAGGCATGCGGGCTTCAGTAGTTGTGGCGCGTGGGCTCAGTAGTTGTGGCGCACAGGCTTCATTGCTCCCCGTTTCCCCTGCATTGGCAGGTGGGTTCTTAACCACTGCGCCACCAGGGAAGCCCCTCAAACTTTTCTTTTAGTAAGGTCAGAGAAACATTTATACTATGACTCAGTATACACATATGTTTTCATAACTGAAACCATACTTGCCTTTACTGTGTGCAATGTTATCTGTTCTATTTCATTTTTAATTATCAGCCCATATTGAATTGAAAAGCACAGCTCTAGTGTCAGCCTACCTCTAAAGTCTCATTTTGCTACTTCCTAACACATATATGATACTTGAGCAACACCAAGCTGAGTGAATGAATGAATGAATGAACGAATGAATGACCCTTCAGAGATATACTACATTTTAAAGGTGCTGAAAAACCTAAGAAGTTGGAAAGTGGAAATAAATAATTAAGACTTGCCATGTAGACTAAATAAATGTAAAATTCACAGTCAGGCTGTGCATGTTATCTTTAGCCATGTAACAAAATCATTGCAAAGTTTAGTGGCTCAAAACAACATGAATTATTATTTCTCACTAATCTGTGAGTTGGCTGGGTGGTTCTTCTGCTGGTTTCACCTGGACTCACTCACACAGCTGCATTCAGCTGGGGATTCAGTTGAAATAAAAGGTCTAAGATGACTTCCCTAAATATCTAGTGATTGGTTGACTCTTGGTTGTGGTGCCTCAATTCTTCTCCATGTGGCCTCTCACCTTCCAGTAAGCTAGGCTGGCTTCTTACATGGAAATTTCAGGGTAGCATCTAGGAGGGCAAAGGCAGAAGTTGCAAGACCTCTTGAAGCCTGGACTCTGAATTACATACAATGTCACTTTCCTCAAAGTAAATCACAAGCACAGATTCAAGGAGTAGAAAATACAATGTACCCCAGGCTCCTTAGTAATTAACTTAGCAGTCCTCCTAGCCCTATTGCTCATCCCCTTTTGTAATCAAGTACCTTTCTCTTTTTCCTTTTGTCCTTTCCACTGTGGCATCTATAATCTAAGAATGAAGAGCATTGAGTATGTTCTTGAATATGAAGTTCTTGAACATGAACAGATACAGAGAAGTAGAAAGGCAAGGAAACTTCTTTAAAACAAAAACAACCATCAGTTGAAATTCAGTTTAGCAAGGAAGTTTTGATGTTGGAAATTTGACACCCTTAATTGGGGAAATACATATCTGACTTCAGATACTGTAACCTTCTGCAAACTGTGTTTGGTTTATATTCACCTGGAGAAGAGTTAGGCCTTGAGCACTGAGGCCAAACTTCTTTGGAAGTGTTCACTCCTTTTAAAAATTTATTTATTTATTTTTTTGTGTGTATTACATTTTATTTATTTATTTTTTAAAAAAATTTTATTGGAGTATAGTTGCTTTACAATGTTGTGTTAGTTTCTACTGTACAGCAAAGTGAATTAGCATATATACATTCGTATATATGTATACGTATACATATATCCCCTCTTTTTTAGATTTCTTTCCCATTTAGGTCACCTCAGAGCATTGAGTAGAGTTCCCTGTGCTATACAGTAGGTTCTCATTAGTTATCTATTTTATACGTAATATCAAGAGTGTATATATATATATATATGTCAATCCTCATCTCCCAATTCATCCCACCCCCCCTTCTCCCTTGGTATCCATACATTTGTTCTCTATGTCTGTGTCTCTATTTCTGCTTTGCAAATAAGATCATAAATGCTGTAGAGGGTGTGGAGAAAAGGGAACCCTCTTGCAGTGTTGGTGGGAATGTAAATTGATACAACCACTGTGGAGAACAGGATGGAGGTTCCTTATAAAACTAAAAATAGAACTACCATATGACCCAGCAATCCCACTACTGGGCATATACCCAGAGAAAACCATAATTCAAAAAGACACATGCACCCCAATGTTCATTGCAGCACTATTTATAATAGCCAGGACTTGGAAGCAACCTAAATGTCCATCAACAGAGGAAGAGATGAAGAAGATGTGGTACATATATACAATGGAATATTATTCAGCCATAAAAAGGAACAAAATTGGGTCATTTGTAGAGATGTGGATGGACATAGAGACTGTCTTATAGAGTGAAGTAAGCCAGAAAGAGAAAAACAAATATCATGTATTAACGCATATATGTGGAATCTAAAAAAATAACATAGATGGAAGTATTCACTCCTGATTTCTCCTTCCTCATTAGACCTCCCTCACTCAGAATGACCCACCTGATACTGTTAAATGTCCACAAGATCAGTAATTGAGCTCACTTCTTGTCTTTTAACCTGTCTTAGGTTGGCCTCCAATAGAAGCTATACCTAATATAGGCAAGGAAAGTTTCTGCACAGCCTGATGAAGCCAGCATATGCTAATTTTGCCTACAGCTGTGACAAAAAGAACAGATTTAGCATAAATCTCTGAGAACAGGGCAAAAGCAAAATGTCTATGCTTGCCGAGTACCTTCACAGTGATCACAGGTTATTTAACAATCTGTTTCAATCAAAGTCTGTCTCAATTTCTGAAAATGCTAGATTCTCTGTCACAGAATCATATCAGAGATGCCCAGTTGTGGATGTCTGGCTCAATATTGATTTTTCCCTTTAAATTAGTTCAACTGCCAACTCAACCAGTTGAAATGCTAAACGCTCAATAAAATATGCATTTTCCTTTTATTTAAGCAATGCATAAAGAAGCAATTTAAGAATCTAATAGAAGTTTTAGTCAGAGAGCCTTTATGAATTTAGTTTTTATTTATTTGATAAATATTTGCCTATTATTTATTTATAAAATAGTATAGAGTGAGCATCTACTCTGTGCCAGGCACTGTTCCAAGTGTTAAACGAAAAACAGTGAGCAAAACAAAATTCCTGCCCTCTTAGAACTGACATCCTCTGAGAAAGACAGTGTGGAAGATACAAAAATCAATCAGTCTCTTAGATTCCGGTTGTCAGGCACTTTCAGAGACCAGCTAGAAAACGGCAAGTGCTATCAGAGCAAACAAAATATGCTTTGAGACTGCAGAAGAAGCATTGATTTCTTCCAAGAGGCAGAACCAGAAAAAGGTTCAAGCCTTCAAGCTGGGCTTGAAGAATGGATAAGACTCACACCTTCAAATGAGGTGGGAAAGGCTTCCAGGAGAAGAGAAGAGCATGAGCAAAGATGCAGGGTTAGAGAGCTGACCCATGATTCCATGTGGCCAGCAGCTGGTTCCAAGAAAGAAAATAGTAGAAAAAAAGAAAGGTCAGTGGTGGTCCAGGGCCAAACACAACTTTTGAGGCCTTAAAGACTCAAAAGGAAATGATTCTCCACCCTCCATAAAACAGATCATTTAAAACAATACAAAGGGACTTCCCTGGTGGTGCAGTGGTTAAGAATCCACCTGCCAATGCAGGGGGACACAGGTTCGAGCCCTGGTCTGGGAAGATCCCACTAAGCAACTAACCCCATGAGCCACAACTACTGAGCCTGCGCTCTAGAGCCCACGAACCACAACTACTGAAGCCCGTGCGCCTAGAGCCTGTGCTCCCCCACAAGAAAAGCCACCGCAATGAGACGCCCAAGCACTGCAACGAAGAGTAGCCCCTGCTCGCTGCAACTTGAGAAAGCCTGCGTGCAGCAACCCAACACAGCCATAAATAAATAAATAAATAACAATACAAAGATGAAAATTTACACTTTTCCCCTCAAAATTCTGATTTTTCCCATGAAGGCTTTTGTATTAAAGAACCTGACTCCATTTTTGATGCTTGATTACAGACATCTTTTAAGTTTCACTCCATCCCTCATCCCTTCTGCCCCCAATCTGGGCAAGCTAAGAAAGCCCACATATTCATTCCTTTGGCACCAGTGGGACGATTCAAACCATGCAGGAACCCTCATCCTGACCCCACCTCCTAACTGCCATAAAGACTCCAGGACTCTTTTCCCTGCTCTCTGAGTCATTTCAGACCTGCCTGGGAGCTTAGTAATATATTTTTCATATACTTTGCATGTGTGTGTGTGGCATCATCAGTCTTGACATCAAGCCAAATTTTGGATGGGGCCCATCCTGTATCTATGGAGTATCTACAATAACTATTTTGATGATCTTTTATAAAGGTAACTCAAGGCCTCTGCTCTGTTCTTCCCATTGGGAGACACAGCAATTTGAGGACAGATCAAAGAAGGTCTTAGGCTCTAACGTCACTGGAATTTTAAAACTGTTTTCTCTGTAGCTATAGGTTCCACATTTCTTGCAGTTAGGTGACATACTTGAATATTATGCCTACTCTAAATACACAATAGACACTTAATGGAAGAATATCTCAGCAATAGTTGTTGTGATGACAGTGGACCTTTTGATAGCATAAAAGTAAATTTAAAATCTATACAGTAGAGATATGCACTTCACCTAAAATGAGTAATAGTGAGAATTTGAGCAAATCTTAATTTTTTCAGTAACTGTTTATCAAGCATTTAACACTTGCAGTGCACTGTGCTTGTCCCTGAGGATGTAGAAACAGGATTTTTGGTGTTTTTTTCCCCTATAGTTACTTTATATGCAGACCTAAGACATGCATTCAAACAGGTGTACCTCGGGTGGTTAATTTGCCTAACCAAAGTTGAAATGAATAGATGAATGATGAAAATGAATTAATTGTCACTTAGCCCATAATGAGTCACTCATAACCAAGCCATTCAAGGGGGAATTAAGCTCTATTCTGGAATGCATTTCATGTACAAGTTATTCCTTGCAGAAAACAAACTGCATTGAAAAAAATTTCTAAAAGCTGATGATTCCAGATGATGAATAGCATTTTTCTAAACTACCAAATAAAAGCTATTATGAGGCTACTAACCTGATTCTCATAATTAAATAGATTTGACAGTCATACTCAGAGTATTTTATCATTGATGGTATGTTACATCTTTTTGAGAATTTCCTAGTTCTGTGGAATGAACTAACATCATCTTTTAAAATATGAAATACTTTAAAAATTATTTTCTAATACTGCAATCTGGAAAATAAAGTGCTATCATTTATAAACATATTGTCAAAGAATGGTTCTCAATTACTATTAGAAAGAAGGGACAAAATCAAGCTGGACAAAGGAATAGGAAGAATGCAGGAATTAATCAAGATATCAGATGTATTCCTATATATGCTCCTGGGATAATTTAAGGAAGTTTTCTCTCTGTGAATCCAAAGGTATTAAATCATTATCAAGAATGAAAATTACTAAAAGATTATGCTAATCTCAATTCCCAAATAAAATATAAGCATTGAAAGAGAAGCCTAAATAATACCACCAGAATGTGTGGTGATACAAGAATATTTACTTCAGAATTGAAAGTTGAGTTGCTTAACTTAGCACTGATAAAAATTGATATTGTCAAATTGTTTATCAAGTTTCCATCGGAAGTGGCAAAAGCTGTGAAAACTGACTCAAGCCATTTGGTACATAGTAATGACTGAACTGACATAGGGAAAGCATGGAATAACATGCCATTACCTCTTCCAAAGGCAAAAGTAATTCTAAACATGGAATAATTGCCACCCACTTTATGACAAATCTCTTTCTAATGTGGACACATTTCTTAAAAAGAAGTGGTAATCCTTTGACAAAAGCTTTGTAAGTGTGGATGTGTCCTTGGCAAAGATGCCTTAAAGGAAAGAAGAAATTGTCTGAAAGAGAGCAGGTACTTAGATAAAATGAACCAAACTAGGCTGAAAATGTGTGTAAGCTTTTCTTACGGATATAAATTGTAATACTGGAGAAGCTACATTTCTTCACATCATTTCAAATTCCTAAAGCCAAAAGTCCCTTTTAAGTCTGCTAAGAACTGTCTTCAACTTGTGTAAAGGGACTCAAGGTCAAATATAAACAAACAAAGAGGGAACTCTGCTCCTGTGCTTTGGCCTTTAGGCAACAGTCACCTTGCAACCTCAAATTCATAAAATTGTCTTTCAGCAAATGTGCTAAGTGTTGACTATGCACAAGCCCCATCCCAGATATTTGAAACACATCTGGAAAACAGAATGACAAAGATCTCTGAACCAACAAGCTTTATCACTTGGATTTCTGCAACAGCCTTCCCACTCTCAGCAATGACTATTTCAGTCTCCTCAAACTGCCACACCCCTCTTCCTCTCACTTGGAGCAGGTTACCTCACCTCTTAACCCTCAAAACAATCGGAAGCCATGCCATATAAACTCCCTCAACTTCCTGGTACCAAATCTGCTCCTGCACCTGCCTGTTACGAAACCCACCACTTTCAAACTTCCTAGAATCTTGGGCTACTGATTTCCCTCTTTATCCTGTGTCCTAAATAACTCTCTCTCTCTTCACTGAATCCTTACTATGAGTATTTATGTTTGATCTAAACTAGAATTCCCTGTTTAAAATGTGTGTGTGCCTGCACACACACAGATACACACATGCATACACACCAAGATCCCAACCTACCTTCAGCCACTGCCCTATCTTCTCCCAAAGCCAAACTTCTGTAAGAAGGTACAAAATTCTTACTTTTCAGCTTCCTTATTTCACCAGTCCGCTCATTCCAATACACGCACTGCCCTCTCCACATCACTAAGATTATTTTTGATAAGATCTTCGATGACTTTTATGCCACTAAGGCTAATTAACAGTTTTCAATGTCATCTTACTCAGCAGTATTAGACATGTTTACTGCCTTGAAATCCTCTCTTCCCTTGGCGTCTGTCACATAATGTCACATCTTCTAATTCACCTCCTCCTACCTCTCAGCCACTCTTCCAATTTTGCTTTCCTTTCTTGCTTGCTCTTTTAATACTGGAGATCCTTGGAACCCAGTCTGAAGCCCTTATTCTCCTCATACACTTTTCTCTCCACCCAGTCAAACTCACTCACTGCCACAGTTTCAAATGCTATCACTATAATGAAGAAAGTATAGTTCTACCCTGACGGCTCTACGAACTTGCAGAACTGTATTTCCCATCGCCAACTTGGTATAGCCTTTTGGGTGCCACAGAGGTGCTCAAGTGTAATGTGTCCAAACCAAAGCCAAGCTTTCCCTTCACAGCCTGCTCTTCACTCAGTACTCCTTTATGGCAGTAAATGGCACCGCCAACCACCCAGTTGATCATGACAGTATACTACGTTATTAGCCCTGTCCTCTTTTTTTTTTTTTTTGCGGTACGCGGGCCTCTCACTGTAGTGGCCTCTCCCGTTGTGGAGCACAGGCTCCAGACGCGCAGGCTCAGCGGCCATGGCTCACGGGCCCAGCCGCTCTGCGGCATGTGGGATCTTCCCGGACCGGGGCACGAACCCGTGTCCCCTGCATCGGCAGGCGGACTCTCAACCACTGCACCACCAGGGAAGCCCTAGCCCTGTCCTTTTAATCCTACCTCTTAATGATTGCAAATGTGTTCATATCTGTCCATCTTCCTTGTCGCAAGTTTAGTCCAAGTCACCATTATCTTCCTCCTGAAGCTTCTTATTAACCTTTCTGGAGAACTTGTCTCCCTCCAATCCTTTCTTCATATTGCAACTAATTGCTTTTCTTTGAAAATACAAATTTCTTTAAGACATTGTCCTACATAAACCCATCAATAGCTTCGCATTACTTTTAGGATAAAGACAGATGTCTTAATCTGGCCTGTAAGACCCATCAGGATCTGACCCTTGACTGCCTTCCTCTCCCTTCTTGCACTGCCTTCTCCCTTGCTGACCTCACTCTGGCCAGAGAGAAGACCATCTGCCCTTGGAGCCTTTGCACATGCTGCTGCTTCCATGTGTAGCTCTCTGTCCACACCTCCTTACCTCTCTTAATTAGATTTCAGCAGAAATCTTACTTCTTGTACAACCTTCAGCAATTGACCTAACCTCTTTTCTTCATTTTTATTACCTGTAAAGTGAGGTAGCTATAAAGATAAGGAGAGTGGGCTTCCCTGGTGGCGCAGTGGTTGAGAGTCCGCCTGCCGATGCAGGGGACACGGGTTCGTGCCCCGGTCTGGGAAGATCCCACATGCCGTGGAACGACTGGGCCCGTGAGCCATGGCCGCTGAGCCTGCGCGTCCAGAGCCTGTGCTCCACAACGGGAGAGGCCACAACAGTGAGAGGCCCGCGTACCACAAAAAATATATATATATAAGGAGATTTAATACAAGTAAAACAGTTACAATAGTGCCTGGAATACACTAAATTCTTAAATGATGTTAGCAGCATTATTTTTATTATTGTTATTACCATTGCCATAATTATCTTGCTTTTCAAAGACCTTCTCTGATTCCCCATACTACATCAATTCCTCTCAGTATATGCTCTGCTAGCACCCCAAACTTTTCCTTCATTAGATTTAACTCATGTATGATTAATTGAATATTTGTATAATCCCCTACAAAACTCCAAGCTCCATGAGGGCAAGTACCACATTGTTTTGTTGATCACTGTATATAGGCAAGTCCAGTGCATGTCTGGCACAGAGTACATTCATAATATGCTATAATGCTAAATGAATGAATGACTCACACTCCATTAATTTATTTTTTGTCTCAAACATCTTAGAGCACACACAGTCTATTACTCTAATTGTCTTAACCCTCTTGGGTAGCACCAGAAGAAGTAATCTGTCTCCTTGGGTCCTGTGAATTGAATTGCCCCCTAAAAAAGAAACGTTAAAGTCTAAATAACTCTCTCTCTCTCTTCACTGAATCCTTACTATGAGTATTTATGTTTGACCTAAACTAGAATTCCCTGTTTAAAATGTGTGTGTGCATGCCTGGTACCTGTGAATGTGACTTTATTTGAAAGTATGATCTTTGCAGATATAATCAAATTTAAGATGAGATCATTAGAGTGGTCCCTAATCCAATACGACTGGTGTCCTTAGAAAAGGGAAAATTGGACACACACACACACACACACACACACACAACAGCAGAACACTATGTGAAGACAGAAACATATAGGGAAAATGACCATGAGAAGACAGAGGCAGAAATTAGAGTTATGTTGCTATAGGCCGAAGTCTCCTGGGGCTACCCAAAGTTGGAAGAGGCAAGGAAGCATCCTCCCCTAGAGACTTCAGAGGGAGCGTAGCCTTGCCAATACTTTGACTTCTGGCCTCTTGGAACTGTGAAAAAATAAACTTATGTTGTTATAAGCCACCCAGTTTGTAGTATTTTCTTATTGCAGCCCTAGGAAACTAATGCAGGTCTTTTCAAAAAAAAAAAAAAGTAATTTAGAGGCAGATAAACTGAGATCTTGGGCAACTGGACAGACAGCAGAATCCTCTCTACCCCTCAGTGATCTTTCTTGACTTTTTGCCCCATTATACATGAGACTCACTGGTAAATGAGCCAGCTATGGAGCCTTCAGCGGCCATGGCTCACGGGCCCAGCCGCTCCGCGGCATGTGGGATCTTCCCGGACCGGGGCACGAACCCGCGTCCCCTGCATCGGCAGGCGGACTCTCAACCACTGCGCCACCAGGGAAGCCCTAAAGCCCATTTTCAGTAGGATATTTTGGCTATTGTTTGCTCCCTAGCTGAAAAAGAAATGTCTCTTTATAATGCATTCAATACAGCTGATTATAGAATAACTAATTCAATATTAAGCAGCATTCTTTCTTTCTGCAAGTCAGCAGGCCATGATGAGTCTGAAAATGCTTAGAAGTCCAGCTAGAGAATGGTGTGTTTTCACCTGTGTTTTTTAAAGCATGCAGCAATAATATACATTTAGTCAACTGCTGGAAAGAAAGTACTTGTCCTGTCAGCTTTTGTATGCTTCGTGATTACAGAACTGCCAACATTATTCTTCTTGCCAGTTCACATGACTGCTTGACAACCGCTTACCCATTTGCATTTTTCAGTGATTTTCCAACAGTGTAATTGGGAGGCTTTACGATTACACAAAAGTAGAAGGCTAGAGAAGTCTGTGGATGCTGTCTATATTATTCTGAATTATTGTAGCTGCAGTCTTATTACCACTGATAGGCCTGAATTCAAATATAATCAGAGCCATTTGTTAAATGTGAATAACACTGTAGTATACGTATTTTGATAGCCTTGGCACAATAGCATTAAAATAAAAAGGGGATCTTGTTATTCTGACCCAAAAAAAGAGCATTAGAAATATTCTCAAGCTACCTTTTGAAATATTTCTATAAAATTTTCATTATTAAAGGAACAAAACATTAACTAAGTTAAAAATTCAGAGAATTCTTTGGATTGAATCTTATATGAACAAGATATCTAATGATAATAATTGAGTGAACCTCAAAACTCAAAAGCTCTAGAAGGGTTCTGACAAAAAGACATTTCTACCCTAAGAAAATTACTACATGAGCCACTTTCATCAGAGTTTTCTTTATAGGAAAATATATTGATATTCTCCTCAAAAGAATAGGGTTCTGAAAAACAGAAATAAAAGCACTATTCCTCATGAAAACATAATACAACCCTAGAAAAATAAATTCAGTTCCACCCAATTTACATAAAATTGGGTCTTGAAATTCCATTATCAAGTCCACAAAAGCTTTTAGTTGTTTGGATTGGAAAGCTGCATTTGTGAAAGCAGGAGTGACTCCAGAGACCTGCATCAATTCATTTGTTTACTCACCTCTGTAGGTGACAACTGGTCTCTCTCACTCAACCTTCCACTGCAAAATTATCAGTATAGTGGTTCCAAACTTCAAATCTTTGACCCTGGGTAGGCCATTAATTTATTATAACATATCTAAAAACACATATGCATCCAAGCATTTTCTATAGTAACAATAAATAAGTGATCATAGAAATAATGTTTCAAATGTAGAGAAGCCTGCTATAATTAAAATTAAAATACTTTTCAAAAAAATTACAGAATTCATAGTAGTCTTTTATTTTCTCAATCCTCAGATTAAAAAAGCAGTTACTCTCCTGTAACTGCATTGGAATATCTCAAAACTACATATAGTCAATAACAGCTACAAATTATTGAATGCTTATTGTGTTTCAGGAATTGTGGTAAGCACTCAATCATTACCTCATTCAATTTTCACAGCAACCCTTTGTAGTATTAATAAATCACAGATTATTGGATACAGACAGAAAGGTTATTCTCCCAAAGTCACACTTCACAAAAAACAGGCCCAGAATTCGAAACTAAGATCATTACAACCCCTCTCCTGCACTGTAGCATATCACATACCCACTGGTGTGCTGGAGCTGCCCCTGGGCCTATGCCAACTGTTAAAATCTGGGAATTTGAACTTGGTTGTGGTGGTAATATTTGCACCCCAGAAATCAACAAGCACCACAAATAAGGGCTTCCTTCCCCCAGCCCAGAGAGCTGGTTTACTAGCACCCCACTGGCTACAGCAAAAGATTTCACCTATTCTTCCACTTTCACTTTGGTTCACATGGTTCAGAATAATCTGTCTCCTCAAAAGTCTGTTAAAATGGGGATTTGAAAGGGGTCATAGGCACATTTGAAAGTAAAGAATGTTTACCCATGGTATGAATTCCAATACCCCACCTCAGTGTTCTGCTATGCAGAGGGCTTTGAAAGCACATGTCTGCCTTTTCATGATGTCTACCATTCACCCTCCAAAGTCCATTGAGTACGACCAACACTTTATCCCTTGAAGCCTTCTAATATCCAAGTAACTTCAGGCCATAAAACCTACTCTCTACATTATATTTCCAAAACTTTTACTACTCTATTTTTCCCCAGACTCAAAAAAGTTTTTTTTACCTCAATCATAAAATACACTTGGTCAGGGTCAGAGTCTAGAGTAGGTATTTCAGGTCATTCATTTTCTCTGGGTCTCATGGCTGCCTTCTGCACAGTTCTTCATGAGAGGCAGAAAAGTTGAAAAGAACCTGCTGAGTGGGGCCAATGTTATTGCAGCACCCACGTTTTGAAATCGAACCCAAAGGTCCTTCCTTAGTCAACTCAAGCCCTTCCTTACAGACATGCTTATTGTCAAAAAGACATTATTAAACTATGGCTTCATGCTACTATGAATTTCTGAGAACTGTTTTGTTTTTTAAATGAGACACACCGTGTGCTCACTCATCCAGATAAAGGGAGATGCTCATCACAGCTCAGTGGGCTGGATGAGTTTAGCAAGATGCATCCTGTCCATCAATATCCCCCAAATCTACTCTCTTTGGTAGCTTTTCACTCACAAGCTATTTTTTTCATGATTAATGAGGAATAGCTTTACCACAAGTAGAACCTGCAGAAAGCCACCCACTCACCAATGAGCAATATTCTTCAGCAGCTTTGTTGTTAAATAGTAACTCACTTACATGAGCAAAAAAAGACATTATAGAAGTTGCAGTGTTTATTTAGTGAAAATATAGAAAAAATAACTACTGTAAAAGCCCCTTTAATAAGAATGAAGAAGTGATCAATAAATCCTTAAAACATGCTTTAATATGTAATACTTTGATTCCCTAACCTGCCACAAATATCTATTTAGCCCATAAATTTGTAACATTAGCAGCTACTTTTTATAACTTGATCTAATTTTAACAAGACTCCCAATTTCAGCCATGCTGGAGTTAAGTGATCCTGGATTATACCTCCTGCTGTAATAATTAGAGAACTGGTTAAAATATATAAATTTTTTTCATATGCTAACCAACAGACATTACAGGATTTTGATCCATGAGAAAAAGGAAACAAGAGGAACCCCACAATCGACCCAGATTGCTTCACGCAGGCACTTTTAGAACAGAAGAGGACAAAGCAGAAATGGAGCAGAGTGGTCCCACTGAGATTAGTAGACAGAGATCAGAGGTGAGAGAGGTGAAGACACCTGGAAGTGAGGGGCAAAGAGAGAGCCATACAGAGAAAGAGCTCCAGAAATCAATCTTATCCCCCTTAGATTTTCAGCTGAATACTAAGTTGCACAGCTCTAGGGTGAGATTACATGAAACTAGGCAAAAAAGTGCTACTAGGGAATGAACAACTACCTGGAGCTCTAACCAGAATAACCACCAGAACTGGCATAGGGCTGAGAGACACTTGAGTTCGGGCCAACCAGAATGAAGAATCTTTTTTAAACACCCAGGGTATTCAGAAGAGACTCCAGAAAGACAACTGCTGAAGAGTAGGGTTAGTTCAGCAAAACTTCCTTTAAACTTGTTATAGCAGAGCTTGAAAAAGCCTCAGTAGGATCAAGCTGATCTTCAAAGACGTTAAGTATGACATAAAACTCAACACACTTCAAGGAAAGAAAGAACATCTAGACCTTCACAAACACAGCATTCACAATATCTAGGATCCAGTAAAAACTTTGTAGACATGCAAAGAAGCAGAACAACATGACCCATAATCAGGAGAAAAATCAGTAAATAAAAATAAAACCAGAAAGTACAAAGGTGATTCAAAGGTGTTAACAGACAAGGACCCTGGAAAACAGTGTTATAACTATGTTCATGTTCAAAGGTTGAAAATAAAACATGAGTATATGGAGGAAAAAGATAGAGACTGTCAATAAATAAATGGAAACCATACAAAAGAGCCAAATAAAATTCTACAGCTAAAATACAATGAAATGAAAATTTCACTGCATGGGCTTAACAGAAGATTAGAGTCAACACAAGAAAAATAATACTGAATTTCAAGATCAGGCGATAGAAACAACACAAAAAACACACAAAATGAACAAAGCCTCAGTGATCTCTGAGAAATTATCAAACAGTCTAACAAATATGTAATTGGAGTCTCAGAAAAAGTCAAGAGACAGGATGGAGCACAAATATACGTGAAGGGACAATGGCCAAGAATTTTCAAAATTTGATTTGAGATATAAACACAGACCCAAGAAACTCACTAACCAAAAGCAGATTAAACATAACGAAAATCACACCAAAACCCATCATAATCAAATCGCTGACAATGAATAAATAAAGAGAAATAAATAAAGAGAAAATCCTTAAAGCAACCAAGGGGGAAAAAAGACTGTTCCATGTTGGATGGGCCATTAATTGATTTGAAAGGAAATTTTAAAAACTCTTTGGGTTGATGAAAATGTTCTATATCTTGATGCGATAGGTGTCTGCATTTGTCATCATTCATTGTACACTTAAGATCTGTACATCTCTCTATATATAAATTATACTTTGACACTCTAATTCTACTAAGATTTTTTAAATACCTCCATGTGCATAGAGCACTTGGAAGGTATGTGGACAAATAACCTAAAATACATACACACTGTGACCCTAAGCTTATGGTCAGATGAGGAACAAACATTTAAACAATTCAATTTGAGTCATGAAACTCATATTAATACTGTTCAGATTAAAGACAGAGTGCTTTTGGAGCGCAGTGTAAGAAATTTTTCTTTCAACTCAGAGGATAAGATAAGAATCATCTTTTATTTCAAGGAAACAAACATTTTTTGAACACCTATAGTAAGTTATATACTAGAAATACAAATAAATAATATGTATTTTGTTAATAATAAATAAATGTATTGAGTATATGCCATGTGCAGACACTGATCTCATTATAACATCATCTCACTATAGCTTAATAGTTAAAAGTCAAGCATATCTGGGCTCAAGTTCAGGCTTTGTCACTTGCTAGCTTAGGAAAGTCACTAAACTTCCATGAACTTCAAATTCTCACAGGTCAGGTGTTGATAATAATTAAAATACCATACTATTTTGTTGTATGTTTGTGAAGAGTAACTGAAATAGACAAAAGCAAGACATTGTCCGAGTCCTGAAGGACCCACCAGGGGCAGCCTATAGCAAATAATGTCATTACAATGTGTTCAGTAGAGTGTCACTACTATGAGAATACAAAGAGGAAGTTATCTTATCCCAAGAGAAGTCTCCCTTAGAACGATGCTTAATGGAATCTTAAAGAATAACAGAGTTATTCAGGAGACTTGGGAATATATAAATGCAGGGCAAAGGAAACATCATAAACACAACCTCAAAGGCAAAAAAATAAAAAAATCATAATTGCTGAAATGCAAAACACAAGGCACGTGATGTAGGATAGATTCAGAGGGACCAGCTTTTATAGAAGGTTTTATATGGCATGTTAAAGGGGCTGAGCTGTACTCTGTAGGCTCTTAGAAGCCACTGAAAGATTTTAAAGGACAGCAACTTTGCATTTTAGAAACACAGGTGGCTCAATGGAAGGTTTATTTGAAAATGGCAAGGTGTCACAAAAGCAGTGAGGAGGTGGTCACCAAATCTCAGGCAAGAGTTGGTGAGGCATGAACTGGAGCAACTGTAGAGGGATGGAGATGATGGGAAAGATCTGAGAAATTCAAAGGAAGTAAAATTGGCAAGGCAAGGTGAGTGATGGGATATGAGGGGTGAGGGAGACAGCACCTGGGTTTGCTCTCTGGGTGATGATACCATGATAGGGATTACAGGAGGAGGAATGCTTTTGGTTTTGAGCATGTTGAATCTGAGATACCTGCAGGAATCCCAAGGGGCTACGTGTAGCACAGGTGAATTTGCATCTGGAACTGAGAGGAGAGTTAAGGAAAATTGATGTGGATTGGACAGCCATCAAATATGAGGAAGCAAATGCATTAAAATAGCTAAGAGCATTTGAAAAGAAGACAAAGTACAAACTGTGGTGAGGCAAGGACATAACCCCAGGACACTAATCAAATCAATTGGTAATTGAGGAGACCAGTAGGAAGGCAGAGAGAAATAGGAAGTAAACAGAGACAAATAACACTGAATAAAGGGCCTTTGAGTGGAGAAAGGGGAGAAGAGTGTATCAGGTAGAACAAAAGCCTGAAAATTCTATGCTGTGTTAAGGAAACTATCCACACACAAAAAATATAGTATGAAGTGAATTAAGAGGTTGAGACCAGCTCACGGAGGGTCTTGAAGTCAGTGCTATTAAGTTCAGGTTTTATTACTTAGTGTTGGGAAACTTTTTATCCAGTTTTATTGAGGCATAATTGACTAAGAAAAATTGTATATATTTAGCCTATACACACGATGCATGATGGTTTCATATATATATGCAATGTGAAACTATTGTAAATCATTTAGGAGAGAAATTACATATTCAGTTATTTATTTCAGAAATGAAATTTTCACCTTTATGTGAAACAAAGAGGGGAAACAGGAGAGATGCTGGAAGAGCATTGGGGGAACATTTGGGAAGTATGGGAGCTGAGAGCGACAGCCTGCATTGGAGGATGGGGATGTGAAAACAAAGTCAAGCTCTTTCCCCAGGAGAGCAGGAGGGTGGTGGGTGTTACCAGTGACTCAGGCAGGAAACATCTTAGAAGGGCCTGGTTTAGGGAGGTGAGAACTGAGACCATCTGTGCCCGCATGACTTACACAAGTCTGCAGACCACCTATGTCAACATGATATAGTTCTTTGTTCCAGGAAAACTTTTCCAGAGAAAGATAAGGCTGTAAAGCAAAAAAATAACTCCACCAATTGTTTTAGGAAATTCCTACAGATAAATTTATTAAAGATAAGAGGCTGTTCACCTGAGCAAACAGCCCACTTACCAAACAAAAGTTTGCTTATCAAGACTTTCTTCAGGAGATTTTGTGCCGCTCAGATTAGTTTTGTCTCGGGGCGGGGGTGGAACCACCTTACACCATGTAAGCCTAGAAGCCAAAATTCTGTAAATATTCCCCTTCTAAAACACGGCTAAGACCTTGTCAGGTTCATGTTTTTTCTTGCTGCAACAAGTATGAGGTAAGTTTTGCTTTATTAACAGACTCTGTGGCGATAATTTGGGGCATTCACTAGAGGGAACATGACGAGTGCAGTGTGGGACGTATTTGATTTGAAAGATCTGTGGGACATGAACAGGCACTTGAATATTTGCAAAGAGCGCTAAAGAGATGATAAAGGTGCTATTTGATAAGGTTTCCAGTAAATCCAAATCATATCATTCAGATGGGTTCAGGTCAAAATATTGTACACTAATAATGATTGTTTTGTTACCTCCCACATCAAATTTCATTACCGCCTTTTCCCACTGTATAAAGGCCTGTCGTGCCGAGATCATTATCAGTTCCATGATTTGTCTCGTGCTGCTTCCTCTGCCTGGAATAGTTTTCCCTTCCACCCTAAGGTTTAAAATTCTCACAGCCAGCAGCCTCCTTCCAGCCCCTGAAGCCTTCTCAGAAGCGTCTTTAATTCCCGGTGTTTATTCCTTCTCTCTTCCCTACTGCATCAACTGCTCTCCAATCTATTCCCAATGTTTGTTTTGTATCCCTGAGCACACCGGAATCACTTTAAAGAGACAGACAAGTTCTTACACTTTGTTATTGCTCCCAGCCCCTAAATTATTCCTGGACGTGTCACAAACCTTCAAGAAATATATTTAAATGTACTAATTTAAACTCAGGAAAGTTAAGAGGAAATTGAAACATGTCTGACTCTCCAAAAAAGAATGTTTAACTAGCAATTAGTTAGCTAATAATCATTAGCTTAATTGTACATTTGTTTGATGCAAGCTTAAATTTTGAGTGATTAGGAAAGAATGAAAAGGAAATCAGAAATTTTATTCAAGTAAAGATCTAAAAGATGCAACTTATCTGTTTCTTGAATGCAGATATTAAATATTTTGCATCAGAAATATATGTATATATTTGGAAACACTATACACCTATGTATAAGCCTGGGAGGATACGGACCTAAATATTCACAGTGGTTAGCTTAGGTGTAATGACAGCATGAGAAAGGATTACAGGCAATTTTTTTCTTCACTTTGATCTTAATTATTTATTTAATTTATTCTAGAGCAAACTGGTATTTGTTGGACAATAAAACAAAGCTGAATAAAATTCTAAAATTTCAGTGTGCATTGTCCAAGTTTTCACATGAAGTGTTAGAAAGAAGCTGGCACAAAAATTCATCCTCAAAAGAATAAAGTGAAAGACATGCATTTACTGTTCAGAACAAGTTAGTTCCTTGTTGTGTCTATTACACGAGAATTTTTATTGCTGAAGGTATCAACCCAGATGCTACCTATAATGATGAACTGAACCTGCTGTCTCTCCTCAAATGCCTATTCTACAGATACAAACCAGGAAATCATTTTTACCGAGGGTCTTGGTGATAAAATAAGGACAAGATTTGATTTAAACTTGAGAACTTCAGTTAATATTCTTCCTCATTATTTTATACCCTGTATTATCCAGTATCCAAGGTAGGTCAGTAAAACAGAATTGTTTGGGGATCTGAGATTAACGTGCACACGCTTCCCATTTGGTGCTTGTCTGATTGGCACATCTATCCAAATTTTTATGTGTCAGAAGCCAATATGAACAGCAATTACCAAATATGAACTTGGACACACAATTAAAATTTGGATTTTTGCCCCTGAATACCCCTCTCACCATCTGCCTTCCCCACCCAATCACTTTTTTATTCTGAGCTTCTTTTCAAAATAAATTTTTTTCTCTCTCTGACTAATAGGAAATATCTTGGATGAGCCCGACTAATTCCAAAGCAGTAACTATAATCCTTTAATCACTTTAAGAGGCAAATGAATAGAGAGGCATTTGGGAAGAAAAAAAAAAAGAAAAAAGAAAACAGGTCTGGTGACAGAATATATAAAGCTAGTGTCCTAGAGTTAGAAAAGCTTTCTATCATCCTCACACCGCAATGATATGCAAGAACATAATCATTATTCTGAAACAGCCACATCAGATGCACATTGGTTTATCTATTTTTTAACTGACTTGACCATTAATGTTAATGTGTACATATGGAAGGTGTCATCTTGGTGTCATGTTGGATACCAATCCTGTATTTCTTATGATCTATTTCTTTGTCTTTAACAATTTTTCTGAATTTTTTACTTTAGGAACACAATTGTACGTACTTATAAAAGTGTGTGCTTAAAGTTGTAAATAAAATAGGAAAGTAATTGGCAGAAAATTAGAAATAGATATTTATACAACACTGTAAATGTTCACTCTCTGCTTTATGTCACTCTATTTTGCCTTATGGTGAAATAATCCATAATTAAACTTTACTGCAATATAAATGTTAGCAAAATGGACTGTCATGGTCAATCAGTGTTAAGAAAAAATTAATCAAATCCAATTCCCTTCTCTAATGAACTTCTTGATGCACTGCTAGCTCACACATCCAGCTCTAAGTGAGACTGAACAGGTAATTTGGAGAAGCCCAAGGATAGTTAGAGGAGTCTTCTCACTTTGTGATGGAAAGATTTGGAGTTAAGAAGCAGGTGAAATATTAGCTATGGGAGAAATCTACACACCTGATAACTTCAGGAAAAGTTCATATATTAAGTGTCTGATTTTAAGGGCATTATAGCATAAGATACTTGTATGCCAGTGAGAAATTAGCATACTGAAAAATGCATTTCAGGACATTTTGGAAGCTCCATGTAAATACTTTGTGCACCAAAACAAGACTTGGTCAGTCCAATCCCTTCAACTATCCATGTGGGAAAGCATTAGGAAATAAGCTTTAGATGCTAAGCCTGGCTCTGCTGCTTACAAAATGTGTGACCTTAGGCAAGCATTTAACATCTTTGTGTCTCAATTTTCCTGTCTCTAAAGGGGAGTAACAATACAAACAGTATTTTTTTGAGAAGATCAAACAACTGCTGACACACAGACAGACAAATAGACAAAATACACATTGACAAATATATACTGCGTTTTTATAATGGATAAAATTCACGTGTTTAATTCAAGAAATCACTGAATTCTAAGTTGTCAGGGAATTTCCTTAGGCCTTCTCTCTGTTCACCCTCCTGGACCAATTTCCCAAATTTTCCTTCCTTGTCTGCTGCAGATTCCAGGCATTGAGTTTGTTTTCCTATCCTTTTCTCAAAGCTTTTCTGATTTGAAGCTGCCACCATCCAGTTCATTCCTTTGACTCTCCACCTGCCAAGGCTGTGAGTAAAATGCAAAAATAATCTCCCTCAGTTCCCCCAAGGGCTCTTGGGTTTTTTTCCTTTTCTTTACCGTTTAACAGTTTGGAGGAAACAGACTGAGAATAACAAAGGGAGATAAAGTGGGAGAAATTGCAAAGTTTAACACATCTCTCAAAATCCATTTATACAGCCACCTGTTAAAAGAGGGTAGTTTCCATTTCTGAAACCAATTTACCTAGAATTCAGTCTTTGGCCAACATTATCCACCTCCTAGACACACACACACACACACACACACACACACACACACACACACAACATCTTTATTTTCACAAAACTTTAAGTGAAATTTAACATCTTTATTTATTCCTATAGTACTAATAGCATTACTTGAGTCTTTATCACTATATAATTGTTGCAAATATCATTTAATGCTCATTGCTACTTAGAAATTAAGGCAGCTACTAGACCCACTGTAGATCTTATTATTTGATGTTTTAATAGAAACTATATGTATATTTCAAATCTGGGCTTTTTATGTCTATATTACCATATAATTGGCTTCTTTTGTAATTCTATGGATTTGCCTTATGCATATAAAAAGTATATATTTAGTTATTATTTCATTTAAATCCCACATTATTGTGTGTACCTGGCTGCACCATTTTGTTTGCTTCAGTTCAGATATGATGTCCTTATATGTTAGCTATGATATGATGGTGGCAATGCCTTCTACATGTCAAAATGGTACTGAACTCCTCTTTAACAATGAGGTTTGAAGCCAGGAATTTAAAAAACAAATAATAAAAAGATAACTGCTTTAAAACCTCAACATTTAATCTTTGGAAACTATTTTTCTAGGGAAAAAGAGAGGTATATGTCAATCTGCGAAATAATGAGCTATGCTACAATTAGTTTCTGGAGTCTAAGAGGCTGAGTACATAATCTAAGGCCTGAACACAAAGACAACTCATGGAGTTTGCTAACTGAACTTCCCACTCTTGGAGGCATCCTGCTGTACTATTGACAAGAAACACCATGAGTTTTGTCAGGCAGTCTTCTGGGCAGGACTTGCCATGCCGTGTGCTTAGGTGCTCCTTCCCAAGTCCACACAAATAGAGTGATTTCCCTTTGTCTTGAGTACATAATGACAGCTGCGTGTTGTCACCACGCATTTTAGAAACAAATCTCTAAGCTTTTTCAAAAATCAGAGCATCCCAAAATGATGATTTCCTATTATGTTGCAAAATTGCCTCAAAGCATTATTAATACTCTTCATGTCCAAACTGTGGCTGCTAAGTAAGCTTTAGAAAGAACACTCACAGTTTGCTCAGTTACTACAGCAAGATGAAAATGTACTGTTTCTCTCTTAAGGAGCTTGCCAATGTAAGATCAACATTATATGCCACCTTGAAGAGTCCAGAAACGTTTGTTTACTCATTGAAAATCTTTTACCTGTGGATGTCAAGGTACTCATCTAAAAACTAATCCAGCCACCTCTAAACTTGGCCCAAGTCTAGAATGTTCTAAGAAGACAAAGCCAACAATCATAGCTGTCTTAGTGAACACTGAGGAGTGCCTAGGATGGCTACAACTCCAGAACTCATGCCAGGTGAAAAGCTAAAGGGAAACATCATCTCAGTTTGCTGGGATAGTAATTACCTTCCACAGAAAGTATCTTCCAAACCCACAGGATTTACAATCAGCTTAGAAACATTTAGGATAATCAAAGATAGAGAAATAATACTTCAGTATTATATAATGAAGAATTAACCCTACCCAAAGAGTCTGTCCTTTATCTAGAAGGTAAGCTCTAGGCCCCTGGCATGTCCTGCCTGGTGGGACTCTGTTTGTTGGGGCCTTTGACCACCAGAGAGTCATCTAACACTGTGATTTATCATGGGGGCTCTGAGCCATGCTATATCAATTTTGACCTCCAGACTAACTAGAAAGTAAAGGCATTAGCCTGACATCCGGGAAGGTCTGGAAACAAAAGATCAACCAAAAGTAGGTAGCATGTGATTGAGCCCCAGTAAAAGCTCTGGACATCAACGGCTCAAGTGAGCTTCCCTGGTTGGCAATACTCTCTGCACATTGTCATACATCACGGCCCGGAGGAGGTGGCACTGTACGTATCTCCACAGGGAGAGGATGAGCAGAAGCTCTGTGTGCGGATGCCCCCCAGACTCTGCTTTATGTGTGCTTCCTTTGGCTTATTTTAACCTTTATCCTGTCCCTGTATACTCTTTGTGAGTACAATAGCTTTCAGTGATTTCTGTGACTCCTTGTAGCAAATTTTCAAATCTGAGGGTAGTCCTGGGAATCCTCAAATTTACAGCCAGCTGGTCTGAAGTGAGGGTGGAAATGGAGACCCTGAGTTTGCAGCTGGAATCTGAAGCGAGCACTCTTGTTTCCTCTAACTGTACAGTTTGGTTAACTCTGGGTAACCCTTAGAACATTAAATCTGCCATATTTTTAACTTTATTAGTTATATAAGCATTATTTAAATACTAAGGAGGTTTTAAGTCAGATATTAAAGTACTTAAGAATGACAGAAAATGATTAAGTTTATGAATGCAGTTTATATTGTTTCAAGATAAGGGTGTACAGTTTGTAAATGGCACCAAAATTTATTTAAATACACCTTAAAATTGATTGCAAAAATTTTGTAGAAATATAAGTGAAATAAAGTTTTGAACTGAACTTAAAATCTCAAGGGGGATCTAGGTTTTTGAATTTGCAAATTTAATAAATTGATTAGTAATTTAAAAAACATTAAGAGTATTTTCTGTCTTTTTAAGTCTACTAGTGGATATTATAATGCAATTTCTAAATTTAGGGAAGGTGAACTAGGAAGGGGCTAAGCGATTACTGAATACTAATAAAGTAGGGACAGGATTAATACAGGAAATATTCAGAAAGTAATACATTCCTAATGTCTGATCTATTGCTTTCCTCTTAAACCTTTACTTAGATTTGGGAAAACAGTATTTGGAGTCCTTCCATGTAAAAAAAGTTATTAAGTTGTGAAAGCAAATTAGATTTTTTAGTTGGTTGACTTATCTCTTGGCATGAGATTCAGTAGTACTGCTCTGTTGGATTATGCATAACTGGTGAAGCCCAAGAAACTTACAAGGGCACAGAGTATCAGTTAAAACTCTTTTGGGGGGCTTCCCTGGTGGCGCAGTGGTTGAGAGTCCGCCTGCCGATGCAGCGGACACGGGTTCGTGCCCCGGTCCGGGAAGATCCCACATGCCGCGGAGCGGCTGGGCCCGTGAGCCATGGCTGCTGAGCCTGCGCGTCCGGAACCTGTGCTCCGCGACGGGAGAGGCCACAACAGTGAGAGGCCCGCGTACCACAAAAAAATAAAAATAAATAAAATAAAATAAAACTCTTTAGGTTACAAGGGACAAAAAATCCAATCCAACTGGTCTAAGCATGAAAGGTAATTTAGGGGCTCACGTAACTGAAACTTCCAGGCACCACTGGATTCAAAGACTCATACAATGGTATCAGGACCCATCTCTCAGTTCTTTTTTCTGGGTTGGCTTTACCCATACATTATGAAGGTTGGGCCTGCATCCTTCCATGTTTAAAACCAGCAGAAGATAACATGCCTCTCCAAGAGGAAGCAGAATTATCCAGATGGCATCTCATTGGATCATGTGCCTGTTCCTTCCTCAGCCAATCACTCTATACAGGTATAAATCTTACCCTCATCCTTGGAGCCAGGAGGAGAGTCAGATCAGGAACGGTGCAGGGGAAAAGTAACTCCCCCAGAGGACATTCACCTTGGAGAAAGATGAGTAGATGCTGGATGCAAGTCACTTGGATATGTTTACATATCCAATAATTCTACTTTCATAATGTCCCTCTGGTGTAATCTTTTTTATTAAGCATATAAGAAGTCAAGAAGCTTAAGCAAGGGTTAGGGGAAAATCTCATTTCTTTGTGGAATTAAATAATGGTGAAGCCAAAAGAATCAAAGCAAAAATAATGTTAGTTTCTACTCCTATCCCCATCAAGTAGCTCTGTGACAAGACAAGTTACTTAGCCTTGCTGTTTCACAGTTTCCTTACATGTCAAATGAAATTACAGATACTGCCACACCCCAAGTTTTAAAGCTGATATGAGAATTGAAAGAGATCATTTGAAAGACAAGGCTCAAAAGATGTTATTTTAAAATTACAAAAGTTCTATACAAATATAAAGTATTAGTAGTAGAAATAGTTGTAACATTGTTTTATGTACTGTACTAATTGAAGGTGTGATGTGTAAACAACAGAAACCGTTCTGGACCATTTAAGTAGAAAAGAAATTTGATAGAGGGGATCAGACAGTTCACAGACTTCTGAAGAATCAGTCTTAAAGGCTATATAACTAGAAGCAGGATGGATTGGCACCAGAAGACACCAGGCCTGCATTCTGGGCACAGGTTCTGTACCTTGTCTTTCCAACATCAGGTGCTGGAAGCTAGGCCATGTGCTGTTGCTATTTCTGAAACTGAGTGTCTCCTTGCCACCAAACTCACCGTCAGAATTGAATCCCCCTTGCACTGCCTTCTTCACACCACACTCTACCAATCAGAGACCTCATATGTTAATGGGTGACTGGCAGAATCAAGGTCACATACCTGTACCTTAGCCTCAAGGGAGCCTGGAAAAGCAAGTTTATGGCCTTTATCTTAGGAAGTGGGATTCATAATGTAAGAAATTCACCAAATATAGGAAAGGGGCTCAGTACATTCCAAAGGCACATAAATATCTACTGTATGCATAGCATTGTTTTAAGTCTTAAAACATTTAATATCAATGTGCAAATGCAACCTACAGAACTATAGTCATAGCAGAACACATACATACTTCAGCTGTAAGTCTTCTTACATTTTGCTTTCTCCCTCTTGTTTTAAATCATTGACAATGATTAGACTAACTTTGAAGCCAAAATTTTGCTTTATTGTGTTTTTTAAAACCATTTTTGCTCAAACGAAAATCTCTAGTTTATAAATATGTCAGTCAACTTAAGTGTTTTTCGGAAACTCAAACTCAGCTGCCAACCAATTGGTAGCAGTTACTCACTCAACTATATCCAAGATAGAGACTCATCTTACAGACCAAATGTCAGAGATTTTTTCCAGGAGTCTACCAGAAAATCATTATATGTGAATCCTGCAGAGATGTTTTGGAGTTTGAACAATATTTGACTTATAGGTCTATGACAAGTAGAAATTATTCCTTTTTTTTTTCCAAACTGTGTTCTTGTAAACCTTCTTTATTTTTTCTTAATTTTTAAAAATTTATTTTATTTTTAAATTTTTATTAGAGTATAGTTGCTTTACAATATTGTGTTAGTTTCTGCTGTACAGCAAAGTGAATCAATTATACGTATATATATCTCCCCTCTTTTTTAGATTTCCTTCCCATTTAGGTCACCACAGAGCATTGAGGAGAGTTCCCTGTGCTATATAGTAGGTTCTCATTCGTTATTTATTTTATACATAGTAGTGTATATATGTTAATCCTCATCTCCCAATTCATCCCACGCCCCTGTTCCCTGTTGGTATACATAAGTTTGTTCTCTTTGTAAACCTTCTTTAAATTCTGTGTTTCTCTACCCACAGTAGACAGGTGAAAAACAGAATGGGAATCTTGAACATCTATTATCTCTTCTATAGTGAAATGTAATACCTTTACTTCTTGTTGATGAATCTTCTTGCATAGCTGACAATGATGACTATGTTTAAGGAGGGCAATAATTTAATATTTGTTGTCCATTCCCCTGAAACACTGAGGGAAGACAGGAAGAGAGACAATCAAAAATACTTGTGTAGAATGTCTTAGGTGAATTTTTCTTGATCCTATTGGGTGACAATGTGAGTGTTATAACTCGATTTTGTCTCAGCTATTACTTTCTGATTAAACTTTTGTGTGCATAACATAGGTATTACATAAAAATTTCAGATTTTTGCACCCGAGTGTGTATGTGTGTGTGTGTGTGTGTGTGTGTGTGTGTGTGAACAAAAGGGAGAGGTAAGTGGGAAGGAAGTAGAGTTTGCTTAGGCTAAGCTTCAAGGAGTGTGTGCACCTTGCCAGGGGGAGTGCAACGTATAAAATTTGAACTTCAAATCTGTTACTTTATTATTACTCTCATTTGTTATCATTAATCCCATTTTGACATTATTAATGCCAAAACAGAATCTTGGAGTAAACATTTAAAGAAATGCTGGCTTTCATCTATAAATTATTGTAAAATTTTATATGATAAATATAAAAAGTGAAAACACTAACAATATATTTCTTTTTAAATAATATGATTTTATGATTATCTTTTTTAGTAGAATTTATGACACTTCTACATTTCCTATGTTTCATAATTATTTTATTTTACTAATTGACTGGTTGACCCGTTATTTGATGACCTGTCTGAAAGACAGAAGTAAATGCAAAAACCCTGCCATCCAGCATGCTCTGTTAGCCAGCATTTCCAGCCCAGCCTTGTAGCAGATGTTGGAGGAGATGTTAGAGAACCAAAAATACAGTTTGGGGGTTTTAGGCAGAAAAGGGTAAAAAGCACAAAGGAATAAAATGTTCACTTTAAGATTGATTATCAATAAATCAAGAAAAAGATGAATAGGGCTGAATGCAAGAACAAGAGCGACAGAAGAAGTGTGTAAGACTGTAGGAATCCCAATACATAGGTGATAACTAGGGCCAGAGGAGAGGAGAGAAACAGGAGAAAAGAAAGCAAAGGAGGATGGAATGCAAAAATAGTAATAACAGATTTAAGTTACATTTATTGAGCATTTATTAAACACTAGGGATGCTTTAATTTCTCTCAAAAACAAGGAGAAGATGATATTATTCCTAGTCTACAGAGGAGGAAACTGGGAGGAAGGCGGGAACACAGGTAACTCTCTTGTTAAAAAAAAAATATGAAAAGTGACAGTGTCGAGATTTGTACACAGGTCTTTTCATTCATGCTCAAGACTTTTTCATGATACTTGGCCTGCTTTGACTCTACCACTTTGAAAATTGATTTCTCACTGTGTGTTTGATAATTCTTTATTAGCTTGAATATGCATTTAGCAATACTCATCTGTAAGTCAAACTTTAATATTTTAGCTCTAAAAGAATAATAAAATAGTAGCAGCAAGCAGGAAGTACAACACCAGCTCATATTCCATCAATCTTCCTTTACTTATGATGGTTTGCACATTCAGATGCAATGCCCTAGGTCAATAACCACAAAAGTTGATCAACTGCTGTTTACTAAATCAAAGCCCCCTTTAAGCTAAAGCCTAAAGCCAAAGCAGGAATTACATGAGTTGGGTTATATAAAAATTGGTATACTTCAGGTCAATTCCAGGAAGAGCTTTCCTGGGCCAAAAAGATGTTTTCCCCTGAGCAGCAAAGCATGATGTATGAACAACTGAATCAATTTTAATATTGTTAACCAATTAAGAAAATGGATACCAGCTCACTGGATAGGCCCAATGTACACACCAAACAAAAAAACATTTTAAAGTGTCAAGAATATACACCTGTGACTTCTGTTAAAGATGGCTGACTTGATTAATCCCACATGGTTCTCTTTCCTTCCAAAATCTAACTGAAATAAAAATAGACATTAGCTAGAAAAAAAAGGAGAGATTACCTTGATGGGCAAAATTTTTGTGAGATTTCTGGAAATTGGAATGCAATAAGAGAGAGAGTGCGTGTTTAAAACACATACATACACACACACACATACACACAACCCAAAACAGGCAGAGAGGACTGCTACAAAGGTAAAAGCCATGCATTCCAACAATCTTGAGCAAAACTCAGGAGAAGTTCCCCAGTATTCCATAGGAAGTCATACAAGAGCAGGAGCTGTCCAAAGGCAAATAATTAAAGTAATTAATTCAAAGACTACAGAAATACTGAACCAGTTGTGCCCTGCTACCTCACATCATTCCCCATCATGTCACATACCCAAGTAATTTACTCCCAGGCCAAAAACAGAAGGCCCTTTCTGAAGAAGTGTTGGCTCTGTGGTGAGATGGGGGAACACAGCAGAGCCCAAGATAATTCTAGACCTCTGCAATGCAGAAAGATAAAAAGGAGTTTCTCCTTCCAAAATTGAAACAAATAAACATGAAATAAATCCACTTACAGAACAAAATCCAACTGATGGAACATAAGTGGCTGTCCCTCCAAGTTTCAATGGAACTAACCTGAGAACAGAACTCAGCCTTTGTTACATTCCTGAAATACAAGCCATCTCACAAAGCATTACTGAGAAATGTCAGCTTTTTATCAATTATTTCATGGGGAGATTGAGAAGACATACATTACCTATCACATAGGAATAACTTATTAACTATCACACATTATAATCACATACATTTAACTGTTCTCCCTAAAGACACCAGCCCTTTGTTTCCTTTCTTTTCTGGCTGCAAGAATATCAAACTTTCTCTTCCTCTTTATTACATTTGTGCCTCCAGGGTTCTTGCTGATTCCAACACATACTTCCTACTTTCTGTTTAAGTAATTGTACTAGTGCAATATGTTTTAGTTTAAGCAACCAGTCACACAAAGTGTTCCCAAGTTTGCATAACCCTATAATTAATTATATCTCTACCTACAAATCCTCTTCCAATACTTTTTGTCCTATATTATTTAATTGAACCACTTCCCTGAAGATTACTGCTAACCATCACTCTTACATAAGTCTTCCCATTATTTATTTATTTCCCCATAAAATGAGTCCACATTTGCCTTTCCAACATCTGTCTCTTCTCTGCAATATTTCCCATTACCACAGAGGCTAATTTTTTTCAAATGCTTCATGCATTCTTTATTATATAAGACTCTTGTACAAAAGGAAATGTAATACAAATTGGGTCCCCATATGGAAAGAATAAAGTGAATCTTTGGAGGTTTATATGATTAAATCTATAAATCTTCTATGAATCTTCTCTCTCTATGGTCCCATTGACATGTACCATCCTAAGATGCCTTCCATCTCACCTATACATTAAGAAAAAGTCATTTGGAGGATTTTCCAGAATTCCAAGAAAGTTGCCTACATGACATCCATTGTAATAAATAAGTCAATAATACCCATATGGCTTAATTAGAACTTTTCAGAATGGCAGCTGGAAAAGTTAATTTCCTTGAGAGGTCAAATGGCATCTTCAATGGCCTGAAATTCCCAGACCAGCCTCTGCAATTCCACTATCCTGATAGAAGTGTGAAACCTAATTTATTTGTCTTGGCTAATTACATTCTACCTGTAACAAAAAGTGCCACCACTGCTTGTCTGTAAATTAGAGATGTTAATTATATGAGAATATTCAGTGTTACCATGCTTGGGAAGTCGATTACTACAGCCATGTTTTTAAAGGCTTAGCCCAAAATCACTTTCTAACGATTCTGCTGGAATGTCAATGAATCCTGTATGTTCAAATCCAGAACAGTTACCTAATCACCTTCTATTCCCTAGTTTGTATCTGAAACATTAGCTCTAGTTTTCATATATTATACATCATTTTGAAAAACATGTGAAGTCTAGAACATCAGAAATATATGTCAAAAACAAGTATACAAAAATCATGAGCAGTAGAAAATAAATTTTATTTGAAAGCAAGACTAAGAGATAAAAGCAGAACAAAGAGCCATAAAGTAGAAGGGCCATGATGATACATGCAGGGCTTACAAAGTTAATTCTAAGTTTTCTATTGTCAAAGGAAAATGACCCCCTCTAAGTGTTTCTAATAGACACTGTTGATTCCTACTCAAGATCTCTTCCTCTCTCTTCCTTATTTAAAAAAAAAAAAAAAAAAAAAAACTCTTTTATTAAGGTAGCTACGTAGATTGGGGGTAAATTCTGACTAATGTAAGCCAGCCATGGTCATCTCATCTCCTCTGCAACAGTTGTGCTGCTAGGATTTGTTCTAGTTGGGCACCTAACGTGGTTCTGGCCAATGCAATGGTAGGAGATAACTGGGGGTCCTCTGGAGATGTTTCTTTGAAATTAGCTAGAATATGCTGAGAAAGTTTATCATATGGTACTCTTCTGGATGTTACTGTTTGAGGATTTCACTCCTAGCGCTACTGCAACCATCTAACAACCATGACATTGGCTAGCCTGACAAGCTTGACACTGAAGGTGCATAGCTGGAAAAAACAGGAATTTGTGATTGCTGTGAATATCACTGAGTTGCTGAATAATCACTCTTAAACCAAACTGTCTCCTGACATCTTGTTAACTGAGGTTATACATTTACTGATGCTTTAATAATTGGAGCTAGTGTTGCAGATAACCCTCATTGTTTATGAGGGAAAATACCTGTTGTTTGGGAGAAGCAAAATGTCACTAGCAATTAGCAGAAAATTTTCTAAAAAAACATTTTCATGTGGAACTTCATAGGGAAGGGAATGAACACTGGGATGGACAATATCCTCAAACAAGATTCCTATAGCAAATATAGAGGTAGGTTTGATAATACTTTTATGAGAACATAGACCCAAAAAGAAACTCCATGAGAGCAAACCATCAGGGCTATGCAATCTAGACACGTTTTAGTCATTATTTAAGTGAATAGTACAGATACTATCCATTTTATGGAAAAGGAGGAGCCTGGTGAAAACTCTGCTGAGCAGATAAAACATCCCACGTGCACATGGCCTTCGAACAGGAGGATTGGCAGGAAAACACAATAATCAACATTTATTACCACGAACCTTACTCTTAAGTCTTAACACCAGAGACAGAGGTTTGTTCAAACTTTATTGAGGCAACTTGGGGTTATCGGTTATCTAACTTCCTTCCTGCAGTGAGAAGGGAAGCAAGTCTACTTCTTCACTTGCTTTGTTGGTTCCTAGAGGGAACTTAAGAATGAATGCTATAAACTGGAAAATATTTACTGAAAGAAACCTCTAAAGCACTTTCATCAGATCATGAAGTGGATAAAAAATCTCAATCATATGTTAGAAAGGAGTTAAAAGGAACTATAAACTTTTTTCAACACTCCAGACGCATCTGAAGATGAGGTAATACAGCGCGCGCTCCAAGCCAGCGAGAGGGCGAGCGGCGGTGCCTGCCGCCTGCTGCCTGGGCCGCCGCTGAGCCAGTGCGCGTGCGCGTGCGCGGCGGCAGCCTCCGCGGAGACCCGGAACGCACACGCGAGCGAGCGAGCGGAGCGGAGCTGGGCGCTAAGTGAAGCCGGACCTTAGCGGTAACGGGGACTACGAGCGGCTGCTGCAGCGGGCGCGGCTGGCCGCGCATGTGGAGCGCTGCGACGACAAGGCCTCCGCCATGAAGGCGGTGACCGAGCTCAACGAACCTCTCCCCAGTGAAGACCGAAACCTCCTCTCCCAGGCCTACAAGAACGTGGTCGGTGCCCAGCGGTCTTCCTGGAGGGTTAGCAGCAGCATCGAGCAGAAAACCATGGCCGACGGGAATGAGAAGAAACAGGGGAAGGTTAAGGCTTACCAGGCGTAGATCGAGAAGGAGCTGGAAACGGTGTGCAGCGTCGTGCCGGCTCTGCTGGACAAGTTCCTCATCAAGAACTGCACTGAGGGCTTCCCTGGTGGCGCAGTGGTTGAGAGTCCGCCTGCCGATGCAGGGGACACGGGTTCGTACCCCGGTCCGGAAAGATCCCACATGCCGCGGAGCGGCTGGGCCCGTGAGCCATGGCCGCTGAGCCTGCGCGTCTGGAGCCCGTGCTCCGCAACGGGAGAGGCCACAACAGTGAGAGGCCCGCGTACCGCAAAAAAAAAAAAAAAACTGCACTGATTTCCAGTGTGAAAGGAAATGTCCTCTACTTGAAGATGAAAGGCGACTACTTCCGCTACCTGGCAGAGGCAGCTTCCGGCGAGGAGAAAAACAGTGTGGTCGAAGCTCCGGAGGCCGCCACTAGGAAGCCTTCGAAATCAGCAAAGAGCACATGCAGCCCACGCACCTCGTCCAGCTGGGCCTGGCGCTCAACTTCTCCGTGTTCTACTATGAGACCCAGAAAGCGCCGGAGGAGCCCTGCCTCTAGCCAAACAAGCTTCCGAAGATGCCGCAGGCGAGCTGGACACATTAAACGGGGATTCCTATAAGGACTCCACGCTCATCATGCATCTGCTGTGAGACAACCTCACCCTCCGGAGGAGCGACCAGCAGGACGAGGAAGCCGGAGAAGGGCCACGCGGGCGCCTCGGCCCGACGCCTACCCGCACCCCAGCACCACCGCCCCTTCCTCGCTCCAGTCACTCCGTAGCTAGTGCTGAACCTATCTGTATGGCAGGACAGCTACTCGGATCTACTCAGATCTGCTCTCCGCTCCCCCGGGAAGCAGTTCCGGACAGATTCATGGGCATTGCGGGACTGACGGTTTGCTGTGAGCCCACGGGAGCTTTCTTTTCCGATTGTGCAGACAGGTGCGTTCTGAAGGAGGCATTTTACTCTGCCTGCCAAGCTAAGTGAAATGCAGGTGAAAGCAATGGGGAGGTTAGAAGGGAGGATGAGCCGACACAGGCTGCAGTCGGTGTTTAAACAGTTCATTTAAAACAAGCTGATAGTGTTTTATTAAAGCAGTAAATCTGTGCATGCATAAATGAATTCACCCCTCCCACCTCTTTCTTCAGCTGATGGAAAACTGTTAAGGGAAGCTGAGATGGAGAGACCACTTGCTCCTTTCCATCAACTTAATAATAAGCTGTTTAACGTGAGGTTTCAGTAGCGCCTTGTTTTGCCTCTTTAAATTATGAGGTGCACAAGCCTTCTTTTCAGTGCGATGCAGCTAAAGTTTTGATATCTGTAACTTTTTTTTTTGGTTACTATTGTTTAAGAATCATGGATTTATGTTTTCTAACTCTTTGGCTATCGTCCTATGTGTCAGCCCATGTCAATCAAAATCGGTGATTATGAAATGCCAGACTTCTAAATTAAATGTTTTGGAATTCATTGGGTAAGTAAGTGCTGCTTTGGGGGTATTTAAGAAGAAGAAGAAAATGAGATAAGAACCTTAGATGGTTCAGTCTAGAATGTTAATAAGATTCCCTTTGTATCGCAGTGTCTCACACAGTTTATTAAAAAGTTATTTATTGTTGAAATGAGACTACAGTTGACTCTTAAACAATACAGGTTTGAACTGTGAGGGTCTACTTATACACAGGTTTTGTTCAGTAAATACATGCTACAGTACTACTTGACCCTGATTGGTTGAGTCCACGGATCTGGACCCCCAGATAGGGAGGGCAGACAGTGAACTTACAAGTAGATTTTGGACTGTGCAGGGGTCAGCGCCCCTAACCGCCTCCCCACCCCAAGTTGCTCTGGGGTCAACTGTAGTTAGTTAAAGACTAGTTACTCTGAAAATATTGCAGATAATATGGTTCGTAGAGAGCTGCAATCCCTTATTTATTTTCTTGGAAGTCCCTTTTGAATTCATCCAAGAAAAAACTAATCTTTTGTTTTCTCTACACAGCTCCCCATCTAATCCTAACCTAGCTCATAGGTCAGGATTGTTCCATTCAGTAAGCCTTAAGAGAGCACATGCTTAGTGCCAGATGCCATGACCAGTGCCGACAGCGCAAATCTGGACAAGACATCGTCCCTGACTTCAACAAGCTCAGTCAGGTAAATCTTAACATTTGTCTGCCAGAGATTGATGGGTACTTTACTGTCTACAATCATAATGAATCAAGAAACCGTTCAAATTCAATGATTTTGATGCTCTGACATATATATTCACATCTGTCAATTGAAATAATGTTAAATTTGAGAAAGAAATACTGAGTAGGTTCTACTCGATATTTAGACGACGTGGTCTGGGAGTAGGGGTGGGAGAATAGTGAGAGAAGAGAACGGAAGAATGAACACAAAAATGGAAGAGAAGTGTCTGAAGGCTCAAGAAATTTACAAAACTGTGGGAGGAATTAATATGTAGATAATTTTAATAGAAGACCACATCAAAGGGACAAAGAACAAAGTGGTAGGAAAACGGAATGGAAAACAGGGTGGGGGAGGGGCAATTGGGAAGGTGTTATGGGGTAAGTAGCTTTTTGACTAGGCATTGAAAGAAAAGTATGATTTTTATTACAGGTTAAATAGAAGTTCATCCACCACCACAGACATTCTCCCAGCTTTAAGCTTTACTCTTCCACTCTTCTAAAACTCTGCTTTGCCATCATTCTTGGCAGACATCATTCTTGTTCCACTGACTAGGTCTTGAATTTCTGACACTTAAGTACTTATAAGATTATCAGGAGGGAAGTTGCTTTTAATACCAAATTTTCTAGGTCATAATGGGATTTGGGGAAAATCCACCTGTCATGGGGGTTATTTGACTCTCAATTTATATCAATTCAACTTTATACCACAAACTCATTCTACATAGCTTGAAAAATAGAATCCATATATCACATTTTATAGCTAAAAGGTACACAGCCAGCATGTGACCCAAATATCTTGAATTTAGAAATAGGAAAGCAGAAACCAAAATATGTTAAGGGACTTGCTGAAGGTCACATTGGAATTTCTGTAGAAGAAATGGTGCAAGAAATTGGGGCACAGGTGACCTCATTCTTTTCTCTCCATCCCACTCACCTTCCTTGATTTGCTTGGGTTCACCACTGATTCAAAAATTCCCAATTGCCAAGACACCGGACTCCATAGAAAGAGATTTGTTTGGGTGTCTTTACTGACATTCTGTATCTAGGAATTATTGTTGATGTGATAAAGCAGGAGATCATGTCTTTCACTGGAAACTTTCCACATAAATCGAAAAATGGTTTTAACACTATCCTTGTCTTTTTTCAACCACAACTTATGTATATTTTCCTGTCAAAAGGAATATGCTTTATGCACAAATTAGCATCTGTCTTGTTCACGATGAATCTATGTAATCAGTATAATAACAAGAGAAATGGCTCATAATTTTTGCCTTATGTTTTTTTCAATTTGAGAAATTAAAAAGCAGTGCCAGATTGCAGTTGAGAAATATGTTTAACTCCTGCAGCCACATACAGTCTTTATGGGAAGAAAAGTCCCATCTGTTTCCTCTGTAAATGGCACTCATGAGAGAAACACCAATTCAGGAATTCCTGTGATTTTATGAACCAAGCCAAAGCAAAAAAATACCAATGTCCTTGAAAAGAAATGATTTTTACTTTCTCTAGTCTGTGTCATATTCTCTGAAAAAAAAAAAGGTGGACCAGATGATCCTAATTTCAAACAGTTTAGACCATTTTCTGAGTAATTAATATGCTTAAATATTAACAGTATCTCTATCTCAAGGGTTTTCTGCAGAGAAGTATTAAGTTGCAATATTGTGTCATATGATTCCTATATTTAGTGTTTATAATTTTAGCATGTAATAAAAACATTTATGTCCTAACATGTTAACATATAGTACTGATGTGCAGAAAATCATTGGCAGATGACTTTGTAGCTATGGGTAGAATTACAATCATTTTCATAAATATTATGTGATCATTTTTATTGCTAGCCACGTATCTGCAGTACAATGACAGAAGGTAGATAAACCTCCAGTAGGAAGTAAGAGGCCAGAAAAATACATTAAGTCAATAGAGAGCTTTGAAAACATAAAAACTAATTAAGTCAGGATGTTAAGAAATAGATATCTCCTATGAATTATATGAACATATCTAATTAATTCTTACACTCTAATGCTCTAATATACGATGAATGAGTTAAAACTCTACATGTTCAAATGGAACTACAGTTTGTTCTTTGAGTGCGTGAACTGTGTGACCTGATGGTGAAAAATAATTTACTGCAATCTAAGGCTGCATTGCAAAGAGTATAATATTCAGAACAAAGGAGATCAAAAGTACTCAAAGCACATCAGGAAAGGCAGAGCTCTTCTTTGTATTAGAATGCCAGCTAGTAAAGATTAAAAGGATAAAATTAGAAATGCTGCACCTGCCAATGTAATAACTGATGAAGGCAAGGGTCATCAATAGATGCTAAAACTATAGGTATAAATCTTGGAGAACAAGATAATCATATAGTCTTAAATTATTACCTCACATATTGTGGATTAATTACAAAGGAGAATACTGACCTTTATAAAGGAGGGTCTGGGAACACCATGTTAAATAATGGTGATCAAATGACCAAAATGTTTGCCATCAGTAATGAGACCAACTGATACCATGCTCCTCTTAATGTGATAGAATGATAGGACACAACTTTACCTATGTAATATTCTTGTGAAAATGTTTAACCTGAATTTAATAATGAAAAAGCAATCACATCAGTTCAAATTGTGGAACATTCTATAAGACACCTATCCCAGAGTCTTTAAAAAAGAAAAAATGATCAGAGAAAAAGAAAAGTGAGAGAACTTGAAGAAGGTTAAAGAGACATAACCACCAAATGTAAACCATGGTCCTTTGTTGGATCCTGGGGCAGGGAAAAAAAGAAACACCTATACATAACAGTTGGACAGTTGGGGGTATTTGAATGTTGACTGTATATTGTCATAGCAGTGTTACATTGGATGTGTTGATGGTATAGTGGTTATGTGGGAGAATGTTTTTGTTCTTACAAAATATGTGCTAATATATTTAGGGGCAATGTGTTATAATGTCAGCAACTTAATATCAAAGCTTCAGGTAAAAATTCATAGATTTATATACAGACAGAAAAAAGTAAATAAGATAAAATATTAAAATTTGTGAATACAGGTAAAGAATATGCAGGTGTTCAATATAGCATTCCTTCAACTTTTCTCTAGGATTATTATATTTTTAATTGGGATAAAAAGAGTACATCAG